>NC_138548.1:65461456-66061456 GCF_964273705.1 Natrix helvetica
ATATTGGAGACCCACATTGGTTGTAATGCATTTGATTCTTAAAAATAACTAGATAGTTCTGTTTTCATATACAGTACTTTGTAAAGTACAACTCTCTAATTCACAAAGTCCCCAACACGAAAGCCTCTTTTTTTTTTAAGATGTGATCTTAGGAATACAATAGAAGCTATTTAGGCCAGTTGTTTATGCAGTTTATTTATATATCTACATTATATTTGCACACACTTTTGTTGATCTATTGCTTTTTATTATTTTAAATTCTAGAGACCCCTTTAATAATGCAGAAATCCACTGATACCAATGGGTCATTTTTAGCTCCTAAACCTTTATTGTCATTCCTTATATGCTCTCCTATCTTATACTCTGTCATTATAGTTCTTATAATTAGAATATTGATATTAAATATAGTTTAGCAGTAGATTTTCATGATATATGATTTCAAATTTTATGTTAGCTATTTTTATTTATCTTCAGTTACTATTCTATAGTTTCACCCAAATTGTAAAAATCATTTTTATAGTTTCTTGGGTATTTAAAATCTTACAATCTTAATTGATATTGGTTTTGCACTGTTAAAGTTTGTATTAATCAGCAATGTTTTAATCATTTTTATAGCCTACACTGAAGGCTAGACTATTACCACAATGGGACAGTTGTAATTTTATACTTGAATATTCAATTATGATGGTATTGAATGAAATAAAGAGATTTGCTATTTAAGCTATCAAGACCTGCTCCATGCAGGTGTCTAGATAAAAGCCTCTCTTTCCAACAGCTGGTGATGAGAAGCCTTCCATTTCTCTATATAATTTGTTCTCCTGACAAACCATTGTTAATAGTAGGAAGTTTTTCTGAACGTTCTGTCAGAATCTACTTTCTTACAACTTAAATCCATTAGTCTGAGTAATGGACTCTAGAGCAATAAATAAAAGGTATTTACCTTCTTCTTTGTTACATTCATTCAGATATATGAACTATTCTATCAAATGTCCCATTTGTTTTCTTTTCTCAGAGCTAAATATTCACAGTTCCCTCAGGCTCTCTTCACAAGACTTTGAAGTACATTTATTGATCTTTTATAACATTGCATTTTATCTCATTCTTTTTAAAAGGGTGATATCCAGGTGGGGGTCTAATCTGTGTGGAACATACTCATCATGATTTAAAAACTTTACAACCTAAATAAGGATTAAGCTTTTTTCTATTTGTCAATGTCATGCAAAATGTCATACAAATGTCAAGATACTTCTTGTCTAATTAGGATATCTAAGAACAAACTCTTCTGCCTTTTGCCAAACATACATAAAAGGACAGCTCTGTCAGGCAGTAGAGGAGGTTGTTGGTACTTTATTTCTGCTGTATGGACTGAAATGAATTCAGACACAGTCAGAAGCAGCATCTGCTACCAAGGAACCAGCAGGATCAAGAGAGAGTCATCTGCAGAGCTGACTGGCTGGTGAGAAAAGACTGCAGCATTTGGGAAGGACACCTGAGGAATCAATAACAAAGGCCTGACCAAAGTGGAATTTCAAAAACCTCTCAAAAGTTTCCATCTCTTTTCTTTCTCCTTCTCTTCTCCCCTCTAGATTAAAATCAAAGTGAAAGTCCTCAAAATAGCTGTTTAAAGTTCATCAAATTAATAAGGAACATCTACATAAAGGAGGTGTGTGTGTGTGTGTAGTAGTAGTAGTAGTAGTAGTAGTAGTAGTAATAGTAGTAATAGTAGTTAAGAAATTGTAAAAAAAACTATAGAGGAGTATTATATACATGTAGTTTGCTAAGTGGAGACCACTCTACATAACTAGGAAGCAGACTAATTATTCCTTGAAAAGCACATTGAACATTACTATAGTTTGGAGAAGAACAGTGTGCATGTGTCTGGAAAGTTCCATTCTCTTTTCTCATCTTCTGATAGTCAAATACAGTCAGACTCTGACTCAGCTGAACCAGTGGAATATCAGCCGCAGGAGACACCAAGCCAGTAATCACTCAAGAATGATCATACACAAGCACTATCAGAACAGCTGGAGCAGTCATGGCCTTCACCCCTTGGACTTCGTATTGCAGAGAGCACAGCTCAGTGAGGATTCTTGCTAAGGGAGTAATCATCCTAATTAAAGATAACCAGCTGTCACGTGATTTAAGAGGCAGCCTTGACCCATTTCTCTAGAAATGACTGTTGGAAGAAATGTCCTTCTGGGTTCGGCTCCAAGTGGGAAAAAAGACACTGGAGACATGGAGGCTGCTTGGAAAGATGGTTTTAATGGTGGACAGGACCGCATGGCTTGAGTCCTGAACAGAAAAGGTGATCACATGCTTCAATGTTGGTGGAGAAGAAGAGAAGGGAAGAGAAGAGAGGAGAAGAAGGGAAGGGCTTGCAGGGCTTTTTATAATCTGTTCTGCCCCACCTATCTGTTTCCTGTTCCTGTGTAAGAAATGTATTCTGATTGGTTGCCAGACTCCCATGGGCCTGTGCAAGGGCAACCCTCTAGGGTGAGTTTGAATCCAGGTTTGATTGAGTTTAGATGCCATGTGGTCAGTTGAGTAAAGGCTTATTATTATCATGCCTTCATTGTTACTGCCAGAACCCATCCCCCTGGAGCTGAAGGGGAGAACTCTTTATTATGTAAAGTGGAGTAGCTTGGCCTTCTTAATGGCCCATTGACAAAGTGGGGATGGGCAGGAATTTACTTTGTGTTTAAAATGTGTTTCTCCCTTTTTCACATCCAGGAAATATAATATTCTGCCTTTTCAATATTTCCTAGGATATTTCATTTTTCTGGGAGAGGGCTAGGTGATAACTTCCTACATGACCATGTAATGGACTTCCAGGAGTAGTATGACAAACTAAAGATGGCTCTGTGAAAGTGAAGATGATAACTGCAGCATAGACCAAGGAAGTAGTGAGTAGACCTCTCCGGCTAAGAGAATGGGAGATCTCCCAGCTGTGTTTCAGATAGCTGCTTGTCATGAGAAGAATGTAGGACAATAGTTTTCCCTCAGGTTTGTGAGCTGGGAAATGACGGGAATAGCCATCTTGCTCAGGACTGTGGAGACTAAATTAGAAACTAAGAGTGGGCACACTTTCTATCCCTTTGGAAATTGCTCATTAACCATTTCTAAGTTATTACACACCTTCAGACTGACAAGTTTCAAAATGCTGGATGGGTCTGCCTATAATTCTGAAATGAAACAAAATTTTACTCATAAGCCTAAAATTTAAAGAATCTGGGCAGCAAAACAGCAAAAAGCTAAATAGGATGTAAATCTTAGAAAATACATTGAGTCAGGGTCCTGATAAAATTGGAATATTGAAACTTTTACAATAAGATCTTGGAATAAATTATAAAGGGCAAACAGCTTCTCATGGGAAATAGACTTTGTTTTGGTTTTTACAAGACAAAACAAAGTTAAGCAATTGCTTGATTCCAAAACTGAACACTAAAAAGGAAGTGTTTAGGAGAAGGAAAGATTTATAAGCTTGTAAAATGGTGCAAAGTAGTATGACAATAAAAAGCAGACACTGAAAGAGACTTTTGGAGAATGGAATCAGGAAATAGTAGTTGTTAGATATTAGCATATATCGTGGCAAGTCTCCCCTCTGGTCCGCTGCTACAGCGGGAAACAGGTATCGCTCTGATTGGTCGAGGGGCGTACCCGATCCCTATAAAAGGGGAACCCTCTGACCACAGAGCAAGCTGGATCACTACTACTATTAATAAAGAGCTGATAAGTCACTTCATGTCCGCAGTCTGTCCTCTCGCTGCCCAGATCTAACATTGGCGACGAGGGTGGGATCGAGAGGCAGATAGGACGAAGAACGCTACCTCCAGAATCTCCGGATTTGATCCAGCCCAGGAATTCGGCAGAAATTCCGGCAGCCATCTCAGATCACCGCAGCGCGGCAAATTCAAACAGAGAAGATGGCGATGCATGCTCCCCCCGCTCCTTTCGACCCAGCAAACGACGAATGGGAAGCCTTCATGATTCGTTTCGAGTGTTTCCTCGAAGCGAACGAATACACGGGGATCACCGACGCAAGGAAGAAAAACATCTTCCTCGGCTACTGCGGAAAGGAAGTCTTCAATACGGCCAGAGACCTCACCGCGCCTACTCCAATACAGGCAGTATCGTGGACGGCGTTGCAACAGGCCCTGCAAACTCATTACGCGCCAAAACCTTCCCGCCATGTCTGCCGCAAGGAATTCAACACGAGGAACCAGAAGGCGGGAGAATCCATAAATCAATATGTTGCAGCCCTACGAAAAGCAGCAACTCACTGCGAGTTCAGGGATCTGGATGAGCACATCTTAGCGCAGCTCATCTGTGGGTTAAGAGACATTTCACTACAAAAGAAGCTGTTGGCAAACACGAATTTAACCCTACAGATAGCGCTAAACGAAGCAAGAGCGTCAGAGTCAGCGGAGAAATCATCGGTGACCATACAACGAGGGGCCAACGTAAACCAGCCAGCACCAAGACAAACCAGAGTACACTACGAGGACACAAGCCCCGACTACGAGAATCCCGAGTTCGAGGACAGTCACATGATGCAGAGCAGTCACTTGAGGCCTGGGGGGAGACCCGGATCCCGCTTGCCGCCCTGCGCAAGTTGCGGAGGGAATCACCCCAGGTCTAATTGTAGGTTCAGGAACGTTGTTTGTTCGCACTGCAACAAACTTGGGCATATCGCACGAGTGTGCCGGAGCGGAGTCCCTGCCTCATGGCAGCCACCCATGTACCGCCAACAGAAGCCCAACCCAGGGGCTTGGCGAAATCAGAAAGGGCGCCCAGAGAGAAATCCACAAGTGTATACCCAGAGAGAAAATTCCCAAAGAGCTGAGCGAGCGTATCCCCAGAGAGATTACTCACAAGGAGCTGAGCGTGCGTATCCCCAGAGAGAATACACACAAAGAGCTGAAAGAGCGTTCTATCAAGACGCTCAACGAGAGTGTTTTCAGGATGTAGACGATGAGATAGAGTTGACCCAGAGAGAGGAGTTGCAAACGTATCTCACCACAATACATCAGGTCTGCCCTAAGCGGCCAAAAAGGCTGAGAGTCACAGTCCTCTTGGAGGGCTCACCTTGCGAGCTAGAAGTTGACACAGAATCGACCCTGATGATTATTTCATGGGCATCCATGAAACAGGCTATCCCTAGCCTCAGAAAGAGCCAACTACGCGCTCCAGACGTCCTGCTACGAGACTACCAGGGGAACCAAGTCCCCATCGTGGGCCAAGGCACATTCCAAATCCGTTTCAAGGACATCGAAGCCCAGCTGCCCGTGACCATCGCCAGCGCGCCATTACAGAACCTTCTGGGGCTTGATTGGTTTGAAGCCCTGGGGTTAGAAGTCACCGGAATCAACGCCGTGAGAAACAGCAGCGCTGAACAGATTTTTAAGGAGTTCGAGGATGTGTTCAGCCCCGGTCTTGGTAAGTATGTGGGTAAACCAATATCATTCAATTTAGACCCCCAAAGTGGCGCCAATCCGACTTAAACCGAGACGAGTGCCTTTTGCACTCCGCCCAAAAATAGATAAGGAAACAGATAAGTTAGTGGAGCAAGGAATCCTTGAGCCGGTGGATCACGCGCGCTGGGAAACACCCATCGTGACCCCAGTCAAACCAGACGGATCAGTCCGCATCTGCGCGGACTATAAATGCACAATTAATGTCGCGCTACAACAGAGCGCATATCCTGTGCCTGTAGTACAGCACTTATTGCACTCGTTGGGGCCAGGAAAGGTATTTGCTAAATTAGACATGGCACAAGCTTACCAGCAACTGCCAGTGGATAGCGCCACAGCGGAGGCCCAAACTATAGTGACGCATAGAGGAGCATTCAAATGCAACCGGCTACAATTCGGCGTGAGCATTGCCCCAGGATTGTTCCAGAGCGTCATGGAACGACTTTTGCAAGGGATACCGGGAGTCGTCCCCTATTTTGACGACATCTTGGTGTCCGCTGCAAACGAGGAGCAATTAAATAAAAGAGTCAGAACTGTTTTGGCCAGAATCAGAGAAAAGGGTCTCCGCCTAAAAAAGGAAAAATGCCAAATTAACG
The DNA here is from genome assembly GCF_964273705.1 of Natrix helvetica. Taxonomy (NCBI): domain Eukaryota; kingdom Metazoa; phylum Chordata; class Lepidosauria; order Squamata; family Natricidae; genus Natrix; species Natrix helvetica. The sequence continues at coordinate 65,467,524 of NC_138548.1, forward strand.
TGCCTAGCGTAGAATTCCTGGGTTATAGAATCGATGGTCAGGGAATACACCCCACTTCAAAGAAAATTAAGGCGATCCAGGACGCCCCCACACCACGAAATCAGACCGAGTTGCAGGCCTTCCTCGGACTACTTAACTTCTACAGCGTTTTTCTGAGGCAGAAGGCGACCGTTGCTGAGCCACTACACCGTCTACTCCAGAGGAACGCACCATGGAAATGGGGACGATCCGAAGCTGCAGCTTTCGCCGGGGTAAAGCGCCTGCTCACCACTGACTCACTGCTTGTCCAATACAGCCAGACCCTACCGCTGGTATTGACCTGCGACGCATCACCCTTCGGAGTTGGCGCAGTCCTCAGCCACAGGATGCCCGACGGAAAAGAAGCGCCCATCGCCTTCTACTCCAGGACTCTTTCATCGGCCGAAAGGAATTACAGCCAAATGGACAGGGAAGCGCTGGCTGCTGTAGCTGGAGTAAAACGTTTCCACGAATACCTCTACGGCCGCGATTTTGAACTAATTACAGATCACAAACCGTTGTTGGGACTTTTGGCGGGAAACCGCCCCACTCCAGTCTCTTTCCCCATGCATGACCAGGTGGACTGTTTTCCTGGCTGCGTACTCATACAAATTGATTCATCGACCGGGCTCCACTCTCGGACACGCAGACGCACTCAGCCGTTGCCCATTACCTGACATTCTGCCAGACCCCACTCCAGAAGTACCGGTATTGCTCATTGACTGTTTGGACTCTGGACCGGTTTCTTCATACGACGTTGCAAGGTTCTCCTCTAAAGACAATTTAATAAAGCAAGTTCAAACTTGGGTTTGGAGGGGGTGGCCGAAGGGAAACGTGGGCCCGGAATTCAAAGTGTTTTGGTCAAAACGGGACGAACTCTCAGTGTTGCAAGGTTGTTTATTGTGGGGGGATCGAGTTGTTATTCCGTATGCGTTACGTAGGAATGTATTAGATGCTTTACATGTGGGTCATCCGGGGATTGTTAGGATGAAGGCGTTAGCAAGAAGTTACGTTTGGTGGCCAAACATGGACAAAGAAATAGAGGGAGTGGGTGGCCACTTGCGACCCATGCCAGGAATCGAGACCAGCACCCCCGGAAGCGCCCGCCACAGAATGGGAGAAACCTAAAGCACCCTGGTCGCGAATACACATCGACTTCGCAGGACCATTCCAAGGTCAGACTTTCCTTATAGTTGTGGATGCATACTCAAAATGGCTAGAAGTAGTCTTAATGACTTCAACCACGGCAGAGGCAGTCATTAAGGTTCTACACGTCCCTTAGTGTAGGATCTAGATTTGGAATAATTAAATTGTTCAGATGCACTCTTAATAAAGGGGACAGTGCAAAATCATTATTACTGTTTTTTTTAATGCTATCGTGGGTAGAATGTAAGGGCTAGGGAAAAGATCTAAGGTAAGAATAGGGAATCTCCCAGAGACTGTGGAACAAATGCTAATGATCTCTTCTCTATTGTTCCAGCCACCTTCCATTAAAAAAAATCAATTATACACATAATCTTCTACAACCTAAACTACAAACTTGATGACTGTAGCCACTAATTATGTACATAGTGACCCTTTCTTTAGAGGAAGCTTCTGTTAATAAGAGAAACTCAATAGGCTGCAGAGAAAATTGCCAGCCTCAAGCACCTTCTGCAGTTTTCATAATGTTTTTTGAAACATACACAGATTTGAGAACTTTTCTTAGGAACCAAAATGTTGGCTGGCTGGTGCAGACCAATATCTGAAAACGTGTCTGTCCAAATACTGTCTAAAGTACTAAAAAAACATTCCTATGAACACGTGTGTATGTGTGCGAGTATTAGATATATATTATTGACTCTGAAACTTTTGAATGCACTAAGAGCTTGCAGACCATCCTGGGTCATTGTGGGATCAAAGAAAGAAGAGAAGTGGGAAAGGTTGAGCAATTATTAAGATGTATCTAGTAATAAAATGAGTTTCTCTTACTCCCAGTTCTGATGGGATTGCTGAAAGACCTATTTCAGTAATTGCTAGCCATCTAGCCACTTGAAAGAAACTACACTGTGCCCGTCTATTAACAAGTGTCAGTGAACATGCAGCTTCAGTTATAAGATAAGAATGACTCATCAGATGCAAATTAAATTCTTTTTCACTGTTTAAAAAGGAAAAGAGAAGCTAAATCTAAAAGGACATACTTGGAAGTAGACTGTTGTAATAAAGACCGATTTGCTTCTTTCTGCATTTAACTGTGCTATTTTTTCTCCTTTTTATAATTTTCATCCAACCTAAATATAAGCTCGAGACGTATCTGGGAAACACAGAAACAGTACAGGTGAACATAATAGAATAATTCAGATCATGACCTTCATGATGAATAAAACTAGTACTTTAAACTTCAAACATACAATATCAAGAGATCACTCTAAATTCATTAATGCCAATTAACTAAGCATCAGTTAGGTTCAAAGAACATTAGAAAAGGTCCCTAGCCATGGGGCAGGCTACAAATATGGTGAAATAATTACATAAACAAGGTAACAATTTGTCATGAGCTTCAGTTCTTAAGATGTGTTGCAGTACAAATCCCACCATCAATGGCCACCTTATCTCAGCTTCATTTTTCCATTTCTTCTCCTTTTTGTGTTTGTGCTCCAGTCCACTTTGCACAAGATCCGGGTTTTTTTTCTTTTTTTGCTCTCTCTGCTTGCTTTAACTTAATTGACTGACCCAAGGCACAATTTCTCAGTTTCCCATTCTCTCTACATTGCTCTAGTCTAGCTACATCAATTCTTCACATATTAGGCAAATCTTACCATTTCCTTCCTTCTCTCTGTTGAACAACAGTGGCAAACAGGTCAAAGCAAAGTGATGATCAACATTTTTTCACCAACATCCTAGGATACCTTTAAGAATACATGGAATCAAGAGGCAGAGAGCAGACAGCTGCAGGTCAAGCAATTTGTTTCTAAAATTGGGCATTTCCTGTACTAATACATTATAGGTATAGTGAGTGATGTATTAGGGCAGCAGCATCTGTGTTTTTAGTCTAAGAAATTTTAAAAGAAAACACTTGGATTTATTGTCCTTATAAACCTTAGTTTTTGAACAACCAACCCTTGTTGAGTTGTTGATGTTGAGCCTAGTCATTTTCATTATCAAGCTAGGTAACAACAATGCAATGCAATGAAACATCCCAAGAAAACCATCAAGCTTAGTGAGTGCCAAGAACCTGACAGTCAACCCAGAGTGACATATATATTCCCTACTATTGAAACAGCTCTTTTGTATAAAGACAGAGGCATGTAAGAAATTGCCCTAAAATAAGTCAAAAACATTGAACATACCAGGAAACATGGGGTTGAATCTGTGCTAATTTACATGTAAAGTCATTCATCAGTTCTATAGATTTGAGAATGGAATGAAGTTGATCATGCCAAATATTTTGATACATGTTGATTTTCTGTGAAAAAAAATTCAAATCCCTCATTGGATTGAAAGTGCATCTATAATTGGCCTTTGTGTTAAATGGAGAAAAATACTTGTCAAGAAGTCATTCTTGTAATTTCCTTTACTCAGTTCTGATATGCTGACTAAATAACTTCTTGAAAATAAGCAATATTATTGCATATTATCAGTAATTTTTGGCAGCACATTATAAATGGTCTGTAAGCAAAATTCAGAAACATGAAATAAATGCATTTAATTGCCATTAACTCAGCATTGACAATGATACAATAATGAAACTGTAGGGTAGAGTTACTCATTGATAACTTTGCTATTTACAGTATGAATATTCTCTCTCTTTTCTTGCTTCTAATTAAGACTATAACCCAAAAGCACCATTCTGAGTGCTTTACTTGGTAACTGTAGTTTTTTTGGAGGTTTTGTTTTGCTTTTCTTGAGATTAGTAGAACATTTTGTTCTACATTAGAACCCTCTGAAAAGCATTATCTTTAAATGGATGTTTGTGTGTGCAATGGTTGCTAATTTTGGGCCCTCAAAATCAGTTCTGAACATGAAGATGCACATTTTTAAAAGCCCAAATAAACAGCCCAACACACAAACAACTGCAAACTTCTTCGTGGCTCAGAAAGCAGTTAAAAATCCAAGGATTGAATTTTGCACCTGGCAGTGGAGAAAAATGATTGCCAAACTTGGTAGTAATCCTATTGTATTTGATTTCATTTCTAATTTAAATTAAAAAATGTTTTTATCTTGACCATGTTTTTTATTTTGATCATATCTCTTTTTGAGAGTGCAATCCATAATATACCACTCAAAGGCCTCAGACAAGCCTTATCTCCCTCCCCCACAAAGTCACCTTGTGGAGGAGATGGGCGACATAAAAGATACATACATACATACATACATACATACATACATACATACATACATGTTTTCCGCATGGATTGCTTTCGATTTCTCATACAAAGGTTGCTTGAAGTGATATGTTTTTCCATTTGCCTATTTCATCAGCACCTAATTGGACTTATGATTTCTAGGTAGGGATTTTTTTGCGGGGTGACGGGAGACATTTGAGTCTTGCCTGCTGACAATTGCCTGTAATGGTTATGTTGGAAAGATCTGGGAAACTGGGCCAAGAGATCCAACTATGAGAATTTTTAGATAAAAGACAACATAGCATGCTGTTTGATAGTGAGCAGGACAAAGACTCAGAAGATTTATAATACAATACAATACAATACAATAGTAGAGTTGGAAGGGACCTTGGAGGTCTTCTAGTCCAACCCCCTGCCTAGGCAGGAAACCCTATACCGTTTCAGACAGATGGCTATCCAACATCTTCTTAAAGACTTCCACTGTTGTGGCATTCACAACTTCTGGAGGCAAGCTGTTCCACTGATTAATTGTTCTAACTGTCAGGAAGTTTCTCCTCATTTCTAAGTTGCTTTTCTCCTTGATTAGTTTCCACCCATTGCTTCTTGTTCTACCCTCAGGTGCCTTGGAGAATAGTTTGACTCCCTCTTCTTTGTGGCAACCCCTGAGATATTGGAACACTGCTATCATGTCTCCCCTAGTCCTTCTTTCTCTTAAGCTAGACATACCCAGTTCCTGCAACTGTTCTTCATATGTTTTAGTCTCCAGTCCCCTAATCATCTTTGTTGCTCTTCTCTGCACTCTTTCTAGAGTCTCCGCATCTTTTTTACATCGTAAAATTTTTTGTCAATGTAGTCTTGCAATAAAGTAGAATTAGCTCATCTGGTTCTGATTCTCATCAGATTTGCTTTGGTAGGCTGACACTCCCAATTTTGGGGGGCAAGACCTCAGAAGTAACTTGCCATTGCTTTCTTCCTGGGACTGAGAAAGGATGATCACCCACCTAGCTTTTTGCCAAAGGCGGGAGTATCCCCCAGTTTTTAGCCTGATACCTCTGCTTTGAAGTGGCTAGGTTATTAGAAACATCTTAATGTGATAAATAGCTTCATATCATAAATATTTAGAAAAGGATATTGTAAGATGAAATAACATTGTTGTATGCTTCAGAGATGACAATGGTGGCTTCACAGCTGAAGCTGGTCCAAAGACACAGTATTTCAGAAAAGCTGTATGGTCAAGATTGCCTTAGTTAACTGAAGGACGATCTTTATCTAGGGATCAACAAATAAAGAGCCTGCCTGTCAGTAAACTAAAAGTATTATGGAAAGTCATAAGGGGAATAAGAGGTCCCAGAGGTGGGATATACCACTTTTTGCTATGGTCAAAACTTCATCTTGGGAGAAAATGGACATGGAAGAAATGGAGAAAAGAAATTATTACCTTAATAGAATGAATAGAAGGTGAAGCAGCTACTCAGAGAAGAACAATGAATGGTGTTGGTATAAATTAGATTCACTTATGTTTCTTCTTCTTTTTCCTTATTTCATATATTTAATTTGTTTAGCTTCCTATTTCTTCCTCTTTTTGATCTGCATAAAGTTGCTTGCCCAAAAGAAAACAGAATGATGTACTGTTTATTGGCTGGATAGATGGATAGAAATCAGTGGTGGGTTACGACTGGTATGCCCCAGTATGGGCGTACTGGTGCCTGCCGGGAGCACCGAGTACTGGTACAGTGCTCCGGAGGGCCCACCTGCCCGCCCGCACTCCTTACCAGTATTTGAGCTCTTCGGCGCTTCCATGCACGGAGCGTACGGCACCTGCGCAATGCTCCGCCGAGCAGCTGGAGCATCGCAGAGGCATCAAGGAGCATCGCAGGAGGTTAAGAAGTTACATTTATCAGAAAATAAGATGGAGAACAAGTGATGGCACTAAACATACCTACAGCTGCTGAAAATGGGCAGCAAAGCTAAAATGCAAAAACCCAAATGCCTTGCCTGGCCAATATTGTAACAATTGTGTACTTAAAACTGCACAGTTATCTCTATAAAAGGGATAGTGTAGGAGGACATGACTCACTGCTTCTATATTTCATATCTCACAAAAGCAGCAATGTTGGACAACTGAGAAGTTATGATTATCTGCCCATCAACAGTGTTGAAGGAGAGATGTTTTACAGGGCCAACATGACAGCTTGGAATTGTTGCAATGCTACCATATTATAAAAGTGTGCAAGCAGTTGTTGAATTTTCTAGAACACACTGCATATAAATAGCTATGGTACAAACTTATACCTGTTCATAAATCCATGTTGCAATTAAATTTGTAGTAGTTATTTCAGCGTTATTAAACTGTGTGCTAATGCACTGGAGAGACAAACCATAGAACTGATACAATTTCCCCACAATCATCTTCCAATATTAATGAGGCCAAATTTACCGGTGAAAGAATGAGATTTGGCTCTGGATTGAAAAACGAAAACCCTAAATTTCATCAAAAATAGCCTTTTTTTTCTTTTTAAAAGTAGTATTATCTCTTTTATTACCCCATTCCCTTTTGAAATAGGATATCACTCTAGAATTGTATGGCCCTAACTTTGATGGATTTTTCTAAAGCATTAAAAAATTGTCTCTTTCCTGAGGATTGGAGCTTTACAGCATTATAGTCAGCATGCATTGTCCAGTACCTGACCTAGGTTATTTTTTTCTCTCCTTGCAGAGAAATTGTAGAGGAAAGGATTACAAGAGTGACCCGGCATACAATGAGTAATGCACATTGAAAACAATGAACTAAACTGGCAGCCATGAGCAAACTATGCAACCAGTTTGGTGCATTTCTCATTGTATGTTTCTTTACTCTCTTGTAATCCCTCCTTTCCAATCTCTAAAAATCAAGTAATTTCTGTAGGCAAATCCTCTGTGTATGATTCAGTTTTTCTTCCCCTATGCCCCCCATTGACCAGAAATTGGAGTGGAAGGGATTAATAGAGAATAAGCAGGCAGGCAATGGGGAATAACTGTTCACATCTTCAATATTCTTTAACCTTGGGACTGTCTGATCATGGTAAACAAATCACCTCAGTTGTGAAAGGCTCTCAACTTTGGCATGAGTAGGTGAAACATCCCAAGAGCATAAGATAAACTTCTCCTCCTTGTCCTTGGTGTAACCAAGTGTGATGAAGCCATTGGAAAGAGATGAGATTAATTATGATATGGAGTTTAATTAAGCTGGTTAGAAACCCCCATGAGATAGGACTTTAATGAAGACCCAGCCTGTTGTTTTTAAAAAAGTGTGTCAGACCTGGAAGCCATCTTTTACATTTGGGCCTTCAGACCTGCCACATTTTCTACTGTGGGAAAATGGGAGGGGGGATTGTATAGAATATGGGTGATATATAGTCAAAATAGCATTCTTTCTCAGAAAGTCAAGGCCACCTTGCCCTGCAGCTGCATTGAGGTGACTGGAAAGCATCTCCAGTTTTGGATGGTGTCTGATTGAATCATGTGATGGACATGTCGGTGCTGGGCAGGGACTTGAACTTTCTTTGTGTGGGGAAAACCTGGAAACTTTCAGATTCGTGTTTTCCAAAATGTGCCAATACGACATCTCTAATATAATGGATCTTTGAGGAAACTCAAGCCTCAGAGTCTTCTTTTGTTGGGGGTGTTACTTGGAACCCTGACATTTACCTGAATCTGAAATTCTGTACTTACCATCAAATATATATCTAGCAGAAGGTTATAAAGTCTTTTTGTCTTCCTATTTTTATTCTTTAGTGTTTCTGAATGCTATAATACTATTTTTAGTGCTTCTGAATGTTATTCTGATATTCTTTCATAGAACCTTTGAATAAAGCCACTCATTTTGATGCGATCACTAGTTCTAGATCCAAAAATACTTGTAACCCAGCCAGGTTGGAGGACAAAGCAATACACTTGTTCAACAGTGTTCCACATTATTGCCACATAAAAAAATATATTTTCCCTTAAACGTACAGTTTGGTCTTTTGCTAACTAACCAAACTTTACAATAAGTGGAAAGTTCACACGAACTTCTTTTGACATCACCTACTGTCTTAGAGAAGCTTATATTTTTGTCCACATCTTGAGCAGACACAAAAAAACATTCGAAGCCTAAAATTTAAACTATATAGAAATGCTTTTGCTACTTTTAAAGAAAAATATTTAAAAAGCTTATTGACAGGGTACTACAGAAAATAGGCTTTTCAATATGTTTTTTTTTCTCTTGCAACAGAGGACTTGGATGTACTGACTTTCTATTCAGATATATTTTGATGGTATGGTATTTCTGTCAGCAAATATAGATAAATGTTGTTTTGAAAAAGGCAATTCAACTGGCAGTAATTTAAATAAATTACAAGGAAGAAAAATATGATTGCTACTAACATACTGTATCTCTACTGTTGGGTGAATTAAGATGTGATTTACACTGCTTTTCAAAAAACTAAAATTTGTAAACTTTTCAAACCTTTCAATCTTTAATCCTGACAAAACAATTCTTCCCCATTGCTTCTAAGTGTTTGAATGCATAGTATGTGAGAAAGGATGCTTTTCTATTTATCAGATAGTAAACCTCTAGTTAGTAATTTGCTGTCTGTATTTACTCATGGAATAACTTAATATCTCATTAAGTAATTCTGGGTTGCCAGTCTAAGTAGATTTTATAGTGGTGAATAGCTACTGGTGGTCTGGAGAGAAAACAATTTGGATCATGGTTTCATCTCTTTGATTTAAACAGTGTGTAATATAGAGTAATATTTTAAATTGCATACTTTCTCCTCCACAACATATGGAAATAACACATTGTCAACACATTATGTATTTGCACATCATTATATTAAACGGGTATTAGCATAAATATTATAATGTTGCAGTAACAGGAATGTTATGTGTAGCAGTAGAAACAAAGAGTGTTGATTTCATTTTTAACAGCAGCCTATATTGCACATAAGGCCACTGTTCACATGTGATTCTGCCTTAGATTATTGCCAATAAATAAATAAACCCCAGATTCTATTGTTGACCAGGAAAGTAATCTGCTAAAAGTTCTGTCTTTTGAACTCTAATGCTCTGGCATCCTAAGCATTTGCATTCATATAGCTTCCTTTTGAAGATGCATAAACCAAAATCCAGACCTCTACAGTACATTTTCTGTAACCTGTAAAGGAACATTACAGTCAAAGAAGGTATTTTGCAATTCTTTGAAAGTTTTACCAATATTAATAGCAGCACAAGAACTCCCCTTTTAGAAATTCTCTTTTAATTCAACCTTGACTATGTCTATGATTTAGAGGGAACATGTTTAATTAATTCCTTTAGAACTATCATCACTGCACAGACTGATTTAAGATTAAATATTTTGACTTTCAAGAGTTTTGAAGTTCACAAGTCTTTTTAGGTAGTAAATGTAATTGTAAAGCTGCAATGTAAATTGGAACAAATGAAAGAACAGTGTTTCTTTTGTTTATAATACACTATTTCTCTGCTATCATAATCAGATGATTTTGGGCAAATTACAATAAATAAACACAAACAGAACTGCAATAAAATAATAAAAAATGCAGCACTTAGTTAATAAGGCATCATAGTGCAAGTAGTTCTTGGCTTACTATGGCAATTGGGAGAGGGATTCTGTTTCTAAGTGATGGGGTCTCAGCAGTGGCGTAGGGTGGGGGGTGCACGGGGGGCCGGCCGCACCATGCGCAACATCTGGGGGGGGCGCTCGCACTCGCAGCTCTCTGCTGTTGACTTGCATGTATTTCAAGGCTGAATTTGAATTGAATGAAGCCGAGGAACGCTTCCCACGTTTAATACAAAAGAGACGCAAGCAGGTCTTCCCCGGGGTCGAGAGCACGAAAGAAGGCCAAAGTTTTCTTCTGCAGATATGGGTCTCTTGAAGACTGCTGGGCAGGGCGAGGGACGTTAATAACGCGATACGTTTAAATTAGAGCAAGTGAAGACCTCGGGCGGCTTTCCTTTTCCTATTTTCCCAGAACCGAGGGAAGAAAATGATTCTGCTTCGGGCCTATAGAGGGCGCTGCGAGCTTTGCTAAGGAGGACGGCTGCTTCAGAGCTCCCTTCATGTCCCAAGTCCAGTGGTGTAGCGTGGGTTGCCATGGGTTAGGGGGCACAAATTACTTGCCTTGCCCCGGGTGCTGACAACCCACGCTACGCCACTGGGTCTCAGCTCAGTCTTTCTCCTGTAAAGCCCTATGAAGGGCTGCTAATTGGCAGTATGCTGAAGTTTGTGAAGTTCTCCAGTTCTCTGGTGCATGATTTGCAGGCAGCTCATGTTGAAAGCAACTGGCTGTTTCTGAGCTTTTGCAGGTTGAGCTGAAAATAAACTGAGGGCCTGCAGGTAGGCTGGTTTTCCAGGAGTGCTTTTAGTACAGCTATAGAGCAGCGATAGCAAACCTTTTCGGCACCATGCACCCTCATGGTGCCAAAAAGAGTCATTGGGGTCGCAACCCGGAAGAGGAACTGCCCAGGGGGCATGCGCATGTTGAAAATGGAAGACCAGCTCTTCCAGTTTCTGGCATTGCTGCATGCATAAAGGCAAGCTGATTGCCATGCGCGCACGCATGCCAGAAATCCAGACAAGGAACAGATGACACCGAACATGCTAGGTGACACGACTTTGTGTGCCACTTCAGGCATGAGTGCCATAGGTTCACTATCACTGCTATAGAGTATATGCTGTGTCTCTAGGAAGCTTGTGTCTTTCCATTACCTCCAGTTCTGCTGTCATCCCAGAAAATGGCTCTTACTCAACTCTCTCCCCTCACTCAGTGATTGAGAGCACTATGCCTTGCTGTTCCATTGATTTCTCCTCAGCCAGGCCTGGCTAGCTCCCTTCAGCAGATGAAGGTCTGCCACCCTGGAAAACCTGATTGTTTTCCAAATTGCCGAAAACCCATATTAAGTTAAACAACGATGCAGAACAATTGTTCAGAATTGCCAGAATATCATGTGCCCCTAAAAATATGTATACTCTGACTCTGCTAATGTAATACCACTGATAACCTAAGATTGTCTGAGATTGTTAATGGTTCAAGTATTAAATGAAATAGCAATGGAGAAAGTGGACAGTTTTCAGTAGTGCCATACCACATATTAATTTGTCCAGACATTAAATGATTTTATTACTCTTGTTATTGGTTGAAATGAATAAATAAGAATGTGTTTCATAAAGGAAAATGTGAAGCCATAGAGTATTTAAGTATACATTACTTTAAAAGATTAATCTGAGTCATATCCAAGCACTGAAAAATATTAATATAGCAGGATCCAAACTCTCTTGAGATAGATCCAAAATAGTAATTAATAAATGTAAGTTGCCTGATGCTTGTCCATTTTTAATAAATCCAGACTGAAATGGGTGAATAATATATGGTAAGACTCTGTGCAATCACTGAGTCAACAAAGTGGTTAATATCTTAGATGTATATTAATTAATAAAATAGGACTATAACCTGTACAAGATTTTTGATCTTTACCTGGTTTTAAAAGCAATATTGCATAAGCATAATAAAAATATAAAGGAATTTAAATTATTCTTTACAAACCTGCAACAAAATTAGAGTTAATATAAATTTTAAATAATTCAGCTGAATGATTAACCATCCAACTACGGACTCACTCATTTTTCATCAACTGATTTTTTTCAAAGACGCTTCCAAAATATCCCGTCCTAGAATAATGATTTAATATAATCTCACACCCAAAATCACCCGTATGCTATTCACCCACCATTCCATGTCTTTGTGAATCTCAATCCTTCACTTTTTTTTATAATAATAATAATAATAATAATAATAATAATAATAATAATAATAAATTTTAATTTATAAACCACTCCCATTCCTAAACAGGACTCGGGGCGGTGTACAGTCATATTAAAACAGTATGAATACAAAATATAGATATACTTAAATATACAAATAGGTAAACGGAGGAGGTAGGATATGCACTGTACAATATTTGAATTAAAATACAAATAAACATTAAAATTACCCTTAAAAACTACCCAATAAGATGTTTGCCAGGAGGTTAAAAATGGGACTATAAATCATTTACGCCAGCTAATTGGAACAGGTGGGTCTTAAGCTTCTGTCGGAAGGAGCGGAGGTCGGTAATAGTTCTAATATCAGGGGGGAGGTCATTCCAGAGGGTTGGGCCCATCACAGAGAAGGCTCTGCTCCTGGGCGCCGCCCATTGACACTGTTTAGTGGACGGCACCCGAAGGAGTCCCTCCCTGTTAGAGCGGATTGGTCGCAGGGATGTGTGAGGTGAGATGCGATCCCGCAGGTAACTAGGTCCCGTGCCATGGAGCGCTTTGAAGATAGTAACCAACACCTTGAAACGCACCCGAAAAACCACAGGCAGCCAGTGCAGCTCACGCAGGAGTGGTGTTATATGGGAGTATCTTGTCCTCCCCATGATGGCCCGCGCGGCCGCATTCTGAACTAGCTGCAGTCTTCGGGTGCATCTCAAGGGGAGCCCCATGTAGAGAGCATTGCAGTAGTCCAGGCGAGACGTCACCAGCGCATGAGTGACTGTGCGTAAGGCGTCCTGATCCAATAGGGGGCGCAATTGGTGCACCAGGCGAACCTGGTGGAACGCGCCCCTTGCCACGGCTGCCACATGGTCATCCATCGACAGCCGGGCATCAAGGAGGATGCCCAAATTGCGCGCCCGTTCCACGGGGGGCAGTTGTTCGCCCCCTATGGCCAGCGATGGAATCCACTGGTTGAACCGGGGCGCCGGTAGCCACAGCCACTCAGTCTTGGAGGGGTTGAGTCTGAGTCTGTTGTCCCCCATCCAGACCCGAACGGCTTCCAAGCACCGGGACATCATTTCGACGGCCTCGTTGGGGTGGTTTGGGGTGGAAATGTACAGCTGTGTGTCATCAGCGTACAGATGGTATCCAACCCCAAAACCACGGATGATCTCACCCAGTGGCTTCATGTATGTGTTGAACAGGAGGGGCGAGAGGACCGACCCCTGTGGCACCCCGCAAGTGAGTGGCTGCAGGGTCGACCTCTGCTCCCCTGCCAACACACATTGCGTCCGGTCGGAGAGGTAGGAGCGGAACCACCACAAAACGGTGCCCCCTACTCCCAACCCCTCCAGCCGGCGCAATAGGATACCATGGTCGATGGTATCGAAGGCCGCTGATAGATCTAATAGGACCAGGATAGAGGAACAGCCCCTATCTCTGGCCCTCCAGAGATCATGCACCAACGCGACCAAGGCCGTCTCTGTGCTGTGACCGGGCCGGAAGCCGGACTGGCGCGGGTCTAGATAGTCGGTTTCCTCCAGGTGACGCGGGAACTGTTGTGCCACCACACTCTCTACAACCTTCGCTAAAAAGGGAAGGTTGGAGACGGGACAATAATTAGCTAGCTCCACCGGGTCCAGGGAAGGCTTCTTGAGTAGGGGCCTCACCACCGCCTCTTTCAAGGCAACTGGTAAGGACCCCTCCTCCAATGAAGCGTTCACAAGACCCAGGAGCCAGCCTCGTGTAACCTCCCAGGATGCCAGTACAAGCCAAGAGGGACACGGGTCCAATAAACATGTAGTGGCTCGCAGTCGCCCACGTAACCTGTCCAAATCCTCGAGGGCAACAGAGTCAAACTCCTCCCAGCGTGGTGCCTCAAGACTTGCTTCCGACGTCTCCCCTGGTCCACTGAAGGGGGCCCATCCACTCCGGATCTGAGCGATTTTGTCCTGCAGATATTCCCCAAACTCCTCTGCTCTACCCTGCAGAGGGGCTTCCCGCGGCCTCTGTGATAGGAGGGAGCGGGTCACCCGAAACAGGGCGGCATGGCGGTTATCTGCGGACGCAATAAGAGCGGCACAGTGTCTACGTTTGGCCGCTCTCAGTGCCACAAGGTAGGTCCGTAAATAGGATCTTACCTGTGTTCTTATATGTGTTTTTATATTTAAGAAATTAAATTTTGTGGGTGTACTAATTTTAAATGATAACAGAACAGAATAACAGAGTTGGAAGGGACCTTGGAGGTGTTTTAGTCTAACCCCCTGCCTAGGCAGGAAACCCTACACCATTTCAGACAAATGGTTATCCAACATCTTCAAAACTTCCAGTGTTGGAGCATTCACTACTTCTGGAGGCAAGTTGTTCCACTGATTAATTGTTGATGTACTAATGATTTCCCAGATTCCCAATACTTTAACTGTAATTGCTTCAAAGAGAATTCAATCTGATCAGCACACAAATTACCAACAATAACACAGTTAACATGAAATGCATTATAAATCCACTTCATATAATTCTTTGTGTATATCAAAAACGTTCATGAACCATTTTTACCTAATATTTGAAGAATTTGGTTATGTTTTTGAAGAAGAAACAACACACAAACACACACACACACACACACACACCTTACATACATCCCATACAATTTAAAACTGGTAGAATTTTGACAGATATTTTTTTAAAGTTATGTTTATTGTTTAATATAATCAAGTATTATACCATATTAAAGAAGAAAGAGAAAAATAAGTCATTGTGGCTGTTCAAAAGGATGGTAGAAACTGGCAGAAAAACGTCTGGAACAATAACATTCTTGATCTTGCCAGTAAGATCAACTTTTCAGGAAACAAGCAAACAAAAATATTTAATAGATATTTGGTTAAAATACATGATGGATTAAATTGTTTTTAAACACACCAGAGAAGATGGTATATCAAAGTTTACTGGAAAGCTGTGATCCTTGAATTTATTGCCATTCTTGCAAATTTAATAATAATAGGAGCTGCACTTCTTTTGGATATTGCATAAGCAATAAACATCTGGACCTCCAAAGTAAAATCAGAAGACAGAGGGGGGAAGAAGCCCCATAGGAAGAGTTCCCCCCCCAAAAAAACAGGCAAGGAGTCTGACATTTGGTATCTGCAAGTAAATCAATTATTTTCAAATGCCTGCATGTTACATCTCCTTGTATTCTTATGATATGTCTCTTGTTTAATTAATACTAGTAGACATCTGAATTTTAGAGTTAGCTGGTTTTATTCGTGGCCCATGAGTGTAAGGTATAATGTCTTCAGATGTTCCAGCTCTTCTGAAAATTTAGCAATTCAGATCTGAATTATTTTCATTTCATCACAAGGTATTTCAAACTGCTATCCAGAGTAATTATGTTATGTCTTATCCAATATATTGTCCATTATTTTTTGAATAATAACTATCTTTCCACAAGTTTTGCCATAAGTTTGGCTTGATTAGATTGCACAAAGATTGTCATTTCACCATCATCGGGATTAAAAACTACTCCTTAGTAGAATCCACTTCAATATTTTCAGAACAGATTTTTCCAACTGGGAGCCAAAAAAATTGCTGCAGAAACATCATTTTCCTTTAGAAACTTAAGAGACTGAACTAGTTTAATTTACATCATATGAGACTTTTTTGTCTTCTCTATAATAGATTATACATAATAAATCCATTTTCAAGATGGAGGACTTTAACATGCCTAAGTTTAAAACTATTCAACTACAAACTCATCAAAATTCAATCAATTACATTAAGAGCATTCACCAGAAACTAAAGAAAAAGTACAAAACAGACATCTAACTATCCCTCTATTTTACCAGGTTTTTTTTTGGAGGGGGGGTGCTAAGTTCAAATATATTTTCCCAATAACTTAAATACAGATTTAGACTTAAATACAACTCAACTCTTTAATATGGCAGTTATCCAAATTTACTTTCCATCAATTGATGCAGGCGTGGAAGTTGATGAGTTTTCGGTTAAGTTCCATCTACAATCAACAGAATGTACAAACAAGATGGACTGCTTGTGGTTGGAAAATGGAATGCTAAACTTGAAAATAGCTCAGAGAAAATGTAATTGCCCTGTATGGCTCAGAGAGTAAAAATGAAGTAGGAGAATGACTTATACATTTCTGCCACTGCAAAAGTATTGTTATTGCCAATGCATCTTCAAACCAAAATCTCCCATTTATACCTGGACATCACCAAATGGAAGATACAGATATGAAACCAATTATATTATTGCTATAAGGAAGTGGAAGAACTCAATTATAACGGCAAAAACATAACCAGGGCTAAATATGGAACAGTTCATGCTCTTAATCAAGCTAAAGCAGAAGAACAAAGCCAATCAGTTTCCACAATAGGATCTTATCAGAGGTGGTATTCAACTAGTTCTGACAGGTTCTGGAGAACCAGTAGCGGAAATTTTGAGTAGTTCGGAGAACTGGCAAATAGGCTGGCCGCGTCCCTGCTGCCTCCAAGCTGATCTTCTTTTGTTGCCCTGAACAGGAGAATGGAGCTGGAAAGCAGGTTAGTGGGGTGGGGAGGGAATGGGAATTTTGCAGTAACCTTCCCCCAGGAATGAGAAGGGAATGGGGATTTTGCAGTATCCTTCCCCTGCCACACCCACAAAGCCATGCCTACAGAACCAGTAGTTAAAGAATTTGAATCCCACCACTGGATCTTATGCGTATACAGAGCATTTTCAAGATCAGTATCAATTTAAAGTCCTGCACTTCATTGACATGGAGTCAGAGGAACTGTGGAAAGAAATCCAAGAAACTGTTAAGAATGAATGTAAAATGAGACAGCCAAAGATCAAGAAACGGAAGAAAGCAAATTGGATGTCAAAACAAACAGTGGAAATTTCTAAGAAGAGAAGAGGAGCCACAGCCAAGAAAGACAAAAAAAATGTGAGGAGATTCTTAAACAAGAATTTCTGGTAGCTCCTAGAAGGAGCAAGAAGGAGCATATTACAAGCAAACTTAAAATTGCACCAAAGCAATACAATTGATGTATACCATACATAGTTACAACCACAATAAAAATAATACTAGTACAATTATAAAATCCTAAATCTACCTATCATTTAATTTTGCCAATAAGAATTACAAAACATCCATTCAGCAACTGCTCACAATCACTTCCACTAATTGGTCAATTTCACTTAATATAATAGTTTTTAAATCTTTTTAAGTGCATATAGTTCATACCAATGCTTGTGATGAGATAAAAGATAAATGCAAGCACACCTAGTTATATGCCCAAATTTAGGTGTTGTTAGTCAAGTGTACATTCCAATGAATCTCTAAATGGATAAAATATTATCTCTATCTGGTATAAATACTATCTATTTGAATACATTCTTACTATTTAATGCAGTTGTTTGCAAATACAAAATATGAAATGGACTGGGGGGAAGCTTTCTACCTTGTAGATATTGTTTCTGTTCATTTGGGGATTCACTAATATAATCTGAAAGTGTAATGGAGTCTCCATGGTGTGGTCAAGAGGAGCATTGTTGTCCATTTTTATTGCTGATATATTTTTAAAAGACTAGGATACTTGGATAACAATGGTTCAGCATATCAAAGGACTGGCTAAACCAGCTGTTGGTTGAAACATGTTTCATTAACTGAATCTGCCATGGAAAAATGGTCCTTGAAGAGAAATAACATTTCTCAATTAGAAATGGCACCATATAGAGTATATTTTCTTCTGAAAGTGCTTTATCCACAAAGTGAAATTTATTTTCTGTGTACTGCAAAACCCAACAGTTCCAGTTATCTGGATTGCAGCTAAGAAAAATATCCTAGATAGGTGGCTTTCACACATTCTACCATTATTATTTTTTAATAAACTATAATGTGCAAAACACTGAAATTACCAAAATTGATTGATTTGTATTTGTATTGTGGATTTGTATTATGTTAAAGGTGTGCTATGGGCATGAGGAAGAGAGAAGAAGACTGAAGTGCTAAACCAGACTGTTTTGTGTGAATGTACCATTTTTCACATTCCATAGGCTTAGATATCTCCCATAAACATCCATCAAAGGGCTTTATTTTTACTCACATAGAGATACCCAGTTCCTTTCTCTACAAGAGAAAAATAGGTGGGTCTTTTGAGAACAAAGCACAGCTGCATTGAGAAGAAAGTGGGAGAAGGAGTCTAGACAATAACAGTGTTTTCCTATGTAATCTGATTAAAGTGAAATGTCACACACACACACCAGCATTCCAGATAAATGAACCAAACTCTTAGCTTCAGAAAATTGATGGTTTTTTTTGTGTCTGTGCAAACTAGTGGGTAGCCAGTGGGAATCTAGTGGGTAGTCAGGAACTACCCACTAGATTCTTGTTCTGATGTCCTATAAGATTCTTTTTTTTTTCTGTACAAATTATGTATTCAGTTTATACTGGACTTCAGCCTTGACTTCCATTGTTCAGATTGGGCAGGAAGAAGTTATTTTTATTTATACTTTTCAGGGAGTTTGTGTCATATCAAAATGCAACGTCTCCCTTCTCAGTGGGATAAAACATTCACTGATAGCATCTTATGGTCTGTTTTCATGCACAACGTCTACTTTAAAGTGTATCCTTTTTTTAAAAAAAATCCCTAAAGTTTAATTTTGTTTTTCTTGTGAAATTGACCTATTACCCATAAAGGGTTGAACTCTTTAGCCATACATCTGTAACTTTCACGGTTAAGTTGTGAAATTATTTCATTCCTGCTTTTGGTGATAGTTACCTTTTAAGTATCAGTAAAGTAGCATAAGTTGTGACCGCCTTATTTCTGTGCTCCGTGTAGAAGGTAGGTGGTATGAGCAAGAACTATCAAGCTGCTACCCAAGGCAAGAAAGAGAGCTTTGTTCTCAAAAGAAATCAGAATTCTTAAAAAGAGGTTTGAGGCCTCTAGACTACCACCCACAGGTTCAGTTGAGTGTCTGATGATGATTTTCATCCATCGTGTTCAAAGAGGACCTGGACATCTAACAGGTTGTGGGCTGTCCACGATGTGTCCGCAGGTGGCTGGTAAGGCCTATAGGGGCAAGAAATGTTCTGCCACATGTCGGGTAGACATGTGGGCACCATTGTTGCAGTATCTGCAGCTCTGGCTTTGTGGAGTGCTCACTTCTCTTGTGCTGTGGTTGTTCTTCTGTCCTCAGATGTCTGGCAGCCTTGGTGGATCAGCATGCATCGTGTTGATCGATCTTGTGCCAGGGTTTCCAGGAGGCTGTGTCAATTTCCAGGGACTTGAAGGAGGCTTTCAACGTGTCTTTGTATCGCTTCCTTTGCCCCCCATGCAATTGCAGTGGAGCTGTTTAGAGATGCGATGATCTGGCATCCTTGCAACATGGCCTGCCCAGCATATCTGGGCTTTCATCAGCAGGGTGTGAACTGATGGCAGGCCTGCTCTGGAGAGGACTTCTGTGTCTGGCACCTTGTCCTGCCTAGCCTGCCTCCTGTATACAGTCCAAGTTTCACTGGCATACATCAGGGTAGTTAGCACTACTGCTTGGTAGACTGATATACAAAGGGATATACACGAGAGTCTGATATACAGACCCCATCTTTCTGTAATGGGATATTTACAGATCAGGACTTATCAGCTTGCACTTTCAAAATATCAAACGAGAGTCTGATAAAGCAATCCCTTGGTTTATGAAAGCCCCTAAAAGGATAAACATGGCTTCAAAATGACACAGAAGCCTTGGTTAAGAATCAAAGGCTTGCTTAAACTTGGGATAATTAGGCGATTTCTATGACACTTTTAAGATTATGTCCTGAAAGAACTGTGAGCCTTGCTGACTTGGTGGTTAACAGAGAAAATCGACCTGCATGTTTCTTTAGATACATCCAGTAGAGTGGAATACTTTAAAAAGGAGTAATCAATGAAGACACAAACACTGATGATTTAAATTAAAAGAAACAAAGGTACATTGTGTATTACTGGAGTTTTGCTGAAGGGAACTGACTTCTCGGTCTGCAAATACAGGATTGCATTAGAAATGAAGGCAATTCCAATAGATACTTGGAATATTTATGGGCAAGTAAGCAAAATGTTCTCATTTGTAAGACACCGGACCAGAATAATAAACACTTCCTATTATAATGTAGCCTCCCAATAAATTATTCACATCGGTTTGGGATTTTGGAATATGAATCCTCTTGGCCAAAACTGGACAAAAATATCTAATAGTTGGGCTATTGTGGGCAAATGTTCTCATGAAGTCATGCTGCCTTGTGCCAATCCTGTGGCTTTAAATCCATGTCCTATATTATGTCCTGTAATGAAGTTTAAACTGAGTACTAATAACAAGTAATTGGCCATGAACACAAGCATTAATTAGTACACGAAGAGCAGGATTAATTAGTATCTTGTCAGGTCACATCATGCACCAAAGGAGAAGCAGCTGATATCCAAGTGAGCTCTATAAACGAAGGATATTGATATAACTTCAAAGATCCTAATATGATTCATATTCAGGACTGCCAGATTACCAAGAAGTGTTGTTCAGTGATATGGAAGTTTAATTTATAATGGAGAACATTTTCTGTAGTTTAGGGAATATGTTACCCTTCAGGAGTTTCAGCTAACTTTGCTTCTCATATTTTGAAGTGCATTTTGTGTCAGTATCAGAAGAGAGGTTATAAAAGTTTTACATAACACTCCAGATAGCAACATAGTTCCATGCACATTCTTTCAGCACCAATAAATGCACATTCTACCCTGTTAACAGAGCTTGCCTGCTGCTAAGTGCTTAGGGAATTTATTACTTATTTATTTAATCCATTTATATGCCACTTACTGTGTGTGTGTGTGTGTGTGAGAGAGAGAGAGAGAGAGAGAGGGAGGGAGGGAGGGAGGGAGGGAGGGAGGGAGGGAGGGAGAGAGAGAGAGAGAGAGAGAGAGAGAGAGAGAGAGAGAGAGAGAGAGAGAGAGGGAGAGATCAAAGCACCATTATCTCACTATGCCCTTTAGTACATATATCTAGAAATGGATTTCCTTCTTGGGAAAAGAATGGAGAAGAATAGGAGACAGGAAATTTTTCCCACATGGTTAATTAGTTTATTACAAATTATAAGCATTTTCATAATGAAGACATACAGGACATCAAAAATGGAAACAGAAACAAAAGAGTAAAACATATATACAAATAAATACAGTAATCAGTTTGGAACCAAATTAAGCCTTTTACGTGGTTTCTGGCTACATTTTCATATCACAAATTTAGCTACTGTTTTTGAGAATCCTTTTCACTGTCCAACAGATGTTCTCAATATTACTACAAAGAACTGCCAGGTTGCCTTGCTGTAATCAGTTATGAAGCTGGCACATTTATTCTTGCAAAAGTTACAAAAGAAAAATATGCAAATGAATTACTGCACTCTAGCTCTTTACAAGAGCAGATGTTCTGTTCAGGGTATATCTACTGTACCTTGCCTGCAGATGGCAGAATATTATATTGGGACCTAGTGAAAAAAAATCTTATAATTGTGTACAGTATAAAGTTTTTCAAATAGCTAGGACATCCATCATAGATAATAAATAATTGATCTATGCTGATCTTCAAGGGATCTTCACTTCTACAAAGGTTCAAGCAAAACATCCCCTTGATATTGTACTGTACAGCAACATGGCCCCCTAAGTTCCTACTTGTTCTGCTCTACAACTTTCTCTTGCAATTGCTAGAAATAATTTTTGTGTTAGAAACTATCAGTTAATATACACCGAAGTCCTTTTAACTTTTCACAAGTATTGGTCAAGGCTGTTAGGTGATACAAATCATCTCATTGTTCAGAGCCAAGCCAGAATGGAGCAACATAGAAATCTTGGTAATAAACAAATACAGCATACAGCTTGCAATGCTTCTTCATTTTGATGGGCAAAGTCCTTCACTGAGATGAATCAAAGCTGTTTTGCACAGGTGTAATAATCCAAAACAAACTGAGATTAAACTGGCTGCATCACCATCACATCAAATACCATGGCAAAGTATTATTTATTCATGCATTCCTGAACACATTTTCTTCAAAAATCATTCAAACTGTTATTGCTAACCTCAGGCAGGACTTCTTAGAACTAAAAAGCAGTCTTGCATGTAATACAAGCTCCTGAAAGTGCAACTGAACTTCTGGATGATCACTGTCATAGCTCATTTAAAGGCCCACAGAAAAATATTTAGCCCTGCTAAAGTTATGACATCTCCATCTTCCTAAAACCAGGCAAACATAGAGTAGAAAAGAAAAATATACACTATGTTATTAAAATATACACTTGCTACAGAATTTGATTTGTAGAACAACAGTGATATTAAGTGATCTGCCAAGTCTTCCAGCATTTTTCAAGTGGTCTGTGAAATAAAATTAAGCTGAGTTATTATCCTCAAATGAGTGTGTGACATTATCTATTACTTTCCACGGGCTCAATGGGCCACCTTCACATTAAGATAATTCTCAACTTTATAGTCTAATGTTATTAGTTTGCTTTAAAAGAGTGATAATGTCTGTGATGGAAGAAAATATGTTCATTAACATGCCGTTTCATTAAAATTAAATCCTAGGAAAGAGAAACAATGTTTTTTTTTTAAAAAAAAAACTTTATTTCATAGTAATTTGGACTGAATGTTATCAACTAAGACCAATGTTTAATTTCTATCTGGTCCTTTCTGCCTGGCAATCTGTAGAAAGTATCACTCATGCCATAATATAATGTATATACCAGGATTCTCTGATGCAAAGAAAATCCAGAACTACAGTCTCATTCTGACTAGAAAGGGAAGATGGAATACTCAAATACCAGTAAAATTAGGTGAATTTCTGAACACAAGGACTTAATCAAGTTGAAGCTTCCAGTAAAATGACTGCTAATTTGGGAGAGAAGGTAATTAGGTAAAGTGTGATTTCCATATTTAATATTCAGAAAATTACCCTCTGGTTATATCAAAAGGTTGTGACTGCTCAGATTATACCTGTTTATACTGTATATTACTCTATCTTGCTTGCTTCTTTGCATAAGCAGAAAAAAACACTTCTCTGATTATTGTTTGAGGTAGTTTGTAATATTCACATTTTGTTGATTATATTGCTAGCAGTACCAATGTGAGTCCGCAATTCTCCTATAGGAAGAAAAGTACAAGGGAGTTAAGACACTCAGAGACATCCCATAAAAGTGGCCGAAAATGTAGCTAAGCCAGGTCCAGAAGTAAGTAATGAACTATGAAATGTGAATATAAAGGGAAACACTAATAACAATTAATTTGAAATTATATAAACACAAAACATACATTGAAGTTGACCTGGTATGTTGAGTTCTTGATTCTGGAGTTTTGATCACGGATGTTGCATGTAGATGAATACAGCTAATCAGTTCACCCAATGATTAAAGGGAATGGCAAGTCTTCAATGGTTGCTTCATTGTGGCCAAAAAGGGTGATCATGGAATGAATCAGCAAAGGACAAAAGGAGCATATACTTTAAATTCCAGTAAGGTCATCCTAGCTGCCTAGCTAAAGCAAGGATGCACCTATATTGAACATCAGTGATATAAAAAGATGATTGAGGCAGATCATCACTTTCAGGATAATGGCAAAGAAACTATTACTTATGAAGTGCCTAAAACTCAATAACATGACCTACCAACACTCATAAGTGTGAGGAACAGCCATAAAGTTATTTTTCAGTGACCTAGA
The DNA here is from genome assembly GCF_964273705.1 of Natrix helvetica. Classification (NCBI taxonomy): domain Eukaryota; kingdom Metazoa; phylum Chordata; class Lepidosauria; order Squamata; family Natricidae; genus Natrix; species Natrix helvetica. Next base: position 65,491,380 of record NC_138548.1, read on the forward strand.
AATTTTGAACAGTCACTAAACAGGCAAGTAACTTCTACCAGTAGTATAGCAATATCTATGAAGATATTGGAGATAGAAATAGACATGGGGAAAAAAGTATTCCAAACTATCTCCAAACTCATTGAAAAATTCTAAATTCTATTTAGTAAATTAAACTATACCAATGGATAATAACTGATTCAAATAAATTGAGATAGGAGAAGTATAATCAAATTCTGTACAGTAGACAAGTCAACATCCACAATATCTTAGAAGATACCATTTACAAGAACCTCCAGTACTAGAAAATGAAATTAGATTGGCACAGTAGTCAAGATGTAGATGGAATGTCTACAGAAATAGAAAAGTATGGGTTTTAATCAAATTGTGCTAGTAATGAAAAATGACACAGACAAATGATCCAAGACAATAAGCACAGCCTCAAGCTGCTGAAGTCGGGACAGCTCCGCAATGGGAGGAAAGCGGAAAGAGAAAGTGTGTCCATCTGGCGAGAAAATCTTATTTTTTATAAAAGACTGCCCAAAAAAGATTAAAGTTAAATTAAACTGGTAAAGAAAAGGAAATAAGCAGCAAAATTAAGCATTATTGGACAGTGTGTTATCTTTTTTTTTCTTTTTTTTAATAATAATTTTTATTGTTTTTGTCTTTTCATCACATATTACAATCTTTATATCAACAGTTTGTACAATGTTACATCGTCGTATCTATATATGTTTTCCTCTCTTTACCATATATTACATCATTATGTCATCTTATCTATACATTTTTATGATCTTTTACATATTTACCTACTTTTATATACAGTTCTATGTTCATTTATGTATATTGTTTTCGGCTTAATTATTTTTCTTATTTTCCAATCATTCATACCACTTATTCCAAATTTCGTAGTATTCCGATTCTTCTTTGTACTTTAATTTTAGGGTTAATTTGTCCATCTCTGCACAATCCAAGGTTTTTTTATCACTAATTCGTCCGTCGAATTTCATTTTTTTCTATGGATGGAAGTTTTGTAAACAATTTTTACTTTTTAAAGTGAAAGTATCGGATTTTCGACTTCTATTTCTTTTTTTTACCTATGGATTAAATCTTTTCCTTTATTTCTACAACACTGGTTAGGATGGATTTTTTTTAATTTTGTTTCATTTAAGAATGTTGTTTCTTCTAAGCCTGAAACATAAAGAAGATATAAAAGGAATATAAAGAGGGTAGTAATCTTAGAGGGAAAAGAAGTTACACTGTCACTTGGAGGTTGGAGGTTGAGACCTGGAAACATTGCTTTTTCTTTTTTTCCCTTTGATCATTTTGACCTTGCACTTCAAAGGCTTCAGCTTTTTTATAGAGAAGAGCATGGGTTGTTTATACAGGTGCTCTTTGGATGCTTGTTGGTAGCTGGAAAGAAGTGAAAACAAAGATTTGTTTTTAAACTAGAGTGGCAATGTTTACTAATTGGAAGGATGGCACGACATCAAAAAGAAACCATAATATTACAACAGATTATGTTTGGAATTCAAAAATTATTAGAAACAACAGAGAGAATTGAGAAGAGTTGGGAAAATATTGAAAATATAAATTGTAATGTGGTAAAACCTGATGGAAAAATGGAAGATATCCAGCAAATGGAAAAAGTGGAGCCTAGAGTCCTAAAAACCCAAGAGAAAAATGAACAAAGAGGCAAGATAACCGTGGATATTGACAGTGAACTGGGTGTGGTTGGAGATGGAAAGCGTGGAACAAGGAAAGGGAAGATAGATGGAAAGGTGCTTTACTCCAGATTTCAAGGTATAGAAGAAGAAAAAAGAGAAGAATTGATGGACTTAAGGAGAGAAACTTTGACAAAAACACTACTGATAACCAAGGATAAGCTGATTAAAGAAGCTGATGGAGGGTTTTGAGATTTTACAAGATATGTAACAAGCAACAAGTTGTGAAGAGAAGTCCAAACAAATTTGATTAAGGAAATAACCAGAAGACCACAAATGGCAAAATAAATAGGGCTACACTATTACTGGAAAGACACAGGTTGAGATATGAAAATTAATAATAAAACACTTGTTAAATTTAGTTAAAATTAGAGCATTATGTTAAAAATATAGTGATAATGGATAACGTTAGATAAATAATTTATAATGATAACAATGTATACATATGTATTGGTTTGATAAGAGGAATTTGGTATAAATTTTAAATGGTGAAAAAAGGGGGAAAATTAAGTTAAACTTAGTCAAACTATCGTTAAATAAATGACTGATAATGATAATAATGTAATAATTTGTATTGACATGATAAAAGGGAAATTGGATATAAATTGTAAACAATGATTAAGAAAAGAAGTCTAAAATTTTGTTATTAAACATAACACATGAATGTGTTATAAAGTGGCTGGATGATATTGAAAGTAGATAAGGGAATGCCATTATGTGGTTTTGTTTTAAATTTTGATTTTTTTGTTATAAAGGGACATTAAAACAATTATAGTCATACGAAGAATGAGATATGATGATAGCAATATATATATAAATATATGTGATGTAAAATATATAATGATATGAATCATAGATGATGACTGTGGAAGGGATGCACGAAAGTTCTTTGTAACCAATTGACACACTTTCTACAATTTGTAATGGAAGATGATTTTAAGGTGTTTGTTTGTGTTTATTCAAAAATAAAAAATATGTATAAAAAAAGATCTGCTAGATCATAGATCAGTCTGCGCTTGTCTATGTTTTGAGCTGGGGGAAATGTTCGGGGGAATGGAAAGGAACTCTAGCCAAAGCACATGTGTGACTGTGCTGATCACCCGAGCATCTGAGGAAATCTCCACCCAGGCCTCACAGAAGAGAGCCAGGAGATCACCAATGGGTGGGGTCGAAATGAGCTATTTGCCCCAGCGGTAAGAGCGACCACATCCCCCTCAAAAGGGCACTTACTCTGTTGATGGAAACGGGGTCTATCCTTGTTGTAACTTCTCTCAGACTGCCTCTCCGACCTGGGGGAAGAGTACCTGCACTGTTGAGCCTCTTGCTCCTGAGGGCAATATGAGGGCTTGCGGTAGAACGGTGTCAACTTCTGCTCTGCCTTTTTCGCCGAAGTGGGAAGCACCTTCTTCTTATTCTTGTCTTCCACAAGGAGCAGGTCAAGGGCAGCCCCGAAGAGAGAGCCCCCTGTGTAGTTGGCTGATGCCAGTTGCCACTTTAACTTGCTGTTCGCTTGCCAACCCCGGAGCCAAAGAAGGCGATGAGAGGCAACAGACGACGCCATTGCCCTGGAAGCGAACTTCATGGCATTCAATGTGGCATCACGTTGGTCCCTTTTTGGGAGAGGGGGCGGTTTAGAAATCCAAGAAATAAATAAAATAAAATCAGTTTAGAACTGCACCACCGCCACTAACTTGTTTAGGTCTTCGTGGAGCTGCACATCTTCTGGGGGGATGCGTTCCTGGATCTTCTCCATCCACAGGATAGATGTGCAATTCTACTTGAAAATTCCAGTCTGGATATCAACTATTGAAGCTTTTTCATACCCAATAATATATAAAAGGGAAGAAACAGTTAGATATGCTGAATTATTGAATATAGAGGGTGAACTCAAATCCATACAAGAATTGAAACAGGAAGGTATTGAACTCAATTGGTATTCATATGTGCAAATACATTCTAGATACAATGAAGATCGAAAAAATTTTATGATAAAATGACTGAATTAGATAAAATCTTAACAGGTAACGACGAAAAAGTAATTCAAAAATTTTATGACTATTTATTAGAGGTGAAACTATATGAAGAACAAGTTAAAGGAACTATGTTAGCTTGGGGAAAAACTTTGGGCATGGGATTGATTTAGAAAAATGGCAAAAACTGTGAACTCAAAACTATAAAATGACAATGTCAACTGCATATAAAGAGAATTTGTATAAGATGTTTTATAGGTGGCACTTATCCCCATCGAGAATAGCAAGAATGTCTAAGAATAAATCCAAAAAATGCTGGAAATGTCAACATACGCTGGGCACATTCTACCACATGTGGTGGACTTGTTCTGAAGCTAAAAGATACTGGACTAAAATACACATGTGGTTGGAGAAAATGATACATAAACATATAGACTTAAAACCAGAACTCTTTTTATTGGGAATAATACCAGAAATATACAACAAGGACTTGAAATATTTGATCATAAATGTGTTAACAGCTGCTAGAATTGTATTTGCCAAAAACTGGAAAAATGAGAAATTACCAACAGAGGAAGAAATTATTTGGAAAATAATGGACTGTGCTGAAATGAGTAAACTTACATTTGAAATTAGAGAACTAGAGGATGAGCAATTTTATAAAATATGGGATTTGTTTTATCAATGGCTGGATAAAAAAACCTGGAGGGGAAACTTTTTTTCCCCTTTATCTTATATGTAATAATAGAAAGCTATACTTAATGTTGTGGAAGTTTTTCTTTTTCTTTTTTTATATGTTAATTTTTTACTATGAAATAGATTACTTACTTATACGATATATGAAGAATAATAATGTACTTAATGCATAAGAGTGAGATGATTCAAATTGTTAGGTATGATTGTAGGTGGTGACTATTTTATAATATAAAATGGAATAATGATGATGTAATGAACAATGGATATATATATATATATATATATATATATATATATATATATATATATATATATATATATATATATATATATATATATATATATATATATATATATTGAAACACTTAATGACTACATGGATTGATAATTAATAATGGAAAATTATATTTAGAGTTGTGGATGATTGGAAATTTTATGGTTAACGGAAAGTAGAAATGTGTAATATGAATTAATGGGAATTTTTTTACTTAATCTTATTTCTTAGAGATTGGTGATATAATTTTATAAAGACTTATTGTTACCTAGTAGATAATTATGGATGTAAGGAAATAAGGGCTGTCACAAATGAAAGAATACCAATGGTAATTTGAACACACAATGCTCAATGAAATATTTAACTATGTTTAATGGATAACCAGTGACTTTATTCTTAATTGTAAAAACTGCTGCACAAAAACTTGTAACCAAACGACATGCTTGATGAAATTGTTTTTCTTTTCTCCTTGCTCTTGTTCTGTATGTGTTGATTTGTCCTTTTTAAAGAAAAATAAAAAAAAATATTTTTTTAAAAAAAGGATAGATGTGCGATTGAAGAACGAGGCTGACGTAGCTGCCTTGATGGCCCAGGCCGCCGACTGGAACATCTTCCTCAGCATCATCTCCGCTTTCCTGTCATCTGCCTTAAGATTGTCAGCCACATCTTTGGCTACCACACCAAAGTGACCACAGGTGGGTTCACCCTGGGCAGCTGCAATGCCAGGGAGAAATCTGGCTCAATATTATAAAAACGCCTATCATTAATGCCAGGGTTGGGAAAGGCTGTAGATTTCTTCCATTGTTTCTTTTTTTTTTACTTTTTTTTTTGAAATTTTATTTATTTATTCTTGTAAAAATAAAATCATACAAACTTAATTTTAAACATATTGCCGTCACCGCGCAAGAAATCATAGCGTTTAAATAACCAAACTTAACATTACCGTCCTAATAGTAGGACTAATATTTAACACCAACATTTACACTATATGCCGCCCATCTAGTCAGCGTACCTACTTCATCAATTCTTATTCGTCCTTTAATCGGAATTCGTCCGTTTCTTTACCACATCCAGAAATAGGTGAAGGGCAGGGATCTCCTCCTTAACCGTCTTGAGTTCAGAGAAGACTGGGCCCCGAGGCTTCTTTACTGCACTCTCCTCCTCTGTAGTTCCAGTCTTAGATCGTTCCTTGGACCCTTCACCCTCCTCAACCTGTGCAGTGGCGTGCACCTTGCGCAGGAGGAATCGGAATAAATTTGTTGGAAAAAGGCCAGTGAAGGCTGGAGGATCTGGCCTGGAATCATCCTCATCCTCAGACAAGTCAGTGTCCTGCTGGGCCTTATCCCCCGACACTGATCCTTCGCTAACTAGGGAAGGAGACACAGGACGGCTCACTAGGGCAGAGGGAGGACATGTTTTAGAGGAGCTCGGCCTGGGGAACTTGCCCTGGTCCGAAGCTAAGGACCGGGAGGTCTACTGCTGTAGGCCAGCAGCAATGCCAGAGGAAATGGCCCTCTCAATAAGATTCTGCAACCCCCTGGGAAGGTCATCCACATCCAATTAATCCCAGCCGGGGTTCACTGGATCCTGAATTGCCCCAGCCTGGGGATCCAGGGTAGGCCTAGGCAAGGCCTGATCCCCACTGGGATCCACCTGCATGCAGGAATCCTCCAAATCCGGACCCTGGTCTTCCAGGGAAAGAGGTGGTGAAGGGGAAGCCTCCCCAAAAAACCTCACAAGGGAAACTGGAAAACCTGGGGGGAAACTGGCTGTGGTGCACCCCCCAAAGGAGACTTGAAGCGAGGAGGAGAGGCACTTAGCCTGCCCTGCTGGGTCCTTAGCTTTTCGGCCCTGGAAAAGGTCTTAGATAGGGCCTTGTGCCTCCTAAACACATCCCTCTGTATGGCACGTGAGGGACGAGAGGTAGCAGCCACCTTTTGAGCACTAGCCGATGCTGTGGGGCACTGCCTGGAAGAGGGGCCGTCCCGAGGGGAGGGTGGGGGAGGAGACCTTTGCACCTCCTCTGCCATTTGCCATGTGGCGATACTCACGGCCCTCCAACTGAAGCCTCCTCGATGCTCCCTCCGCTTCACTCTTCAGCTGCAGCAACGCAAATAAATGGGAAAGGCAAAAAGAACACCGTCTTTTTACCTCCCAGGCAGTTCAAACACCAACGCCGAGCTCGGTGGGTTTCAGGGACTGCCACCAAGGCTTTTCTCGGCTTGAGATGCCCACCTGCTGTTTTGCCACTCCGTGGCTTGCCTCGCAGCCTCAGAAAGCCTTCGCACTCTTCCCAGCACCATCGTGGCTCCATCCCTGCCGCCGAAGTCACCGCAAGTGATTTAGAGCGACAAGAGGCCTTGGGGCTGGAAATCCCGAGCCCTCAAGCCTTCCGATTGCTCAGGGACAAGAGCTGCCGCCATGTGGCCGGCACGACTCCAAACGGCTCACCGCAATGGCGACCGAGCCTTCCCAGCCTTCAGCAAGGCAAAGTGTCCCTAGAGGCCAGAAATAGAATGCCTCAGCCAGGCAACTTACTGGCAGAAGGAGAGAGCGATTCCAAAGGAGGCTGCAATTGCAAGAAGGGTCCTGTAATGGAAAAATACAGGAGAGAAAAATAATAGGTTTCATTTTGGCCGGACTGAGATGAAACTGGAAGTCAAGGGGGGAGCACAGAGGCGTGGCTCCATTAACTGAACTGGAGAGCACCACAATATTCTTTGGAATAGCAAATAAATAGCTAAGGATAAACTTGATCAAAAATAATCTATTTATTTCTATATGTTAGTCTTTCACGAAGCAAATAGGTTGAACAACACTAGCTATATCAGACTGTCAGCTTTTGCCTTCAAAAGCTAAAATTAAACATTTTATATTTGCAAACAAACAGTATCCTGTATTTCAATAAATTCAATGTGTTTCATAAGGCAATATTATGGTGTCCTGCAAAGCATATGTAATTTTTCTATTTCAGGTAGGTTTTGTTCAAGTGTTAATTTTAAAAAGTTTCTCTTATAAGTCACTCTAGATTCCTGAAGGAAAGGTGGGGTTTGTCCGTTACTTAATATTAACTATTATATATGAAATATTAGTTTAATTAATAGTTAAGAATTATGCTTTGAACAATTTGTTAACAGAAGATGACATTGGTTTCCAATGGAATAACAGAATAATAGAGTTGGAAGGGACCTTAGATGTCTTCTAGTCCAACCCCCTGCTAAAACAGGAAACCCTATACTAGGGGTGTCAAACTCACGTCATCATGGCGGCATCATATGACCTATCTGGACTTTTTCCCTCTTCACTAAACCGGGTGGGGCTTGGCCAGCGTGTGACGCCTCCGGCCCGTGGGCCAGAAGTTTGACAGCCCTGCCCTATACCATTTCAGACAAATGGTTGTCCAATCTCTTCTTTAAAAATCTCTAGTGTTGGAGCACTCACAACTTCTAGAGGCAAGTTGTCCCATTGATTAATTGTTCTTACTGTTAGGAAATTTCTCCTTAGTTCTAGGTTAATTCTCTCCTTGATTAGTTTCTATCCATTGCTTGTCTTGCCATCTGATGCTTTGGAGAATAAGTTGACCACTTCTTTGTGGCAGCCCCTTAGATATTGGAACACTGCTATCATATCACTCCTAGCCTTTTTTTATTAAACTAGACAACACAATTCCTGCAATGATTCTTTGTTTTAGCTCCAATCCCCTAGTCATCTTTGTTGCTCTTCTCTGCACTCTTTCCAGAGCCTCAACATCTTTTTTATACAGTGGCAAACAAAAATCAATGCAATATTCCAAGTGTGGTCTTACCAAGGAAGCAGCATTCATTCGTGGATTGGATATTCCTTGTTTTTTTGTATTTCATGTAGACAATATGTAACAGCATTTCCAGGATACATAGCAGAGCGACTCAATGCATCTTTTCTCAAAAGTAAAATGCATAATACTTAATGGGATTGCAGCCAAAGGCAGATGGTAATATTGAATGACAGATCATGGGCTTTTGTTTACACTTCCTTGGGAATGCTTCTGTTTTTCAGGTTATAAAATACACTTCTTTATTGCAAACCATTAAGCAATTTTAAGAGCTGTCCTACCAGCATGACTTTTAAGAAATTGATTTTTTTTCTCTACGTAGTGAGCCAAACGTTGCCAAGGCTGGAGTAGAATTGCTTTAGCTGAATGAGTAAACAAATATAAGATTTCAATCATCCCATCATCATGGCATATAGTAGCCTGCAATTGATAAAATAGATTTTGACTAATTTTTCAAATTAAGTAAGTGTTCAGAAATAATGGCTTTATGGTCAAATGCTCAAAATGCTGTTTGAATTTGAATATGTCATTTGAACCTAGCCTATTTTAGCTGATGTCCTCACTGTAGCTTTTTTCATCTAAAAATAATTAAGGGCTGTCACCACAATATAAGCAATATAATACAATCATCTTGCTGATGGATCTGAAGCATACCTTTGGAAGAAATGTCCTTCTGGGTTCAGTTCCAAGTGGGGAAAAAGACACTGGAAACATGGAAGCTGTTTGGAAAGATGGTTTAATGGTGGACAAAATGACATTACTTGAGTTCCTGAGCAGAAAAACGGCTGAAATTCTAAGAGTCCCTGGGTTTTATGCCCCCCCTGAGGCCCCACCTCTCTGATTCCTGTTCTTGTGTAAGAAATGCATTCTGATTGGTTGTCAGACTCCCAGGGGCAGAGGTCTTAGCTAACTGTGTAGGTTGTGTGCTAAGTTTGGTTGAAACTTGGTGGGTGATGCAATGAAGGGCAATGAGATGGGATAGATCTTGGTTATGTAGAATAGGCTGGCTCAGGCCTTAATGGCCCATTGACAAAGATGGGGCAACTATTAAGAGTGAGCCTGTTTCCTGCCCAAAAACATGTTTATCTGGCTCAGGCCTTAATTGACAAAGGTGGAAGGCAGAGTTTCTGGTTCTCTGAGTTTCTACTTCTCTTTTTAGGGGAAATATTCTGCCTTTTTAATATTTCCCAAAATATTTCATTTTCTTGGAGAGGGGTGGGTTTTAACTTCCTACAATACAAAAGAATATCATCTAAAAATGATAAAATGGTGCTTACTATTGGAAGGATAAGAAAACATAATGTAAGTTTGATTCTTGGTAAATCATGTAGTTTGACACAGCATAGCAATGATGTTCCATTGCCTTCTTTGCAGAAGTTTCTTTTTCTATTATTCAGTCTAGCCCAGTGTTTCTCAAACTTGGCGACTTTAAGTCCTGTGGACTTCAACTCCCAGAATCCCCCAGCCAGCTATGCTGGCTGGGGGATTCTGGGAGTTGAAGTCCACAGGACTTAAAGTCGCCAAGTTTGAGAAACACTGGGCTAGCCTATAATTTTGGGATATCCCATCTAAAGCAACTGAATTTGCTCATATCTTCCTTAGTTTTTATACATGTTGTATAATGCAGTTATTTTTAATGTGCAGAAAAATAGTACAATTACAATACTGTGAGTTGGTAATTATTGGGAGTCCAGTAGGTATTATCAGGAAATTAAATCAATTCTTTCCAGGGGAAAAAAATCTAAATTGTCACTAATAAGGATTCTCCTAGAAAGGAAAAGGTTTCTTAAGAACCAAAACCATTTCTTACTCATGGCTACCAGAGTTGAAATTTACTTTTGCCATTCTGATAATTATTAGTTTATCTTTCCAGTGGCATTTTTTTGCAAATACCTTGCAAATACACATTTAATGCAGTTTGTAATATGACCCTGACATTATGTGCTTTCTAAGTTTTATGAAATAATTCAAACACATGTGCATGTATAAGATATATTTTGCTTCTTCTGTTATAGGAATGTTGGAAGAAATGTCCTTCTGGGTTCAGTTCCAAGTGGAGAGAAAGACACTGGAAACATGGTGGCTGTTTGGAAATATGGTTTTAATGGTGGACAGGGTCACATGTCTTGAAGATGTTGGATAAAGAAAAAAAGGGAAGAGATGCTGATGTCAGCGTTCTAAATACCATGTATGAAATCAATCAGAAACCAAGGCAGAATCATTCTTAAACTTCCCTTTTAATCATACAGGCAAGTTAGCACGTCTATGGAATTCCAACTCTAATGTTCTTCCTGGAATTCCACCCAGTTGAAAGTTCATGATCTATCCCCACACCCCATAATCCATCACATGTTCCAATCATCATCTTCCATGCTGGCATCTACACCCCTCTGCTTCCGGTCAGGTGTCGAGGTGCGGAGACAAAAGATGACCTTGAGCTTCTATAAAAGAATGACAACAATACATTCCACAAATCCTACTCCTTTCTATTCCCCCCTCCCAACTACTACACTAATGAAACACATAGAAAATTATAAGCAAGTGTGGCAGGCCAAAGATCCTAAAAGAAACATAACTACAGGCCTGACAGCTGAGAGTGCCTGACTTTTATCCCCTGTGGGCTTTTGAATTTGAGCTTGTGTTCTGATTGGCTGATTGGCCTCTGTAGGCTATCCTGAGTCCCAAGCTTGGTTGACTCTTGCTGGGTGATAATGTAATGAAAGGGCTTTGGGGTTCCTATTATGGCTCTGCCTGAAGGAGGTAGATCTTCATTATGTAGAATAGACCGGCCCAGGCCTTAATGGCCCATTGACAAAGAGTGTGTGTGAGTTTCTTCCTCCCTTTTAGGGGAAATATTCTGCCCTTTTAATATTTCCTAAAATATCTCACTTTTCTAGGAGATGGTCAGGTGTTAACTTCCTATAGGAAGAAGAATAAAATCTACCAACTGGAACATAAATTGAAGCTGGGAATTGAGCATCAGTGTTTTCTCAAGTTTGTATTTAACTCTTTTTGAAATGTATATACCCCATTTAAAGATAAAAAAGAAATGTACATAGATTATACTTGGAACCAACAGTTATTCATTTTTGCATAGGTGCCAATTATTTCAACCGTGTTTATACTGGAGATTTCCTAACAGAGTGTGCTCAATTACTAATTTTTGTTTTTAAAAATAAGCAGGGATCTGGCCTGTACTTTTTAAATTCAGCAGATTAAATTATGTGTTTGGATAGTGACACATGATATTCTTGAGCTGTCACTCAACGAGCAGGATCTCTTGAACCTATGGTGTCTGTTTTTCCTTCCTTCCTTTCTCCTGCTGACTGAAGCATGAAGTGTTAATTAACTGCAAACATGCAGAAGCTTAAACAAAGACAAAACTCTTTCAACCAACCATTTGTTTTCTTTACAATTCTAAAGGGCATAAATGCCGTTTAATATCTGTGAGACTTTGTATGCAAACTCTAATCATTTAAAATTGAGGTATTAATTGACCATTATTGAACTTGCCTTTAGAAGACACATTGGACCATTGTTACAAATATCTTAAAATACTAATGAAGATTAGAATTAAGTTCGACAAAATGTTCTAGGAAAAAATAGTGCGTCACATTGTAGATATCTTATTGTGATATCTCTTGTAATAAATGCAAACTGTTTTCTTACTTATGATTTATCTCAATAGATAAAGGTTTATAACACTGGGTCTCAACCTTCCTAATGCCACGACCCTTTAATACAGTTCCTCATGTTGTGGTGACCCCCAACCATAAAATTATTTTATGTTTTCAGTATTTTTTTTAAATATGTGTTCTCCGATGGTGTTAGGCGACCCCTGTGAAAGAGTCATTCGACCCCCAAAGGGGTCCTGACCCACAGGTTGAGAACTGCTGGTCTATAACAATATTTTCTTTGAAAACATTACATAATCAAAATCTACTCCAGGATCCAGACATCCTAGGTTAAATAGAAGCTGACTGTTTGATGGAATACAATTTTTTCCATACAATTTGCATTGTTAAGTAATGATTTAAACTGTATCCAGCAAATCTCTTTCCAATCACTTTTTCAATTTTTTCATGTCTCTCTAGAAAGATTCTGTTAGAAGTGAACCCCACATTCTCTTCAATATATAACAGTATGCAATACCGGGATATTGTGCATTTTGGCTTCCCTACCCAGTCATGTATAATGGGCAACTCTGGAATACTAATTCAGATTTAAGCACTGACTTCCCATTATTTGAAACCTTGCCTGATAGAAAATGCATCAATTAGCTTAGATGGCATAGCAAAATAAACGGGTTTACCAAATTGCAAGTCTTCAATTAAGGAAATAAGAAGAAAACGGAGTTGTGGGCATATGTAACAATTGTACATTATTTTAAGATTATGTATTTACTACCACTTGCTGTTCGGACTCAGGTCACATAGGCAGATGCAGGTACAAATAAATCTTTTATTGCACCGTTAAACCACAACTGTGTTAGTAAGCCTGCACCCCACATTTCCCCATAAAACAACCAAACAGTCAATGTAACCCAGTATCAGCTGGGTCCACTGGTCACCAGAACCAATTAGCCCCCCCAGGCAGAAAGAAAGTCTAAGTCCACAAACCAGGTGTAGAGTTTTCCAAACTATGTCTGTAGGTTAAAACCCAGAGTCAGAGTCCGCAAAGCAAAGTATGCAAATCCAAAGGCTGAAACTTGAGTCAAAGTCCACAAGGCAAGTTTTCCAAAGATCAGGGGAGTGTGTGCCAAGACAAATGGTTGTTCTTGATGAAAACACTCTCCCACAATCTCTGGTTAAATCACCCTGAGCCAGGTGTTCCTTATAATATTGCCTCCTTGCAAGCAGCCTCACAAGCTCCTCTGCACTTCCCTCTGCACCCATAGATTGGATGAGGGGGGGGAGGCAGCTGTTCCTTATCAGAGATCTGTTGCCTCTTGTCGCACTGCCCATCTGCAGCCAATCCTCCACTGTATGTGTGAAGGCACACTGCTCCTGTCCGGTTGACCACTTTCCCCAATAGCATAGGGGCCTGGGACAGCATCATTCTCAGCTCCTGGACTCTCTGGACATTTCAGGGGAGATGTGCCCATCCCTGTCAGATGATCCTGGTTCCAACTCCTCTGAATTGGGATCTGAAATCCTGACGCTTGGTTTGTGGCTGCATTTCAACCTGTATGTTCAAGATCATCATTTTTATGACCCTGCATAGCTCTGAATCCGGTTATCTAAGGCAGTGTTTCCCAACCTTGGCAACTTGAAGATGTCTGGACTTCAAGTCCCAGAATTCCCCAGCCAGCATTCGCTGGCTGGGGAATTCTGGGACTTGAAGTCCAGACATCTTCAAGTTGCCAAGGTTGGGAAACACTGATCTAAGGAGTAGCCTTTGCTTGTATTCCTGTTTATCTAATGAAATCAAATAGACTTAATTATTTCCAGGTTCTGTGTCTCTATGGGATTCTCATCTGACGGAACTTCAAAATTAAGCATTTTAGCTGCCCTCCCCATTTGGAACCCACTGCCAGTCGAGACCTGATCAGCTTTATCTACTTCGGACTTCAGGAAAAGGTTGAAGACCTGGCAAAGGATATTTCGATTACTTAAGGTAAGATTCACAACTGCCTGAGAATTTGCATTTTAACATCAATTTAACATGTTTAATTTTTTTTGGGGAATACTTGGTATTTTGGATTACTTTAATTGTGAGCTACCTTGAGACTTTGGGGGAATTTAAAGTATACAAAAAGAAAACAAAATAAAAATTTGAAATAAGTACAGTTTTCCAGGTCCAAACCTGGTTCTGACATATAAAGCTTTCACAGCCTGGATCCTTTTGCATAACATTGCTTCTAAAATGATTCCAGTGTCACAAGAGACATTAGGGGAATGTGGAGTAGAAAACAATCTTCTCTGTGATGGCCCCAATGCTGTGGAATGTCACAATTCCAGACGTTTAACCACTGCCTTCTTTATTTGCTTTTCAAAAGGCTATCAAAGAAAATTGTAGATTTGAGAGGATAATAAATTGTTTCACTTTCATAACAGGTATGTTTATTGGGTTTTTATTGGGATTAGGTCCAAGTATTGCAAACCTCTTGAATCCTGAGCTCCCACAGAGTACTGGCTCCCACAGAGCAAAACCTGGCAGGATATTTTTTCAAACTCGTATTGTAGAATTGGATAGAAAGTTTAACTTGATTTAAAATATTTGCAACAATGCGTTTTAGTAAAACCATAGTTTAATTTTGGATATATCCCAGTGATGGGTTTCAAAAAATTTATAACCTAAAGTTTGGTGTGGCCTGTTTTGTGGGAGTGGCTCGGCGGCCATGTGACCAGGTGGGAGTGGCTTGGCGGTCGTGTGACCGGGTGGGTGTGGCTAAGTTGGAAAATGTGGTGTAACTCACTTAACAACGCTCTTGTGTTGAAGGAGGAACAGGAGGGGAGTTCAGCTGTTTGAGAAGCCCTGCGTGGAACTCCTCTCCTGTTCCTTCTTCTGCTGTTTGAACAAGCCACGCAGGTCACACTGCCTTGTCTCGTTTCCAATTGGGGGGGAAAAATCCATCTTTTGCCTCTCTCTCCATGGATCCCTGCCCCAATTGGAAACGAGGCGTCTGTGAAAGATAAGGCAGCGAGCCCCGCGTGGCTTGTTCAAACAACAGAAGAAGGAACAGGAGGGGAGGATTCGTTGGACAAGCCCACTGGCCCGCGTTGCTCTCTCCTCTGACAGCCGCTTTGTTTCCAGTGAAGGGGATGGGGAATCCATGCAATTTTCTCCCTCTGTATGGATTTCCCACTACCTTCATTGGAAACAAGGCGGCTATCAGAGAGAAGAGGGCAGTGCACGCCACGTGGGCTTGTCGGGGGCCTCCGGAAGAACTGGTACGCTAAGGCACACTAAATTTCACCAACCGGTATGCCCGTACTGATCTGTACCGTCTGAAACTCACCCCTGATGTATCCCTTTTTGCCTTTTTTTAGGCAAGTGGGTTCAACTGAAAACCATTTAGAATCACATAATATTAATGATACACTGAAATGCTATTTTATACTATCTTTTCTTAGCTAGCATCCTCCAGATGTGCTGGGACTTCAACTTCCTAGCCGTGGTAGCCACTAATCACACTGTCTGGGATACACAGTCCCAGCACATCTGCAGCATGCTGATTGGAGAAGGTTGTTATATGCTATTATAAAGGAACAAACTCAATATACACCAGAATAGACATGCATAGAACTAATTCAATATTTCAACTTCTTTGACTTCTACTTCCCTACCACTTCTGTGGATGGGTGGAGGATTTCAATTTCCAATTTGGTTCCACTCTGTTGCCTTTAACATGCAAGCACAGAGCTTTCTGAAAAGTTGAAAAATCTATTCACAAGGGCTCCCAGCTGAAATTAGTTAAAAGAAAATTGTGGATAGAACTGCCAGTTTCACTAATTCATGCTTTTTGTGAGCAAAAGGTCTTGCCCCTAGGACAGAACCCTAGAGAGAAAATTAATGAGCCCTTAGCAGTCCCTGAGTGTAAATGGCAATATTTTTCAGCTGTTCTTCTTTGTTACAAAGGATGGCAGAAAAAGAAACTTTAGCAAGGACGGTCATGTAATTTAAGGATAATTTGGCCAGGAAAGGCTTTGATAATCTAAAAAGATAGCTACCCAGAGGAAATCCTGGAATTACGATACATAAATGACTTTGATGTTTCCAGATTTCAGACTATAGATATAACCTTTCAATTCTAATGAGTTTACAATTATTTTTTCCTGCCAATACTGAACTCAGGAATCCAATCATGTAATAAAGTTCAGACAATCAAACAAGAAATCACCAAAGGCAGTGACAAGGCAAGCCATGGTACAGAAACAAAGAGTCAGCCCCTCTCTCTTTTAACACTGTAGATATTACCTTGCTGGGTAACAAAATGTCTGCAGGAAAATAAGCAATGTCAGAGAGCATCAAGGGCTTCTCATTTTTACCATGAGCTACATATATTTTCTTCTATTGAAAGAACAACTGTAAAGAACTGAAAGTAAAAGCTTGAAAACAAAAATCTTGGAGAAGAGACACAAAATAGAATCCTTTTTGTGCAGAACTTCTGGAAGCTCGGCGAGAAATTTCAGCCCTTTGTCACTGTATTGGTTTGGGACTTAGAAATCATTTTAAAAAGCACATACACACACCAAAGGAAAAATGGGAACTTCACTAAGGCCTGCATAACTAATGACCCAGACAAGTTGTACCATTCACCATTAGAAGTCTAAAACTTTATAATCCCATAAGGGAAAAGCAGTTCATTTTAACTTACTACATATGTCCTTTCAATTATGCGGCAATGTCTCCATCGTCCTTCTTTCTACATCACTAATTGGAGACTATTACTGCATGTTAGGAATACATTTCCATTCCATTTAAGCCAACCTTTGTAAACTGTCTGACCTAGTTTTAAGCTCTTCCTTTAACTCAAGACAATTGCATTTTAGATAGTTCTTTATAAGCTCTTATGTAACTAAAACAGCATTTTTGAAACAGAAGTTATACCTCCTATATGCGATATAATGAATAGAAGGCAATTCTTTTTGATAGAAGGCAAAAAAAACCCATCTATTATATATGAAGCTTTTGCAGTTCTTATTACAGTTCAAAAACACCGTTTTCCATTTATTTCTAAAAGGTTTTTTATAATAATCTGGAAATTTATCTGATCAGTCAAACCCAACTTTTAGTGTTATCTAGTTGATCTGAATAACAGATCCCCAAAATTCCCACCAGTATGGCTGATCTCACTGGGAATTCTGGGAACTGTAGGCGAGCACATCAGGAGAGGACTAGGCTGGGAGAGCTGTGTTTCTTTTCTTCCCACTTAAAGCTTTATAGTTCTTTGAGATTTTACCTATCAGGGCTGTTTTTAGTACTTTAAGCTAATTTAACAGGTAATGATATATAATTTATTACATAACACACTTACCTTTTAAGCATGAACTGATAATTGCCTTTATGTGACTAATATAAGAACCATTGATTCTAATATAACTGGTTGTAATTAACAATGTAGATGGACAAATAGCGCATAATGTTTTATGTTGTGCTTCCTTGTTTTAATACGGATCACATTTGAATTTATGTGGTCAGGTCAGGTTGGCATTAGTCACACCCAAAATAAATGCAGCCCCTTCAGCTGCGTATTATGATCTTTTGATTACAGAACAAATGCTTCTTCATCCTCCGTTTTTAATTCTGTAATGCCAGGCAGGAAGTAAAACCAAACTTATTAAGCCTCATTTGTTGCTAACACACCACATTCCATTCAATGGTTAAAAATTATGGCTTAATCTTAAGAAGACAAAATTGTTACTGCAGTAATAAGAACATGCTGAAAAACCATAACAAAGGGTATGGAATTTAATACTTAGTGTGTAAGGCTAAGAAGACTTTGGATATGACGTGGACTGAAGAAGCACTCCAAACATTCTCTGAATATCCCTCCCCAGTCCACTGAAGTCATCTAAAATTTTAGGCTCTGCATGAATATGAAAAATGTTTCTGCTACTTTAAGGAATCCCATCATTAAAGACAATTCAAGTTTTGAAAGCAGTCACACCTTTTTCAGGCTTCTGCAGACACCTGAAAAAAAAAAAAATCAACCCATAGTCCTCGACTTATGAACACAACTGAAATCCTAATTTATCTTGCTAAATGAGGCAGTTGTTAAGTGAATTTTGCCGCACTTTACGACTTTTCTTACCATACTTGTTAAATGAATCACTGCAGTTTTTCAGGCAGTAACATGGTTGTTAAGTGAATCTGGCTTCCCAGTGGACTTTGCTTGTCAGAAGGTTGCAAAAGATGATAATGTGACCTTGGGATACTGCAACTGTCATCAATACGAACCAGTTGCCAAGCATCTGAATTTTGATCTTGTGACCATGGGGATGCTGAAGCGGTCATGTGGAAAATGGTCATAAATCTTTTTTTTTCAGTGCCATTGTAACTTCGAACAGTCACTAAACCAGGGGTGTTCAAACTTGGGAACTTTTATTTATTTATTTATTTATCAAATTTGTTAGCCGCTCCCTCTCCACAAGGGACTCGGGGCGGCGTACAATAAATAAAAGCACATATATATATTACACGGAGGAGGTAACAACCATTACAATACATAAAATAATAATAATGAAATTAGAAATTAAAATACCCCCGTTTAAAATTACTGATTTAAAAAAGACTGTCAGGAGAAATAAGATGGAACTATGGTTGAGCCAGGCCAGATAATTGAAAAAGGTGGGTCTTGAGTTTTGAACGGAAGGAGCGGAGATCGGAGGTAATCCTAATGTCGAGGGGGAGGTCATTCCAAAGGGCTGGGCCCATCACAGAGAAGGCCCTACTCCTGGGTGTCGCCCTCTGGCATTGTTTAGTGGACGGCACCCGGAGAAGTCCCTCTCTGTGAGAGCTGATTGGTCATAGGGATGTATGGGGCAGGATGCGATCCCACATGGCTGGCTGGGGAATTCTGGGAGTTGAAGTCCACAAGTCTTAAAGTTCTCAAGTTTGGACAGCCCTGCACTAAACGAACTGCTGTAAATCAAGTACTACCTGTACTTTAATAAATACCGGAGAGATGCTGTGTTTTCACAAGATCCAAATCACTTCTTCCAAATCATTTGTCAAGTATCTAATGGTTGGAATGAAATATGATTGAGCAACTCGCTTTGCTAGTTTTTTGAACAGCAAATAAATTAAATAAAATAATAAAATAAAATAATAAAACTTGAATACGTCCAGCTGCCAGTTATTTGCCACAATTCTCCAGGGTCCATACACCCCTATGAGAGTTTTATTTTCAGATTTTTCATTTGTAAGACTGTCAAATACTTACAAAGGGGTTTTGTACAGCCATATCAGCAGTTTATAAGAACTACATCATTCTAAAACTATGGCAAAGGATAAAGTGCATATCTATAACCAATATCCAGGTCTCTCCGCATATCACCTACTCACTGCATTGAAAATGGAGTTGGTTCTGTTTTTTCCTGCAGAATATTTAAATTGGAAAACATTTGTTTTGATTTCAAGACAGAATATTTTTGTATTTGTATCCCACTTTTGTAGTAATTTGTATAACCACAGAAAGGCCACAATAAAAGGAGGATCAGTAGCAGTAATAATAAAAGAGAAAAAACATTCCCTTTCTAGGTGAGACTCTACCAACTCAGTACTATTTGCTTCCTGGTCTAGTCCCTCCATGAAAAACACTTTAAACAGTCACATATTCAGTCAAGAAAATGAAAACTGCCCAGCCAAGGAGAGATAACAATGTTATATACCTGAGGGAAATATGAATCTCTGCCATCATAAAATTCTGTATGATGAGTACAAATGGGAAAAAAATCATCCAAAAAAACCGCCAAACAAAATCCACAAGAAAAAACAGCTTCCTTCATTTCATAAAAAACATGTTAAGAAAAGCTCTACTTTTAAGATCCCTCATCTGTCTACTGTTTCTTTTTTAAAACGTTTAAACCGCCAGCCAAGAATATCTCAATTTCTAAACACGAGACTTATTAGGTGGGCTGGGAGAAAGGATATTGTGGCAGTGATTTACCATCATGAAAAGACAAAACAAATAATCAGAACATTTTTGAGTTATAATTGTATTTCTTTGTATGCTCCATGGATATCTTAAGGGAAAAATTGTATCTCTAATGTTCTTTGGTGTAATGTGACTTTTGTTGGGACTGAAAATTACTTGCTTCTGTTTTATTATGCTGTCATGCTAGATTCCCTCATGAACAAAAGTTTTGTTTTACATGGCTGTTTATTGGTCACTGACTCTGATTCAGAACTGAACAAACTGCCTTTTGTAATACTATAACATGTTTGTGAATATGTCTCCTTTACGTGTCACTTCCTGAAATAATAAAACTGAGACGAGTATCATTAAGGCTGCAGTGCATTTGCATAGAAATAATCTGAGAAATTTATTAAACTTCTTTGCAGAATAGATATGATGCAGCCAGAGCTATGTATGTGTCAATGATACTTTACTGGTTTTAGTTGGGATTTAGTCCAAGCCATATGAGTGCAGAAGCATAACTTTTGATATGCACTTCATACCCTTGCTAAAAACAGTATACAATTTTGGGAATATAAAGCCCAGAAGCGATAGGGTTAAAAGTAGAACAGGATCATTTCAGGTTAAGTTTGAAAAAAATAGCACAAGTCTTTGAATAGTTGTTACTATGACAGACTTAATTTTATCATAGATTTTATCTGTTATTATTTTATTCTACAATTTTAATTGTATATTTACTGTGTGTTTTTTATTTGTTGTGGTCTCTGGTCTATGACTGTAATAAATTGAATTGACATTTAAATTTTGAAGCCAATAAGTATTCTGAATACATAGAATCTGTTATATTACTAAACTTTGGTCTTAGCATATTTCAAAACAAGCAAGTAAATAATATTAAGATAGCTTGCCTCACTTGCAAGTAGTTCTCCACTTATGACCACAATAGACCCCAAACTGTTGCTAATCAAGGCAGCTGTCAAGTGAGTTGTGCCTCATTTTACAATCTTTTTTTGCCACAGTTGTTAAATGAATCATTGTATTTAAGTGAATCATGTGCTCATTATATGAATCTGTTTTCCCCCATTGATTTTACTTATTGAAAACTAGCTGGGAGGTTACAAATGGTGAACATATGACTCCAGGACAATGTAACTATCATAAGTACATGCCAGTTGCCAGGTACTCAAGCTATGATCACATGACCATAGGGATGATGCAGTGGTTTTTTCCCCAGTGCTGTTGTAACTTCAAATGATCACCAAATGAATGGTTATAAGTTGATGACTACCTGTATTTTAAATATCAGTAAATCTAGCAAAAAAGAAAGTGTCTCTTGTAATACCAAAATGCCATGCCTTTGAATAAAAGCAAGCAACAAAATGGTTATAGCTGTTCAGTGTATACAATAATTCTATTTTTGTAATTGTACAAATGATAAGTAAAGTCAAATCCCTATAAAATCTTGGAAATAATCCTCCTGTTCCCATTATTCAATATTAGTTACATTTTAAGATGTAACATGTAGGCAATATAATAATCTTAATTCCTACCTAAATCGCACTTTGGAGTGTTCTTTATAAGAAATATTACTGCAAATTACTGCATTTTCACTATACGGTAATCTTAAAATGAAAATGTTCCTTTTAATGCTTACAGAGACTACTATAGGTATATAATACAGTGCCACTAACATAAATGGATTATACAAGGTTTCCACATAGTCATATTTTAGTACCATGTGGATTTAAACTTGATCCCTAGTAATTATACGACAATGTTTTTCAAACCTGGAAACTTTAAAGATGTGTGGATTCAATTCCCAGAATTCTCCACCCAGCAAGTCTACAGACTTGAAGTTGTTACATAGCATGGCCATGTTCTTAGTTAACCATATACAGGTTCTTAACTTGGAACCATTTATTTAGAGACCATTTGAAGATACAAAAACACCGAAAAAAGTAACTCATGACCATTTTTCACAGTAACAACTGTTGCAGCAGCAGGCATCATGGTCGGGTGATCAAAATTCAAATACTTGGCAACTGGCATGTATTTATGGTGGTTGCAGTGTCCTGGGCTCATGGATCACCCTTTGCAACCTTCTCACAAACCAAGTCAATGGGCAAGCCAGATTTATTGAACTGTTTGACTAACTGAGTTATGGAAGATTTTAACTGACTTGGTTTGATATCCTAACTATAAATGTGTTCCTTGGAAGTTGGAATTGCTCTAATGTGCAAGCAAGCATTTTTTTTTAAAGTTTACCCAACCTTTTGACATATTTTACTTATGTATATCACTTTTATCCTGTCTTGCTTAGTTTCCTCTGCAAGTTGATTTTTACTCTTTTTTAGAATAGTAGCATTGAATACTGTTTTACCTTCTCCCTTTATAATTTGTATTCATTATAAGACTTTCTGAATTATTTCTAGATGTTATTTTGTCTTCGTATCTTATTTAAGGATACAACCCTCATGTGAAATATTTTGTTCTTCAGTTAATCGATTATTTAATAATTTATTTGATATCTCAACGTCTAGAATACTATTTTCACAAGCTGCATTTTGATAAAACATAGACCAGATACATGAGAATAGAAAAACTTCTTAGCCTCAGTAAGCAGCAAACATTTGAGAACTGATCAGGTCTTCATTTCTGCTATTAGTAAACAATATTTTCAGAGTTTTCTGAAAAACTGTAATGTTGAGCAGGTTTATTTGACATGCCAAGTAGTGAATGATTAACAAGATTGCCATGTTAAGTCTGCCCAACTGCCTTTTATGTTACTATTGTTGGATTGCATAAGCTTTGTATTTTATACAAACCAGGAACAGCAACTATTTATCAGTACCAATCATAATTTGAAATCTTGCTTGTTACAGAAATATAAAACAAGTTATATTGTGTAAATCATGTCAAAATCATGTCACTTTTATTTAAAGTGAGTGACTTAAAAGTACAGGTAGTCCTTGACTTACAACAATTCATTTAGTGACCATTCAAAGTTACAACAACACTGAAAAAAGTGACATGACTGTTTTTCACACAACCTCATGGTCATATGATCAAAACTCATCTGCTTTTGGCAACTGAATCCTATTTATGATAGTTACAGTGTCCCAAGGTCATGTGATCACCTTTTGAGACCTTCTTTCAAGTAGTCAATGGGGAAGCCAGATTCACTCAACCATGTTACTAACTTAATAACTGCAGCGATTCATTTAACAATTGTGGTCATAAAATGGGGCAAAATTCACTTAACAAATGTTTTACTTAGCAACACAAATGTTGGGCTCAAGGATGACTACACCTGTATAAAAAAAGTCAGGCATTTTTTATTCTTATGCCAGCTCTCCCTTCTTTTCACCTACAATTAAAATTGCCCAACTTCCCCCATCAGAGAAGAATCTTGCTAATCCAGTTAGTGGACAGAGTAAGGAGCTGCTCCATTTGCAACTCTTTGAAGAGCTTTCTCACCACCTACTCATTTCAACACACGCTTGGATAGGGAAGGACTCCTCCTCCAAGGAGCCTTGTAGTAGAACTCCAATCTTCACACGCCCTTATATTTTTAAGTAAATTAAAGATACATAATAAGGCACAAAGACAGACTTTGTAGCAAACTCTTACAATTTGAATATGATAATATGCCAAAAGGTTTTGACGTTCACAATTAGTGCTCCTCAGGTGGGGAGGACCACAACTTCCCCAATTCCCAGACCTTTGATCACAAGCTGGAAATCACATGAATAGACTCCCTGAAGGGGACCAGTGCCACTTCTTCCCTCCCTTTATTAACCCACCCTACATTCATCTCCACTTCCCCTTCTTGTTCCCAGGGACATTCTCACTCGCGAGAACCAACCACCAGCAACAACTCATCCCACGCCTTCTCCTCACCGCTTCCTCCTCCAGGTCGGCGCCCAAACCTGAACTTAAGCTCTCGAGGTGATCACATGGGACAAGCAAGAAGAAGGGAGGGCAGGGCTAGGAAGGTTCCGCGGCTGCCTCTTTCCATTGGCTCCGCGGAGGCACGTGGCGCTCCTCTTCCCACCGCTGGCTCACAGCTGGGCAGCCCCGCTCTGCTGGCAGGGAAAGAGCAGTAAGAGCAGTTCCAGTTAAAGTGCCTTAGAGGAGCGTGGAAGAGGAGGAAGAAGAAGAAGGCGGCAAAGAATTTTTTTTTGTTCCCTTGGGTTTATGAGTCTGATTCAGTAATTACTGTTTGTTTTAGTGGCCGAGCCCTTGGAATCATAGAAGGCAGAGTCCAGAGCTGCGGAACGGGGCGGCGGGAAGGTAGGTCTCGTTGAAGGTAGTTGCCATGTACGGTTTTTTTCCCCCAAAGCGCCGGGATACACCAATCTCTTCCCCCGTTCTTTCTGCTCTTTTTCCCGCGCAACTCGCCCTGAAGTTGGGGGCTGATTCAGAAAGAACCAGCCTAGGCTAGCCGAAGAGGGGGAACGGCGAGGGTGGGTGAGACGCGCCCGCGCTCCTTCTGCGACTTCTCCGCTCACTTCTCCGGGGCTGGTTCTCTTTCGTGGAGTGGAGAGCGCGAGTTTTTTGGGGTAGACCGATCGCGGGCTGTCGACGCGCGGAGAAAGGGAGGGAGTGTCTTTGCGTCTGAAGCCTGGCGCGAAAGCTCGCCCCGTCCAGCCCGCCCGGTTGGCTGAAAGAGATTTGGGATGGCGCGGTAAATATTTTGCCCAGGCTCCTGAGAAAAAAGAGATCTGCACGGGATAGATCGAATCGTTTTTTCCGGGTTTGCTTATTGTGCTGGTGCATATATAGATATATTGTAGGCTGTGCTGCATGGGAATCTCAATACATTTTGCTTTGGGGGAGAAAAAAGTTCATTGGGCTGGCTTACATATATTAAACAAATTTCAAGTGGCCGGAAAGATGTTCGGTTCCGTACTGCGTAAAATAGGAGTTGCGTGGCGATGGAGGGGAAGGTAAAAAAGAAACCCCAAACCCCTCCAAAACTGAAGATGGAATCGCCTCCATTTTCCTAAGCGCCCGGGGCAAACTCGGCGAGGCTGCCTTCAGGAAAGGCTAAACAGAGCAAGCGGCTTCATCTCCGGATTGGAAAACGGGGCAGCTCACGCCCTGAACGCGCCTCTTGGCACTTCGCCTCTTCTCCTTCCCTTCCGACTTTTTCATTTATGCAGAGCGCTGCTGGAATTTAGCAGTTTGGCCACGCGAGCTTCATTCAATTTAATGGGGAGAAGTTGCATTCCCTTCTGTCTTGTCCTGCATTGTTTCTGTCTCTTGGCTCTCTTTCGTCCTTCTCCAAAAAAATATATTAGTCAGTTTGCCTGATGCTTGGCTTGTGGGGTTTAAAAGCCTGTGTAGTGGGAAATGGTCCAAGCGTTCTTATGCAGTCCATAAATGGATGCTCCTTACACCCACTCGCTCCTCTAGTGGCTAGATTTTTCATTATTGTAATCCTTTATTTTAAGCCCGAGATCAAAACACACTTAACTTGATGTAAGCAGTAGAATTTGTGTTGAGGTAATAATCAAGAGATGGGGTAGAAATCCATTAGTAATTCTAGTACTCCGAAGCCTATGCTTCAATTATTCTAATGACTGCAGTTCTAATTAGTGCTAGGAGATATATATGTTAACTATAAATGTCCATTTTTTATATCCTTCATGGCACAGTTAACAGTCAAGAAGATTAATTTGGCCATAGATTGTACTTCAATGCTTTTTCAAAGATTTTAAAATAAAAGCATATACTTTGAAAAGCAGAAAGTCTCTGGTACTTTTTCTATCAAAACAGAATTTATCATCATGAATCTCTCAGTCTTAAGTGTTCAGTTATTTACAATTTAATTATTTTACTTCCCTCAGTAACAGGTTGCTATGATTTTATAATTTTTTACTCAAATGTATATTTCTTAAAATTTTGCCAAGAATTGTAGTTGAAGTGAAAGAATAATCCTGGGAACATTTCCTGACATAACTTTGCTTTAGTATGAAGATTGGACCTCCCTAAAATAATGTGTATGGGTGTATGTGGGTGTGTGTAACTAATATATGTCTGTTTTTCTTATCAAAGCCTAGTCAGCAATTATAAAAGTAATTTATTTTAATAATATTATATATATAGATATAGATAGATAGATAGATAGATAGATAGATAGATAGATAGAACTTTAGAATACTTAAGATCTACTGATATACAAGAGTTGCAATGGACATTTTGAAGTTAACAGTAAAAATCATACCCAATGATTTCGATCCATCAATAAAAGAATAACAGATTAAAGTCTTGAATTTTTAAAATCATTTTCTTGTTTGACAATTTTCAGATCTATTGCTTGTTGAGTCTTGAAAATAATTTCAGCAACTGATTGCCATTTGATATAATTATCAATTGCTATCATTTTTTTCTATTTTTCTGTGTTTTGTTTTCCATTGCTTAAACAGGCAAATCAGTTTTGTACCCCTAATCTATTCCACCCTTATCGTTCTATTTCATATTTCTTAAGTCAGCATCTTAGCTGGGAAACCATTCTTAAAAGAAAGGCTGTTATTTTTTTTAACTTACAAGTTTTTTAAGAAAAAAAAACAAGGACACATTTTAGGAAGGTAGAAGTTGCCTCTGAAAGATCAAAAAGGTTCCAGTTAAAAGTACAGGAAAAGGCATCTTTTCAATGGGCTCAATTGTTAACACAATTGGAATTTAGCCTAAACTGTGCAAACCTTTTGTAGGAAAACTTTGTATTTTCCTATTCTCAAGCAATGTTTATTTTAATATAAATCATTGCCTATGGCCTATATTTCTACGTCAATCGTATTTAGTAATTTTAGGAGCCGTAAAGGAATATCTATGAATATCTCCTGAAGTAAACTTTGTGAGTTGCATCCAGTTAATATTATATCAGTAGGTGCAGGGACAATTGATATTTTCCTCACACTATCCAAACCCTTCTGGGGAATCATCCAGAGCACATCTGGGAAATAAAGGAAGGGAAAAGTCCTGCTGCATGAGCAGACATATTTTCCATATGGTTGAATTTTAGTCTGTGTTTGGTTCTTTAGATAAAATAGTTTGAGTAGTAGAATGTGACTATTGATTTTTCATGTGACTGAGAAACATTTGAATGTTTAAAATATAAGTGAATGCCTAGAAGGCTGTATGCATAAGGTATAGTTGACATTTTTAAAGTGATTTGAATAATGGTGCATTTTCCTTGATCAGTCCTATTCTGAACTCTTTAGGAGTGAGTTTATTCTAGGTAATGGCTCTTCAAGCACAAAAGTTGCATTAGACACTTTCTGTTGTGTCTTGCTTATCTTTATCTTCCATTCAAACCAATCCTAACATTGTTGGAAATGTTTTATTGTTGCTTTTATAGATGATTTTTTTAAAAAAAATATTTACTTGCATTTCAGTTAATCTGCCTTCTGAAACTAGCCATTTGGCAATATTCTTACAGTTTAATATTATAACTATGCCATGTTTCATATTCAATTCCAAAAATATGTTTTGGAGTGTATGATAATGTGAAGCCAATGCTTGTCATAGCTCTTTTAAAAATAATTACATAACAAGTCTGAAGCAATGCATAGACCCCATAAGGTGAGCAACCAAATCAGCACTATTAAATCATCTGCCAAATTATAAATACACTATGAGGCAGAGGTATTTGTTACAGGCAATTGATAAGCAATTCTTACACACACACACATACATACATACATACATACATACACATACAAACACACACACTTTGGAATGTTAACTACCCTAGGGCAAGAACGATAGAAGCACTATTGAGAGGTAGCGGAAGAAAAGAAAAGAATAACATGAACATCCTTTAAAATATATTATCTTGTATTCTTCTGGCATGTTTCTCCTTTGTAGTTAGAAAGTACTAGAGTTCTATACAATTCTAATCTTGAGCATTTCAAGAGTAGGAACAGAAAGGAGCTCCTAGACAGCAATAGTTTCCTTCAGTTTTAGGTGGTCCCTGAAATGAATTTAGAATGGGTTCCCCTCCTCTTCTCTCTCTCTCTCTCTCTCTCTCTCTCTCTCTCTCTCTCTCTCCCTCCCTCCCTCCCTCCCCCACTCTCTCTTTCTGCATGTGTGTGAAATATAGTATCATAGATACTATATTTCTGAACAGATTTATTTTCGTCTTGTAATGTTTTTTGTGTTAATATGTCTCAGAGCAGTTGAGCCACAACTATAAAACCAAATTATTTGCCCCTGGAATTTTATGTTGTCAGTTAGTCTGGAATAGTATGTTGTGCAAACTCGGCCTGAAATATTATATCAAGTTGTACATTCCAATAGCATTTTTATGCTTTTGATTAGAGAAACTATTTTAATTCATATACATCATAACATTTGGAGTAAGCTGGTACCGTGACAGACTTTATAAATCCCACTTAATATTATTTAATTTAATTTAATCTGATATTATTGGTAGTAGGTTTAGGCTTCTAGTAAAACCTATGCAATTTGTTCAGAAAAAGAAGAAAAGTATTTTTGAATATAAAGCAGTCACCAGTTAAACAGGACAAAATCTGAATAATTTGCTATGTTGTGATGTCAGAAACTGCAACATGATTTATACTGCAGCAGGATAGATGAACACATGATTTCCTGTCCTCAAAGGATTGCAAGGAATGTTTATTACTTTTAATTTCCTTGATTTATAAAATCTCATGGTATTCAGTCACTGTCTCAATATTCCCAGCAGGCACCTGAGCAAAAAAAAATGATTTGTACAGTATTTAATTTGTCACTAGCAAATAACTAATTTTTAAATGAAGTCAGGTTCTTGATTTGTGCACGATACAAATTCTTAAGTCTTCATTTTAATATTTTTGTTAACTTTTCTCTCTTACAGTATGGAAAGCGTACATTCTGAGTTATAGGGGAAAAACTTTATTGAATGCGCTAATATCCTAGACAGCCAGTAGTGTGGAGTCTCTATTCATACCACGATGATTACTTTTTAATATTTCTTAAAATGAAAATATTTAATTTTCTATGGGATTTCTGATGTGATGCAGGGTCATAATATATAGTGTGGGCAACTTTTAGTTAGGCTTTAAACTGAATGATGGTATTAATTTTTTCAGCCTGAAAGATTGATATTTTTAACCTCTCTTTTGCCAATATTGCCTAATTCAGTACAATAAAACTTCTAGTTTGGAAGGATAAAATTGTTATGTTTGTATTTCTCTTACATCTCAGAAAACTTAACTGTAGCCAATTATTTGTGCTTTTCTGTAGAAGCTCCCAAAGAATTGTATAAAGATCTAGGCAGAAAATCCATGAATTCCTTTAATATCTGTCCCCTTACGAGGTAGACCAGACAAGCAACATAACCAGATAAGCAAATTCTACTTTATTGTAAAGCTACATTAACAGAATCTTTCAAGTCTTGGCAATACTGAATTTATTTAATGATAAATATACATAATTATTTAAATAGTTAATATTTAATAATAAATAGTATTTAATAATAATTCCCTCATCTCCTTTACAACCTGAGAAACTAAGGAGAGTCCCATCTGAACCTCTTTCTCCATCCATTATCCATCTCTGGGCCATGTCCCCCATATCTCAGTAATAACTGGTTACCTAAATGTTTTTGGAGATCTGATATATTATTTATTAATGTATAATTTGTATTAAATTTTTTGAAAAGATAAAAATTAAAACAAAGTAATGTACAATAAGGAAGAAAGATGAAAAAGAAAAAGAAAAAAGAAACAAAGAAGTGACTTCCGATATTCTTTTCAAGAGTTATAAGTATCATTATATTTTAGCCACCTCTTAATATTATATCATGCTACTATTTTAATAATCCATTTTATCTAATCATCAAAATCCTATTCATTTTTTTTTATTTTACAAAAAGGGGTTACCGTTCCAATAAATGTAAATGATGGGGCTTTTTTTTCTAATCAACAAAATTATTTCATCCATCCTGGCAAGATCTGTCAATCTCACCAAGGATTCTTCCATAGTACATGTCAGAGTATATAGTGTCAAATTTCCCTTGTCCCTGTGCATATAATCTGGTCGCAGTAATCACATATTACAGATTACTGATATGATTATATAAAATATATAATCATAATAAATGTGAAATAATCATAGATTACTTCATATTTATTTTGATTATATATTTTATTCTATAAGGAAAAGTCTGACTTCAATTGAATATTAATTTTTAAAATATTATCCAATATTTCTGCCTGAAATCTGAGTGGAAGGGGTCCAGATAATTGTGTCATCCAAGATCCAGGGGTAGACCAGGGGTCCCAATCCCTGGCTGTGGCCTTTCTCCATAGTGAGGGGGGAGGGGTATCCAGGATGGGTTGACCTTATCCTCCAGCTGATTGGACTGAGTCAGATAAGCTCTTGGGACACGCCCCTGGCCCACCAGGCACCGCCCAGTTATCGACTCAGTCCTCAACTGAACGGTTTGCCATCCTGGAGCTCCAGGAAAATTGGAAGAAATTTAAAGAGAAGACTGCATTTTTCATCAGATAGAAGAAGGAATCATCGCATCGACCGCCAGTGGGCTGGATAGCTCCCAGAGCGGAAAGGAAAATATTGCCAAAAGCTCCCTTGGGGGCGGCAAGCTGCCCAGGCATCTGAATGAGACAAGGATCACTCAGGGAGCGAATTCTGCCGGGCAAGCTACAATCACAGGGCACAAGCTCTCCAAGGACAAGCCCTGCTGCAAAGGAATCAGAGGCGCTGGAACGCGAGCCGCGGATCACCGGCAGGCAAGGACAGCGCTGGATTTCCGATCAGGAGGTGAGCCTCGCCGCTAGGGTCTCTGCCGGGCACTGGAGCGCTCCGCTGTTCCCCACCGGTTCGACCAGCGAACTGCTGCTTCCCTAATGCCGCGGAGCGTCTGCACCATTATCCATGTGGATCACCTCATCAGAGGGAGCCATGGGCAGAGCCTAGCCCCCCCCCTCAACGCCAGAGATAGGCAGAGGGGAGCGAGGAAACCGGCATGGGAGATGCGTGGCAGCTCCTAGGAGCACAAGCCGCTAAAGGAAAAAAGTTTTTAAAAGTGCGCCCTTTCCACTGCTGGCGCGGGCACCATTTTGAAGCTGGCAGGAACCACATGTTCCAAGATGGTGAGGGAGGGAGGGAGGGAGAGAGAGAGAGAGAGAGAGAGAGAGAGACCACCTAACCATACCCACCCAATCACATTACCACCTAGCCACACCTGCCCAGCCAGTCCAGCCCCCCAACAGTCTGAGGGACCATGAATTGGCCCCCTGTTTAAAAAGTTTTGAGGACCCCTGTTCTAAAGCTATCCAGTTGTTTGTATCTTTGAGCAACTTAGTAGGGTTTAAAACATTTGGCCTAGCGCAGGGGTGTCCAAACTTGGGAACTTGAAGTCCACAAGTCTTAAAGTTCCCAAGTTTGGACACCCCTGGCCTAGCGTGATGTCAGAATATAGTCAAAGGTAAGCAGAAAATTTTAACATGCAAACACTATGTTCTGTTTTGAGAATCCTGGTAACCAAACAGCATGAATTATCTAGCAGTTCTCTAAAGTTTCCCTGTAATATAAGCAATGTTTTCTCCATAATAATTAAACATTATTGCTTTGTGTTTTATGTTTTACTTTGTTCCTATCCAGACTTCTTGTACAGCTCTCACATATTTGCTTTATTATATTTTTATGTGGTAGTATATGAAATGAACTAACTGAGATTTCAAAAATATTCTCCTTTTTGCTTCTGCAATAATTAGAATTATGATTCAAGTATAGAAAACAGCCAGCAAGCCATCAAATGGCATTAATATATGTATATATTTGTACATAGATTCACATGTGCATTTTTCCATAGTGGAAATTATTGTTACGCATTCCGTAACGGCACATTTTGGATGTGCTTCTTAGGACCTAAAACTTAAAAAAATAGAATTGTTTCTTTATTCCCAATTTAGATAATAAAAATATTGCCATAATGCATGTTAGGAAAGGAGGAATGCTAAAGTTGTATTACAAAGGTTCAGGTACAATTAATCAGGTGTGGTGTAATACAGCCAATTCACCTTCATGTTGCTTCACTGTATAATTGTTACCTTTTCATGAATGTTGTTGTTAATTTCATATTCCAAAATAACTTTCTAGTAATCCTAGTTAAAGGGTGGCTCAGTGGCTAAGATGCCGAGCTTGTCGATCAGAAAGATCGGCAGGTTGGCAGTTCGAATCCCTAGCACTGCGTAATGGAGTGAGCTCCCATTACTTGTCCCAGCTTCTGCCAACCTAGCAGTTTGAAAGCAAGTAAAAAATGCAGGTAGAAAAATAGGGACCACCTTTGGTGGAAAGGTAACTGTTCCGTGCATCTTTGGTGTTTTGCCATGCTAGCCACATGACCACAGAGATGTCTTCGGGCAGCACTAGCTCTTCAACTTTGAAATGGAGATGAGCACCGCCCCTAGAGTTTGGGAATGACTAGCACATATGTGCGAGGAAAACATTTACCTTAATCCTAGTTATGTGTCCAGAAATGCTGTTGAACACAAATATTCTTAAAGAGTAACCATGTGGTCTCAAATTTATTTTTATAATTTTTAAAAATACCCTTTGTAACTTTTCAAGCTAGGCAATGAATTATTTTGTACTGGCAAATGAATTGTATATGCTACAGAACCTACTATAGTTCTCTTGTATTGTGAACTTCAATAGACCTATGTATTTAAATAAGCTGAAATTTTCTAGGATTGACATGTAAAACATCTTTTCTTTAGACCAGGCATGTCCAACTCGCCGCCTGTCGACTGCAACCCCACAAGATCATAATTTTTAACATTATTATATGATTTAAATACATTAACTATATTATATATGCAGCCCAAGATAATTCCTCTTCATTCAGTGGGGCTCTGGCAAACCAATGCATTAGAGACTTTATTGCAGTAGAATTGAAATATTTATTTTTGCAAGTGCTTAAATTTAGAATAGTGCAATTCTTTCTTCTAGAATGCTAGCACATTCTTAAATCAATATGTGAATCCAGAGATGATATGAAGGTTTTGAAATTCTTTTGGGGACTGGCAGAATCCTTTACCCTTTCTTTTGGACAATCTAAGTGTTAATTCAAAAAGGCTCTAATACGTTCAATAAAGTACTTGCTGCCAACATTGTCTTTAAAAAAATACCCAAGTTGAATTGATGTTGCATTATTTCCTGGAACATTTTTTTACAACTTCATCAAATGAAGTTGTGGAGAGAAGAGAGGGGGGGAACATACAAAGATGTTAATTTATATTTCATCTGATAGTATGCTTATAGTTTAATGTTTCACCACATGAGGTAAGAAAAACCTAGTATATAATTATTCACAAGGTTCTACTTAATTTAATAGCCTACTTTAAGAATAAAACAAAGAACGGAATGGATTCCTCAGTCTTCTGTGTTTCTTTCAACAACAACAACTAAGTTGTATATGTGAAAACAAAAAGAAGAAATTGCACCAATATTTGGTTCCAATATGCGGAGTATATTTCCTCATCAAAGGAAATATCTTGCAGTCTCACCAAGAAAAACCTGAGAATGTTTATTAATGCAATTGCCGTCTTTCTTTTCTTTCTGCTTAGCACTGTACAGGGTGCCTTTTGGAAATGAAAAGGAGAGCTGATAGAAAAAACATTCCCTCTAGCACTTCATATTATACTCAATAATATTAAGAAACATTTTCTGATTTAGCTAATTGTGCAATATTTTTCTGCAGAAGTAGCTGGTCTATAGCAGCCTGGCTCATTTTTCATGTTAGCACTTGTGTTTGTTAAGATGGGCTAGCCAAAAATTGTTTTTTTGGTTTTTTTTTGCAACTGCCTACTATTTAGAATTTGACATGTGCCTTATATATTGCTTCTAAATAAATATGATGTAATTAGAATGTGACTGTTTTCTGAGACTGGATTTGTGGGCTTAAGTCAGATGAAGTTACCCTTACTGAGAGAAATGGAGAACTGTATAGCAACTTGAATTAGTTTTTCAATCAAGGGGGATATTGAACGTATTTTGAATTGCTTTACCATTAAGAATTCATTTTCAAAATTAAAAAAAAAAAGATTTGTGTGCATTAACAGTTTAGTGATATTGAAAATATGCAGTCATTGCATACCAGTATGAGTCAGAAAACTGAGAATTACAACGTAATGTGCCCAGTTGTAAGAGAATTACATCTGCATCTATTTCTCTTTTTGCAGTTCACACGTCCTTCTTTAGAAAACAGAATTACTTAACATGTTGTCTATTTGTTGTTTCAGCATTAGTGTTTAATTGGTTTTTAAAAACAAGCCTATATTGTATTTAGAGCCGTCTAAGTTGAATGTGAGGAAGCTATATGTCACAGTAGCTGCATCTGATATCTCCATGAAATGTCAGTGTCTGTATCTGACATCTCCATGAAATGTCACAGTTGGCACATTATTTATGTATTAACCAGATAGCTTCCCTGCCGCAATCCAGTGTCTCTCAGTGCCTTGCATAAAGCAAATAAAAATCAGTGTAATTTAACAACAAAACAACCCAAAACAAACAAGAATACCTTTATAGGTTCAGACAACTCCCAAGTTGAGCAAAGATGTTGAGATTCTTTAATTTTTTATTTGAATCTGTAAACCATTAGATTTCTCCTTTTTCTCTCTCAGACACATACACAGCCAGTACTAGACACCAGTTGGATGTCTTCCAAAATATGACCTCACTCTTAATTCACATGAAGTTTTGGACAATCAAGTATATCTTCCCAAAAGATTCTTTTCAAAATCTATTGTACACTGAGAATTTGATAATGATCTTTCTGCCTCCTATTGAATAGCTTCTAGATTTCTGTGCCTACTCATTTAACATATATACATATAGAAGTAAGATCAAAAAGGAATTGAAAACAAAACTTATTTCTTTGCAGTTATCAAATCATGCAATGCTTCTGCTCTTTTAGGCATTTGGAAAGCATCTTC
Source organism: Natrix helvetica (assembly GCF_964273705.1). Classification (NCBI taxonomy): domain Eukaryota; kingdom Metazoa; phylum Chordata; class Lepidosauria; order Squamata; family Natricidae; genus Natrix; species Natrix helvetica. Next base: position 65,526,390 of record NC_138548.1, read on the forward strand.
TAGTGGTTACTATGTTCATGCTCTTATTCGAGATCAGTTGTGCATGATTATTCAAAATCTGTATTTTACTTCAGTGGTGTGCAACGTTTGTGGCTTGGTGGCCCAGCTGAAGGAAGACAGAGGGAAACTGGGCCATGGGAGTGGTGGGCCAGCGTGTGTGCACAAGCAAGTCTTGCACAATCAGCAGGCCGATACACATGCACCCAGCTCAACTTACACAAGGAGCGGGCCGACGTGTAGAAGTGCCCACCACCCCACTGCTCATGCAAGTTGAGCTGCGCACACATGCGTGTATACTCCAGCCAGCCCCTCACATGGCCCAATTCTGAATAGTCCATGGCCCAGTAGTGGGCAGTGGCCTGAGGGTTGGGTAGTCCTGTTTTACTTAAGGAAAGTAATTATTGCCTTTATTTGCCATTATGAATAGTCAATATAGGTAGTTCTCAAATTATGACCACTCTTTTGATGACTGTTTAGAATTATAGTAGTGGTCAATCAGGGATCGCATGACTGATCTGTGAAGTTGCAGCTGTCACAGTCTCCCCACAATCACCTGGTTCTGATCTGGGTGCTCAGGCACCTGGCTTGTGATTACAATGTCACAGTGAATTGCAATCATGTGGTTGTCATTTATGCCATTGCAACCTTCCTTGTCAGCTTCCCACAAGCAAAGTCAATAAAAGGGTTGACAAGAAGGAAGGCCACAAGTCTGCTCCTGAAGTCTGTTGCAGATCTCATACTCTATAGCAGTGGTTTCCAACGTGGGCTCCACACCCCACAGACGGGCAATTTTATTTTTAGTGGGGGCAATTTGAATCTTGTTTAAACCAGGTTAATGGCCTTTTGAGTTTCCTCCATGTGAGTAGAGGAACGCTGACATTCACTTTTTGAGCAAAGTGAAGAATTATATGCCATGGGGGGTGGGGGGAATGGGGATTTTAAGATGCTTAGGTGGGGCATGGCCAAAAAACGGGGGAACCACTGCTCTATAGTGTGGACCTGCCCTCAGTAGCCCCCCCCCACCTGCACTCCATAGTGTCCATCCATCCACAAGCACTCATATAGTATTGCAGCAACCCCTTCACTTGTTCACTTCCCTCTCCAGCCAATCCATTCTTCCTACCAAGTAGCTTGGGGGTGGGGATGGGAGGGTGCCTGCAGCACCCTCCCATCCCCACCCCCAAGCTATTTAACCTGGGACTTCCTCCTCTTACCATTTAGTAACGTGTTACAATGGCAGCCAGGACTGGCGGGATTGTCATTTCTAAGCAATGTTTTCATATGATATTGTGCTTTATGATCGCACCACTTAGCGGCAATACTGGTCCCAACTGCTGTTGTAACCTGAAGATTAGTGTAAACCAATAAAACCATTGCTTTAAAAAAAAGTGGTATCCTAGGTCAGTTGGCTTCTTGTTTTTTTGCACTTTGCATTCGGATAGGACTATTTTGGAAAAAGTTTAAGCAGTCAGAGCAAAAACTGCTTCTGATAATAAAGCAAGGTGCTGGATTCATGCTTCTAATAATTACTTAATGAATTACGTTCATGTGCTAATCTCATCATTTATTAATCTTGCTCAATTATTTGTATGAACTATTACTTATGACCTGCTGAATTCAGCTTCTGTGTTATGCGCTGTATGTGACTTGAGAAATAGCTGGATGCATTGTGTCCACATGAAATCATATTCATTACTCATCAAAATATGCTGTAAGCAAAACACATCTATCTCATGACTGATGCAACAGAATGACTAAATATTCTGAAAACAATTTGTAAGTTAACAGCGGCTAAATCTAAGTATTGCAAGGTCAGGCTTTCATTCCAACTTGATCTTCTTTAGAAGGATGTATTAAAAGCACTATAGATAAAAGATATTCTGAGCCCTTTATTTAAAATGAATAAGTTTAACGTCACTTGATTGCTGTCACTATAAATTCATGGAATGAAATAAGAATATTTTCTTTCCATACTCATTGGTTTTTTTTAAACAGTTTCCTACTGTCACCCTGCAAAATAAGGAGATGCTTAAATTCTGTGTTGCAGTTTGGTCCGTCTCCCCCCCCCCCCCAATGTTTGGCTTCCTGCCATTTCTAGAAACTGAGATATTGGTGTTTTATCTCAGTTTCATGCTTGGGATGTTGGGAGAAAGCCAAGTAAATGCCATGGCTGTGATGCTTTAGTGGTATCTCACATAGCAGTAATAGAAAAGGTACTTGTTCATTATTCATTCTGCAGGGAAGAATCTTTCACACCATAGGAATAGTATCTGTAATATAAAATGGTCTTTATTTCATATGGTGAACAATTATTCCCTTTTCTGCACATTATCTTTTTAAATAATGGAATGATTTATAGAGGATTCTATAAGTCCTCTTTTCAGTAATTACATTTTCCTGTGCACTACTTTGAGAGTCCAAGCATGGGTTAAATTAGTCTGGTTGCCCAGGACTGAAGAATCTTTTTCCTTGGCCAAGCCTCCTGGTGCTCCTTAATGCCAGATTTTTTTCCCTCAGTCTGGCCCGATTAAGGACTAAAATTGTGAGCTCCAGCTTCTATTTAAATCAGGCTTGGACTCTCCTTCTTTTTTTACCTTCATTGTTTTTTTTGCCACTTATCATTTTTTTGTCTTCCTGAAGTTCATTTTTGTTCTTTTTAACCTCCTTTTTCTTCGTTTTCCCTTTCCTTCTGCATTGGACAGCGTGTGAGGTAGGAGCGGACGTGGGGGGTGCTCCGCTGACCACGCCGCTTGTGGACGGCAGCGGGGACTCTTAAGAGTTTTTTTCTTCCTTCCTGAAGGGCGGCAGAGCTCTTGACGGCAGCCGAGAATGCTCGGCAGTCTAATTTTAGCCTTTTGTCTGCCAACAAGCTGTGGAGAGCCTAGTGGCCACTTTTAAACCTCTCAGCCACCATTTTCTCCTCTTCCACACTCGCACCAGTACGGTGGCCATTTTGAAGGGCTCCCTTTTCGCTCCCATTTTCTGGGCTTATTTGCTGACTTGTCCGACTCCTGCAGATTGCCGCCAAGTGGTCAGATGGCCCTCTTAGGGGCTTCAAAGGGCCGCTGCCACTCATCCTTGGAGCATTCGGGTGGCGCTGGTGTCTTTGGCCACAATGTGGTCATATACCAGCACAGAGAGGGTCGATTGCATTTTGCCCTTCTCTGGCTGATCTGCATAGGCACGCAGCCACCCTGGTTCATGGTCCTTGGCTTGATCCCCATGCTCGCTGAAGGCTCCAACTGCAGCGGAAGGCCTCCACACTGAAAACCACCAACCTGATCCATTTAGTGATGGCTTCACCAGCTTGTTTCACTTAGTGACAGTTTACCAACTTGCTCCACTTAGTGATGACGTCTTCATACTATGGAGACCTCGCAAATTGCTGATGTGGAGCCAGGACCATCTTCGGACTACCATGGTAGATCAGGTTCCTCCCAAGCTCCTAGTCAGGCCAAGACCTCAGGCAAGGGCAAGCAAGTCAGGAGAGGCAGGATGGCAGGAAAGGCCAGTCATCCTTACCATTCATCATCCGCAGCTGCTGATAGGGATGCCGAACACAGGCAACGGGCCCTCGAAAAACAGTTCGAGAAGGCCCAGCGTCAGGCAACTAAGGCCAAGCCGCAGACCTATGTGCAGGTTGCATCGATCTGTCCCCCCACCCCCATTGGGGATCCCCTGCGGGTCATTGAGAAGGAGGTAGAATCACAGGACTTGTCACCTGACATTTCCTTCGTAGATCCCGGTTCCCCTACCCCTTCCTTTGTCTCAGAGCCTGCCTCTGGGGCCATGGAGCAGTCGGACGGAGGGATACCAGCTCCAGCCTTCAAAGGCCGGGCACCATCTTCTTCCAGAGCCCATAGCGGGGATAGGCCCGGAGATGGTCAGGAGCCCGAACTTTCTGCCCACATGCAAGCTGTCATCACTCAAGCCATCTCCCAGGTTATAGAGAAGATGCTTCAGAAGAGGGATCAAGCCCCCCCAATCCAGCCCCCTCTGGGTCTAGGAAAGAGGCAACCGGCGCTGGCCACAGGACATGCCATCCTTCTCTGGAACCCTCTGTAGTCAGTGAGGCTTCTGCCTTGGAGGACCCGGAGCAGGAGGAGCAGGAGCTCTCAGAGGATGAAGACCTTCCCCCAGAGGCTCCTACTTTCTTTGGGTTCTCCAAGCCCACCCTGTTTAAATCTATCTTACACAAGGCCAAGGCCACTACACAACTGGGCGCTAAGTTGAATCGTCTGATTCAACTGTAGCTAATCCCAACAATAGCATGTTTAAGACTCAGGCTCCTCCACAGGACCTCGTTCCTTTTCCCAGTCTCTTTATGGATGTGTTTCAGTGGCAATGGGTCCAACCTGGTTCCCTCACCGCGCCCAGTGGTGGGGACAAGAAGCTATATTCGGTGGAATCTACCCTAGAGGATGTTTTAACCCTGTCCTCGATAGACCCTCCGATAGCAGCCCTCACTTCTAACTCTGTTCTTCCAGCAGATCTGATAGAGCCGTGATGGCGAACCTATGGCACGCGTGCCACAAGTGGCACGCGGAGCCATTTGTCAGGGCACGTGAGGCGCTGCCCTGTCAGCTAGCCAGCGCGCATGAGCGCGCTGGCCAGCTGAGTTCACTTTTTTAAAAGCTATTTTTCGCCTTCCCCAGGCTCCAGAGGCTTTATAGGAGCCTGGTGAGGGCGAAAAGAGCCTCCCCCGCCCCCTCCGGAGGCTTCAGGGAATGTCCGGAGGCTTCCCTTACTACATCGCAAGGATTAAGGCGAAAGGGGGTGGACGGGGAAAGTGAAGAGGGCTTTCGGGTTGCTCGGATGGTCGTTTTAAGCGCTCTGAAGGCTTCAGGGAAGCCTCGGGACGGCCCCTGAACAGGCACGAGACGTGTGTCTCCATCGCCCGGGCCCGGATCGCCTCCGCCGCACGGCGCCTCAGGCTTGGCGTCCTTGCACCCGGCCTTCACATCGCTGCCGCCGCCGCTACCACCGCCGCTAGGACGGGCTCGGCCGAAGGGAAGTCCGTCAGGCCTCGGCCGCGCCGCCCTCGCCTCCTCCTCCTCCTCCTCCTCTAGCCGCGTCATTGCAAGGATTAAGGCGAAAGGGGGGGGACGGGGAAAGCGAAGAGGGCTTTGCATGATTTTTTCGCCTTCTCCAGGCTCCAGAGGCTTTATAGGAGCCTGGGGAGGGCGAAAAGAGCCTCCCCTGCCCCCCGCCCCCGGAGGCTTCATGGAACGTCCGGAGGCTTCCCTTACTACATCGCAAGGATTAAGGCGAAAGGGGGTGGACGGGGAAAGCGAAGAGGGCTTTGCATGATTTTTTCACCTTCCCCAGGCTCCAGAGGCTTTATAGGAGCCTGGGGAGGGCGAAAAGAGCCTTCCCCGCCCCCCCGGAGGCTTCATGGAACGTCCGGAGGCTTCCCTTACTACATCGCAAGGATTAAGGCGAAAGGGGGTGGACGGGGAAAGCGAAGAGGGTTTGTTGTCCTCCTCCTCCTCCTTTCCCCCTCCGGCTTGAATGTGGCGCCGGCAGGCAGCGAACGAGTCGGAGCCTGCCGACTGGAGGAAGAGGGTGAGAGGCGGGTCCTGTGAACGGTGGCAGCAGCGGCGGCAAAAGTCGTAACTCGGCGGCGGGCCGCCCCGGCTGGGAGACAAAGGAGGGGAAAGGCGGCAGGCAGCCGAGTTGCGACTATTGTCGCCGCTGCTGCCGCCGTTCACAGGACCCAACTCTCACCCTCTTCCTCCAGTCGGCAGGCTCCGACTCGTTTGCTGCCTGCCGGGCCCCGGCGCCACGTTCGAGCCGGAGGGGGAAAGGAGGAGAAGGAGGACAACAACCGCCCCTTCGCTTTCCCCGTCCTCCCCCTTTCGCCTTAATCCTTGCGATGGCGCGGCTGGAGGAGGAGGAGGAGGAGGCGAGGGCGGCGCGGCCGAACCCGGACGGACTTCCCTTCGGCCGAGCCCGTCCTAGCGGTGGTGGCGGCAGCAGCGATGTGAAGCCTGAGGCGCCGCGCAGCGGAGGCAATCTGGGCCCGGGCAATGGAGACGCATGTCTCGTGCCTGTTCAGGGACCGTCCCGAGGCTTCCCTGAAGCCTTCAGAGCGCTTAAAACGACCATCCGAGCAACCCGGAAGTCACTTCCGGGTTGCTCGGAGGGTGGTTTTAAGTGTTCCGAAGGCTTCAGGGAAGCCTCCGGACGTTCCCTGAAGCCTCGGGGGGGGGGCGGGGAGGTTTTAAGTGTTCCGAAGGCTTCAGGGAAGCCTCCGGACGTTCCCTGAAGCCTCCGGGGGGGCGGGGGAGGCTCTTTTCGCCCTCCCCAGGCTCCTATAAAGCCTCTGGAAGGCGAAAAAATCATGCAAAAATGGGCGCGTTGTGCGCGCATGCGCACTGGGGGCGCGTTGCATTATGGGTGCGGCACGCCCGCACACGCCCCCCCTGCGCTCCCCCCACTTGTGGCACGCGAGCCAAAAAAGGTTCACCATCGCTGTGATAGAGGGTCTCAAGGCGGAAGACAAGAAGGCAGAGAAGGCCTGCCACAAGTCCCATCAAGCGGCAGCCTGGGCCATTAAGGTGTCTTCCTCCGCATTGTTCTTTAACAGGGCTTCCATCATTTGGCTACGTCAGCTGCAGTCTAAGCTTCCAGCGGAGGACACTCGCCTCCTGCAGGATGTGACAAAGATCATTGCAGCAGCCCAGTACTCAGCTGACACCTCGCTTAATGCGGTGAAATTTGCCTCAAGGGTGTTAGCTTCTAGTGTCACCTCTAGACACCTCATCTGGCTTCGCCACTAGCAGGCCGACCAGAAGGCCAAGTGGAAGCTCGCTTCTGCTCCCTTCAAGGAAGCCAAGCTATTTGGGAAGGACTTGGACCCTTTCCTAATTGAATCTAAGGATAAGCGGAAGATCCTTCCCAGCCTGACCAAGAAGCAGGATCGTAAGTCCCCTCCCTCCTTTCAGGAGGCAGTCCTTTTGTACCAATGACTCCTCATTCTCCTCCTCCATGGCCCCCAGATCGTACAATCAATCCACCAATCGATCCCAGGACAAACAGTCCTTTCGGGACAGGGGTAGGCAGCAGTTAAACTTCTGCAGATCCAACTGCGGCGGTGCTTCCCACAGGCCCTTCCGCAAATCCAAGTGACCAGCAAAGGTCTCCTCCGATCAGGGGACAGCTTCAGCTATTTGTATCCCAATGGGAACAGACCACGGAAGATGCCTGGGTCCTGCAGACTGTCAGGGAGGAGTTCGTCTCACGCCCCCCAAGGAATTTCATCTGATGCCCCACCCCCTCTTGCCCTCCCAAGAGGGAGCTCATGACCCAGGACAGCCATCATCTCCTGGAGATCAATCCAATAGAGCAGGTACCATCTGACCAGGAGCAGAGGGGATTTTATTCCATCCTCTTCCTGGTGCTCAAGAGCTCAGAGGGGTGGAGGGCAATCTTGGACCTCAAGAATTTCAACTATCATCTTGCATACAGGAGGTTCAAAATACAATCAGTGCAAACCATCCTGGCAGGGATTTGCCAAGGAGACTTCTTAAAGTCCATAGATTTAAAGGAGGCATACCTACACATCCCAATTCAGCCACAACACCAAAGGTTCCTGCGGTTCTTCACGGAAGAGGTGATACGTACCATCCAGGCATCCAGGCGACATTCAACCACCAGAATTTATGACTCCACGTGGCCACTTTTGCCAAGTGGTGCGACAACTTCCAGCTTAATCTGGTCACAGCACCAGTTCCCCATATATTGGACTTTCTACAGGAGGGCCTCGATAGGGAACTCGCTCCCAACACCCTTCGATGTCAGGTCACTGCTTTATCCACCATTTGGTCTGGGGCTTCGGCTCAGCTCCTCAGCAGAATTCCAAGGGTTTGATGCTTCCTTAAGGGTGCCTCCAATCTGCGCCCCCGGTAGTCCACCGGTACCCGACCAGGCAGTTATCGGTGGCCCTACAGGCTCTCACTTTTGAGCCCCTTCGCATGACTTCTCTCCAGCACCTCACTCTTAAGATTGTCTGTCTTATTGCTATAACATCTGCAAGGAGAATATCAGAACTGGCAGCTCTTATCTGTCCGAGAGGACTTATGTATCGTACATCCGGACAGAGTTGTACCCCTGATCCCAGCCTCCATCCCAAAAATTAACACTTGGTTCCATAGGGCGCAAGAGGTAATTTTACCTAACTTTTGTCCTCACCCCAGACACCTGAGGGAATGCATCTGGCACACCCTGGATGTCAGATGGGCCCTGCGGAGATACATCAAACAGGCAGCAGAATTCTGCAGGTCAGAAGCCCTTTTCATGTTGTTCCAGCCAGGGTCCATGGGATGAAAAGTATCTTCCACTACTGGAAGATGGCTAAGAGCGTGCATTGCAGCTGCATATGAGCACCAGTCCAGGGCAATACCTCGACGTATCACCACTACACTACAAGGAGCGCCACCATCACCGCTGCCTGGGCAACCCAGGCTACCATAGACGAAATCTGCAGAGCAGCTACATGGTTATCCGCATTGCCCTTTGTCAGAAACTATAAATTGGACATGTTTGCCTCAGCCGAGGCATCGTTCAGCAGGCAGATTCTCCAGAGGGTTGTTTCCATGACTCAATCCCAGGACATAACTTCTTCCCGCCCTAGTGAGATGTAACTTGGGTATGTCCCCATACTTGGACTCTCCAAGCAGTACACAGGCAATGACCATTGGCTTACCTGAAGGGTCCTTTTCTGTGCACTGCAGGAGAGTCCAAACCCGCCCTGGGTCTTCGGGTCCAGGGATTTGGGACCATCACGTCAACTCGGACTTCCTTCTATTGTATCATCACAACTTCAGCCTTCACTGGTTCCAGAACTGGTCAAAAATCTGGCATTAAGGAGCACCAGGAGGCGCGGCTAAGGAAAAAGATTCCTCAGTCCTAGGGCAACCAGACTTATTTAACCCATGCTTGGACTCTCCCACAGTGCACAGAAAAGGACCCTTCAGGTAAGCCAATGGTCATTCTCCATTTTGTTTGCTATTTATGTCCTGATCCTCTTAGTTTGTCTTGAAATACTTATATCTGAAACTGTGCTTGGATATGACTAGATTCATTCTAAATCTAGACGGCAATATATATAAAAAAGGCTGCTTTCTTTATTCTTGTTACTCCTTTAAATGTCCTACCTTACAAAACACCCATAAAGGCATAAAAAAACCTGATACATGAAAAAACACATTTTATTATAGTGTCAGATGGTTCTCATGAGGCTCATGAAGCAGCTAAATTTCCTTTGGCTGTTCATTCCTTACTGCAATGTGTGAAAGAAGTAGTCAGCTCTTAAAGCAGAGACGGGTATGCATACATGTTTCAATATTCTTATAGTTATATTCCACATTTCATGATATGAATTACATTTCATAAAGTTTCATTGTAAAAGAGTCAAGGTTCTGTCTTGCCACTATTGACTATCTTAACGAGAGAGATTTCTCATGCCTGAAATAAAACTGCAAGCAATGTGGAATCTTATTTACTACATAATTCAATTTCTGATAAATGTAGAATAGTTTTTCTTTAAAGCAAAAATCTTAACACTCTTAATAATTGTTAATAACTGTTAACATTGCCTCTTATTTTGGAAACTGCTCTTATTCTACTATGTTCTTCCTTATTATGTTCACACAAAAATATAAGGGTTTTTAAAATCAAAGATTACTGCAAAAGTTATGATGGCCTACTTTGTACATAATATTAACATAGAGTTGAACAATTGAGATCCTGCACTACTTGAAAACAAATTTTTCTAAACCCAACTACTTATTTTTATTTATGTTTGTTAAATTTACTTCTAGACCAGTTCAGAATATTACCAATTTCATGTTAATGTACTCACACCTTGAAAGTACATGTCTAGTTTCTTTTTCAGGCTATCAAAAGGAAAAGTAAGAAACAAGTTGTCTACTGAGACAAATGTTCCCTGATTTTCTGCCTTCATATTCTACAGCAGGGATATCAAACTCAAGGCCTGGGGGCTGGTTTTTTGGTCCATGCGGTATTTAGATCTGGCCCATGGGGTACTTAGATCTGGCCCAAGGGCTGTCTGTAAACAGCAAAGGACTGGTCTCCGGTGCCTCTGCCAGCAAAAATGGAGCTCAGGAAGGCTGCTCTGTTTTTGCTGGTAGAGGGTTGCAGGAGACAGTTGCAGCTGAAAACGGAGCTCGGGAGCCTGTTTTCTCCAGCAGAATGCTCCGGCCACCTCTGCTAAAAGTGACATTGAGCTAGCCACACCCACCATGGCTACGCCCACTCCCCCCCCAAGGTCAAACACAACCCTGATGTGGCCCTCAATGAAATTGAGTTTGACACTCCTGTTCTACAGCAATGTAAACCAAACCTTTAAATTGCGTTTTCACCAGGAGTTGATTTATGAATTATGATTTAATTTGACATGTGAACTTAATCAGTTATTCGGTTTAGTTAGCAAGCAATGTTAAACCAAATAGCAATATTTGGGGCTTATCCAGCACACTCTGTATTGGGCCTGTTTGCACCTGCTTATTGCATACCTGCATTTCACTGTGCTTTTTTTTAATATGGCCGTATAAATTTAGCAAATTTATATAGCCATTTAACTCACTGAACATGACTCTGGGTTATGTACAACTAGTAACAATTAAAACAACTATACTGCTGTGTAATTGAAACTATAATGTTCCTGTGAATTGCCTTGTTATCAAGCTTTGTGAAAGCAATAATGAACTGGTATCCTTGTGACTTTAACATATTGAGAATGTTTATATAAGACAAGAAACACAGTATGTAAATAGGTTTCTTTGTATGAAATGCTGATGGAGCTGCCGATGAAACATTTTCCAAGGTTTTTATGGTTAACCTTGCACTGTGAATACTTTTGTTTCCTGTTTAAGTTCAAAACCATGGATTACAGCAACTTTCCCTACATTGTGTTAATAACCTTTCTTGCATAATAATACGAGAGTACCACAATAAATAGTTTTTCACCTGTTCCTTCATTTTGTAAGACCAGCTAGTAAAAAATGCAGTTTTATACAGTGGTGAATTATTGCTCTGTATTATGAAAGCTGCAATCTTATAAATTCTCTTTGAAAATAATGAACTATGATCTGGAAGAGTCAGGTTTCAATCCAGCCAATCTTTGTATAATCAGCATTTCTCAATTATGGCAGCTTAAATACGAGGACTTCAACTCTATGTTGGCTGGGAAATTCCAAATCTTAAAGTCTCCACATCTTAAAGTTCAAAAAATATTCTAAAAAGGATAAACAGTACCTCTCTTCCCATTTATAGTTTTATAGTATGGTTGTTGTGGGAAAATAGGAATGCTATATGTATCTAATCTTCAGAGTCCTGGAAGAAGAGATTAATAAGTGAATAAATAACTTCCTAATCAGGTTTCAATCCAATTATGGGGCAGAAACAATATTGATCTGTACCAAGAGTAAGATGGGAATAGTACAGCCATCCTTGCTTTCCTTGATTTTATGTGCTTTCAATACTGTCAACCACAATATTCCTTTGGGCTGGTTGTGAGACTTGGGGCTGGGGGGCACAGTTTTGCAGTGGTTAGGCTCCTTTTTCCAAGGCTGGTCCCAATCAGTGTTGATAAGGAGTGGGAGGTCCAGCCCTGACCTTTCTTCTGTGGAGAGCTGCTGCTGCAGTGCTTGGTGCGGTTTCTGTTCCTTTTTAAAATCTATATGAAACTGCTGGGTGAGCTCATCCAGCACTATGGAATAAAGTATCGTCAGTTAAGATGATAATACTCCACTCTATACCCGTGTTTCCCTGAAAATAAGACCAGATCTTATTTTCTTTTGGCCCCCAAAATAAACACTATGGTTTATTTTCAGGAGGTGTCTTATGTTTTTCCCATGTACAGGAGGCCTACTTCTTCTGCTTGCACACGATGTGACTGGAGGCTACGCAGCGCACCAGTGCTGCTGTGAGAGAGAGGTGGTAGAGATGCCCCACTACTCCCCACACTAGCTTACCTAAGGGCCCCTGCAGTCAGGTCACTCATACCCTGACACCTGCCTTGCCCCCCTGCAACAACATGCTACTTGGCCTCCTGCTCTGTTGCAGCCATGAGCAAGCAGAAGTGGACTAGCGGCCAAGTGGGCTCCTGCTGCACATGCCTGCCATTACTACCTCCACAAAGTTGGTGTGAGGGCATGGATGGCCTGGCTGCGGGGGCCCTGAGGTAAACAGGTGCAGGGTGGGTGGGGCAGGTCACCTCCCCTTGTGGCCGCAGCACTGCGAGCAACCAGATGGAATGGGTGGCCAGGTGGCTGCACAGACTCTTAAGTAGGGCTTATTTTGGGGGTAGGACTTATATTAGGCACATGCATTTAAAAACACGCTAGGTCTTATTTTCAGGAAAACAGGGTATCTCAATCATGGGTGACCCAAATGATGATGTGTCTGCCCTTTTGTAGTGCTTGGAAGCTCTGGAGATCTGGATGGGGGACAGTAACTTCAGCTGAACCCTGAGAAGATGGAGTGACTATGGGTACATGGAGTCTCAGGATCTGGAGTTTATCTCTCACTATCTCAGACAGTCCCAGTGTGCAACTTGAGGGTCCTTCTGGACTCACAACCCCTCCTCAGAGATCAAGTGGCAGTCATGGCTAGGAGGATCTTTGTGGAAATTCGGGTTGTAGCCAGTTGTGCTCTTTCCTGAATCATGAAACCCAGTCACTCATCTTTTGCCCTGGTCATCTTCCATTTGGATTATTGCAGTGTGTCCTATAAAGCTATCTTTGCAGAGTATGTAGAAGCTGCAGCTGGTACAGAATGCAATGGTATGGAAAGTATTGGCCACCCCTAAGATGGTACATGTAGCACCGCTGTTATGTGAGCTGCATTGGTTGCCAGTTTGCTTTCAAGTCCAATTCATGCCAGTGTTGGCTATCATCTTTAAGGCCCCCACTATATGTTGATACTTATTTCTCCTTTATACTTTTGTGGAAATTGTAATCAATTACTACATTGTCCATTACAGTACAGGTGGCAACTTCAGGGCATGCTGGGATAGTAAAAATGCTGGTCCTGTCCAGCTGAAAGTAGTGCAGCTGGTGATGACAAACTGTACTCAGTGAACTGTGTCTATTCATGCTGCTTCTATCCAGCACTTTACATCCCATGTCACTCATCCAACTTAATCTAGAAACAGTTTATGCCATGGTCAGTTGGGCTGTGCAAAACCATTCATAAGGCTGCTTTATGAAGCAGATAAAGTGCTCCTCTGGACATGTTATTTAAAACTTAGAACCTCTGTCTCATAAAGACTTGGCAAAATAGTTTTGAGAGGCTTTGCGCATTGTCCAGGTATATGTGAATACACAGATGGCAAAGAGAAGTTCCCATAGTAGCTGCTCCAAACCTTTGAGAGAATATGGCTGCTGAACATTTTGATGCTTAGGAGTTACTTTAGATGGGAAAAATCCTCGCTCAAAGGTTGTGCACACCTGTAATGACATATCTCTGTTGCTATATTGACTAGGATGAGAAAAAGTTGGGAAAAAAATCATGGCCTAAGCTTAATGGCAGAATTTGGAACAACTGGAGTTTTGCTTTATTCTGATTTTAATGCTAAATTCTTAGAACTTAAGTATTTGTTTCAAGTGTTGAAACATTTGTAGATCCATGCAGTTTTCTGGCAGGTAACTGATAACTAGATATTGTTATCTTTAAAAAACTAAGTAGGGTCAGACTTGGTTAGTATTTGGAAGGGAGATGTCACTTGGCTGTTGCGTGTAAGCCAGGTAAAAAATTAAAATCTGATCCCAGTTCAAATGAGACATTGAGCGATTAAAGGAACCCTAATTTAAACATTGCAGTGAAGACTTTCTGCATATACCGTAATTATTACATTATGTCTAGAAATTCTGGATTACAAGGAACTTTAAATGGATTATACCTGGATTGTTGCATTATTTCTATTTTTCAAAAAGTCATAATAATAACAGCAACATAATAAGAGTAAGAAAAGAAACAACAATAATAAAATCATCCCAGGGTTGTAAGTTTTTAAAAAAATCCTGAAGGTATAGTAACCATTTCCATTTAGTTGCCCAGAAAACTACAGGTACCACTACATGTATCACTAAGAGCCAAGGGTGACTTCATTTTCTACCTTTTCGTGTTCTATAATTTTTCAGAAGAGTTTAATGTAAATTACTTGCAAGCAAGTATATATAGGATTGTAACATGAAGCCAACATTTATATGATGTGTTTTATCACAGACTTACTGAGTGAAACCACACTTTTCATAGATTTAATGCATCTTTTTTTTTAATTCCTTCCCCTCCTCCCAACCCCCTCAATTGCTGGTCTCTTTGGTACTTATGACATATGTAATGCCTTAAAACATATGTACTTAAGCAATTGTTTCCTGAAATGCTTAAAATACCCGGATGTTTACATACCCATACTTTTGAATATATTGTGTTTACTTTCCAGTGGAAAAAAAAAGGTTTGGCTGAAATGCAAACTTTCTTGGAAGAGATATCAAGAGCTAAGAGAAAAAAAGAGTAATATATTTAAAAATCAATTGAATACTTTTTTGATACCACTGGAAGTGTAGCTTACTCCTGTATATTTGTATGTTTCTTGCTGAGAACTGTCATGCCATATTAAGGTTGCTATAATACAGGGGTGTCCAAACTTGGGAACTTTAAGACTTGTGGACTTCAACTGCCAGAATTCCCCAGCCAGCCATGCTGGCTGGGGAATTCTGGGAGTTGAAGTCCACAAGTCTTAAAGTTCCCAAGTTTGGACACCCCTGCTATAATAGGTAGAATTGTATCTTCTCCATCAGCATGTGATGTACTTGCAAAAAGAGTCATCTAAAACAAGATGGGTGGCACATTGAATGAATGAATAAATGAGAGGCCCCACTTTTGATAAGGCCATTCTGGACAATGTTATTATGTCTTGACGAAGAAGCATCTGAGTAGCAGTAAACTAGTTTGCTATGCTGCTGTATCAAAAAATAAAACAAATTCATAATAAAATTAATAAATTTTCTATAATTTCTTTTCATATCATTTCACTTTACAAGCTTACTAAGGATGTATTTGGTAAACCTAGCTATCTAATAATGCTTATGATTTGAGTGCTGTTACATTTCAAGATGATCAAAGGGTCAATTGCTAGGCACATCTATTTAAATGCTGGTAACAAATGGAATAATGACTATGATTATGTATGTGTGTATGTATGTAATGAAATAAAGACAGTACAGGTTGCTTAGAATCTGTACTACTTAGGGTCAATTAGGGAGAGTGACTACAGTTTTGGATCAAGTTGCACCTGAACTTCTCCATGTCCACAGTTCCCATAGCTCTTCATGATATGTGAAAGAGCTGAGGGAACTAAAAGGGCCCAAGAAATGGTAGAGAGCTGCTGGCAAAAGACAAGAGTTGAATATGATTGAACAGCTGCTAGAACTGCTATTAGAGCCTACCTTGTGATGTAAGGGGGCAAAATGTAACTGTGTCTCCGCTGTCAGTGACTCAATGAATGTTTTAGATGACTCAGTTCCTCCTTGTAAGAAGTTCTACTGAGTTCGGGAGAGTGGAGATGTCTCTAAGAATATGCTGTCCATCTGGCAAATAAAGTTGCTCATATTTGGTCTAGATTGAACTTCGGTCTTGAGGCAGAACCAGTGGAGGTTATGGGAACTAAGGCTCCCATATTTTGAGAGTAGTTTGATCCTGTTGGACCTGAGGAAATGGACAAACCGTTGCAATTGCTAGCTCGGCCACATCTGTGCTCTTCCTGGCTGGTTAAGGCTGCCTGCATGATTGGGTCTGGTTAGTGATTAATTCTTTCTTGAGGGAGAAAATGGTCTTACTGGCTCTTAAGGAGGCCTTGGTAAACCCTCTCCTCAAGAAACTATCACTTGACTTAATCAGGATCACCCAGCCAGCTTTCATGCCTAAGGTGGGACTAGAATTCTAGCCTGATGCCTTAATCAATATATCAGACTGATTCTGAAGATCCATGTTGTAAGGAATGGAACATTCTTCTGTATATTAAATATTTCAGCTTTCTTGAATTCTACAAATAATCTAGATCTGTGATGGCGAACCTATGGCACATGTGCCATATTTACTGGCACGCAAGCCATAAGCTCTGGTGCACCGGCCAGTGATTCTTGGCCTTCTGAAAGGCCGGGTGAGGTCGTTTGCACCCTCCCCAGGCTTCAGTAAAGCCCCCAGAGCCTGAGGAGGGTGAAAACTCCCCCCCCAGAGAGATCACACAAGTATGCATGGGTGGGTGGGGCGCATTGAATTCTGGGTGTGGGCACGCCTTTACAAAACAGTTAGCCATCCACTTATGTAGATGATGGTTTGGATTTTTAATTTGATGAATGTGTTGAATACTTTTGGTATAGCTCTTTAAAATCTATTTCAGCTAACCATCAAGAAATGGCCATAAAGATAATCTATACATGGCATAGTGGATGGTAAACAGATTGGCACATATAGCCTTCTTAATGACCAATTAAGTCTTTTTGGTTGAACCTTTTGAAAGCATTAGGAAAGTCAGCATTCTTTCATCATGAATCCTTTTGGTTTAATATCCATATTTCCTAAGTCAAGTAGATTAATGCATTATTAAAAATCAATAATTATGGTTTTTGCTAGGTTTGTCATTACATTACAGTAGAAAAACAAAGTGTACGCAGAGCCAGTAATGTTTCAAAGTGTACAAATCGTTCTGAGAAATTAATACCAAATAACAAAATCCCTGTTTAAGAGTTCCTTTCATGTATTCAACTCAACATGAAAGGAACAGGAACACCTAGCAAAGAAGGAAATGAATGTAAACTAACAAAAGTCTGTTGGAAAGAAAGCTGGCTTGGGTTTCACTTTGAACAGGACAAGCATAAGAGTAATCAAAACTCCAGTCCAAAGTTCAGAATCAGGTTTTTCAGCCAGTCAAAGATCAGAGTTCTACAAGCACTGTTCACAGGAATGCCACACCACAAAGCAGAAAATCAGACAGTTGCTTCCAATGCAGAAGCATGGCTCCAGGCTGCCTTTAAAATCAGGCTGCTGCCGGCTGCCTTTAATCAAGAGAGCTACTCCTTTACTTGGCAAGGAGCTTCATTGAATATCTTTGATTTGTTCAGTGGATACAAGGGATTGTAGGTCTTATCGCTAAGTCTCATCAGGCTCACATGAGAATTTGCCACCTGAAACATTGGGTAAAGACTAATGTTAGAGATCCAAGAGGTCCTCCCAACAATTTTACATCCTCCGGAGAAAAGTATATCCTTGGATCGTCCTCCTTTCAGTCAATATCTGCTAATGATTGGATCAGGAAAAAAAATATGGTAGAGATCAGAAGAGCCCTTGATTTGGATCTGCAGAAAGACAGATCCAAGGATGAAATCAATTGTTATGAAAGCTTCTGCAGTAGTTCTTTTTGGTTTTCCACCATTCTCTCTCTTACACATAAGAAGTGTTTCCACTGACAATCTTGAAGTGCTTTACCTTCAAACATTTTGGAAGGGAAGTTGAGCAGCATGCTATACTTAGAGCGCCACTATTCAGGCATGGACATGCCTATAAAAGATAGGTCTGCCTCTTTTTTATTCTTCCTGGTAGACATATTTTGCACTTCATGCTTTTAATTAATATATTTACCAAATACGCAGAGTAGCCTGAAATGAAATTTGATGCTTTTTGCCAAGATTTCTATGAAAGTTGCTCAGTTATGATTGCATCTGAATTCACCTCATGTTTAGATACTCTGGGGGTTTTTTATGCCATGTGTGAATATTTAACATTTATCATTAATATCTGGCCCTCTAACTTGCTAATTTCTCATATCATTGTATTGAAAACCCTACTTGCTTCATCTTTGACTGTAAACTGTTATTAAAACAAAACAAAACAAAAAAGCCAAAAAGCCCTCTTCTCTTCAGTATTAGCCCTTAGTTTCATCCTTTCATATTGAAGATAATAATCATCCAGGCCCATGTTGACCAGGCTGACTCTGAACCTCTTTCTGTTGTTCAAAATGGCAGATTATTCTAGATTTGAATAAGTTATTTGCTATTTTGGCTGCATGTGTGTATGCAAGTATGTACTTTTATTAGAGGGGAGGGGACAGAAGGCCAATTTGTTATATAAATATTTCTTCAAAAATGTAATACTTGCTGTACAAATTCATTTTAGGAACATCTTCCATCTGTGTCTGATTTATAATGAGTGCCAAATCTACTATCAATAAAGAGATTTTTGCACCACATGATGAAAGGATGCTGGGTGCAGTCCAAGTAAAAAGGAGAACGAAGAAAAAGATTCCTTTCCTGGCAACTGGGGGTCAGGGTGAATACTTAACCTACATTTGCTTGTCAGGTATGCTAAATCATTTTGAAATCCTGTTATCCTTTCAGTTTGTTTGTAAAAGTTGATTGATGTTGTATGTGAATAAAAATAATGTGGCATCATGAATTTTAATTAGACAATTAGATGAAAAATTAGAGCATAAACTTTCAGTATTCCTATATTTAAATCACAAAGGGAACATATGGACAGAGTTATGTCAGTACAGATAGAGTCAGTAATATACTTATATAGACTTTCAAATATTTCTCAATATTTGGCCATAGTCTTCACAATATCTATTCTTTCAGGCATTAATGTGGCCCCAAAAGCCCTGGGACCACAGTGGTTAAAATGTAGTATTGCAAACAAACTCTGCCCACTGTCTGGAGTTCAATACTGACAAGGCTCAAGGTTGACTCAGTCTTCCATCCTTCCAAGGTTGGTTAAATGAGGATCCAGATTGTTGGGGGGCAATATGCTACAAAGCACTATGAGCCCGTTTATAAGGCCAAATGCCATTGCTAATGTGTCAGTGAAAGAATTGATCTGGATTTTTAGTATTGCATTAAGACATTTCTGTATGTATATTTCCTATTCTGTATGTATGACATTATCATACATACGTGTAGTTCAACCAAGAATTTTGGGTGCGCAAATAGACAAAAAAAATGAGTTCATCTTATTCCATGAATAGACAGCACAGGTATTCCTCAACCTACAATCGTAATTGAGCCCAAAATTTCGGTCATAAGTCATGATGATAATAAAGCAGACATCTTTTTGTGGCAGTTGTTAAGCAAATGCCATTAAGTGAACCCATTGTTTGTTATGGGACTTGTTTTGCTGGAAACTGGAAGTAAGGACCAGTTTCTGGCAAAAATTATTTTGTAAATTGTGATCATGTGACCACAGGGCACTGCGAACGCATCAAAAGGAATTGAGTGTGTAGATTGTATGCTAGGCAAATGCAAAAGACCCAATGCAGTGTGCTGTTGAGATTTCCAGATTATAAATGGTAAATTCCAACATTGTATTGTTGTTTGTGTGTGTGTTAGTGTGCAACATTTAAGCAACCAAATCATTACAGTTCCAGAATATATTTAAATATATAGAGTACTCTATTGTGTTGGTTTTGTTGGCTTGTTGAGCTTTAGTGTGTTTGTGTTGGTTTCTACATGGTCCTGTTTCTTGTTGATAATTGGACTTTTCTAGGTAGATTTGCAAGTTAAGAATAGCTGACAATAGATGACATTATCACCTTTAGAAAAAGCAAAGAAAGAATATTGCTTATCCCAATTCAAAAAGAGTGCAGGTAGCTTTCTCGGTAGAGATTTTTCCATATATTTCTAAGCTATGAAGTATATTGAATTGTCCATATCAAGGATTTTTTTCTGCCTTAAAGATGGAATTTTCGTCTCTGCCCCCTTTGCTGTTGTTGAAATATATACGTATTGCAGTTGTTAAAGCTCAGCAACCTGTAAAACTATAATGGTAAAAGATTCTCCTCTACTTTTCTACACCAGTAATACTGAAAATTGTAAAATTTATATCTAAGCATACATTTAGGCAGTTAATAGCATTTCATGTATTTGCTGCTCTGATGAATATCACTTCATTCCATTG
Organism: Natrix helvetica; assembly: GCF_964273705.1. Lineage (NCBI taxonomy): Eukaryota > Metazoa > Chordata > Lepidosauria > Squamata > Natricidae > Natrix > Natrix helvetica. The sequence continues at coordinate 65,546,367 of NC_138548.1, forward strand.
CACCAGTGCTTACTTTGCTTGTCAAATTGGTAGTTTAAGCCTTATTGCTTTTACCTAATCAATTTGTATTTCATCTTTCAAAAGCTTGGGGCTGCTGAAAGTTTTCTTTTGGAGGAACTTAGCTACCAAAGCAAAACAAAATCAAAGTTACCTTATTTGCTTGTATAACTGTCAACTTGACATTGGTGTACCAGGCAAGTCCTCATATTATTTTTTAGCACTTTTGGAAACTCTCGGAGATGGTTGCTTCAATTAAAAAGAGCCAATATGAGTGATCTGCAGACAAATCATGCAGAACCAACTTTTATCTTCTTCAGAATGATGTAATATATCAAGGGAATGACATAGGCAGTGTAACTGCATCTCAGAAAAGTCTTTGAGAAAGTCTCTCATGATATCACCCTTAGCAAAAAAAAAAACCCATGCTGGATCCTAGATAAACGTACAGTTGGCTGAATGACTGTTCCCAAATAATACTTGTTAATGGTTTTATTTCAGCATGATGGGACATATCAAGTTGAAGTCATTTTTAGCAACGATTTCGATGAGAGTGTAGAAGAAATATTTAACACATTTGCAGATTATTGAGCAAGACATGGAAAAATCTAGACAAGCTTCAGCAAGGGACTGAAATTAACAGGGATATAATTTAACAAGAAGAAATGTAATGTTAGGGTTAGGGTTCCCAATCCTTCCCAGTTACAAAATACTCTGAATGGCATACAGTATCAACAAACAGAAACTCAAAGGCATAATAAAAAATAAGGGAGTCAGAATAACCATAGAAACAAAAACAGCAAATATAAAAGCTCAATAAAAGCCAAGATACAGTAGATAGCCACAGTTAGTCAGCAAGGACTGAAAGTACTTTTAAATAAAATTGTTTCCATGTGTTTCTGGAATTGCAACAGAGTGTGAGCTTGTACTTTCTTCTGGAAAGAAAGGGCTGTTATACAGAAGGCCTGCCATTTCATTCATGCTCTGGGACCTTAACGATTAGAGAGAATTTTCAGCAGATGTGCTCTCTCAATGATCAGACTAGACATGCCAATTCAACTCTGACAAGACATTGCTGCTTGTTGTATCCTGGTGCTGTTCTATTTAGGGCAGAATGTGATTCTTTATTTGACAGGGCTGTCATGCTCATGATCTTGTCGCCATATTTTGTATCAGCTGCAGCTTCTAGGTTGTCTCCAAAGACAAGTTGCCAAGGTCCAGTTCAGTAGAATTGTTGAATTAGGCTGGAGGGGGATTGCTTGTCCTAACCAGTTTTGGGGACCTTCCAATATTTTAGTTGTAGTTTTTCTAATGGAAAGTAAACAGTAGTGGGATCAAAGGGGGAGATTTTATGATCAAGGAGAAAAAAGTATATGAGGAGGAGGACAAATTACTAAGCCATTTGATCATGGCTGATTCTAGAAAAAGATTGGAAAACTGTGGATCTGCAATTGTGAAATCTTGTCACTTCTAGGAAAGAAATTTGGAAAACCAGAGGAGACTAAAACTTTACTTTTTGAGTTATACGTTCATATTCTGCAGTTGAGCATTTGCCTTATAAAGATTTTTATAAATTATTTTGGACAGAGTTTGAAAATGAGGATTCCTGCTTTAGAAATCCCCACTACACTCTGAAAACAAAACCTTTAGTTTTTGTTTTGCCATCCTGAAATAGGACAGTGCCCACAATTATGTATTTATAATTGTTAGTTATCAAGTCAGTGGAATACCTTGTTCAATGTAAAAATGTAGCTGTTTCTCACCTATTAATTGGTTTCAGTCATTACATGAGTCATGAAAAACTAGCAGTATTCTATTCATGCTGTGAGTCGTATCTAGTTCAATAGAGGTGGACTTAAGAACAGGAGAAAGAGACTGGCTGCTGCTTGGAGGCATGTCAATCAAAATCTGTAGAACTTGCCAGAACATTCTATGTCATCATCATCCACTATCACAGCTGATTAGCAGCAGGATATTCATTCACTGTTTAAGTATGCCTATTCTTAATTTGTCCTTACTGTGAAATGTAATTTTCTGCTTCCCATTTGTCATGCTTGTTAGAGGAAAGGAAATCTACATCTACAAAAACCAAGATCATGCAGGGAATGGTTTTTCTTGGGACACTCTAGGGAAGTGAAAGTTGGACTTTGGGCGGGCGGGAAAGGACAAATAGAAAATTCATGAGAATATCATCAATAATTTAAGAAACAAACAGATGGTTCCTAGAACAATTGAATCCAGAGTTTTCAGTCAAGGCACAAAGGCTCTCGTTATAATGTTTGGACACATTTTGGAAAGATCTAGCTCTTTGGAGAAGTCTACGATGCTGAGAAAACTGGAAAAAATGAGCAGGAAGGTGGATATTGGGCAGGAAGGTGGATATTGGGCAGGAAGGTAGATGAGCTTGATTACAACAGCCATGAGTGGACTTGAAAGACCTGAAGGGCTGGATTTAGGATAGATCATCCTGGACAAGTTCTATTATGTGGCTGCTAAGAGTCAGCACTGACTTGATAGCACATAATCAATCTAAAGAAAATGAAATTCAAGTTTCAGTTTTGGGAGAATGCTGAGTTAGTCATATTAAAGTCCTTTTTTATAAGCTAGTTCAAGTAAATATGAAGCAAATACCTATAAATAATTCTTGTCAATGAATTTGGCCACATCCCTTGCCTTGGAAGAAAGCAAAGTTTTCCTGTACACCGCTTGGAGAGTCCAAGCAATGGGTTAATTCAGTCTGCTTGCCCTTAGGACTGAGGAACTATTTTTCCTTAAGCCACACCTCCTCCTGGTGTGCTCAATCCCCCAGAATTCTTCCTCAGTCAGCCCGTTTGGACGTATTTAGTTAGAGCTCTGAGCTAAATTGATCCTTTTTTTGGCTTGGACTCTCAAATTACGTTTAAAGTTTTTCTCTACTATTCCTCCAACATCGTGAGACGTTTCTCTCTTAAATTCTGCGACTTTCTTCAGTACAATCTGCACTTGAAGGCCAGGAGGTAAGCTGGAAGGTGGTGGGGGGTGCCCCTCAGCCGATCCTCTTGGGACGGCTTCGGAGGCCTGCCGCTTGTCGTTTAAAACGGCGCGGCTGCAGCGGCGAGGTTCCTAACTCCCCAGGCCCCTCGTTTGTTATTTTCGTCGAAGTTTTTTCGCTCCCCGGCCTGCTAGAGGACCTCTGCCGCAGGGAGGAGTGGGCGATCGTCGCCATTGCGAGGCGCGTTCGCCCCTCGCTCTCCCTTAGCCCCACGCTGTTGCGGCGGCCATTTTTAGGCGCGAAAATAGCGCGCCCAGCCATGGCCGCCATTTTGCATCAGCCTCGTTGTTCAGGAGGCCGCTGGAGGTGGCAGGGCCTAGCAAGGGTTTCTCGGGCTAGGATCGCCACCTTCGCCTTTTGTCTATTTTTGCGAGCGGCGCTGGTTCCTGTGCCATTCCAACGGTCATCATACCGGCTCAGGGAGGAGGCCTTAAGTAAGAGCAGGCCTAAAGAATTTTTCTATAGTCATTCTCCTCCCTGCTTCTCCTGCGGAGCCTTGCACCCCGGTGCAGGCCCCAATCCTACCCCTGGGCCTCCGACTGGTGTGAAACATGGGATGATTTCATAGTATTGATTCGATTAATTGTATATATGGCAATTTTAACGATCATTTCGTTTTGTTTCCCATTACAGCACCCAGTCTATATCTACCCTTCTGCCTTATCATAGCCTTGCTCCATCTTGTGTGGTCATTGACTATGGACCTGCCCAGTCCTCCCGATTCCCAAGACGCTAGGCCGAGCCTCTCGCAGGCCCCTAGCAAGGGTTCCTCCTCTTCGGGGAGTGGGGGTGCGGGCAAGAGTGGTGGGGGTAGCTCTGGGAAACAGCGTTCCAGAACCCCTTCGGTAGCTGAGGCCAAGGATGCTGAAAGGCGCCAGCGGGCCCTTGACAAGCAATTCGAGAAGGCCAGACGCCAGGCAGACAGGGTGCAGTCCCTTTCAGGAGCCCCTCCCTCCCGGGAAGATCTCCAGTCGGTCCTCGCCGAGGAGGTGGAATCCCAGGACCTATCCCCTAATAGGTCATTTGCAGAGCCGGCTTCCCCGGTCCCTTCCTGGGCCTGTGAACAGGTTCCTCCCCCTGGGGATGCTAGCATAGACGATATGCAGGGTGAGGCTTCACCCCCCCTAGTAGAGGGCTTGGATCCCGATTCTGACTCTGAGGAGTTATCGCCCCGCATGCAGGAGCTAATGGCCCGTGCCATTGCCAAGGGCATCACGGAGGCCATGAAATTTAAAAGTCCTACCGCAGCGGCCCCTAGGGGTCCCAAACCCGATCAGGCAGCTCCGCCCCCAAGCAAGCGTGCTCGCCATCCTTCCCTGGAATCCTCGGTGGTCAGCGAGGCCTCTGCCATTGAGGACCCTGACCCGGAGGTGCTAGGCCTCTCGGACGACGAGGACCTTCCCCCCGAAGCGCCCGCCTTTGCGGGTCTCTTTAAGCCCAGCCTTTTTAAATCGGTCCTTCACAAGGTCAAGGCTGCCACCAGGGTGGGGATCAAGCCCAAGCCGACCGCGCCGGCGGATGATGCCCCTCCGGCTAATCCCAATGCGGTCATGTTTGATGTGCCAGCGCCCCAGCAAGAGCTGGTTCCGGTCCCGGGGCTGTTCCTCGACTTAATCCAGCGCCAGTGGGCTCAGCCAGCCACGCAATCCTCTCCCAGTGGGGTAGATAGGAAGCTTTATACTATGGAGCCAGTGTTGGAGGACCTTCTGGCCCTTCCCACTGTCGACCCGCCCATCGCTGCGCTCACTTCCAACTCCTCGCTACCGGCCGACCTTCTGGAAGGCCTTAAGGCGGAGGACAAGAAGGCGGAAAAGGCGTGTCACAAGACCCATCTGGCGGCTGCCTGGGCCATCAGGGCCTCTTCTTCCGCTTCCTTTTTTAATAGGGCCTCTGTGATCTGGCTGCGCGAGCTCCTAAACAAGCTCCCGGCGGGAGACATCCGTCTCCACCAGGACGTGTCAAAAATAATCGCGGCCTCCCAGTATGCCGCTGACGCGTCCCTCAATGCCACCAAATTTGCCTCCAGGGCCCTCGGTTCTAACATAACTTCCCGTCGACTGATCTGGCTCCGACATTGGCAAGCGGACCAGAAAAACAAATGGAAACTGGCTTCCGCCCCCTTTAAGGGGTCCAAATTGTTTGGCGAGTCCCTGGATCCTCTCCTCATTGAGTCCAAGGACAAGAGGAAGATCCTACCTTCTTTAAATAAAAAGCAGGAACGTAAGGCCGCTCCCTACTCTAGGAGGCAGTCCTTTCGTGCCTCCGAGCCTTCCACCTCTGCCTCTTCCTTCTCTCCCTCTAATAGGTCCTTCGGCCAGCAGGGCGACAGGTCCCAAGACAGAGCGCCTTTTCGGGACAGAGGCAGGCAGCAGTTCGGCTTCCGCAAGTATAACCGCGGTGGGGCCTCCAACAGGCCGTTCCGTAAGTCAAAGTGACTGCCAGGGCTTGGCGCCCATCGGGGGTCGCCTCCAGCTGTTCGCCTCTCATTGGGCCCAGAACACCGAGGATGCTTGGGTTCTGCAGACAGTCAGGGAAGGCCTCTCCCTAGAATTCCTGTCCCTTCCCCCCCGGACCTTCATCCGGTGCCCTGTCCCGTCCTGCCCCCAAAAGAGGCAGCGTATGGACCAGGAAGTCCGTCATCTCCTGGACATCAGGGCCGTGGAACCAGTTCCCCAAGGCGAAGAGGGGAAGGGGTTTTACTCCATCCTCTTCCTGGTACCAAAGAACTCGGGGGGGTGGAGAGCCATCTTGGACCTCAAGAACCTCAACAGGCATATCGCCTACCGGAGGTTCAAGATGCAGTCTCTGCAGTCCATTCTGGCGGGGATTCGACAGGGAGATCTTCTCACATCTATAGATCTCAAAGAGGCATACCTCCACATCCCCATCCGTCCTCAGCACAGGAAGTTCCTGCGCTTCTATTATGCGGGTCGCCACTTCCAGTACAAAGCTCTTCCATTCGGCCTCTCGTCCGCTCCTCGGACGTTTACCAAAGTGCTGGCGGTAGTGGCGGCTCAGCTAAGACGCAGGCCCATAAGGCTCCAGTGCTACCTGGACGACATCCTGATCCAGTCGTCGTCCAGGCAGCAGGCCCTTCGGGATCTCCAAACCACTATGAGATCCCTCAGAAACCACGGCTTCTCTCTAAATATAGAGAAGAGCCATCTCACCCCAACCAACAGACTTGTACACCTGGGGGCGGTGATAGATACCAACTTGTGCAGGGTTTTCCTTTCCCGAGACAGGTTGACCGGTCTAAGGTCCATGACCCACAAGGTGTTGAGCTTGAGGCAGGCTCCAGTGGTCCTTCTGTCGCAGCTGCTGGGAAAAATGATCTCCTGCATTTCCATCGTGCCGTGGGCCCGCCTGCATTCCAGGTCTCTCCAGTGGCTGCTGCTGCCGCACCAGAGGGCATCCAGGAGCAACTCTACCAGGCCGATTCGAGTTCCCCCGGACGTGAAGAGGTCTCTCCGCTGGTGGGTGTCTCCGGCCATCCTCAAGGGCCACCTATTCAAGGAACCCGAGAGGTTGATCATCACCACAGACGCCAGCCTCTCCGGCTGGGGAGCCCACATGGGGTCCCTGGTTGTTCAGGGCAAGTGGTCCCAAGTGGAATCCAGATACAGCATCAACCTGCTGGAACTGAGAGCTGCTCGCCTGGCCCTGCGCCATTTCAGCCGGCCCATCCATCGCCAACATGTGCTTCTGATGACGGACAATGTGGCCACCAAGGCCCACATCAACCGCCAGGGCGGCACCAGATCCAGAGCACTGATGAGAGAGGCGGAGTCCCTGGGACGCTGGGCGGAGCGCCATCTGGAATCCCTTCGCTCCGACCATATCTCCGGAGTGGACAACACACAGGCCGACTGGCTGAGCAGGACGACCATAGATCCTGCGGAGTGGAAACTGGACCCTCGCCTGTTCCACCAGATGTCCGACAGATTCGGGACTCCGGCCGTAGACCTGTTTGCGTCAAGGGACAACAAGCAGCTCGCCCGCTTCTACTCCCGGTTCTTCACCCCGGGGGCGGAGGGGACAGACGCACTGCGTTGCAAGTGGCCCCGCGAGCTACTGTATGCCTTCCCTCCCCTGCCTCTCCTTCCTCAATTCATCTCCAAAGTCATCGCAGAGGGAGCAGAGGTCCTTCTCGTGGCCCCGCATTGGCCCCGCAGGTCGTGGTTTGCCGACCTTGTCCACCTGTCGGTGTCTCCTCCGTGGCGCATTCCTCCGGACCAGATCTCCCTCAGCCAGGGGGCCGTGATTCACCCAGAGCCCCAGTGGCTCCAGTTGGCCGTCTGGCACTTGAGGGGGACCAACTGAAAGGCCAAGGCCTGTCGGAGGAGGTAGTGAACACCATTCAGGCGGCTAGACGCCCTTCAACCACTAGGATTTATGATGCGTCCTGGGCCGCCTTCGCCAAGTGGTGTGAGGAGCTGCTCATCGAGCCGACGACCGCGCCTGTTCCCAGAGTGCTTGACTTCCTTCAAGCGGGACTCAACAGGGGCCTGGCCCCGAACACCCTTCGACGTCAAGTGGCGGCTTTGTCTACTGTCTGGTCGGGCGACCACCTTTTGCCTCTCAGCAAAATCCCGAAGGTGCGTCTTTTCCTCAAGGGCGCTTCTAACCTTCGCCCTCCCACCGTTCATCGCTACCCTACTTGGCAGCTGTCCGTGGTCCTGCGGGCCCTCTCTGGCCCCCCATTCGAGCCTTTACGCACTACTTCTCTTCGATTCCTGACGCTGAAGACGGCCTTCTTGATTGCCATCACGTCAGCTCGCCGGATTTCGGAGCTGGCGGCTCTCTCTGTTCGCCAGGATCTGTGCGTCATCCACCCTGACAGGGTCATTTTGAGGCTGGACCCGACCTTTACCCCCAAAGTAAACTCATGGTTCCATAGAGCGCAAGACATTGTGTTGCCAAATTTTTGTCCTCATCCGTCGCATCCCAGAGAGCGATCCTGGCACAATCTTGATGTCAGGAGGGCCCTGAAGGTCTACATCGCTCGTACTGCGGAATTCAGGAAGTCAGAGGCTCTTTTTCTCTCCTTCCAGCCCGGTTCCCTAGGGAAGAAGGTCACTTCCTCCACAATTGGCAGGTGGCTTCGCGCTTGCATTGCGACTGCCTATGAAAGTCAATCCAAGGCCGTTCCGCGCGGCATCACTGCACACTCCACACGAAGTGCTGCTACCTCAGCGGCCTGGGCCACCCAGGCCTCGATCCTGGACATCTGCAGGGCCGCTACGTGGTCCTCTCCTTCTCCATTTGTGCGACACTATAAACTGGACTTTTTCGCCTCGGCTGAGGCGTCTTTCGGCAGGCGTGTGCTCCAGGCGGTTGTGTCAGAGACCGAATCCCGGGAGCCTTCTTCTGCCCACCCAGATGGACAATAACTTTGGTATGTCCCATTGCTTGGACTCTCCAAGCGGTGTACAGGAAAATGACCATTGGCTTACCTGAAGGGTCCTTTTCTGTACACCGCGGGAGAGTCCAACCCACCCTGGCTCTCAAGGCCGGGATTCGGGTTCCTCGTGTCAACAGTACATCATCTTGGACGCTTCGCTCCGTCCGCACGAACTGCCTCCTTCAAAGAATTCTGGGGGATTGAGCACACCAGGAGGAGGTGTGGCTTAAGGAAAAATAGTTCCTCAGTCCTAAGGGCAAGCAGACTGAATTAACCCATTGCTTGGACTCTCCCGCGGTGTACAGAAAAGGACCCTTCAGGTAAGCCAATGGTCATTCTATCCACTACACCTGAAACATATGCTTTTCAAGCCAGTACAGAGGCTATTTTATTTGTAGGCACTGTATAAATTGGACTTTATATAGTTATTTCTTGTGAGCTAAAATTTAATACCCCTTTGTTTAATATTCAACAACTAGGAATCCCAATTTGGATTCTAGAAATAGCACACATGGCTCTGATTTTATGGGGTAACCTTGTTTTTAATATCAGACTCACCTCAGTTGTGATGGCCTTTTCATCCACAATGTTTCATCAGAGTTCTGAGGAAAGCCTTCCCGGGATTGTTTAAAAATCCATTTCTCTTGAAAGCTTGCATTTGCTTTTACTTCCATTTTCTTTATAAAGGGGAACAATAGCAGTGGTCTTCCAATCTTCAGGCATAGATATAATCTTCATATGCATCTTTAACAAGTCATTACCTTACCATAGTTTAGCAATTTCAGTTAATCACTTAACATTATTGTCTTACGAATGTTCAACACTTTCACAGCATTCATGAAGGTTTTTCCTATCATTTTGTTCACACACTAATATTCTTTCATTTCAGTTTCACCCTAGATATTTTCATTACTTTTATTTTTAATTCTATTTCATTCTGCTGGAGTTTTTAGCCCTTTTCATGGCTCCAAAATAATTATAGATTTTTGTCAAAATTGTTCTCATTTTCTCCGCTCTTTTTAATATTTTTTATTTTGTGTTTTTTGTTCGGTTCTTTTGATCAATATAGTTTGTAACTACCCTTTTCTCTGTCTTTGAAAATAATGTTTATATCAGTCATTTTTACTGTGCGCTGCTCGGAGAGTCCAAGCATGGTTTAAACTCAGCCAATCTGCCCAGGACTAAATTGAAAATTTTAGCCACGCCTCTGCTGTTGTCTTGACTGCCAGTTTTTCAATTCAGTCAAAGCCCAGAGGATATATATATTTCCTTCTTTTTCTCCCTTTTTTCCTTCCCCAGAGAGCAGGCTTGGTGAGTTTATTTTTTTTCTCAATTATCTTCTCACTGGTGTAGTTTCAGGGGTCCTGGGGTTGCCTGGGTGCCTGTTACTGCCCGGCAGACTATCGGAGGCCAGGAGAGTGTGGGTGGCGGGTGGGGTTCTGCACTATTGCTGCGGCATCACCGCTCCCTGTTTCAGAGGCTGCAGCCTCTGTTGGCGGTTTTTAAGGCTTCTCGCTGCCGGCGTCGGAGGTCCCTTGTTCCTTTTTACTGGCAGTGGCCATTTTGGTGCCTTTTCTTTTCTGCGACAGCCATTTTGGATTGTTTATTTTTGGCACAAAGCCTCATTTTGGCATGGACCTTTTATTTGCGTTTCTTGGCACCTTTTTCTCTACGGATAGCCATTTTGGGGCTGTGGTTTTTTTGCCGCAGTGACCATTTTATTTGCATTTTGGCGCCTTTTTCGCTACGGATAGCCGGCCGGTCGCCTAGATCTGCGCAGACTGACCAAGGAGCTTTCCTGTCCGGAGCTGTTTCAGCGGGTCTGCTCTCCTGTTCGGACATAGTTTGAGTGGCATAGAGGTTTTTGGCCTTCCCTGGTCATACCCCTTCACAGCCTTTTCTGCGCTGGTGCTGTGACTGCTTCAGCTTGCATCGGGGATTCTTCTCTGACTCTGCCTCCAGTCTATTGGCCTTGCTCCAATCCTGTGGCTTCAGTGTCTCCATTGCGGGAGTGCTTCAGCCTCTTGTTTGCTATGGTAGCAGGTGGTGAGTGATTCATTCCCTGGTCTACCTACTCCTTCGTAAGGGTCCCACCAGAGAGAGTTGGCTGAGCAAGATCCCGGGGTTTCAGAGCAGCTGGACCCCTCTACCAGCAGGGACCTATCCAGGCAAGCTGGCAGGGCAGCTAGGGAGGCCCTTAAGGCAGTCCTCACACTTGTAACATTTGTAGGTCTGTAAAGCAAAAGAAAGCTGAAGAAGTAAGATAGTAAAATAGTGGTTTTCAATTGGTAAATATTTTGTATAATGACTGAGTTGCCTGTTAGATTTGTGATTGCTAAAAGAGGACTATCTGTACTATAAATAAATTTCCTTCCTTCCTTCCTTCCTTCCTTCCTTCCTTCCTTCCTTCCTTCCTTTTCAATTTTCCCTCATACTCAGGCCTGGTTCTTCAATTATCTCCATTCACTGAAGCATAACATGTAACTATAACCACCCTGTGGATTCCTATTTTTACGCACACCAAGAACAACCTAAGTGACATAGATTAATAACTTCTGACATATAGTTTAGTTATTCATAATGAAATCTACAGCTTTAGTTCATGTATGTCTTCTACAATTACACTCCTAAAGATCAGACCATTTCCATTCAATTTTATTACATCATTCTGTTTTAGCCAATCCCAGTTACCTGAGATATTAATTTCTCTTAAATCTCCTTCCCTTTTTTTAAACAAAATTAAGAATAGCTTGCTCTAATTTCTCCAAAAGTTCTTATACCAGTATTTCTACCAATTATCTAGTTTTCTATAGCTTATGTCCTTACCAATAATTCTGAGATTGTATTTACTCTGAATTATAATATTAGTATTAACATTAGATATACTTTGCAATCATGGCTTAAAGATGATTGGAATTTTAAGAAGTTAGTACTTGACACAGCTGTATTAAGCAATCTGCCTTTAACATTCTGCTTTATTTTAGTTTGTTTTGTTTTTTAAATTAATAACAGTGGTGGTGAGGCTGCAGTTAAAAAGGACACTGGATGAAGTGATGTTATTTGGATCCCATACAATTGGGATTCACATCTGAGCATGGGATAGAAACTTCATTGATCACTTTTCTGCATGATCTCTGGTTGGAGGTGGTCTTGTTAACGCTCTTCAGTTCTATCAACAGTAGTATCCTTTTTTTTTAAAATCACCTGTGAGGATTGAGTTTCCTTTTTGGAGTGTTTTTGCTCCTTCTTAAGCAAGCAGTTCCATTCAGTGTTGATGGCATAATAGACATTAAGTCTTTTGAGCATTTCATTATGATGTGCCTCAGGGCTCCTCTTTAACAGCTCTATGAAGCTGCTAAGAGAGATGCCATCACATTGGGCTGAAATAGCATCAGTATGTTGATGATACCCAATTATAGATCACCATCCCAAGTCAGACAAAAGATCTACTGGAAATCTTTAATAGAGGACCTACAAGCTGTGAAAGACTAGATAGTGAGAATGAGATTTATGTCTTATTCCATTACATTGGAAGTGTTAATGCAGGTGTCCTCAAATATAAAGTTACATCCAAAACTTTTGTATTTGCATTTCCCTTAAAGAGCAGGTTTGTAGTGTAGAGGTTTTGTTAGATTCATGGCTTCTGACAAATTTGTTTTATTATGCAAGGACAATATCTAAAGTAGTAATATGCATGTCACTGATCAGAGGCATTTGTGGCGGTCACATGTTTTCATTAGGATCCTCTAATGACTGGACAAATACATGCCTACCATCTAAGTCTTTCTTTCATAAGATTCTGTGATTTCTTCAATCTCCTTTGTTTACTTTATCTACTTTCATCACCTTGACAAGCATATTTTCCCTAATTTATCATCTGCTCACATCCACATATTTAATGTATGTGAGTGATATGAGTAAATGAGCTTGGTGATCACAATCTTAAGGGAATATTTGTTTTTATTTGTCCCAGGATAGATTGCTTTTTTATTTTTTATTTTTTGCCTAGTAATTTTTTTATTGTTTTTCTCTTTTCAGCATATGTTACAGTCATTATGTCAACATTTTGTACATTGTCATATCGTCTTATCTATACATGTTTTTCTCTTTTCACCATATATTACAGTCATTATGTTAATAATATAGATCTAGCAGATTGGGAAAAAATTTGGAACATATACTATAAATTAAGACAATCAGCAACATTGAAAGAAAATATATACAAAATGTTTTATCGTTGGCACTTATCACCAAAAAGATTGGCCAAAATATACCCAAATTTGAAACCGACCTGTTGGAAACGTAAAAAAGATCAAGGGACCTTCTATCATATGTGGTGGAGTTGCCCGGAATCACAAAAATATTGGGGAAAAAATTTGGAAATGAGTGCAAGAAATCACGAGAGAACAAATAAAATATAAACCCGAAACCTTCTTGCTGGGAATAATCAAAGGGAATTACACAAAAAAAAATCAAGTATTTACTAACACATCTTCTAACTACAGCCAGAATTGCCTTCGCTCAATACTGGAAACAAACTACTTACCCCCCCCCCCCCCCCAATGAATTAATGATTAAAAAAACACTGGACTGCGCAGAAATGGACAAATTAACTCTAAAATTAAAAGACAAAGAGGAATCGGAATATTATGAAATCTGGAATAATTGGTATGAATGGTTAGAAAACAAGAAAAACAATTAAGCCAAAAACACTATATATAAATACATATAGAACTGTGTATAAAAATCCATAAATATAGAAGCGGAATATTATAAACATGTATAGATAAGATGATATAACAACGTACAAATGTTAAGATTGCTTTTTTTAATGATCCATTACGCTCATCCTGTGTCAGTTGTGCAGCCATATAAATGTGTTTAATAAATAAGAAATCCTTTTCACTACAAAGGTGACATTTATTATTGTTTATTGCATAATGACTGTACTTTCATACAGTTAGCAAACCTGATTCTTGAGTCCTTAAACTGGAGCTTTCAGTTTCTTTAACATTTCTGATCTTAATCAGCTTCATGTGAAGCTTTTATCAGCTTTTCTTTCTATGTCCTTCAGTATTTACAATGCATTGGTTTCTCTCAGTTGACAAATTGGGTTTCTATTGTTTTTTTCAGCAATCACTTAAGTTGTTTTCAAAAGCTTCCCTTAATTGACTTATTCAATAAGGGTTGTTCACTTTTCTTAATATATTTCATACATATTTGTTTCACCTGCAGGAGTCCCTTCCTCTTGTTATTATTAGCTATTTGATTCATTATCTACCTTTTCAGAAAACGTTCAATTGATTCACCATATTTTCTCCATGTATAGTTCTTTTCTCCTTGATAAAAAATCCACTATACTAATCTCTCACTTATCAAGAAAGGATGTGTGTGTGTGAAATTAGTACATTGTTTTTATAATAGATACATTATCTTGCATATACTTTGTTGGTTTGTACATCTGTTTCTCTCTCTCTGTCTCTCTCTCTCCCCATGTGTGTGTCTATGTCTGTGTCTTTGTCTTTTCCGCTGTATTGACCGCATAGCCGTTTCATATTAGTTGGAACTTTAACTGATGCTTCCGCTGTAGATCTGAACAGTCAATGAATATTTGATTTCAAAGTGCATATTCTATAGTTCCTGTATTTTATTCTATAGGAAATACAAAATTACATACATGAAATTCTGCAACCCTGAAGGAAACTTTTTTGTTCATTGAGGATCTATATTTTTTAATTCTTAATCTGTTATCATCCAGTCACAACATAGTTGTCATCAGTGACGTGCGGTGAGGTTTATGACTGGTGAGGCACTGACACAGTGCTGGGTTTCAAATATTTTTAGACTTGTGGACTTCAACTCCCAGAATTCCACAGCCAGGCATGCTCAGTTCCAATTTAAAGTGACAGCATTTGTTTTTCTCCTTTGCTCCTTCTTTCTTTTTCTTTTTCTTCTCCTTCCCCTCCTTCCTCCCTCTCTCCCTTCCTCCCCCTCTCTCAAACACACGCACACACACACATATACACACACACACACACACAGAGAAGTTGGATTGGACTATCTCTCCTACCCCTTCCCTCTCTCACTCACTCTCAAACAAACCCCCCCACACACAAAAGTTGGATTGGATATCTTTTCCAGTGGCTTGAAAGCAGCTCCTCTGCCATCCCCCCCCCCCATTCCCCTGCTGCCTTTCCCAAACACCTCCACCATTGCAAATGCAGCCTGCTGTCTGGGTGGAAATGCCTGGAACACAATAAAGCCTACCCACCACCTCCTGCTGGCAGGCTGGGGTGCGAAGAGAGTCAGAGAAGCCGGAGGGGAGCCGAGCCGAGCCTTCCAAAAGAAAGAGGCTGGGGGGAAGTGTGTGTACTACAGCATGGCTCTTTGCCTGGCTTCCTGCCTCCTCCTGTGGTCTCCTCAGTGCTCGCTTGTGCTCTCCCTCCCCAAGTGTAGTTTGATTGCAGGTGGAGCCACGTTGCCTTTTCAAACTTGTAATCAGTGAAGCTGGGCTAGATTGTTATATAGTTTTATCCAGCTGTGTGTGTGTGAGAGAGAGAAATGAATGGGGGCCTGGGGAGGAAGTCACTACACTTGGGGAGGGAGAGCACCAGTGAGGTTAAGCAGAGTCATCCACGGTGAGGCAGCAACTAGCTCAGCTTTTTCCTTTTACTTTTTTTTTTCATGATGAGAGTGGTGAGGCTGTGCCTCACTTGCCTCACCTGACTGCACGTCACTGGTTGTCATATAATTCAGCAAATAGTTCATGAAATATGAGTTTTGTTCTGGAATTTACTTTGTGATGTGCAAATACCTAAGTTATTAATTAGTGATGTGTTGAGTCCAGAGTAATGTAATGAAAGAGGCACAGAATATGTGAAAAAGGCTTACACTTTTATTAAAAGTCATATTTGGATCCTAGACAGTAATTTGTAGCAATTTAGAAGGTTGTCTTGTTGAAGCCTGTTCACAGAAATGTGATTTGATAAGAGGCAGGGTAAGTGGTGAATGGGGTGAGAGTTATTCTTTCAGTATTTTAGCTATATCCATTTGAAATGCAGCTTCAACACTTTTTGGACTAGTGATTTAGAATCAATAGCTTACATTAGATTTGAATCTGACATTGTCCTTGAATTGCAATAGTGGTGAATATCTGTAGCTCAGGTGTAGGATTGAGGATGAAGGCTTATTCTCCGAGCTTGTGGATTGGTTTGAAAACATTTTGTTACCAGACTAGGTAACAACTTGAAGATGTTACCTAGCCTGGTAAAAAAAATATTCAAAAACCAACCCACAAGCTCGGAGAACAAAACTCCACCCTCAGTCTTCTTGAATGTTCGTTATTATTTGGGAATACATTGATATGGACCAACCTATGTTTGACTTTTATAAGACTAAAAGTAGAACTATGTAAATAAGTTACCATTTATCAGAAAAATTTCCTGGAGGCTTCGTGCATCAGCCAACACAAAGTTGAATAATCAATACAAATCTCAATTTCCTATGTATATACAGTTAGATGGAAGTTTCATTAAAACTTTTAAGCCTCTTTAACTTCTATATTAATCCCCAGATTGATCTCTTACAGAACCCTGATTTCCATCCTCCTAACCCAGCACAATGCAAAGTGCAATTCTCTTATTTGCTGATTATGCCGCTATCGTTTCACAAACCCCTGTAGGACTGATGAGTGAAATTAGGGCAACACTAGACTATTGCAGGCAAAACAAGCTGGTCCTTAACTCTGATAAATCAAAAATTTTAGGTTTGTTAAAAGACCAAGCCAATACTCCTAGAAAATAGAAGGACATAGTTTGGAACAGGTTAGAACATTTAGATACTTTGGGGTGGTTTTCCACTCGCAAGGGACATGGAAGGCATACCTGGAACACATTGCAAGCAGCCAATAGGTCCTGAAATGCAATTAAACATTTGTTTTATACAGGTGGAGGTCAGTTAGTACCTGCTGCCTTAAAACTTTTTGAGGCCAAAACATTGGCACAAATTCTATACGGGGCACAAACAGGAATCCTTGCAAAGAAAGATTTGCTAGAAACCATACAAACCAAATTCCTGCGAGCCATCTTAGCTGCACCCAATGGAACTCCAAATGCCCATTTAAGAATTGAGACAGGCATGCCTCAGATTCAGGTAAAAGCCTGGAAGATGATGATCATTCATTGGCTTAAAATGCATTTCTTTCCAGAGGGACTGTCCCCACTAGTGTTGACTGACAATTTCCCCTCCCCCAGAAACAGGCAATTGATCACAAGCTGGGTTCTTATGGGCTCTCACCATTATTCTTAATGTCCCTAGGCTTTGATCAAGCAAAGCAAGTAGTAATTAATAGAACGAAGGACATGGAGTTCCAAGAAAAACTAAATAGGTTGCTTCTCCACAGTAGGGACAGAATCAAACAGGGTATGTGGGAATCGGCAAGATATCTAAATGACCTGATCTTCCCAAAACAAAGAATAGCTTTCTTCAGAGCCTGATTTAACATTCTTCCTTCAGCACTCCTCCAGGGCAGGTATAAGAGAACACCTATAGCAGAACGGGTTTGTATATGTAGTAAAGGAGAAGTGGAAGATAATTCACATGTTCTATTACACTGCGAGCTATACAGAGCTTGTAGGTCTGCACATATTCTCCCCTTATTAGAGAGATTGCCAGGGAGGGCAGACAATTTTTATCTAGGCTTTCTCCTCCAGGATACTAACCCGGTTACCACGTATGGAGTGGCAAAGTTCTGTGCTGCTGCAATGTCCATAAGAAAAAAATTGGCTACAGAAGTATAGTTGTGATCTTGTACCAATTATCTGGACATATCTCTAACAATCTTTGGACCATTGTATTTACTCCTATACTTAATGGCGTTGCACCCAGGTAAACCAGGGAGTGACCCGAACCATCTGAGAACATGTATGTTATTTTCCACTTTTAATGTCAATACTTTTTAATTATATCTTAATGTCAGTACTTTTTAACATATTATAAAAACTAATGTGTATTGCTGGTCTTTGATCGTAATAAAGATTTATACTTATACATTAAAACTTAAATGATAGAACACAAAAGTAAAATTATGAAAAATTTCTATAATGATTGTGCTATTTTTTGAAAGGTTGATCCTTTGTAAAGTGTTACTGGATTCAATATTATTCTATATTCAACATTATACAATACAATACAATAGTAGAGTTGGAAGGGACCTTGGAGGTCTTCTAGTCCAACCCCCTGCCTAGGCAGGAAACCCTATACCGTTTCAGGCAAATGGCTATCCAACATCTTCTTAAAGACTTCCAGTGTTGGGGCATTCACAACTTCTGGAGGCAAGCTGTTCCACTGATTAATTGTTCCAACTGTCAGGAAATTTCTCCTCAGTTCTAAGTTGCTTCTCTCCTTGATTAGTTTCCACCCATTGCTTCTTGTTCTACCCTCAGGTGCCTTGGAAAATAGTTTGACTCCCTCTTCTTTGTGGCAACCCCTGAGATATTGGAACACTGCTATCATGTCTCCCCTAGTCCTTCTTTCTCTTAAGCTAAACATACCCAGTTCCTGCAACCGTTCTTCATATGTTTTAGTCTCCGGTCCCCTAATCATCTTTGTTGCTCTTCTCTGCACTTTTTCTAGAGTCTCCACATCTTTTTTACATCATGGCGACCAGAACTGAATGCAGTATTCCAAGTGTGGCCTTACCAAGGCATTATAAAGCGGCATCAACACTTCACGTGATCTTGATTCTATCCCTCTGTTGATGCAGCCTAGGACTGCGTTGGCTTTTTTGGCAGCTGCTGCACACTTAAATATTTAAATATTTAAATGGTTAAATACATGTCCTCTCATATTTTAAAACTGCAACAACTTTTCCCCTCCTTTCTGCCGCTCTGTTAGATCTTTTTCCATAGTTTAAGGCCCTTGAGATAGAAAATATGGCATATAACATTAGACTCTCATCTAATGTGCATATTAGTTCTAAGGATATAAAAAGATTCAACCTGTTTTCTAATTCTGACAAATCAGATTTATAATTTGCTGCCGTGTACGACAAGAAAATTATAGAGATTATATTATACAGGTTGTAATTATAGAGACACTGAATGTGCTTCAAAGCTTGTGAGATATGTTCCCGTAGTCATTTTCAGTTATGGATGTACAACATTATGTCATCCAGTTTTATATCTGCAAAAGTAATTCCACATATTACACAATGTCTATTAAAATTGAAGTAATCAGTGTACATGCCCACACACATACACCCCATATACATTGGGCCTTCTTTATCTAGTCATTCCCAGATTGACTGAACTGACAGAAATTTCCCATTACAGTGTTTGTTTTATCAGAATTCAGCTTAAATTTTTGCATATGAACACAATCCCACCCACCACCCCAAGTCCTGCTTTGCTACTTCATTATGGCAGTAGAATGTGTTCCTGGGTGGAATGAGCAAAAAATATCAAGAGTATATATTCCTACCACCCAAGATATTACAGTCATCCCAGCTGTCCAGCTAAATCAAGCAGGCACGTACATTCGGCAGCAGCAATACAGAAAGATAGCAATAGTACTTAGTCTTATATACTGCTTTACAGCTGTCTTTAAACGGTTTACAGTGTCAGCATATTGCCCCTTACAATCTGGATCCTCATGCTAGAAACATATCACTTTAGTGACAATGACAAAGAGATGAATTCATATTGTACAGGAAAACCCTATGGATGGAAAATGTAACATGATTGATGATACAGTGTTGGATGATGGGAAGGCAGGTCAGATCCTCAGGTTAGATGGCACTCAACATGATGCTGAGGATGAGCTCAGGAACTTTCAGATTACTAATGGTGTTTATGATGCAGCTAGATTTAAATGATGATGCTGCCAGAAAAAGAAAATTTAAAGGTACAAATATAAAATTACAGTAGGAACATGGAAGGTAAGAAGCATGAAAGCACAATACTTTGAAAGATGAAACGAAACAACTACAAATTGACATCAGCAAATTGAGATGGACTGGATTGGACACTTTCAGTCAGGAGATCACTATGTTTATTACTCAGGACATGAAAAAGCAAGAAATGGGGTTACTTCTATAGTTAAGAAGCATGTAGGAAGAATAATACCTGGCTACAATGCTATCAATGACTGACAATCATTCAAGTTTATGCTCCAATCACCAATGAAAAAGAGGAGGTTGATGACTTCTATGGTCAGGCTCAATTCAAAATCAACAGCACATGCAAGCAAGATGGTATTGTTTGTACTGGTGAGTGGAGTGTCATAGTTCCAAATTCAGAAATGTGAAAGAGGAAAATGTAGTTAGACTGCATGGTTTGAGAAAACAATATGGAGCAGAAGACAAGTTTACACATTTTTGCCATTCCAGTGATTTCCTCATAACGAGCAGTCTTGTCAAATATCTAAAATGAAATATCTCTATATATCAACATCACCAGATAGAGCATAGAGAATAAAATGTATTTATTCATTTAACATGTGCTAAATGGGGATGGAGGAGCGTAATTATAGCATCAAACACATGACAAGGTGCTGACTGTGGTACAGGCCACAAACTGCTCAGGTGCAAGCTAAAGAAGAAGAAAACCAGTTTTCACAATATGAACTTGAACATAATACCCACCATTTTTGAGGAGAACATCAGGAATCACTTTGAAGTCCTAAGCCTTAATGCTAGACAACCAGAGGATTCATTAAGATGACCAAGTCATTGAAAATAAATATGAAAATAGGCTACCAAAAATAGAGAAGAAAGCAAACTAACATCAGAACAAAGTGTGCAAATTGCAAAGAAGAGAAGGGAAGCTAAAGCCAAGAAAGACAAAATTCTCAGAAAGCAATGTAACAAAGAGTTTCAGAGAGCTGTTAAAAACACATTGAGGATGGGAGCAATCATGGAAAAACAAGGAAAGTCTTTCAAAAGATCTCTGAACTTAGAAGGACATTCCATCCTTGGACTAGAATATTAAATTATGCCAACTGATGGAGAGTAACCAATTCAAAAAAAGATGCAAGGAGTATACTGCAACACTATGTAGTAGAGATGTCAATATCCAGATACCTTAGCAGATATACCTTACTTATAAGAACCTCTAGTACTAGAAGATGAAGTTACATTACCCTCCATTGCCAATTTGTAAAATTATAGGAACTGATGGAATACCCACTTACGTATGGCAAGCAGCAGAAGAAAAATCAGTCAAGATTCCAATCAACTTATATTAGCATTTTTGGAGAATGACATACAGTAGTAGCCAACCGATTGGAAGTCTACAGTCGAATATCAAAAAAAGGGTCTTACAGAATGTGCAAACTTACATGGAATATTCTTGTGTAGACTGGCTCTAGACAAAAAATAATTGTGAAAAGGCTACATACTCTCCCTTTATTTATTCAACTTACATGCAGAATATATTTAAGGTAAGTTGTATTAGAAAAAGATAAGTATAGTTTTGAAATTGTGGGAAAAGCTTCAATAATTTGCACAACACTACTTGATAGCTGAAAATGTAAAGGATCTACAAGCCATAGTACTAAAACTCAAATAGTACAGTGTAAAAAGGGAACTAAAATTAAATATAAAGAAATCCTTTTTTTTTCATTCTAAAATGTGGATTCTGAGCTAAAATTATCTTGCTGCTTTATTCCCCCTGAGTATTGGTTCAGGTTTCAAATAATAAAAATGCCACGTCTTCTGTAGAGTTTTGCAATTTATAGTATTTCTTGCAGCCAATATTAAAACCTACCATAGTTTGTCAAAATCCTTCTTAAAAAGCAATGGAAATACCATTCTAAATAGATGGAAGCTAAAAGAAAGTATAGTTAAAGAGAGAAACTGTGGCAGTAGGAAAATTTTAGTAGACAACTTAGTAATCTTTAATTTTTGTACAATTGTTTTACTACTTATGGCAATAGCTAAGGAAATAACAATAAAAGCTGTAGATTATGAATTCCAGTATTCGCACAGGAACTTCTGTGATATAAAGTATGCCAATTTATTTGCTGTGGGTTATTTTCAGTAAAAAAAAATTATATGCACTAAATAAAAGCACATTTTACATGCACTGAATAGATGTTAATAATGGGATAAAGCTAAAAATGTATTCTACTTTTCAAACTCTACTGTCTCAAAGCTTTGGGGTTTATAAAAATATATTATGCATTTGAAATACTCTTAAAACAGAGATTAATACCAAATAATATGGCTTTGTAATTGTATATAGGTACCCTAGTGGATAATGCCTAAAATGTAATTAAAACATGGACAGACCTAATGTTTAATTTATGAAGAAATTTCTGTACATTTGTACACTTTAATTCTGAGTTTGACATAGGGGTACATATACGCTAAAATTAAACAACAAAAATCAAGAGAGCTATCAACTTGATATGTATACCTCACAATTAAACCCAATGAATGTTATGTGGGATAAACAGTTTTATTAAATGATTGATGAATTGTATTCTGGTGTTATAGATAGGGCATTAATTATATTTATGTAGAATACATAGTATGTCTATTATTAGCAGGCTCAAGCTTCAACATATTGTGCTGCTTAATTCTTAAAAAGTGGATATCATTCTGTTCCTGTACAAAACTTCATAGCTTAAGTCTTCTATATGTGGACAAATTATCTCCATTGGCATCACCCTCCCATACATCATTTAGATATTTTTGAAGGATAAAATTTTGATTTTGATGGATTTATAACTAGTGAAAAGCCACAAGTTGATTTTTTTAAAATTTTGACAGTAAAATAGTGAATCCTGACATTGTGGTTTATATGCTATTATAAGTATATAGGACCTAGGGATTGTACTTTATTCAGTAAATTATGCTTAAAAGAAATAATAGATTAGGCTAATATGTGAACTGAGCCAATATGACTTTTCCTTTCACATCCTTGCTGAAAGAGTGGGGTATGATGTAGTTCAATATGATGTTAGACAGCCAGTTTGGTTTAGTGGTTAAGGGACCAGACCAGTGGTGGGTTTCTGCCGGTTTGCACCGGCTCAGGAGAACCGGATGGTGAAATTTACCGATCCGGTGAGAGGAGGTTCAACCGGTGGACCCGGAAGTAACTTCCGGAACGCCTGCCCCGGCCCTGTCGCTCGCTCACTCACCCCCGCCCGTCCGCAGTATCCTAACCCAATTCGGTGTCAAGTCCCATTGGAGGTGGTGAATGGAGAAGCATGGAGAGGTCCAGTGGCACCAGACGGCAGCGGCAAGCTCAGGAGTTTTTTCCTGGATTCCTCTCTGTCCTGCCTCCTCTGATCTCCCAAAGTTCTTTCCCCAGCGTGTGATAGCTTTGTCCTGGATTACCCTCTGTCCTGCCTCCTCCGATCTCCCAAAGTTCTTTCCCCAGCATGTGATAGCTTTTTACTGGATTCCTCTCTGTCCTGTCTCGTCCGATCTCCCAAAGTTATTTCCCCAATGTGTGATAGTTTGTCCTGGATTCCCCTCTGTCCTGCCTCCTCGTGTAATAGCTTTCTACTGGATTCCTCTCTGTCCTGCCTCGTCCGATCTCCCAAAGTTATTTCCCCATTGTGTGATAGCTTTGTCCTGGATTCCCCTCTGTCCTGCCTCCTCGTGTAATAGCTTTCTACAGGATTCCCCTCTGTCCTGCCTCCTCCAATCTCCCAAAGTTCTTTCTCCAGCATGTGATAGCTTTCTACTGGATTCCCCTCTGTCCTGCCTTTTCAGATCTCCCTAATTTTGGCCCTTACTCCTCCAGTTGTCTATTTTTGTCAAGTTGGCCATACCCGCCCTGTCACATGACTGCCAAGCCACACCCACAGAATAGACCACACCCACAGAATAGGTTCTAAAAAAAATTGAAACCCACCCCTGGACCAGACTATAAACCTCTTTCCTTAGCCATGAAAGCCAGCCTGGTGACCTTGGACCAGTCACTCTTTCTCAGCCCAAATTACCTCACAAGTTAGTTGTTTTGGAAAATTTTATGCTTGCTGTCTTGAGTTATTTGTAAAAATAATAAATTTGGAAAATAAATAAATATTAATAAATTGAGAAGTATAGTGTGAAATAGACCTCAGATAGATGGAGAAGTAGAACCTGAAAAGACAAAAGTTATGTGAAGAGGCAGAGATGGATGAGATAAGGAGTTGGAACTTTAATTTCTTTGAGTAATCCATCTAATCCTTCTCCACTGAACATATCTAGTTTATCATTTCTTAAGAACTAATGTTTACATTTAATAATTTGTTCCTGAAAGTGCATTTTCCTCCTCTCTTGTATATACCGTTTCCCCCCAAAATAAGATCTCCCCCCAAAAAATAAAACCTAGCATGTTTTAATGTATGTGCCTAATATAAGCCCTACCACCCCTCCCCAAAATAAGCCCTACCCCCAAAAAATCCTACTTAAATGCCTGCGCAGCTGACCAGCCAGCCATTCCATCTGGTTGCTCATGCTGCCGACACCAAGTGAGATGAGCTGGGGGAGGGGGTGAAGCTGCCCCACACACCCTGCACTGACATACCTAAGGGCCCCCTCAGCCAGGCCATCCACACCATGACAACTGCCTTGTGGCGCCAGCACCAGCGGCCATGTGCAGCAGGAGCCCACATGGCCTCCAGCCCACTTTTTTCTGGCAGCCGCAATGGAACAGGAGGCTGAGCAATTTGCCGGTGCTGCGGCCTTGAAGTGAGGCAGGTGTCGGGGCATGGGTGACCTAGCTGTGGCCCTAAGGTACGCCAGTGCAGGGTATGTGGGGCAGCTCCACCCCCTCCATGCCTTGTGGTGGGGGCACTGGCACACCACATGGCTTCCTGCCCCACCATGAGCAAGCAGAAGAAGTGGGTCTCCCATATATGGAAAAAAATAATCCCCCCAAAATAAGCCTTAGTGCTTATTTTGGAGCCCAAAAGTGCTTATTTTGGAGCCCAAAAGAAAATAAGATCTGGTCTTATTTTGGGGAAAACACAGATATGCATACTATATCTTGATTATAGGCAGATATTTTGGGAGGCTTCTTAGCTAAAGGTTGGATTTAACATGATATACATAAATCAAAAATTGCTAAGGACCAGATGATTCCCAAGCAAAAGAAGTTTACAGTGTTTTAATACTTGTTTCTGTGTAGTTGGGCTTTATCTTTTAAACCCATGGTGTTCCATTCTACATAATGCAAATACTGTAGGTGGTCTTCAGCTTACAACTATTTGTTCAGCAATTGTTCAAAGTTATAGTGGAACTGACAAAAAGTGAGTTATTGGTCCTCGGACTTAGAACCATTACAGTATCCCCATGGTTACATGATGAAAATTTGGATGCATGGTAACCAGCATGTATTATGATGGTTGCAGCATTCCAGAGTCATGGGATCATACTTGCAACCTTTCGATCTAGGTTCTGATAAACAAATTCGATGGGGGAAAATTTGGATGCATGGTAACCAGCATGTATTATGATGGTTGCAGCATTCCAGAGTCATGGGATCAGACTTGCAACCTTTCAGTCTAGGTTCTGATGAACAAATTTGATGGGGGCAACTGGATTTGCTTAAAAACAGGTGAGTCACTTAACAGTTGTGGCAAAAAGGTCATAAAACCAAGTGCAAATCAATACCTTTCTTAGCAATGGAAATTCTGGTCCCAAATGTGGTTGGAAGTCAAGGACTACCTGTATTTTTTTTCTTTATTACTTATAATTCTGGAATCTACCCCAAAGAGTCTGCAAAAATGAAATACAGATCTCGGGAACTAAAATACACTACCCTGTAAAATGAGAATACCTATATACAGCTCTGGAATTTTATAACATGTATGCCCCATTTTTAAATATAAGAAATAATGGAGTAATGAACTTTTATTTAAAATTTGGGCAGCAAAAAAAAAAGTTTAGAGATCACTTCCGGTTTCCGAAGGCGACGGACGTTGGTCCGCTGTTCGCTTCTCCGGTGGGCTCCTTTTAGGAGCACAGGCGGTCTTGGAGGGATCACCTGCCATAGGGCGGCTTGCTGGAACCCCCCGGATAGGTGGCAGCAATGGGGGGGTCTCCAGTTTCGCCTCAGGAGCCGGGGAGCGTAGGGGGTGCATAACAGTACCTTTGCTGAATGGATTCCGGAAGGAAAGAGTTAACTACATGTAGCGGCTGAAGTGCTGGAGGTGAGAAATTCGCTCCAATCAACTTAATTGCTTTCAACCGATGAGCAGTGGCTTTTTTATAAGTTGTGGATTCAATCTGTTTGAAGTAGGAAGATTGGAGGGGGGGTTGCTTTTTTTCTTCTACCCCTCTCAGGCAAAGCAGCATTTGGACTGTCTCTCAATCTCGGAATGGAGATAGAGAGCAAAAAATTGAATTAGCCACTTGAACTATGATATAAAAAGATTTATATCATAACTGCAAGAGCTGATTGCTGAGTTGTTTTGAAAGCTTTATGTACGTTTTTAATGTTCTACTCCTGATTCCGAGGATGAGACAAAATGGCCTGCTTCCTTCTTCTTCTTCACACTTATAAATGAAGTCTGCCTTTTGAAACTACCTTTGAAGTCTGGCTTTATATTATCCCCCCTGAAGGACTCTTGGAGCCTCTCCTGTTAGGTGGTCTTTCTGGATTTGGATTATTTGATTTCTTTTTTTTGGGGGGGGGGAGTGACTTCTTGGCTTGGAACTGTGACAGAGGGTTAATTTTCACTTTTGGATTTGCCTGTCTTCTCGGACTCGCTCGGCTGCGCGCTTCACAGACACCATTTCTTTTGCAAAAGATTTATACTCTTTCTGAATTTAGACAATGGGGCCCACAAAACCACCTACAGGCAAAGCAGCCTCGGCACCGACTTCTACTGCATCCAGTCCTACGATTCAACAGACAAAAATTTCACCATTTTCACAAGAAAGGACTGGAAAGAGTTCAAAAGATTTATCTGTTACTCAAATGTTTCAAGCTCTTATACAGGGACAAAATGAGTTGAAAAAGGAGGTAGCAGATTTTAGAGAAGAGCGTAAAAGTGTGCAGCAACAAATAACGGAAAATAAACAGAGAATTGGTGTGCTGGAAGAGGGCACAGCTGGGTTGGGGGAGGAGATTAAGGCAGTCCAGAAGGGGAATATAGAATTGGAAAATTTTATGGCAAAGATAGAACTTGAAAGAATGTCCTTCTTTCTCAGATTCCAGAACCTGCCAGAGACAGATGATGAAGATCTTAAGGATATTATGAGTACAATTTTAGCAGAATATATTAAAAGAGATAAAGAACAGTTGTGATGGGATATGGATCTGGTTTATAGGATTAATTCAGCATATGCCAGAACACATAATGTTCCAAGGGAAGTACATGTTAAATTTCTTAGGAAGACCATGAGGGATGAGATTCTAGGGGCTCAGAGGGGAGAACACTAAAATATAAAGATAAAGAAATTGCCATTCTTAAGCAAATTCTGAAAAAAATAAGAGATAAGAGGAGGAAGTATTCCTCCTTATCAAAGAAATTATACAATAAGGGAATTTGGTTTGGATGGTTATTGCCAGAATGAATGCTGATCATCTGGGAGGGAAACAGAATTAGAATTGACAGATTTGTGGAGGCAAAGGCCTTCATTAAAAAACATAGTGCCCTTCTAGAGGATGGAAATATAAGAAGTAGTGAAACAGGTGACAACACACAAGACATGAAGGAGGGAGGGGCTGCGGCTCTGCCTGGGGACAGGGGGGAGGGAACAATAATGGAAAGACTCAGGTCACAAAAATAAATATATCTGGAATATCATTCTAATTGTTGATATTTTAGAAAGTGGCAAAAAAGATGATTGAACACATGGTTGATACAATGTATATAATAAGATGCTTTTCTGATTATCTTTTATCTTTTGTTTTTTTTCCTGTAAAAGTTGTGAGAATTGGAGAGATTCCTACCTCTAGCACGATGGAGCTGCCCAAATTTTTTTTGTATATCCACCTACCCTTTTCTCATAAATTTTAAAAACCAATAAAATTCTTTTAAAGCAAAAAAAAGTTTAACTAGTACTCATTAGTTTAACCATAACAATTATTTTTTACTCCTATGTGTGTTTCAGATCTTCTGAAAACTAAGATCATGTGATCATTAATAATACTTCAGCATTACTTTAATAGCTTTATTAATGGCCTCTTTGCTTGAAAGGGCCTTTAAATTGTACTTTGTAGTAGGACAGCAGGAGAGGACAAAGTTGGCTCTCTTTTAGGAAATTATTGCTGCTCATTTTTTTCTGGCATCCTTGTAAAAACTTTGACAGTATTTAAGAGGGATTTATTGCTTCCCTGGATGCAAGGACTAATTGAAATTATTTCTCTTTTCCCCCTAATGTGTATCCAGCTAAGTGAAAGTTAATAAAAATACCAAAGCTTAAAGGTGATGATTATCTCACAAAGGATGCTAAAGTCTCTCTACCAAAGGTAGACGATTGTTTTGCCTTTGTTTGTGGACCCACTAATTAAAATAACTTTCATCTGGACAAAACCCCACAAATTATATGGACAAAGAAGACTATTTCTTTACTATAACTTTTAACACTATAATTATTTTAAAATTAAAACAGCAAGACATGTGAAAACTAAACCCAGATGGATTGGAATAAAGGGGAATGTTTAATGAAAAATCAGTCTGTTGGATATATGTGAAATCAAGGGTTAACAATATTTCATTTTGAGAAGGTATACAGATGATCTTTCTCTGAAACAGATGTTTGATTTAAGATGAAAATTTGGCCAGAAACCTGAGCCTATTCCTTCTGTTTCAGTAATGTTTTTTCAATAAAGTACAAGTTACTTTATTTGTTGGAATAGTGTTGGATTGGGTTCAAACCCAATAACTTATGACATATTGGAAATTGTATCTTAGAAAAAATAGCGGCTGTATTTACAGACCTTTCTGAAATCTTTCTGAAAAAATATTAGTATTTTCCAATATGCTGCTTGGAGAGTCCAAGAAATGGGTTAAACTCAGCCAATCTGCCCAGGACTGAATTGAAACTTTAGCCACACCTCTGCTGTTGCCTTGACTTGCCATATTTTCAATTCCGTCAAAGCCCAGTGGACCCGTTTCTCAGTTTCTCTTCAGTCCTTTTCAGATTAGCTTGGACTCTCCAAAGGTATTTTATTTTTGTTTTCCTTTACTTTGTGTTTTCCTTCCCTAGGGAGCAGGAGAGGTGAGAAGTTCCATTTATATTTTCTTTTTGTCCTTTCTCGGCTTCCACGATGTCCTGGGCTCTCTTGGGTGCCGCAGAGGTCGCTGGCAACTGCCGGTGGGAGCGTGGGTCAGAGTGCCGATGCCCACGCGATCACGCTTTTTCCCGCTTGTCTGCGCAATCGGTTCCACGCGATCACGCTTTTTCCCGCTTGTCTGCGCAATCGGTTTTTACTGGCAGGGGTTTCTGTTGCTGCTGTCCGTGCTCGCGGGGGAGCCAACTGTTGGCGCGGAGCCTTGGCAGGCATTTTTTTGCTTCCGGTGGCCATTTTGGATTGCCTTTTTTGGCGCGGTCGCATTTTAGTTTCGCTTTTCCTTCCCGCGTTTTTCTGCCTGCCGGTGCCTCTCTTCCTGCCTTGCTCCCTGCGGATCGCCGCTGTAGACTTCTTGTCAGGTCCTCCGGTGGGGTCTTTGTTGGGGGGATTTCTCCCTGCGGCTCGAGCCCTTCCTTTACATCAGAATCAGGCTCGCAATTTCTACAGCTGTGCTGGTACTGGGAGTGAAATTAACTCACACCTGAGGGACTGCCTTTGCTCTTTCCTGCCTGCCAACTTCAGTGTCTCCCCCTACGGAGTGATAAGGCGTTTATGTGCCAAATCCACCTGGTGGTGAGTGAAGAACACCCTGGTCCCTTCCAGTCCCCTGGATTGCTGTTATGGCGGAGCAGGCTCCTGGGGATAATAGCCAGCCTAGTCCCTCCACCAGCAGGATTCCTCCTAGACAGGCCAGTAAGGTGGCGAGGCAGGCCCTGAAAGCCAGCAAGCTCTCCTCCAGACAGGACAAGCAGCTGGGGCCAGGCTGTGATAAGGATGCCCTCAGATGGCAAAAGGCCTTGGAAAAACAATTTCACAAGGCACAGCAGCAGGCCCGGGCCCCCAATCGGTCTCCCCCCAGGGATCCTTCACCAGAGATCAGACCAGGGCAAAGGCCTGCCATTTCTGAAAGCGAAGGAGAAGGGCAGGAATTTTCCCCTCAGTCTTCACTGGCCATGGATCAAGTTCCCTTGGGACCCCTCGCTCCACAATCTCCAAGGCCGCCCTGCGGAAGATCGGGGACCGAAATGCAAGATGTAATTGCGAGGGACATAGCCCAGGGCATTGAGAGTCGGATGTGCCAGAAGAGCAAGCACCCACACAAGACCCATCACATTCAGGCCCCAGATCCTCCCAGGGAGGTGGTTCAGGCCCCACGACCTGCTTTCCCCTTCCTCGTTGGATAGCGAGGACTCGGCCTGGGAGGAAGATCTCCTTTCTAACCCTGAGCCAGAGTTCTCAGGGGATGAGTCAGCTGTACCAAACAAACCTGCCTTCTCCGGCTTATTCAAACAGGCCAATTTCAAGACTATTTTGAATAAGGTGAAGGCCTCTCCCCATTTGGGTTCTACCACCCCAGAACAGGTTACTCCCGATCCCTCGGACCTCAGTGAACGTCTGTTCGAGGAGCCAGCGCAGGCCCAAGAAATTGTACCTATTCCCAAATTATTTCTCAACATGGTACAGAAACAATGGGCTCAGCCTGCCACTCTTGCCACCCCTAGTGGTAGTGATAGGAAATTATTTACAGTGGATGCTAGTCTGGAAGACTTGCTGAAGCTGCCCCCAGTGGATGAGCTGGTGGCTGCACTCACTTCTTCCTCAGTACTTCCACCCGACCTCCTGGAAGGTCTCAAGGGTGAGGACAAGAGAGCAGAGAAGGCCTGCCATAAAGCTCATCAGGCAGCCGCTTGGGCAATTAAAATGTCCGCCTCTGCCTCCTTTCTCTCTAGAGTCTCTCTTCTTTGGTTAAGACAGTTGCTCACTGAGCTTCTGGTTGGGATACCAGACTTAGGCAGGATGTTGACAAAATTATTGCGGCCACCGAATACCCCACGGATGCCACCCTGAACCCCGCAAAGTTTGCTTCTAGGGCCTTAGCTTCCAACGTTACCACCCGTCGCCTACTGTGGCTCAGACATTTGAACGGTGGCATGTGGTCCAAGTGGAAGCTCGCTTCCACCCCGTTCAAGGAAGGAAAGCTTTCGGCCATCTGACCAGCCCTTAACTTCGGGTACCTACCAGAGGTCCTACCCCCAAAACAATGATAGGCCTCAGGACTGCCAGTCCTTTTGTGACAGAGGCCACCAGCAGAATTTCTCCAAGCGCCCCTTCCACGGGGGGGTCTGGCTCCAGACTCTTCCGTAGGTATAAGTGACCATCAATGGAGGGCTCCCATTGGCGGACATCTGCGTCTGTTCCACTCCCAATGGGAGCACACCATATCAGACCAGGGGTCCTCCAAACCATCCGCATGGGTCTGACATTGAAATTCCTCTTGCCCCGGGCTCGTCACTTCATCAGGTGCCCCCCCTTGCCCTGTAAAAAAGGGTCTCATGGAACAGGAGATGTCCACCTCAGGGAGATCAGGGCCATAGAACCGGGTCCACCCAGTCATGAAGGGACAGGGTTTTATTCCATAAAGAATTCCAGGGGGGGGATGTGGAGGGACATATTACATCTAAAGAAACTAAACTACCATATAGCATACAAAAAATTCAAGATGTAGTCCCTTCAATCCATCCTGGGCTACATCAGGTCAGGGGATCTGTTAACATCCATAGACCTGAAGGAGGCCTATCTACACATTCCCATTCACAAGGCCCACCGCAGGTTTCTAAGATTCTTCTTTGCAGGCCAGTACTTCCAGTACAGGGCTCTTCGGTTCGGCCTGTCATCGGCCCCATGAACCTTCACAAAGATCCTGGCGGCAGTTGAGGCCTTCCTCAGATCGCGTCCAGTGCGCTTACAATGTTACCTGGATGACATTCTCATCCAGTCATCATCCCACCAGCCAGCGACGCGAGACCTACAACACACGATGGCAGTTCTTTGGTACCACGGGTTCCCTGTCAACCTGGAAAAGACTCATCTGGTCCCAACCACCAGTTGCAGCACCTCGGAGTCATCATAGACATTGTCCCGTGCCAGGTCTCCCTGTCTCCTGACCGAATGACGAGCCTCAGGTCCCTCATGCATGAAGTTCACCAGGAAAGACACATTCCAATTGTACAGTTATCCCAGCTATTAGGGAAAATGATATCCTACTTCTCCATCGTGCCTTGGGCCCGGCTTCACTCTCGCCGGCTTCAATGGTTCCTCCTGCCATACCAGAGGGCCAACCAAAGCAACTCTCCAACACTAATTGCAGTTCCTTCTCTGGTGCACAGATCCTTCGACTGGTGGACGACCTCAGCGCTAACGAAGGGATCCTTCTTCAGAGAACTGGCCCGCCTTGCCATCACCACGGATGGCAGCCTGTTCGGGTGGGGGGCCCACCTTCTCAACCACATCGCACAAGGCAGATGGTCAGTGTCCGAACTGACACGCAGCATCAACTGGCTGGAGCTGAGGGCGGCGAGCCTGGCTCAATAAATCGCCAGGGGGGCACTCAATCCAAATCTCTGATGGCGGCGGCCGAGTCCCTGGGAAGGTGGGTGGAAGGTCATCTATGCTCAATTCAGGCGGAGCACATATCCAGAGTGAACAACATCCAGGCAGACTGGCTGAGCAGAGCCACGATCGACCATTCAGAGTGGTACCTGCACCCAGACCTATTCCATCTTCTGTCTCAGAGGTTCAGCCAGCCGGTAGTCGACCAGTTCTCCACGCCAGAGAATGCCCACCTCCCAAGGTTCTTCATGAGGTTTTACCACCCACAAGCGGAAGGGGTCAACACCTTACATTGTCCCTGGCCACTGGGACTCCTATATCTTCCTTCCTCTGCCCCTCCTGCCCAGAGTGATCCGGAAGATCCTGGAGGAGAGAACAGAAGTTCTACTTGTGGCTCCCTTCTGGCCATGGAGGACCTGGTTTGCTGATCTGGTGAGTCTGTCTGTCAACCCTCTTTGGTGGATTCCCCCGCAGGAGGTCTCTCTCAGCCAGGGAGCTCTACAACTAGCCGTATGGCACTTGAGAGGAACCTCCTGAGCAGGGGCAGTCTCTCTGTCAACATCATACATACCATTCAGGTTTCCAGAAGACGTGCTACTACTAGAATTTATGATTCCACCTGGACATAGTTTGAGAGTTGGTGCGCCACACACGACATCACACTGACCGCAGCTACAGTTCCCCAGATTCTGGACTTTTTGCAGGATGGACTTGACCAAGGCTGGCGCCTAACACCTTCAGATGTCAGGTGGCTGCTCTATCCACAGTCCTTGCACCCGACAGTCACTCATCCCTTGGACGACACCCCATCATCCATAGCTTCCTGCGGGGTGCCATCAATCTGAGACCTCCGGTCATCCATTGGTACCCATCATGAGAACTTGAGGTGGTTTTATGGGCCCTTATATTTGCGCCCTTAGAGCCTCTACGTTCTGCCAGTTTGAAACATCTCACTTTTAAGACAGTTTTCTTAATTGCCATCAAGTCTGCTCGATGGATCTCGGAGTTGGCGGCTCTATCGGTGAGAGAGGACTTATGTTGGATTCATCCTGATAGAGTGATCCTCTGTCTGGACACAGCATTTATTCCCAAGATCAACTCCTGGTTTCACCGGGCACAGGAGGTTGTTCTCCCAGACTTTTGCCCTCATCCCAGGCATCCGAGGGAAAAGAGATGGCACATGCTTGACGTTCGCCAGACTCTGCGCAAGTATATCAAGCGTACGGCAGCCTTTAGACATTTTGAATTGCTTTTCATCTCGTTTCAGCCTGCATTTCAGGGTCGCAAGGTCTCTTCATCTACCATCGAGCGTTGGCTGCGGGCATGCAACCCCCTCACATACATCTTACAATCCAGACCGGTGCCCCGTCATATTACCGCACATTCCACGAGGAGTGCAGCTACCACAGCGGCCTGGGCGACCCAGGCGCCAATAGAATAGATTTGCAAGGCAACTACTTGGACTTCCTTATCTTCATTTGTTGGGAACTATAAATTGGACAAATTTGCTTCTGCTTTCCGCCCTAGTGACATTTAGCTTGGGTATGTCCCGTTGCTTGGACTCTCCGTAGCATACTGGAAAATGACATTGGCTTACCTGAAGGGTCATTTTCAGTACGTTGCAAAGGAGAATCCAACCCCACCCTGGGGTCTTGCTCCGCTATCTCAGTTTTTTTCCATTTTTGGACCTGTTAGTGTTTTTTTGGACTAGTTTGGACTTCTTCTTAATGTGTACTGTTCCATGCCTTCATTGAAAATCTGGCAAGTCAAGGCAACAGCAGAGGCGTGGCTAAATTTCAATTCAATCCTGGGCAGATTGGCTAAGTTTAACCCACTGCTTGGACTCTCCTTCGCAGCATACTGAAAACGACCCTTCAGGTAAGCCAATGGTCATTATATTTGCAGTCTTATCCAGGAGATGATAAGATTTTCAGTTCAGTAAAGTGCAGAAGATCACTTGTTCTCAATATTAATTGACAGCATTTTCAGTCCACTATTCATCCTACAAAGGTCTTAGAATAGTTTACTCATAATTGGGGAGTAGATTTCTCTTAATTTTTCTTCTTAGTTGCTATAGAATTAAAAAATCCTAATACACCGAGACTCTATATAACCAAGAACGTTCTTGATGAAGTTTTGGAAATGTGTTAGACCTTAACTCCACTGTGTAGGGTAATGTAGGTAGCAATTGTTGAAATGCTGAATTAGGGTTGGGGAGATCTAATACTGAGCTTTGACATTCATTGGATGACTTTTGCAAAATCATTAGCTCTCAGCCTTAGAAACTTCAAAAGGCTGTTTTTGAATAAAACGGGACAGAAAATAACTATATATACTCCTCACAATTCCCAAACAAAAGGTTAAATAAAAATAAAAGGTTGAACATTGAAAGCTTCAAGTACCACAGCATTTTCAGATGCTCCTCAACTTACAACAGTTCACTTAGTGAGCATTCAAAGTTACAATGGCCCTGAAAAAAGTGATGTATGAGCGTTTTTCACACATAACCGTTGCAGCATCCCCATGGTCATGTGATCAAAATTTAGACACTTGGCAACTGACTTGTATTTATGACAGGTGCAGTGTCTTGGGGACACATGAATACCCTTAGTGACCTTATAAAGCAAAGTCAATGGGGAAGACAGATCCACTTAATAACTGTGTTATTAAATTAACAACTACAGTGACACCTGTGGCAAGAAAGCTGGTAAAATGGGACAACTTCACTTAACAAATGTTTGCCTTAGCAACAGAAGGTTAGGTCAATTATGGTCGTAGGTTGAGGATTACTTGTAGTAAGATAACAATCATGTTTTTTGTTGTGATTGGATACATAATGAGACCTTAGTGAAACATGGGTGCTGAATTTTATGTCAGTGATCATTACATAGGTTATTTGATGGTAAAACATTGCTGAGTATTACCATCAAGCTTGTTTGAACTATATTTAAGATGTTTAATGCAATCTGAAAACTATCTAGAGAAGGTTCTTGGAATTTGGTAAAGCATGGAAAGTAAATGATTTGATAGGATGTGTAGGTTTGAAAGACCAAGGTACAGTGCATTTTATTTCTGATCACTTAAAATGATCTTTCTTTGTATATTTGTGTACCTTTTTCATTTAAAAAAAGTTTATTTCAGAATGTAGACAATATCTTAACTTGTTTCTTGTTCAAAGGCAACCCCACTCTCCATACAAGCCAAGTTTTTCTTGTTAATAAAGTCTTCATTGTAAAACCATACATAATCGCTTTAATGAAAATTAAGACTGCTTCACATTATCCCAGTAGGAAGACTATTTTCTTTAGTGTTTACTTTTTATATTTTCAATGGACTGAATTATTTAAAAGCTCTTGAACCCCCAGTTCCAGCATGTATGTAGAGCACCAGCATTTAAGTATTAAGAATACTAAATAATGCCAGCCAATTCAGTTTAATGACTTTGACAATGCTTTGAGGTCAATTCATAATAGCCCAGCTTTGGAAATATACATTGCCTATTATTTTTTACTTGCACTTTAGTCCTTTAATTTTTTTAAGTGGAAAAAGTCACTTCTGGCTTGCTCGTAGGGTCATTTTTCGTCCTCCGGAGCCTTCAGGGAAGCCCTAAAACCAGCCCTACGAACAAATCAGAAGTCCATTCCTGAACTTCTGGTTAGCCCCTAGGGCCAGTTTTTTGCGCTCCAGAGGCTTCAGGGAAGCTCCTGAAGCCTCCGAGGGGGGGGGGGGAGGCTGTTTTCACCTTCTCCAGGGTCCATAAAGCCTCTGGAGCCTGGGGAGGGCAAAAAAAGATGCAAAAAATGGGGTCGCACCTGTCATGCGCACATGCACACTGGTGGGGTGCATTGCATTATGGGTGCGGCACACCCACGCACGACCCCCCTGCGCTCCTCCTGCTAATGTCACGTGAGCCAAAAAAGGTTCGCCATCACTGCTATAGAACGTCATGATACCGAAGGCTTCTGTAATACAATCCCACAGAATTTAAGTGACTTTTGTCCCATTTTACAACCTTTCTTGCCACAGTTGTTAAGTGAATCGTTGCAGCTATTTCAGCTAGCAACACAATTGCTAAAGTGAATCGGGCTTCCCCCATTGACTCTGCTGGTCAGACGGTTACAAACGGTGATCACATGATCTCAGGACACTGCAACGGTCATAAATACGAGCCAATTTCCAAGCATCTGAATTTTGATCATATGACCATAGGGATGTTGCATTGGTCATAAGTCTGAAAAACGGCCATATGTCACTTTTTAAAGTGCCGTTTTAACTGTGAACGGTTACTAAATGAATTGTTGTAAGCTGAGGGCTATGTGTATTCCCAGCCTCCTGCTTCAGATGGCATGAAATGCTGTTTCTCACCATATATAGAAAATATACTGATGTATGTTTTAAAATTTGTTTAAATGTTTAAAAAGATTGAAGATTGGTAGGAAGAAAACCATATTTTAAATATAACAGTCAATTTTGCTTGACTCAGCAAAATAAAAAGGCCTTATTTTAAACATTGTGCACTATAAATTGAGGCATCTTATATCTTAAAATAGAATAGAATCATGGGGCTGGAAGGGACCTTGGAGGTCTTGTAGTCTAGCCCCACTGCTCAAGGCAGGAGACCTTATACGATCCTGGACAACTGGTTATCCAGTGTTGTCTTGAAAAACTCCAGCTATGGAGGACCCACAACTCTGGGAGCAAACCTGTTTAATTGATTAATTGTTCTCACTGTTGGGAAATTTTTCCTTAGTTCTTAGATCTTTTGGGCAAGCTTTCACCCATTCCTTCTTGACATACCCTTATTTTGGAGAATAAGCCAAATGCAGTTTCACTTAGAGGGGTGCATTCTATGTAGGCAAAAAACAAAGGATGTTTGATAGCATCGTTTTCAGATTAACACATTTTATTGAAAGGTTTATACTTTTAAATGAAAAATGTAACTAAGTTCAAATAGTCAGAACTTTTAGTGTACGTTATTTTGGCAGTCTCTTACTCAATTGTGCTGGTAAAATTTCCTTTTTCCAAAATAGCTACTTTGAGATCTGTAATAGAATGTCCAGAAAAATAAAATATTCTAATATTACTTTATTGTTGTTGTAAATCTTAATGTCAAACTTCCATCCACCAGTTCTTTTTTCCTCTAGATTCTTTATAGGATTAAACAGACCAAAGTTTGTACAACATAGGAATGCCACACTTGTATAGAATGTATAGAAATGACAAACCACACACATAAAAAATGTATTGTATAATGATTGAAACTTTGAATTGATTTAATAGCAATATTTGTTCAAATGACAGAACATCTGATAAATAAAATACCAGCAAATAATAGTTAACAATTATTCCAAACGATTACAGCTAAACATTACATAATAAATAGCCAAAATTACAACAAAGATTTATTTAGCAGTGGGGTTAACTTTACAGAATACACAAATAAAACAGATAGCACTAATTCTTCCCATAAACCCATAAGTTTAAACATTTTAGTCAAAAGTCTGCATGAAATTTTGAATGAATTTCTTTGAAAATGAACATCTATTTTCCTATACTGGACATTTTGTCTGAAAAATAAAATTTGAAGAAGTGTGTAAAGTGAGTTTCAATTAATTTGTACAATACTTTGGGGGCTATAAATACAATTAAACAGTAAAATCTTTTTCAAGTCAAGCTCAGCCCCTGATGATTTCTCAGATACTTTCATACAGCTTTTTTTGACAATATACAAACATAGTTTCTAATGCCTTCTTTGGGAAGGTTTTATGGAATAGCCTCCCTGTGGACATTAGATTGTCCCTTATTACAGCTTTCCAAAAAGCATTAAAAAGCTGAACTACTCAAGAGGGTCTTTTGGAACTAAACATTCTCTTATTGATGCTCTGTTAGCTGTGATCTTGGATGTAATGTAATAGAGATTATTAATTTTTTATGATACTAAAGTTTTACTGTGTTTGCTTTATTATACCATTCCATTTTAGTGTCTGTTACTTGTCATGGATACTTTAGTTGCAGGATCCAATCCAGGACCAGAGGTTTTGTCTTCCGAGCTTTCGGACTTGTGCTGAAGATCATCTTCAGAGTGTGTCTGCTAGAAGCTAGAGAGAAGTTCCCTAACAATGGCCTCTGAGTCTGAAAGCTCAGAAGATAAAACCTCTGGTCCCGGTGACCGACCCAGATTGGATCCTGCAACAGTATCCCGGAACACGTATATTTGCCTTCATTCATGGATATGCCTCCAACATTTATTTTTAAAAACAGCTTGCCTCCAGAAGTTGTGAATGCCCCAACACTGGAAGTCTTTAAGAAGATGTTGGATAGCTATTTGTCTGAAACGGTATAGGGTTTCCTGCCTAGGCAGGGGGTTGGACTAGAAGACCTCCAAGGTCCCTTCCAACTCTACTATTGTATTGTATTGTATTGTATTATATTTTAGTGGCTTCTCTTTTTTGGCATAGATGCTTTATTGTTTCATTGTTGATCATACAGTATATACCTTAATGCTTTCTATTTTAGATGTTTAGATTGTTTATTTACTTATTTTTATTTGTTAAGCCACCATGAGTCAATTGGAATTGGTGGCAAGCAATTTTTAAAAATAAATGTTTCCCAGTCTAGCCCTTAGCGCAGTATTCTTCTGTCTAACTACTAATGAGTCCTAATCTTGCTTAATTTCCAAGTTGAGACTACATCATCCGAATGCTTCTTGAGAAGTCATAAATAAAGTAGATGTGTACTAAAAAGCAAACAAAACATTTTCCTATTTTAATTCAACCCAATATCTACAGTACAGTCCCAAAGTAGCATTCGTGTTCAGTCCTCTCCACAATTGTGAGATAAAAATATTCCATATTTCCTCTTTTTCACTACCATCACCCCACTCTGCTTTTAAAACAGAAAGAGACTATTTGAAAAGCCCACATACTGTGGAGTACTTCTTTATTAATCCAATCATTTTATGGAAAATTGTCAGGCTATAGAAATGTAAAATGAATGAAACCTTTCTCTGCAAATCATTAAAGTAGACTTGGTTTTTTTCCAGACTGCATAGCTTCATAATACGTACCATCCTCTATGCAATAATCTTTATCCTCTTGTAATAATTCCTTGTTATCATGTAAACTATGAAGTAGGTCTTTCCCAGTGCTGACATTCTAGTGATAGTGGCTGCCTTACATGAAGAAACCTTTTGATGGGTTTCTCTGAACAAATGATAATAATATTTTAGTTTAAATAAAACTCATTTTGGCCCTTCAGGTGAAAACACACTCGCACATACACATGTCCATTGATACACACAGGGATGCATGCATAAAATGTTATAAGTATATTTATATGCAGACACTTACGATATGGAATTATTATTATCATTGTTATCATCATCATCATTATCATCATCATTATCATTATATGTATAGGTTTTGACTTGAAAAAGAAGCCAAAATCTGTGGTTTAAGTATCCAAACATGACCTCTATAAAATGCAGTTTTAAAGAGATTCGTGTATACTTAGATCTGAACGCTGTGGACATGGAAAATAAAGCTTGCAAGGGAAGAATAGAAAAGCCTAAGGGGCCGATAAGGACAGAGATTAATATGAGAGTTGTTTTCATCTATTTTGCTGAAGGTTGTTTTTGGCAGACATTCTCCGTATTAATGGAATTTCCTCCCTCCTTTGCTCCTACTACTTTTTAGTACCTTCTACAATTCCACTTTCCCTAAAATAAATATTAGTTACTGCAGTGGAGCAGCTGTATGAAAAAATAACATTGTGTTCATTTAAACATTGTATAGTATACTAGAATTTTGTATACTAGAATATTTTATCTCTACAAATGCTGCTGATTTGCTTGATTTTACACTCAACTAAACTCAATTGCATCTGTTGTGTTTGAATGTTAGGAATGTACAGAATTTCAGGGTGGGGACTAAAACTTAGTGCAGCGATCATTACATAATTTTTCCCTACATAAATGCTTAGCTATTCATTTTCTATTTAACTTCTCATAGGAATGATAATAATTGGCATAGTGTTTTGTATTAAACATTTTCAGCAAACTTCTTAGTAGCCACCAAATCAGCAAAGGATCTGAATTTAAGTGGTCGTTATTCACCACAATTTACAATTCACTCGTGAATTTCCAATTTTCATTTAAACAAAATTCTTCCTTATTTAACTATCAATTATAGTGGGGGGGGGGGGGATCTTCAGCACCACATTTACTTCAGCAACAAAGTTTGTATAATTGTTATTTTCTCAGAGGGCTTTGTACAGGCATGGTATTTCTCAAGAGTTAGGATTTACTAATGGTATTCAAACTGTTACACGTAGCTATGCCTGAGTATTTCTGATGGTATTTTTGTCATCTATTAGAATATGAATTTGGAAATTACTGTTTAACTCTTTAATATTTTAACCGGTGCAGAAAAATGATGAAATGCAGGGACATTGATTTATTAATAGAATTAATTTATTAATGTAATTAAATAATTTTGAAAACAAGATGAAAGATGGATATCTTTCTGCTGAAAATGGGAGGGCTGTCCAGCATAATAATTTTTGCCGCTTTAACCTTCCAATTTAGCATTGCAAATTTGTTGTTTATACTTTCCAATAATTATTATTAAGAGAGGCAACAGTTGAAAACTTTAAGCTGCATTTTGGACAAACACAGAATAATGATCAAATACAGGGATTAACTGTCAGGTTCTACCTTCTGATTCAGAGCAGGTTTTTCTAAGTAAAGCTGTAAATTTAATTAAGGCAATGGATGAACAATGGAACAATAAGGTTTATTGGTTTAATTAATAGATTTGGATATCAATATATAACACTTTCTGGAACTGAATAAAAATTGGGTAAATAAACAGTAATGTACTGGGATTTGAAGAAGGTTTGCAGTCTGTGATCCCTGTAGTCAGATTTGATTTGTTATGGCTTTGGGAATTTGAATGTCAAAATTTCAGTCAGTGAACTTTCTCTAAGATGCCTCAAAGAAAACTGCATTTATCAGGAGGTTAAAACTGCAAATAGATTGATTGATTTACTTGACTTATATTCTTTGGAGGATACAGAAGTGAAACATATCATCTGAACAGTGAATGTTTGATTTAAAATGTCATTTCCTGTATATCTTTGTTCAAGAGAGGGTGCTGTATTCTCATAGCCAAATAGACATTGTTAGAGAATGAATGCAACACGCATACTAATATCTATTTTTCCGTTCATCCATCCATCCATCCAATAGCTCAGCAGTTCAGTTAGAATTTACAATGGATAAGAAAGAAAGGTTCAGAAAAGAAAGGAATGCATCAACTTACTAGTTTTGTGCTGATCGATTCTCCTTCAAGATATGAGCCATGGTAGTTATAATGCTGTACTGCAGGCTACTTCTGTTGATTGCTGGCTGTCTGCAGTTTGAATCTCACCAGGCTCAAGGTTGACTTAGCCTTCCATCCTTTCAAAGTTGGTAAAATGAGGAGCCAGATTGTTAGGGGCAATACGCTGACTCTGTAAACCGCTTAGAGAGGGCAATAAAGCACTGTAAAGTCCAAGTGCTATTGCTATTGCTATAATTAACCACAGAAACCAGTTTGCATTAGGATTTCACCCTTTTTCTTCAGCTTAACCTCTTTCCATATCCACACATCCAATGACTCAGTGGTGGGTTCTGGATCCTGTCGCATCTGGTTCCCTGCAATGGGGCCCGGGCGTCCACCATGGGCACATGCGCTGTGCATGCATGCGCACCCACCGCCCTGCGATGCTCCAGCTGCTTGTCAGAGTGTTGCGCAGGCGCCGTAAGCTGCATATGCATACACAAATGGCCCGTTAGATAAAAAAGACATAAGGAACGAGGGCGGGCAGGTTGGCCCAACGGAAACACCATTCTGGTATGGTGGCAGCTGCTCCCAGCTGCCACCGGTACACCCATACCGGGGCGTACCATCCGGAACCCACCACTGCAATGACTCCTTCAGCTATGGAAGCACTGAATAGCCATTCTAACTGATCTTATACAGCATATATGAAAAGGGGGGACCTGCAAGTTGAGCAGCTTTGCTCAAACATGTTCTCTTCGAAGATATTTCATTCTGTTCTCTCTCATACATATTTCCTACTTTCATCAACTAATGCACGCCAATTAATATGATTAACTCTCATTTGCCTATTTTGAGCTTCTCCATCCCATCTCCATTCTTTTCTAATTCTTATAAACTTTGCAATTATTTGAGCCTGTTGATTATTCTCTCTCATACTGTATGTAAACAGAGCTCTTCATATCCAGACTTAGGAAGTAACTTCAAGACAGGTACTCCTCAACTTACAGCAGTTCGTATAGTGACCATTCAAAGTTACAACAGCGTTGAAAAAAGTAACTTAAGCCCATTTTTCACCCTTACGACCATTGCAGCATCACATGATCAAAGTTCAGATGCTTGATTCACATTTATGGCAGTTTAGTGTCCCAGGATCATGTGTTCATCTTTTGTGACCTTCTAACAAACAAAATCATTGGAGAAACCAGATTCACTTCACAACCGTGTCACTAACTTAACAACTGCAGTGATTCACTTAACAAATGCGGCAAGGAAGGTCGTAAAATGGGGCAAAATTCATTTAGCAAATGTCTCACTTACCAACATAAATTTTGGGATCCATTGTGATCATAAGTTGAGGACTACCTGTAGTATTCTAGAAATGTTACCCAGAAATCATATTAGTTAACAATTTGTGGTTAATACTAAATTGATGCCCTCCAAATGTTTTCCTCGCTTTTCTTATCTTTTATGGAGATTCTCAGTCATCTAGGTCATGGTTGTCCCAAAGGTGCTTTTTCAAGAGGCAACTGGACTTTCTGGAAAATCCGGTTGCCTCTTTAAAAAGCACTTTTGGGACTCTCTTCTTATTGTATATGCTGGTTGAAATTGATGGCAATTGAAGTGAAAAGCATCTAACATGAAGCTGCTTATCATTGTTTTCTACCGAGATTTTTTATACAGGCAAATTCTACTTCACTTTGCAATACTCTTTAGATGAGATTATTTCAGCACACAACTATTTTGTTCTAGCATTGCATTCATTACTCACTTGCTCAGAACCAGGTGAGAGGAATAAAAATGCAACTAAGATATATGTGCTGTCATAATTATAAGGTTTAGCCTGATTCTTAATATAGAAGGCTTTATTATAAGCATTTTTCAGTGCACCAATGTTTCTCCTATATGCCTCTCATTCTGGTCTTTTCAAATTAAAAAAAGATTTAAATAGGCAAAAATATGCTCCCCTTTTTCAATTAAGGACATGCCTTTTTTAGTCACTGCAGCACTGTTTAAAATTGCAAAATACAGCATTTTTTAAATTTCTGTCTTGCGTGAAGTAATGGAAGCTTTTTTAAAGATTTAAACTAACAAGTATTGGGGTGTTTGTAGTAATGTCGATATTCAGCTTTTTATGTAAGCAAAGCATTCATGATTTTTCATTCCCTTGATAACCAGTAGAGAAAAATAAAAAGCTAAATGCAGAACACACCATGGGAACTTTTTCTGATTTTACAGTTCAACCTAAAGGTCTTTTGGGGAATAAAATGTTAACAATTATAGTCATCGTTTCCCTTTTTAACAACTTACACATGAAATACTTATGTGCATCAGTTCATTTTTTTATGCCATCAGCAGTTTATAAATATGTAGAAGGCTTTTCTAGGAAAGCAATCAAGCTGTTTGTCAAAAGAGTTATGATGATGAAAAGGGTTTTAAATTTTCTCAATACTATACAGGCTCTTAATTTTTAACAGGCCTTTTATTTCAAGTAGTCTTTTGGGGTTGTCCATATGTTGGACTAC
Source organism: Natrix helvetica (assembly GCF_964273705.1). Lineage (NCBI taxonomy): Eukaryota > Metazoa > Chordata > Lepidosauria > Squamata > Natricidae > Natrix > Natrix helvetica. The sequence goes on from NC_138548.1 coordinate 65,590,274, forward strand.
ATCTCTCAGAATTTGCTGCAAGCACCACACTGGAGGAGACTCATTCTCAGTAGTGCTAAATATCAATCATCTCAAAATCAAAAGTTTATCAGCTCATGCCTACTACACTAGTTCCAAGGGTCAAATCTCCCTAGGACTGGAAGTTACCAGGCCATCCTGTTTTTCTAGCATGAATCATTAGATCAATAAATATCAAGTTTTTTTTTTAATTGTCCAATCAGTGATTCCAAATACTGTCTGTCATCCCTGTCATGGCATCTTGCTCATCTTCTCCTCTCTGCTAAAATGGCTTATGTTAATATCTGGCCTTTCTTCAGTCCAAGAAGTGTCTCTCTGTCTCTGTCTCTCTCTGTCTCTGTCTCTCTGTCTCTCTCTCTCTCTGTCTCTCTCTCTCTCTGTCTCTCTCTCTCTCTCTCTCTCTCTCTCTCACACACACACACACACACACACACACACACACACACACACACACGGTTGACTATGACTTCAGTTGTTTCATATTTTTCTGATGTATTTGTTGCAGATGTTATAACTTTGTTTCATATCTCCAACACCAATAGTACAGTTTTTTCTTCTTCTGTTCCACTTGGAATCACCAGTAGCTGTTTTCAGATAATCTTGTGTAAGGTATTCAGTTCATGCCTTCTTACATGACACTTATTCTCACTACTAAAGCAGACATATCCAGAGGGGAAACTCAGTTCAAGCTCTCTGCAACTGAGGTGCCTTGTCAAGCATAAAGCATCAAGACATATGAATACACTCAGATTTCTTGCAATTTGAAGGTATTACAAGTCTTTCTCTTGAATAGATTCTCTTCATGGTCAGATTGCCAAAGTTATAAACATAATCTGATATATAAACAAAAAGTCAGCCCAAAGGCCATCGTTCTTTTTTTGCACTTTACATTACAAATATGGCATTGTTGCATCTGTCATTTCATCTTCAGACCAACCATAGACCATTCTCTTCCTGGCTGGTCATTAAAAGTCTAACCAGCTCAGCACACTTTAGGAGCATCAGTAGCTATACTTTGCCCTATTCTCAGTTTCAATATCCTTTCCATCCATCAGAGAAAAGCCTTTTACTCAGACCTTATATCTCTCATTACATCTTGGAGAATTCCACACTCCTTCCACGTTAGGTAGGCTTCTCAGGAATCCTGCAATGACAAAGAAACATGAAAATAATTGGGCAAGAGATAACAGTTCTTTCACATTTTGTAAAAAGTGAGGCTTACTCATTCTTACATATTCTTTGAAGCATATCTTTCTTTTTCTTCTTTTATCAGGGTGTACTTTTTCTTCTAACTCACTAATGGAGAATTTTTTAAAAGACAGGTAGAGTTGTATCCCCTAGTGCCCTCGTTCTTTCTGTTAATGCTTTTTTAACCTATGACTGCTGTCCTAATTCACTGCTTATGAAAAGTACCTGATGACATAGGAAATTTGTGTGCCTTACCAAGAAAACCTTAATTCCATTATTTTTTTCATAGGAGTCAAATAACCCTATGCCCAGGTATGCCCTTTTTTCCAGGATCAGTTTCAATGTTCTGCTTGAATCAGAATATCATACTGTTTCCCCAGCCCTTAACATAATTGAAAACAAGTCTTCGCTCTTTGGGTGTTTGTTGATCTTGCCAGTATTTCTACAAATGGATGGTGACAAGCAACAAGTTTTGCTATGCATTGGTCAAACCTTCACGCCCACTTCCAATCTGTACTGATCATACTTCAACAGCTACAACTTTAACAAATTTTATTGGAGTACTACCCTTTGTAATATAGCAACAGGGGCTCAGCCCACGACATTTGTTCTAGCTGGGAGAACGCGGGTGGACAAACGGAGGGGAGCCAGGACAGTTTATTGTTAACAGGTTGCCAAACGTGGCACTTCACATTTCGCGCGTCTCAGCTAACTGGCAACAGCTGAGCCCTGTTTGACAGCCCTTTATATATGCTGGTTGTCAAACAGTCAACCAATTCAATTCAATTTATTAGACTTGTTAGCTGCTCCCTCTCCACGAAGGGAACCAATCAGCGTCGAGCACAGCGCCCCCTAGCGAAACGGACCAGAGGGAAAACTATGATACATAACACTCCTTCACACTTAGAACGCGCATGTGTAGTCTTCCAAATAACCTGGGTGGCGTCGGACCCGCCCTGATCTTCGCAGAGTGACTTCTGCCTCGGAGTTTGTGGCCGCGGTTCCCATGGCCTTGGTCCTTGCCCCTTCAGACTCTGTCAACGCTTGAAGCTCATGGGGAAGATCAGGTAAGTTTCTAGGTTTTTCTATTCTATTATGTGATTGCTCGGGGGAGGTAGACCGGGACCTAGGTGTTTGCTCTGAGCTCTTGGTGGCTTGCCTATAGGATAGGCCCTGTTGTTCCCCCGCCATGTTTAACTCCCTTTGCCGATTTCATAGTTGATTGATATGGCGCTTCCATACTCGGCCATCCTCTAGTTCTATCAGGTACGATCATGGGGCCGTGATTTTTCTGACTACTCCCTGGACCCATAGTGGGTGGCCGGCGTAATTCTGTGCATAAGCTGTTGCGTTTAATGGAAAACCCTTAAGCTGACTGTGCGAGTCTAAAGACTTTGAAGGGGCATACTCTGGGTGTAGCTGTCTAGTGTTGTTCTGATTCGCCGACCCATTAACAATTCCGCCGGGCTCTTGTTTGTCGTGGAGCATGGTATGGCATGCTGCCATAGCAAGTACATGTTTATGTCTTTCTGCCAATTGAGGGGGCCAAACCTAGCCAGCGCTTCTTTTGCTGATCTGACCGTGCGTTCTGCTAGGCCATTGGCTGCTGGGTTGAAGAGGGCTACGAAAGTGTGTCGGACCCCTAGCCTGGCAAAGAAATTGTCTAGCAATGCTGCAGTAAATTGGGGCCCATTGTCAGAAACGACCAGCCCAGGTAACCCGTGGGTCGCGAACACCCTCCTTAACACCTTGATAATGGCAGGGGCAGTGGTGGTAGACAATAATGCAATTTCAACCCACTTAGAATAAGCATCAACAATAACAATAAAAGATTGGCCCTTTACTGGGCCTGCCAAGTCCATATGAATCCTGGACCATGGAGCCCTTGGCTGCTCCCAATTCTGGATGGGAGCTCTGGGACAGGCAGGTTGGGACACCTGGCACTTAGAACAGCCAGAGACCCACCTCACAATGTCCTGGTCCATGCCCGGCCACCAAGCATAGCTCCGGCCCAGTGACTTCATCCGGACTATCCCCGGGTGGCCTTCGTAAAGAGTTGTCAGCACCGTTTCTCGCAGGGAGGCAGGAATGATCACTCGGCCACCCCATAGGAGGCAACCCTGCTGAGAAGAGAGTTCATATTGCCTGGTTGAAAATGGTTGCCAGTCGGTGCCCAGTGGTTTCGCTGGCCATCGCCGTTCAGTCCAATCCAGCAACTTGGTGAGTAGTTTTTCCCGACTCATGTGCGCGACCCCATCAGCTGCTGTTATCAGTAGCTGCATCTCATCAATCAGCAAAACCTCAGAGGCAGGCGCTGGGTCTTTCACTGCGATGGGCAAGGGGCACCTGCTCAAGGCGTCGGCATGGCAAATGTGCTTCCCCAGTCTGTGATGCAAGGTATAGTTGTAGGCAGCCAGGAACACAGTCCATCTCGTAAATCTGGGAGATAGAATTTGGGGCATTTGTCTGTCCCCAGCGATGATACCCAGCAGGGGCTTGTGGTCCATCACTATGTGAAAATGATGGCCGTAGAGATAAGAGTGGAAGCGCTTCACCCCGCTATTATAGCCAAAGCTTCTCGATCTAGCTGGCTATAGTTCCTTTCGGGCGAGGACAGGGTGCGAGAGAAAAATGCCACGGGGGATTCTAGTCCTGACTGCAGACGGTGGCTTAAGACTGCACCGATGCCGTAAGGAGACACGTCACAAGTCAGAATCACAGGGAGGGATTCGTCGTATTGGAGCAGGACACTCTCAGATGTTAAGAATTTTTTAACTTTGTCAAAAGCTGTGGCTTCCTTCTTGCCCCAAACCCACTTCGCTGAGAGGTCTAGCAATCTGTGCAGGGGTTCCACAACAGACGCCATGTGAGGCAGGAAAATATTATAAAAATTGAGCAGAACCAGGAAAGCTTGAAGCTCGGCTTTGGTGGTAGGCGGAGGAGCCTGACTAATAGCCCGCACTTTCTCAGGGGTCGGATGAATGCCTTTCTTGTCCACTAAAAAACCCAAAAATTCGACTTGGGGAACTGCAATCTGGCACTTGGTTGTTTTATGTTTTAAACCAGCACCACGGAAACGCCGAAGTACGGTTCGCAATCGGGCCAGGAGGTTGGACAGGGAGCGGACTGATACCAGGACGTCGTCAAAATAGGGAACGACGCCTGGTATCCCTTGTAGCATTAAATTTTGAAAAAGTCCAGGTGCTATGCTGACCCCAAATTGTAAACGGTTACACTTAAATGTGCCCCTATGTGTAACTATAGTCTGGGCTTCAGCAGTCGCCTCATCCATAGGCAACTGCTGATATGCTTGAGCTAGGTCAAGCTTCGCAAATATGGTTACTTGACCCAGGGAGTGCAAGAAATGCTGCACCATGGGCACGGGGTATGCGCTCTATTCAATTTCAATTTTCAATTTATTTGATTTGTTAGCCACTCCCTCTCCACAAGGGACTCGGGGCACCGTAGGCACTGCTGCAAGGCACTGTTCAAGGTGCATTTAAAGTCAGCGCAGATGCGCACAGAGCCATCATGCTTAACTGGTGTGACAATGGGAGTTTCCCAACAGGCATGGTCAATAGGCTCTAACACCCCTTGGGCCAATAACTTGTCTATTTCTGTGTCTACTTTAGGTTTTAATGCAAATGGTACCCTACGCGGCTTCAGACCCCGTGGTGGTACCTGGGGGTCTAGGTTAAAAGAAATGGGGGTGCCAGTGTATTTTCCCAATCCTTCCCCGAAAACTTCAGGAAATTCTTTGATTAGCATGTCAAGGTATGGAGTGGTCTGAATCTGATCTATCCCAGTTATGGCCAGACCCAGGGCTTCAAACCATTCCAAACCTAACAAGCTTGGCCTGGGACCCTTGACAACAATAAGAGGAAGCCTCTTATGATATTGTTTAAAGGACACCCTACAGAAAAACTTCCCCAGCACTGGAATGGGATTTCCCTGAAAATCCCTCAACTTTAATGGGCACGGTTTCAATCCCGCTTGGGAGATGTCTGGTACAAGTCTCTTAATTCCTGCCCAAGATATTATAGATACGGCTGAGCCCGTGTCTACCTCCATCTGACAGGGTTTGCCCTCCAGTCTAACGGTGAGGAATATTTTCCCTCTCGGGGTATGGACAATCTGGTCTACTTCAGACTCATCTCTGTCCTCACTGACTGCAAAACAGGAATCCTGCTTCCTGAACCCTGCGTTCCTACCAAAACTAGAGGGTTTTTTGAAACCTTGGCTGGTGCTGGGAGAGTTCCCTTCTAAAGCACTTGCGCAAGGCACAGCTGCCCTACAAACACTTGCTAAATGGCCCTTTTTTCCCCAACGGAGGCAGGACACATTTTTGAAATGGCAGTCCGCTCTATCGTGCCTACCCCCATACCCTGGGCAATTTGTTCGGGACATGGTCTTACCCTGCCGACCTTTGGATTGCTCATCCCGTAGGCGATGTACTTCATCGTTCCCGGTGGCCCCGGTGTCATCGATAATGTCGTCATAGTGCACCTCGGTAGTCTTATCTGCGGGTTGTGGTTTGGAGAATCTCTGGATTTCCTGCGTAGATTTCGTTGACAGCTCTACCGCCCTGGCTTCAACCAGGGCCATCTGTAAGTCGAGTTCAGGTTTGGCCAGCAGGCGGCGTTGTATACGGAGGTCTCTAACCCCCCCACACACACACACACAATCTGGTCTGACAGGGCTTCATCTAAGTCTTTGAATCTACAATGAACAGCCGCGGCTCATAAAGCAGCCACATAGTTGTTTATTGTCTCTTCCTCAAGCTGGACCCTTCTGTAAAAGGCAAATCTGTGCGTTGTGCGGGACAGCACTGGGGCGTAATGATTCTTTAACTTGGAAATTAAAACATCCCAGGTCACATCGTGGATGGAGTGCGGGGCAACTAGAGTCTCCACAAGATTAAACATGTCCGTACTACATAAATTTAGGAAACATGCCTTTTTCCGCTGTTCAGTTAGGTCTTTAAAGCCGTTACTTCTAAAAAACACTCAAAACGGGAAATATAGGAGCCCCAAGTCTCTGCAGTTGCGTTAAAAGCGGCTAGTGTGTTCATTGAGGCCATCTCTGAGGTAACTTCTTTCTTCGTTGATTAACCAGAGGCAGTCTTCGTAGGCAAGTGACTCACTCGACCTCTTGTCGAGTGATTCCCTGAGGGAATTCAGCTCTCAGTGACTTAGCTCATAGGTTAGTGACTTTTCACAGCTGTACCTGGGCTCCGCCTGTTGATCCCACCTTTGTCGCCAATGTTCTAGCTGGGAGAACGCGGGTGGACAAACGGAGGCGAGCCAGGACTTAACAAATGCTAACAGTTTATTGTTAACGGGTTGCCAAACGCGGCACTTCACATTTCACACGTCTCAGCTAACTGGCAACAGCTGAGCCCTGTTTGACAGCCCTTTATATATGCCGGCTGTCAAACAGTCAACCAATCAGCATTGAGCACAGCACCCCCTAGCGAAACGGACCAGAGGGAAAACTATGATACATAACAACATTCACAAAGAAAGTCACATTTGGAAGGGGTATCCTTTCTTGTGTTGTGTTATGATAAGCAGCCATCCTTGTAAAAAGGATAAAGCTCACTATGTACTTGCTTATGTGTGAGTCAAAGAGACAAATGTGAAGACCTGGTTATTTCCCTGTAACTGCAGTTTTTCCTGTGCACCGCTTGGAGAGTCCAATCAATGGGTTAATTCACTCTGGTTGCCCTGGATACTGAGGAACTTTTTTTCTCCCTTTAACCACACCTCCTCGTGTGATTACTGCCAGAATAAATTTCCTCACTGCCCAGATCGGATGTATTTTTGAGTTCAGGCTATTAATCCTTGGCTTGGACTCTCCTAAAATTTTGGAAAACCTTTTCCTCTTCAAAACGAACTTTTCTCCTTGCCTTTTATTCTTCTGCAATCAACATCAGCTATCTAGGAGGCCAGGAGGTAAGCGTGTGTGGGGGAGGTTTTTTCTCCACAGCCTCGCACTTTTGCAGGCTTGGAGACTTGCCGCTTGCTCCCAGAGCGCGGCAACAGCAGCGAGGGGTTTTTTTCTCGGTTCCCTCCCCGGTTGTTATTTTCCGGCCTAGTTTTTTTTGTTTTTTTGACTCCCATGCGTTTTTTTCCACCCCTCAGCCGCCGCGGAGCTACGAGCGGCCCGGATTGATCCTGGCTGCCGCTCTCCTCTCCGCCCAGCTCCTCGCTGTTGCGGCGGCCATTTTTAGGCGGGAAAAGTTCGCGCCTTTAATTTTAGGCCTCTGCCGCTCAGCCACGCTCATGCAGGAGGCCGCTTGGTGGCTACAGGGCCTCACCGGGCCCGCCCAACGGACCCTCGGCCACCACTCACTGGACATCAGGGGCGCTGGTAATTTGGCCACCACGTGTCCTTTGCACCGGCACAGGGAAGGACTTTCTCTATCCTTAAGATCTGGCCAGGCCTTCGCCTTTTTTTAAGCTCTAGTCTCCTGGCCTACTGACTTCCCTGCCTTCTCCTGCAAGGGTTACTGCAGCCTGAGCTGCAGGCCCACCTCATAGCTCAGCCTCCTGGGTGTCCTCCTCCCATTTGGCTACTAGTGTTAGGCTGAAATGGATTTATTAATTTTTTCCTATACCTGTATTATTAATCATAATTGTCTTTTTTCTTTATGCCTTTTAGTGTAGCCAGTCGAATTCCACTGCAGCCCACCCATTTGCCTGTGCTTTCTGCATCATCCTTGTGCGGTCATTGGCATGGAGCTCCCTCCATCAGGTTCCGTTGAGGTTAGATCCGGCCCCTCTCAGGCCCCTAGCAAGGATCCCCCTTCCAGTAGGGGTGGGAGTGTGGGCAAGGGTATCTCAGGGGACACCCATAGGCACCCTGTCAAGGCCCCGTCTGCAGCCGAAACCAAGGACGCTGAGAGACGCCAGCGGGCCCTTGATAAACAATTTGAGAAGGCCCGGCGCCAGGCTGGGACAGGGTCCCCCCCCAGAGGTGGCCCCCGTTCCCCCATCCAGAGGTGATATCTTGGCATTGCTGAATGAGGAGGTAGAGTCTCAGGATCTGTCCCCGGACAGATCACTGGCGGAGCCAACTTCTCCTGCCCCGTCCTGGTCATATGAACAGGACCCAGTTCCAGAGGGTCACACCAGGCATCTCCAAGACCCCAGGGACCCGGGATCAGATTCTGATCAGGAGCCCGAGCTGTCACCGCGCATACAGGCCTTGGTCGATCGTGCTATCGCCAGAGGCATTGCTGAGGGCCTCCAAAAGCGCTCCCCTCCCCCTTCGGGGCCAGGGACCACTTCCCGGGGCCCGGCGGCCCCTCCTCCAGCCAAGCGTGCCCGCCATCCATCCCTTGAGTCATCCGTGGTCAGCGAAACCTCCGCTATCGAGGACGCTGACCAGGACGGCCTGGAGCTATCTGAAGACGAGGGCCTCCCCCCGGACGCCCCTGCCTTTTCCGGACTTTTCAAACCCACTCTCTTTAAGTCCATTCTCCGTAAGGCCAAACTAGCTACCAGGGTAGGGATTAAACCTAAGCCGGTCCAACCTTCGGCCGATGCTGTTCCCGAAAATCCCAATGCGGCCATGTTCGACGTCCCGGCCCCCCAACAAGAGCTGGTCCCGGTTCCAGGCTTATTCCTGGACGTAATCCAACGCCAGAGGGCCCAACCAGCCACCTTGTCTTCCCCCAGCGGGGCAGACAAGAAACTTTACTCTATGGACCCCACCTTGGAAGACCTTTTGGTTCTCCCAGCCGTGGAACCACCTATCACTGCCCTCACCTCCAACTCTTCCCTCCCAGCAGAACTGCTGGATGGGCTCAAGGCGGAGGATAAGAAGGCGGAGAGGGTGTGCCATAAGGCCCACCTGGCGGCTGCCTGGGCCATCAAAGCCTCCTCTTCCGCCTCCTTTTTTAACAGGGCCTCCGTTATATGGCTAAGGGAACTGTTGACCAAACTCCCGGCAGGAGACTTGCGCCTCCGCCAGGATATTTCAAAAATTATTGCGGCCTCCCAATATGCGGCGGACGCATCCCTTAACGCCTCTAAATTTGCTTCTAGAGCCTTGGCGGCCAACGTCACCTCACGCCGCCTGATCTGGCTCCGCCACTGGCAGGCGGACCAGAAGCATAAGTGGAAGCTGGCCTCAGCCCCCTTTAAGGGCGCCAAATTATTTGGGGAGGCGCTTGAGCCTCTCCTCATTGAATCCAAAGATAAAAGGAAGATTTTACCTTCCACCACAAAAAAGCAGGACCACAAGTCTGCTCCATACCCCAGGAGGCAGCCCTTTCGTGCCCCTGAACCCTCTACCTCTACTTCCTTCTCCCCGCCCTACCGACCGGCCGGTCAGTCAGGGGACAGGTTCCGGGACAGGTCCTCCTTTAAGGACAGAGGTAGACAACAATTCGGCTTCCGTAAATCCAACCGCGGAGGTGCCTCTAACAGGCCCTTCCGCAACTCTAAGTGACTGCCCGGGCCCGTCACCTATAGGGAGCCGCCTCCAGCTATTCGCCCACCATTGGGTCCAGACCACGGAGGACGCCTGGGTCCTCCAGATCGTGAGGGAGGGCCTATCCCTAGAATTCCTATCCCCCCCTCCCCGGAACTTCATCCGGTGTCCCACTCCTTCCTGTCCTCTGAAGAGGGAGCTTATGAACCAGGAGATTCGCCATCTCCTGGAGATAGACGCGATAGAGCAGGTCCCCCCCGACCAGGAAGGGAGGGGGTTCTACTCCATCCTCTTCCTGGTACCAAAGAACTCGGGGGGCTGGAGGGCCATCTTGGATCTAAAGAACCTCAACAGGCACATTGCCTACCGGAGGTTCAAGATGCAGTCCCTCCAGTCCATCCTGTCGGGGATCCGTCAGGGAGACCTCCTTACCTCTATCGACCTCAAGGAGGCTTACCTACACATCCCCATCCGTCCCCAGCACAGGAGGTTCCTGCGCTTTTTTTATGCCGGCAGGCATTTTCAATACCGGGCCCTTCCCTTCGGCCTGTCGTCGGCCCCCAGGACCTTCACCAAGGTCCTGGCGGTTGTAGCAGCCCAACTGAGGCGCAGACCCATAAGGCTCCAGTGCTACCTGGACGACATCCTGATCCAGTCGTCGTCCAGGCAGCAGGCCTTGCGGGACCTCCGCATCACAATGAGAACCCTGAGGAGCCACGGTTTTTCCCTAAATCTGAAGAAAAGCCATCTGGTTCCCACCACCAGACTTATCCACCTGGGGGCGGTCATAGACACTTCCCTGTGCAGGGTCTTCCTATCCCAGGACAGGCTAGACAGCTTAGTGGCCATGACCCGCAAGGTGATGCTCGCGAGACAGGTACCGATCGTCCTCCTGTCACAGCTGTTGGGAAAAATGATCTCTTCCATCTCGATCGTCCCATGGGCTCGCCTCCACTCCAGAGCTCTCCAATGGCTCCTCCTTCCTCACCAGAGGGCCTCAAGGAGCAACTCAAAACGACTGGTGAGCGTTCCCACAACAGTGAAGAGATCGCTCCGATGGTGGACGTCCCCTGCTCTCCTCAAGGGCCACCTGTTCAAGGAACCCAACCGGTTAGTGGTCACCACAGACGCAAGCCTCACCGGCTGGGGGGCACACATGGGTCATCTAGTGGTGCAAGGCAAATGGTCACTCGCAGAGAGCTCCTGCAGCATCAATCTTCTGGAACTGCGTGTGGCCCGCCTGGCACTCCGGCATTTTCGCCAGGACATTCACCATCAACATGTCCTATTGATGACGGACAATGTGGCCACCAAGGCCCACATAAACCGCCAGGGGGGCACCAGATCCAAGACGTTGATGAAGGAAGCGGAATCCCTGGGGCGCTGGGCGGAGAGGCATCTGGCATCTCTTCGCTCCGACCACATTTCGGGAGTCGACAACACCCAGGCGGACTGGCTGAGCAGGTCCACCATAGACCCGGCAGAGTGGAAACTGGATCCGGCTCTGTTTCGCCAGCTGTCCCGCAGGTTCGGCACTCCCGCGGTCGACCTATTCGCATCCAGGGAAAATGCTCAACTTCGCCGCTATTTCTCCCGCTTCCAGTCCCCGGGGGCGGAAGGGACGGATGCCCTTCGCTCTCCTTGGCCCCGGGGCCTACTTTATGCCTTTCCTCCGCTGCCCCTGATTCCACAAGTCATCCACAGGATCATCGCGGAGGAGGCGGAGGTGCTCCTCATGGCCCCGCACTGGCCCCGTCGTTCGTGGTTCGCCGACCTGGTCAGCCTCTCCCTGTCACCTCCGTGGAAGATTCCTCCAGACCAAGTCTCCCTCAGCCAGGGGGCCGTAACTCATCCAGAGCCCCAATGGCTACAATTGGCCGTCTGGCACTTGAGGGGGACCAGCTGAGGCGCAAGGGCTTCTCAGGGGAGGTGATACACACCATTCAGGCAGCTAGGCGACCGTCAACCACTCGAATCTACGATGCCTCGTGGGCCTCCTTCGCCAAATGGTGCGACGCCTTACGTTTAGACCCGGTGACGGCTCCGGTCTCCCGCGTCCTGGACTTCCTACAAGGGGGTCTTGCCAAGGGCCTCGCTCCAAATACCCTTCGACGACAGGTGGCGGCCCTCTCCACCGTTTGGGCCGGTGACCCGGTCTTGCCCCTTAGCAAGGTACCCAGGGTCCGTTCCTTCCTCAAGGGAGCCTGTAACTTACGACCTCCCACGGTCCACCGTTACCCCACCTGGCAGCTGTCCGTGGTTCTGCAGGCGCTCACCGCTCCACCCTTCGAGCCTCTCAGCACTACGTCGCTGCGTCATCTTACACTAAAGACGGCATTCCTCATCGCCGTGACGTCAGCTCGTCGTATTTCAGAACTGGCAGCCCTGTCGGTTCGCCAGGACCTATGTACCGTCCACCCAGATAGGGTGGTGTTGAGACTGGACCCTACCTTTGTTCCAAAGGTTAATACTTGGTTTCATAGAACGCAAGAAATTGTGATTCCTGATTTCTGTCCGAGGCCGTCACATCCCAGGGAACGACAGTGGCACATGTTGGACGTGAGAAGGGCGCTGAAAACGTACATCGCCCGCACCTCCGAATTCCGGAAGTCGGAGTCTTTATTCGTGTCATTTCATCCAGGTTCCCTGGGCAAGAAAATCTCCTCTTCCACTGTTGGCAGGTGGCTGCGCGCCTGCATTGCCCTGGCCTACGAAAGTCAGTCCAGATCGGTGCCCCGAGGCATCACTGCGCACTCCACTCGCAGCGCGGCTACCACGGCGGCCTGGGCCACCCAGGCATCAATACTAGACATTTGTAAGGCGGCTACGTGGTCCTCCCCGTCGCCCTTCATACGTCATTACAAACTGGACGTTTACGCCTCGGCTGAGGCGTCCTTTGGCAGGAGGGTACTTCAAGGGGTCGTGTCTTCGACCGAATCCCGGGACTCTGACTCTGCTCACCCAATCGGACAATAACTTGGGTATGTCCCATTGCTTGGACTCTCCAAGCGGTGCACAGGAAAATGACCATTGGCTTACCTGAAGGGTCCTTTTCTGTGCACCGCGGGAGAGTCCAACCCACCCTGGTCTTCGGCCCGGGGATACTTTCCTCTTTTTTCAACTGAAAACTCCTTGGACGCCTTCGCTCCATCCTCTCGACAGATTGACTTTTCGGAAATTAATTCTGGCAGTAATCACACGAGGAGGTGTGGTTAAAGGGAGAAAAAAAGTTCCTCAGTATCCAGGGCAACCAGAGTGAATTAACCCATTGCTTGGACTCTCCCGCGGTGCACAGAAAAGGACCCTTCAGGTAAGCCAATGGTCATTTTCAAGGGGTGATGTTCACACAACCCATCCTTGTCTTCTTTTTAGCCTCCAATTACCTTACACTTTGTACAAATGTACTTTAGCAATCTTAGGAGTTGAAGGGATTTGGCAGGAGACTATTTGAGCTGTCTGGTACAGGTGGAATCTAAGACTTCCCCAACAATTCTGTATGCATTAGAAAAATTCAGTTAAGGTTTTGCACAAAGGCACAATTTTGCAATGTGAACTCACATTTTGCTTTCCAAAGAATTGCAGATGCAAGTAAATAATATAATTGTGTTTTTGTTTTCTTTCTTTGGCTTAGAAATGATACCTCATTATAGAAGACAATATAGTGAGGCTCAGTAGACATTAGCATTCAGATTTTTAAGTTTTTTATTCCCCCCCCCCCCAGGTTTATTAACTTACAGAGGTTAAAAAATAAAGATGTTATTAGCTTTTTTTATGAATTTGTAATTAATTGTAAGTTGTTTTAAAATTATAAAGACAATAAATAGCACTTTATAATCCAGAAAAAAGAGTCAAATATAATAAAAAGCACTATGAAAAATATTTTATATAAACATAATTAGTTCGTTCAGATAAAATTGTATTTAATTCTTTAATGTATGCACAAATATAACACTTATACCCAACTTCTATCCATCCCCAAAATAAAAAATTATATTATTATATTTTTAGCTGTGTTTGTCATGATTGACTGAACTGATAAAATGTTGCTTTTATAAACAAACTATTTTAAGCTTGTGTGCAATTCTCAAGGACATTTGCAAGCTTATATACAATCTTTTTTGTTTTATGTTTACAGTGACAAACAAGAGACCTGCACAAGCATATATTACAAAAGTTAAACAATTTGAAGGTTCTACATCTTTTGCACGAAGGTCACAATGGATGCTTGAACAGCTTCGCCAGGTTAATGGTGTAGATCCTCATCGGGTAAGTATATGATAATAGAGATGCTAAAAGTTCCTTTTACATGTCTGTTGTTTCTTATGATTACTCAGACTGCTTTCATCCTTTCTTTTTTGAGAACAGTTCAATCATTAGTACATGTGGAAAAGGGCAATTGCTTTGATTTTACTTTAAAAAAAATAGGTGCTGTAATAGATATTTTGAGATGATAGTCATAAATCTTTATTACTTAAGATCCTGAGTAATGATTCCAGATATTCTTGGTTTCTTTCTAAATTATTGTATATTTCATCACTTTATTATATCCAGTAAGCAATTAGTCTAATGGACTATTTGGATAGAGGCTAATAATACATATTTCTACTATTTGCTGTTTTTAACCAGTTAGTAATTCATAAAAGGACACATCCTCTGATCCCATGACTGTCCAGTTTACTCAAGATCCTTGGCAAGGAACTTTGAAAGGTTTTTGAACATTCAAGAATGTCTACTTCATTTAATGCCAAATGGCACTAAATGTATATTGGCAAGACAGGGCTGCCTTTGCAAAATCCATGCTAATTTTCCTTTAGTAATTTTTGATTCTTCAAATATTTACTTATTTTTAATTTGTTTATCATTTCTACCAATTTATTCAGAATTGATATTAAAATGGCTGGCCTATAGCTTGAAATATTTTAACAGGTCACTTTAGAAATTGGTGCTATACTGATCTTCTACCCTGGTACTGACACTTGATTTAAGGTACAAGTTGACTGTTGGGAGATCAATAGTTTTACATTTAAATTCTTTAAAATCCTTCCGTTGAGTGCAGTCAGAACCTCGTGGTTTGTAACTGCCTTTCAAGATGTCCTAGAACTGTTCCCTCACTTTGTTTTAGTTGTTCCAATTACTTCTCTGAGAAAATCAATGTAAACTCCAACATCTATGCTATATATGTACAGAAAAGATGGATGTAGAAATTAACTTCATTTCTTTGCAATTCTCATGGCCACTTTGAATCCCTTTTGTTGTTTTTGTTGTTGTCTAATAATTTTCCTGGGTGCTTCTCTGTTCTGTCTATATTTAAAATTCTTACTGTTTTCTGTAATGTTGCTCTACATCCTTGAGTTCTTCAGTTTGCTGCTTTATACTATATCAGAACTAGTAGGCTCTTTCCTATCATTTCTATAATGCCTATATCCAGGAATTAATACATACCATTGATTCTCTCCATTGTACAAGGATTCTGTTATACTGTGTTCTCTTCAGATTCTCTTGTAGACTTTAGAAATTCACATGTATTTCAAGCATTCACATATATTTAGTACTTTTCAAATAATGATGTGAGTTTTTTCACATCGTCTTTGTCTCTTTTTCATTTCCTAAAAATCATATCGACTTATTAACCTCCATCCAACTTTCTTTTATCCCTTGTAGTATTATCAAAAATATTTATACCTTCTAAAAAATGTAATCCTTCTAAAGCAGGGGTGTCAAACTCAAGGCCCAAGGGCCAGATCCAGCCCACAGGGTGCTTAGATCTGATCCGCAGGGCCGCCCTGGAAACAGCGAAGGACTGGCCTGCAGTGCCTCTGCCAGCAAAAATGGAGTTTGGAAGGGCTGCATGCCGCCTTCCTAAGCTCATGAGGGCCAGCGCTCCCAAGCTCCATTTTTTCTGGCAGAGGGTTGCAGGAGGCCGTCGCAGCCAAAATGGAGCTCAGGAACCCATTTTCGCTGGCAGAGCACTCAGGCCACCAGAAGCGCCCCCGACACAAATGACATTGAGCTGGCCATGCCCACTCCTCCCTCCCACCAGGGGGCGTATCACAACCCTGATATGACCCTCAATGAAATTGAGTTTGACACCCCTGTTCTAAAGGAAGCCACTTTCCTATAGAGTCAGCTTAGAAGTTGCTCTGTCATATTTTTGACCAGTTTCATTTGGGTTCAACAAAGCCCATCTCTATTGTATAGGATTGGCCTGTCTTCCAAGATTCATAGTGTTTAGCACTATTGAATTGAATTGAATTTGAATTGAATTTATTCGATTTGTTAGCTGCTCCCTCTCCACAAGGGACTCGGGGCGGCGTACAATAAAAAGCAGATAAATATATACATATAGACATACACATACAGGAAGGAGGTAATAATAATTAAATACATAAAATAATAATAATAAAATTATTAACCAATAAAATACCCCAGTTTAAAAATTACGAATTTAAAAAGACTGTCAGGAGGAATAGATGGAACTATGGTTGAGCCAGGCCGGATAATTGAAAAAGGTGGGTCTTGAGTTTTGTACGGAAGGAGCGGAGATCGGAGGTAATCCTAATGTCGAGTGGGAGGTCATTCCACAGGGCTGGGCCCATCACAGAGAAGGCCCTACTCCTGGGTGTCGCCCTCTGACACTGTTTAGTGGACGGCACCCGGAGAAGTCCCTCTCTGTGTGAGCGAATTGGTCGTAGGGATGTATGGGGCAGGATGCAATCCCGCAGGTAGCTAGGTCCTGTGCCATGGAGCGCTTTGAAGATGGTGATCAAAACCTTGAAACGCAGCCGATAGACCACAGGAAGCCAATGCAGCTCGCGCAGGAGAGGTGTTACATGGGAGTATCTAGTACTCCCCATAATCACCCGCGCGGCCGCATTCTGGACCAACTGTAGTCTTCAAGTGCATCTCAAGGGAAGCCCCATGTAGAGAGCATTGCAGTAGTCTAAGCGAGACGTCACCAGCGCATGGGTGACTGTGCGTAAGGCATCCCGGTCCAATAGGGGGCGCACCAGGCGGACCTGGTGGAACGCCCCCCTTGCCACGGCTGTTACATGGTCATCCATGGACAGCCGGGCATCCAGGAGGACGCCCAAATTGCGCGCCCGCTCCATGGGGGCCAGTTGCTCGCCCCCGATGGCCAGAGATGGAAGCAACTGGTTGAACCGGGGTGCCGGAAGCCACAGCCACTTAGACTATGAATCTAAGTCTTTCTACCTTATACCAATTTGTCACTCACTTACTGAAAATTTCTCAGCTTTGCATATCTAGCTGGCCTTGTCCATATAACAAAGAACATTTTTAAGAATGCTACATTTATAGCTCCAAACATCAGCCTGCTAACAAGCAATCTAATTTTGGCTTCCAAGATTGGCCAACTGTATTGATATTAACATGGGCCACAACAGTGGTCATTTTCCTCCAGTATCCAGAGATTTACATATATACAGTGTATGATCACTTTTTCCCAAGCCAGACAAGCTTCAGGGTCATCTTCATGCCTCTCACAAACTTATATATTTATGTTTTTCATGAAATGATTAATGAATCACCTGCCACTGCCTCCAGAGGAATATCCTGGAAGCAGAATGAGCAAATATGAGTTTATTACCTAAATATCATATTCCTCTTATCGGAAGAAAGAGTTTAGTGCTGTAGTTAAGGCATTAGGGTAGAAACTAGGACGCTGTAAGTTCATGTTTCACTTAAGGCATGAAGCCAGCTGTGTGACCTTGGGCTAGTCACTCTCTTATCAGTCCTAGGAAGAAGGCAATGGCAAATCACTTAACAAAAATCTTGCCAAGAAAACTGCAGGAACTATTCCAGGCAGTCAAGGTACATCCAGCATGCACACACACACATGCATACCCACACACAGGAGGACAGACAGACAAACGTCTTTGTGGGACCATCTTTTACCCTTGAAATGATAACTTCATTTCCCAAAGAGATTCTCCATAACAAGGAATATCTATTGGTAGGTAGTTAATAGAAATAGGCTGCCAGGAAGCTGACTCCAAAATTTTAATTATTTCAGCTATCTTAAGAGAATCTTGAAAGCCAGACTGTTTCGTTTCCTTCCTTTTACACCAAATTGGATTAGGGTGGATCCAGTCTGAGTTTCTTCCTCTGTTTCTTGGATTTAACATATATTTTTGTTCTTTTCTACAATTTTCTACTGGGTCATTTCTATGACTCTCTAAACTAACATTCTGGAAGTGGGACAAAGCTTTCGAATCTTGTTTACATATCTCTCTGATTTTCAATATCCGCCACCTTAGTTTCAATGGAACAGACTTGATCTGTAAGAGTTCATTGTATTGGGTATGAAGCTTTATCATATACCCAACAGGCAGGTAGTGATATACAATGAACTGGAAACTGGAAAGCAGTCTCTCTCTTACTTTTATCTTTTTACCAGTTACTTTTAGAAACATGGTTTGTTTGGTTTTTTGGTTGACCTAAAAGATAGAGATAGGTGCTACATTTTTACCTAGTTCCAAAGCCTAGCTTTCTCACAGTGGAGAAGAATGATCACTGGGCTTTTTCCTCCCTTCTACTCCTTTGCAAAACATTCTGTCCTCATTCTGGCCATGTCCCAAATGCCTATCTTTTTATAAAGAGGCAAAGAAAACTTCCTTATTATCTATCCTAAATTTCTTAGCAGGAGACATATTTCATTTCAAGAGCCGATTCTTGGAGTTCCAAATGATTAGCAAAAATAGCACCTACTATTGACCACCTAAAACTCAAGACTAAAACATTCATCATAAGGTGTCAGTATGATCTATGTTTGGAGATTATGGAAACTAATTCAAAAATATTTCAGGGATCCAGAATAATATAAGACTCTTTATCATGCTGTCTTCCAGCAGTGTGACCATGTAATACATTCTGAAATGTATTCTTGTAACTTGACAACAGATTATTTCAGAGCCAGATAGATTCAATGTTTGTTTCCAGTATTACATTTAGAATGGTTGCCTTCCATCTGCTATTGAATTACCTATTTGTTTTCAAATAGTGTTTTATAATAGCATTGAATTAAAACTATTATATCATACAATTATTGTACAAAAGGTGGTTATGAACGTTTGCATAATGTTTTAGTGTGTTGTTTAAGGAAAATCTAATATAGCAAGTAAGTCTTTGTAACATTTAAATATTTCCCTGGTAATCTGATCTTTTTCTTTCAAGGATTCCCCAGAATTTGATTTGTTGTTTGAAAATGCTTTTGACCAGTGGGTGGCGAATACATCCTCTGAGAAATGTACATTCTTTCAAATTCTCCATCATACTTGTCAACGGTATCTTACAGACAAAAAGCCAGAATTTATTAATTGCCAGTCTAAAGCTATTGGAGGTAAGTGCTACATGTTTTAATCCCTGAAGATTTTTGTTTTAGGACATTTCATTGATTATAAATTCAATCTATTTATATTTATTTATAGTTTATTTATAATCTAGACCAGTTTGGCCTAGTGGTGAAGGCAGTAGGCTAGAAAGTGGGAGTCCGTGAATTTGTCTTGCCATAGCCATGAAAGCACAGGATGACCTTGGATAAGTCACTGTCTCTCAGCTCAGCTCAGCTCACAGGGTTGTTGTTGGGAGAAAATGGGATGAAAGTGTGTTATACACAGTATGTTTGTAACCTTGAGTTATTTTGGAAAATAATTAAGGCAGGATACAAATAAATATATGCATACATGCATATGTACGTACTATATTTTTCCAACTATTAAGACACACTTTTCTCCATGATTGGTGGAGACAGCAGTCACGTAGGGTTCACTCTCTCCAGTAACCAATAGGCTGAGTCCACAGATTATAAAGCCTTCCTCCTTGCTGCTCTTCCCCAGTTTTTTAGCCAGTTCTGGACTGGACATGTAGTTGTATTTCTCTGATTATATTGTTCTTTCTTACTGATTGGCTATTTCTAAAACTTCCATATTTCAACCCCTGCCATTTCTTAAGATCTTGCAGGCAGGGGGAGTGTGTATATTAAGCAAGGAGCTTTGTCCCTCGCCACGGAGCTAGCCGCGCGGCTGGGATAGCCATTTTAAAGCAACGGAAGCTTTTTTCCTGTCAGCAATTGTCGGAGGCTTGTATTAGGCAGCGGAGTGGCTCCGACGCTTCTCTTTCGAGCGGATTGCTGGAGGTTGCCTCGGTGACAAGCCCTGTAGTTGTCAGGAACACAGCGCTGGGGCTGCAAAGCTCTCAGGAAGATCGCTGTTTTCTTCAGAGATTGCAGCAGGCACGGTTTCAAGCCAGCAGAGAGTACTGACAATTGATTTTGGCCCGAAGAGCAGCAGGCGCCATTTTGAAGTCAACAGTCAGTAACTGGGCTCTTTTACAGCAATTAACTTGAGGATGGCTGTTTCTGCTTGACTTCTAATGATGGCTTCCAGCACAGGAGATGGGGCAGTAACCTCCCCCCAGACCTCTCCACCAGAGAGCCCTACTGCTGGCTCTTCATCAGCTCAGACCTCTAGAAAAAGGATGGCAGCTGAGGAGCTCCCCGCAAAGATTCCTAAGGCAGCAAAAAAAGGGGGAAAAGGGCAGCTCAAGTCCTCATCACACAAGACAGCTCACAGCAAGTGCACACAGGATGGCAGAGAGAGCCCTCATCCATTCCAGGTGATCCCTGTCTCTCCTGGTAGCCCCCCACCTGTGGGTCTTTCTTCTGATTAAGAGGATTCCCTTTCTGATCCTGGTTCTCCTTCTCAAATAGGGGACGGTACAGGGGTTTTTGATTTTCCTCAAAGTGAGGATGACTCCTTAGATGATACAGGCCCTTCTCCGGTGGCAGTTCAGGCTTCCTCTTCCCCGGGATTTTTGGGGTTTGAACCAACCCCTGCTACTACTCCTGCTATTACCCCTGATTTAGTTGCCATTATCTCTTCTGCCATTGAAAAGGGGATAGCTGCAGGCCTCAAACATAAGAGATCCTCTAGCCACAGTTCTAAATCTAAATCCGGGGGGGGGGGGTGGTGTCTAAATCCAAGAGGAAAAAGAAACACTCTTCTAGTAAGGATACTGCTGATCCTTCGACTTCTAGGTCTGCCACAGCAGAGGATGAGGATGAGCAGCCCCCTCCCCGAGATTCTGACCTCTCTAAGGACGAGGATCTGGCCCCTGACCAACCTGCCTTTGTGGGATTGTTCAAACCGGCTCTTTTCCGGTCCTTGCTGTTTAAGACAAAGAAGATTGCTGGTTTTAAGCGTACCCCAGATCCTAAGCCTGCAGCCTCTGACACTGGGAATTCTGAGGATCCTCTTTTCCTAGAACCTACTTTTGAGAAGGAGGTGGTTCCTTCTCCTAGGAGTTTTATAAACATAGTGCAAAAGCAATGGGCCTCTCCAGGCATCGGTCCTCTTCCTAATTCCCTTGATAAGTGCCTGTATAATGTAGGACCTGCCTTAGTTAAGGTTCTAGATCTTCCAGCCATCGACCTGCCTGTGGTAGCTCTGGCCTCTCCTAATGAAGCTGCCAGTGCCCCTGAGGATTCGCTTAAGCCTGAAGACAAGCATTTGGAACAAACGCTTGTCAAAGGTCACCAGGCCTCTGCCGGGGCTATTAGGGCTTCCACTTCTTCCTCATTTTTTAGCAGATCTGCTCTCCTTTGGCTAAAGCAACTTCAGAGCAGGATCCCAAATAAATACACTAGATCCCACAGGGATTTAAACAAATTAAAAGCAGCTCTCAAGTTTTCTGAGGATGCTGCGCTTAACG
Source organism: Natrix helvetica (assembly GCF_964273705.1). Taxonomy (NCBI): domain Eukaryota; kingdom Metazoa; phylum Chordata; class Lepidosauria; order Squamata; family Natricidae; genus Natrix; species Natrix helvetica. The sequence continues at coordinate 65,611,646 of NC_138548.1, forward strand.
CAGCTCGCTTTGCCTCAAAGCCGTTGCCTCTATGGTCACCTCTAGGCGACTACTGTGGCTAAGAAATTGGCAAGCCAATGCCAGACACAAGTGGCGTCTGGCTTCATCTCACTTTTCGGGGGGTAATCTTTTGGGGGCCCCTTTGGAACACTTATTAGTGGAGTCAAAGGACAAATGTAAGGTCCCCCAGTTGACTTTCCATAAGGCGGGCAATAGAAATTCCTCTACCTTCTATAGACACCAGTCCTTCTCCAACTCCCATCCGCAGCGTCAGTCACTCTCTAGGCAGGGATCCTACCAACAGCAGGATAGGTCCAATAGGACCTTCCAACAATATCCTACTAGGAAATCCTTTAGAGGGGGCTTCAATCAATCCTACAGACGTTAGAAGTGACTGTCTGGAGGATCTTCTGATAGAGGGTCAACTGACAATGTTTGGGGACCGATGGGAGGACATAACAACAGATGCTTGGGTTTTGCAGACCATCAGATGGGGTCTGACCCTGGAGTTTCTCTCCATTCCCCTGAGGCATTTTGTCCCATCTTCCATGAACACAGGCAGTTCCTTCGATTCGAGTACAGGGGAAATCATTACCAGTACTGGGCCCTCCCCTTCGGGCTGTCATCAGCCCCAAGGGTATTCACAAACGTGCTAGCGGTGGTGGCTGCCCACCTCCGCTCAAGATTAGTCAGAATTCAAGTACATCTAGACAACATTCTCCTGCTGTTCCCCTCCATCAGACAGGGTCACAGGGACATTCTAACTACCATTCAAGTCCTCCAAGGGCTAGGCTTTTCCATAAATCTGGCATAAAGCTCTCTAAGCCTAGACACCTGCATCCTTTATCTGGGAGCTCTAATAGGCACTGTGCAGGGCAAATGTTCCTCTCAACAGATCAGCGGAACAGCCTACAGGAGCTGGCCAAGACAATCAGGCGACGTTGCAGAGCCCAACTTCTCCAGTTGTCTCATCTCTTGGGGAAAATGGTGTCCTGCTTCTCCATCGTGCCATGGGGGTGCCTCCACAGTTGTTGCCTGCAGTGGTACCTGCTACTGTACCAGAAGAAGGACATCAGCTGTTCTCTGCAACATGTTTGCACCCCCGCACATGTGAGGAAGTCCCTGGAGTGGTGGCTTTCCCCGGCATTGACTCATGGGACTCTCTTTCGAGAGCCGGTTCGTCTAACTATCACCACCGATGCCAGTTTGATGGGGTGGGCGGCCCACCTTCGGTCAGAGATGGCTCAAGGACTGTGGTCACAGGCCGATCTTGCCAACACCATCAATTGACTGGAACTGCGGGCCATTCATCTAGCCCTTCGGAGGTTCCAAAACACGGTACGCAACACCCATGCCTTAATCTTCACGGACAACATCACTGCGAAGGTGCACGTAAATCGGCAAGGGGGCACCAGGTCCGAACCGCTAATGAGGGAGGCATGGCTGTTGGGGCTTTGGGCGGAAGCCCACCTTCTCTCCCTCAGGGCAGACCACATGTCGGGTGTCGACAACGTTCAGGCCGACTGGCTAAGTCGCACTCAGGTCGACCAGGGTGAGTGGAGCATCTCACGCAGACTTTTGCAGGAGATATCCCGCAGATACAGGAGACCGGTACTCAACCTCTTCGCCTCAAGGGAAAATGCCCTTCTCCCATGGTACTTCACCAGGTATGCGTCTCCGGGAGCGGAGGGGGTGAACACTTTGCGGTGCCCGTAGCCCCCAGGCCTTCTGTATGCATTCCCTTCTCTGCCACTAATACAGAGGGTGGTATGGAAAATGCTAGACGAGGAGGTGGAAATTCTCCTGGCACCACATTGGGCCCGCTGGCCGTGGTTCGGGGACTTAATGATGTTATCTGTAACACCTCCCTGGCGCATTCCGCCACACAGACTGTCCCTCTCACAAGGCTCGATCCAGCATCCAGACCCACATTGGTTACGTCTAACCATGTAGAGGTTGAGCGGCAGGCGCTGAGAGCGGATGGGCTGTTCGACAGTGTCATTCTAACCATTCAAGCCTCGTGCCGCCCCTCCATGACTCGAATATACGACGCAACCTGGACAGCATTTACCAAGCGGTGTTCTTCTGACATTCTTCCCTTGTCTGCCTCTCTGGCTAATGTGCTAGATTTTCTCCAGCAGGGCCTCACCAAAGGTCTTTCACCAAACACGTTAAGGCATCAGGTGGCAGCCCCCTCTACAGTCATGACTCGATCAACAGGTGAGCCCATTTTGCATCTGCCACATATATGTCGGTTTCTCCGTGGAGCGACCAATATTCGTCCTCCGACTGTTCACAGATATCCAACCTGGGATTTAACCAAAGTTTTAGACTTTCTGACCAGGGCTCCATTCGAGCCATTGCAGACCGTATCACTTCAACATCTCACACTCAAGGTCTGTTTTCTGATCGCAGTGACATCAGCAAGACGAATCTCCGAAATCTCAGCTCTGTCGATTAGAAGCGACCTTTGTATATTTCATGCAGATAGGATCGTTCTCCGTCTAGATCTGACATTTACGGCCAGTCAACTCAGCCTTTTATAAGGTTCAGGAACTGATTCTCCCTAATTTTTGTCCCAATCTTTCTCATGGGTTAGAAAAAAAGTGGCATTCCCTAGACGTTCGCAGGGCTTTACATATTTATATCAAACGCTCAGCTACGTTCAGGCATTCTGAAGCCTTGCTAGTCTCTTTTCAGCCAGCTTCCTTGGGTTCTAAAGTCTACCATAGGTCGCTAGCTCAGGACCTGTATCTCTAAAGCTTACAGAGCCAATGATCTCATTCCTCCACAGGGTATAACCACTCATTCCACTCATAGTGCAGCCATGTCAGCTGCCTGGGCTACTCAGGCGTCAATGGAGATTTGTAGGGTGGCCACTTGGACTTCTCCAATTCTCTTTATCTGTCATTACAAGATAGACCGGTTTGCTGCCTTTGAATGGAGGGTTTTACAGCAAGTCCATTCTCTGGACTCCTCTTCCACGGGGACTGGATCCCTCCTTAATTAGGGACTACCTTGGGTATGTCCCTATGTGACTGCTGTCTCTACCAATCGTGGAGAATGGGCATTGGTACTTACCTGATACGCTCATTCTCACTGCAAGGTTCTCCTTCATTAGGATTAGGTCGGTCCTTTTTCCCCTTTTCTTGGCTTCCCTTTATTGTCCTTCTTCATATCAACTACACATCAGTCTACATCATGTCTTCATCTAAAAGCTGGGGAAGAGCAGCAAGGAGGAAGGCTTTATAATCTGTAAACTCAGCCTATTGGTTACTGGACAGAGTGAACCCCAAGTGACTGCTGTCTCCACCTGCAGTGAGAATTAGTGTATCAGGTAAGTACCAACGGCCATTTTGTCTCCCAAAAAGGGGTGTAAATGTCTGTGCGTCTTATAGACCAAATATTGCCGAAGCCCCACCTACCCACCAGACATTTTTTGCCTCTGCACTCCCCGTTTTTGGGGCTTTTTGAGGCCTTTTTTGGTCCATTTTTTAGACTTTTTATGACCTATTTTGAGGCTTTTTATGACCCATTTTTGAGGCTTTTTTCGGGCCATTTCTTTTGGAAAAAATAGGCCTAAAAAGCTTCAAAAACAGGCCAAAAAAGCCTCAAAAATGGGCCAAAAATCCTTAAAAATGGGCTGAAAAAGCCCCCAAAATGGGCCAAAAGACCTTTTAAAAAGGCTGAAAAAAGCCTTAAAAATGGGTGGAAAAAAGGCTGGAAAAGGGTCGAAAAAAGGCTCCAAAAAGGCTGGAAATGTAGCACGCGGAAGCCAAAACCCTTTTTGTTGTTGTTGTTGTTTTCTTCTTCTAAATTTAGGTGTGTCTTATAGTCAGGTGCATTTTATAATCCAAAAAATATGGTACATATGTACATACATACATACATACATACATACATACATACATACATACATACTGCTACTGTTTTTAAAATTCATCTGGACTTGTTGGTAATATACATATACAAGATTAACTTTGATCCTAATAAAAAATATTAAAATATTCTTCTGGGCTTTGAAGTAAGATTCATAGACATTCTAATTATTCAACTAAAGCATCATTTGATAATGCTAGGAGAAGATTTTCCCACATAATCATTTTCTGCCTAGTTTTAATCAGTTTTGCTTCACTGCATAAATATATTCCCTATGGAACATGTGTCACTTTTTAATTCCTTTCTCTATTGGTTTTATTGTTTCCTATTTAGCAACAATTGATTTTACAAGTCTTACTAAAAGAGAAATTTCTAAACTAGACTGGGAGTTGTTGCACAATAATCACTTCTCTTAATGCACTTAATTTTATTGTACTAAAAAAATTCTTTCTGAATCAGCAACATTGGTATCTGCAGATCTTGCAAATATTAATGTACATCAGATATTTTAAGATAAAATTATTATGTGTGGCCCGCTCAGTGTTTGTGATTTTCAGGAAGAAATTCTGCAATTATATTTGTTAGGTCTTCAATTACATTAAGTTTTGAGGGCCCAATTTTAGAACTGGTATAAAGTGTGTGTGTAGCTTGTATACTGCGGCAACAAAGTTGCTGCTCCAAATTCTTTGTTCATGGTCACTTGATCTCTAAAGAGAAGAGGTCATGCTACATAATTTAAAATTGCTTTGAAATCCTGTAATTTAGAACCAGCTGAAGTTCAGAAATTGGCAAATGCTCTGGTGCACTTCTTCTCCCTGCAGGCCTAAGTGAAGTAAAGTTTATGTTGGTATTTCAGCAGAAAGGACTAAAATGCCTGACTGAATAATGTTTTATGGTAGCAATGCTTTTGAAATAATTAAAGCTTCCATTTTTATCTCCCAAACCCATTAATTGGAATATCAAAGGGATAATTGATTCTGTACTTATTCCCTATTATTAATGTTCATTGTGTGTGCTTGCTGTCCTTTTCTTTCTATAGAAATTCGTAATGTCAAAGGGAAAGAAGGAGACTGATGATGACAGACTGTAGAGACATAATCTTTTGTATATTCCCTTAATTTCTCATGGCTTTGACAATGGACTAGATCAGTGATGGCTAACCTTTTCCAGACCGAGTGCCTAAAGTGTGTGTGCAAATGTGTGCGCGCGCCCCCAAAATTCAATGGGCGTGCACCTCCACGCATACGCCATACATGCACCCCATGCATACACACGTGGTCCTTGCATACACACGTGGTCCCCGCATGCACCCTGCCATGCCCCTTGTGCATGCGCGGCAGAGACCCAAAGACCAGCTAGCTAGTGGGAGGCATGAGCCACACATGCACCCCATGCATGTGGAAGCTCGGCAGACCTGAACTGGGGCGATGGCTCATGTGCCATCAGAGAGGGTGCTGCGTGCCATAGGTTCGCCATCACAGCACTAGATTATAGTAGTCCTCAATTTAAGACTATTCATTTAATGACCATTCTAAAGACTTGCTGAAAAAAGTGACTTACAGAGTTACAATTTGTAACAAGTTTCAACCATTTCAACAAACCCTGGGATCAGATGATTGCAATTTGGGAGCTGAGCAATTGGCTTCCTTTTACAATGGTCCTGAGGCCATATGATTCCTGTTTGTGACCTTTCCGGCCAAATTCCGACAAGCAAAGCCAATTGGGGAAGCTGGATTTGCTTAATGATGTGATTCGCTTAACAACAGTAGTAGAAATGGTCAAAAATTGGATCTGGTCATGCAATGACTTGCTTAATGATGGCATTGCTTAGCAACCAAAATTACAGACACAGTTGTGGTCATAGGTCAAAGACTACCTGTATAATCTGTATAATCTATAAATGAAAAGCCTTGTACAAGAATTCATGTTGGAGCTTCAAAATGTCATGCAGTGATTAAGATGTTATTCTGGCTGTAGGAGATCTGTAGGGTTCAGTCATAGTAGCTCACTAGGAGACTTGGGTCAGATTGTCTCTCAGGCTAAGCTACTACAGAAGGCTGTTGTTATGAAGAGAAATAAAATAGAGGCTATTATTATGAAGAAAAATATGAGGCTATATGCTACCTTGAGCCTGTGAATGAAAGACAAAATAGCTCTTATTATTATTTTAGATTTAAATATTTTATAATGTTTCATTTTCATTTTTATCATATTATTGGAATACATAATTCCCATTGAAAGGTATTGTGTATTTGATTTTCTGAAGGACAGAGTGACTTTACATGAAAAAAAGTGATCTGTCTATGGAGATACTCAATCAACCTGATCATGGTTGTCCTAATGCAACTGTTCTTTTTGGGCGGGAGGGGGAGTTCTTTGAAAAGGCTTAGCTTGAAGCTTCTTCAGTTCTAACTGAACTGTTCTAACTAGTTAGGACTGAAGAAGGTTTTTTGGATGAGAAACGAAATCCTTTCAAAGAAAATAACCAAGAAAGTCCAGTTGCCTTTTGGCAAAAGCACCTTTGGGACAAAATAATGATGCGATGAAAAGATATTTGCACTTTATCAGATCACTGAGAAATTGGTGTAGGTAAGAAAGTTAGTTGTACATTTGTTGGTTGAGAGGATACCTTTGATTAAATGAATAGGTCTGAACCGAAGAATATCAAACTATGGATTTGAAACCTGGTTGCTAAATCTTATAAGAACAGTGAATGAATAATGTAAAACACATATAAGAATGAACAGAATGTAAATGATTCAGCCTTCAGCACAAAATTAAACAAGGATGTGTGTTATTTAAGATATTTACAGACCAATGTTTTTAGTGTTGTTAGAGGTATGATTATATGTACTTTTAGGCGCAAATGTGCCATGTCTTGTCTAAAAACTCAGTTGATATACAGTAGACCTTGGATTTATCTTAGTTCATACTTTTTTTATATACTTTCCGTAATATTTCCCCCAAAAGGGAATATCACAATGTGCATGCATACAATATTGTATAAGTTCTCAAATAATAATCATTGCCATAAAAGATCAGAATTACCTCAATATCTATTACACAACAGCAGTTTCTCACTTCACAGACATTTAGCAGTCATATAAAAATCAAAATGCTAAATCTTCCACCTATGTTATTCAGAATTAAAGAGGGAGCTAAAAATATAAATGGGGAAGAGATTGATTGATTGATGTTTGATAGATTGACTGACTTTTGAATGTCTTTTGAAATTTGGATCCTGTTATAGGAATTGATTAAAAAAATAGAAGAAGAAAAACTGATCCGTTCTCTTTAATGAAAAAAAGTTGCGAACACTACAATCCACAAAGAAAAATTACAAAGAAAAAGAAACACACTATCCAAAGCAATCGAATATAGGTTAATTTCGCCGCTTATTTTCTTCTGCTTTCGGATTTAATTTAACTTTTTTAAAAAATTGGGGGCAGTCTTTTCCAAAACAGTAAAGTTTCCTCACCAGATGGACACACTTTCTCTTTCCACTTTCCTTCTGTTCCGGAGCCGTCCCAACTTCATCAGCCTGGGGCTGGACTTTTTGTCGCCAGCTTGAAGAACTTCTCTTGGATCGATCAGGGAATTTGCGGTGTCCCTGAGATCAGCAAGACATATTCTTCCTGTTCACCACCTCTATAGGATGGTTTAGGTCCGATTGGACCATCCAGGGACAAAAGTTTCGGCAATGGTCTCGGAGCATCGAGACCGCACATCCGTATCATCGCGACGTTGGCTCCTCCTTTACATTGACGTATTTTTGAAGTATATATGGTATTATATATGTACAGATTTGATATTTTGTGTAATTTGCACCACGGTAGATTGCAGCCTGATAGAATATCCAGATCTAATTTATCATCTTACAGCTCAATTTGCTATGCATTACATTGGGGAGACATAATTCACCATATTTATATGGTTTAGTGGGAAGTTGACAACATATATTAATTAGCCATAACCCCAGGCACCGAACAATATTCATTTATCTCAAGAAACAAAAAAGAATCACTGAAAAAAAAAATCTTATACTGAACCTATCTTCAGCTCCATCTCTTGCAGCCTTTCAGAATCTATGCCTTCTGGACTGTGACATATAAGATTCACATGGTGAAGCAGATTATTGGAGTGGTGCTTTTTAATACATGTGGTTGATAAAAATTGTTGGATGTCAGAGATCAGGAGACACGTTAGCAGTATTGAGGGGCTGCCGCAAAGAGGAAGAGGTCAATTTGGATTCCAAAGCACCAAAGGGCAGGACAAGGAACAATGGATAGAAACTAATCAAGGAGAGAAGCAACTTGGAATTAAGGAGAAACTTCCTAACAGTGAGGATAATTAACCAGTGGAACAGCTTGCCTTCAGACACTCTGGGTGCTTCATCAGTGGAGGGTTATAAGAAGAGACTGGACAGCAACTTGTCTGAAGTCATATGGGATCCCCTGCTTGAGCAGGGGCTGGACTAGAAGACCTCCAAGGTCCCTTCCAGCTCTGTTCTGATTCTGATTCAGTCCTTTTCAGATAGAATGGTCATTTGAGAGTTACTTTATTTCAATATAATCTTTTCTCTGGCAAATATAAAGAGAGAAATGTCTATGCAATTAGTCGTCAACTTATAACCGCAGTTGGGTCCAGAAATTTCATCACTAAGCAAGGTGGTGCTTAAGTGAGTTGCACTTGATTTTACATTATTTTTGCCATGGCTGTTAAGCACATCACTGCAGTTGTTAAGTGACTTTTTCTGTCATTAAGCAATTCCGACTTCACCCATTGCCTTTGCTTGTCAGAAGCCGGCAGGGAAGGTGACACATGGCCCCTACATGCCGCAACCATCGTAACTATATACTAGTTGCCAACCACACAAATTTTGAACACATGATCATGGGAATGCTGCAGCGGTCATAAGTGTGAGGACTGGTCATAAACCACTTTTTTCAATGCCATTGTAATTTCAAGGGGTCACTAAACCAATGGTTCTAAGTCAAGGGCTACCTGTAAGATAAGGATTATTTCTCTGGACTTTTGAAGAAAGGGAAGTATATAGGAAACCCTCAACTTGGAGAGAAGTATGCAGTGGAATACCCCAAGGCTCTGTTTTGGGCCCAGTACTCTTCAAAATCTTCATCAATTTTTTGGATGAGGGAATAAATGGGGAACTCATCAAATTTGCAGATGACACCAAGCTGGCAGGAATAGCCAACACTCCAGAAGATAGGCTTAAGATACAGAAGGATCTTGACAAACTTGAACATTGGGCACTATCTAATAAAATGAAATTCAATGGTAAAAAGAGTAAGGTTCTACATTTAGGCAACAAAAACGAAATGCACAGGTACAGTATAGCTGGTACCTTGCTCAATAGTAGTAACTGTGAGAGGGATATTGGAATCCTAGTGGATAACCATTTAAATATGAGCCAGCAGTGTGCAGCAGCTGCCAAAAAAGCCAACACAGTTCTAGGCTGCATCAACAGAGGGATAGAATCAAGATCACGTGAAGTGTTAATACCACTTTATAATGCCTTGGTAAGGCCACACTTGGAATACTGCATTCAGTTTTGGTCCCCACGATGTAGAAAAGATGTGGAGACTCTAGAAAGAGTGCAGACAAGAGCAATGAAGATGATTAGGGGACTGGAGACCAAAACATATGAAGAAGGTTGCAGGAACTGGATATGTCTAGTTTAATGAAAAGAAGGAATAGGGGAGACATGATAGCAGTGTTCCAATATCTCAGGGGTTGCCACAAAGAAGAGGGAGTCAAATTATGTTCCAACGCACCTGAGGGTAGAACAAGAAGCAATGGGTGGGAACTAATCAAGGAGAGAAGCAACTTAGAACTGAGGAGAAATTTCCTGACAGTTAGAACAATTAATTAGTGGAACAGCTTGCCTTCAGAAGTTGTGAATGCCCCAACACTGGAGGTCTTTAAGAAGATGTTGGATAGCCATTTGTCTAAAATGGTATAACTTTTCCTGCCTAGGCAGGGGGTTGGACTAGAAGACCTCCAAGGTCCCTTCCAACTCTGCTATTGTATTGTATTGTAACTTACAACCACAATTGATCCCAAAATTTCTGTTGCTAAGTGAGATAGTTGCTAAGTGAATTTTGTTCCATTTAATGACCTCTCATGCCACAGTTGTTAAACAAATCACTGTAGTTGTGAAATCGGTAACACCAGTGAAAACAAGTGAATCCGGTTTCCCCATTGACTTGACAGAAAATTATTCCCATGACCCTGGGACACTGCAACCGTCATAATTATGAGTCAGTTGCCAAGTGCCTGAATTTGGATCAGGTGACCATGGGAATGCTGCAACGGTTGTAAATGTGAAAAATGGTCATAAGCCATTTTTTTCCAGTGCCGTTGTAACTTTGAATGGTCACTGAATGAACTGTTGTAAGCCGAGGTCTACCTGTACAGACATAGATACATACACTTAATGTCTGTGCAGCTCACTATTTTAAAATTCAGAAGAAGAGGTCAAATTCTTTTTGATGAACGTATCCAGTGGTAGAAACTTGGAAAAGAACCAACACACAGCCGTTGATTTCCTTAGTGTCTTCGGTGAAGCTATAATATTTCAGCCACATGCAGATTTTATGACTGATGCTGTAAATCATTTGACAAGCTGAAGTGCTATACAAATACCCAATAGAATGACCATTAAACAGATGGAGTATCTCTCCCGATTCCACAGACATAGGGCTCCACTTCTAATTCTTTGCCATTCAAAGCAAAATGATCATGGATCAGGAAACAAAGGAGCAAAATCGACACTGTTTTTCAATCGGACTGGAGCACATGACCTCATTATAAATCGAACAGCCACAATATAGACATTATACCTTAAGACAGGGGTCAGCAACCTACGGCTCTGGAACCACATGTGGCTCTTTCATCCCTTTACTGTGGCTCCCTATCGCTGTCGGCTCCACAATTGATAGGGCTTTGGTTGGACAAGTAGAGAAAAAAGGACTCAGCGCTAGGATGAGACTCTATGGTGGGGGAACCGGATTTCCAGTCAGCTTCAGAATTGAAGCGGGGGGAGGGACTTCCGGTTAGGACCTTTGTGGTTCTTTGAGTGTTTAAAGTTGCCAACCCCTGCCTTAAGAGGATATAAATCGCTGCAGATGCTTTCCTAATATTAAACTTTACTTTTTCTGTTGATTCACCTACTCCACATAAACAGACATCAGTAAAAATAATGATAACCCTGGTATCACTTCCCAAAATGGATATTGATTGCTTCTGAAAAGAGAAAAGTGTTTTTTAATCTGGAGGCCTCAGGTGTAAGGTATGAGATTTTTCAAAAGGCATATTTCCAGTGGAAAATTCCTCCATAAAATGTTTAATAAGAGGTCTTGTTAAATTCAAGGAGTCTTAGTAAATGTTTATGGAATTTAAGTTGTTTCTAAAATATTTGCTTTTCTAAAATATATTTTCCACGTCATTCAAGATCAGTTTGTGATGGAGAAAATCTCAAAGTTAATAGCAAATTTTATTGGTGAAAAGGAAATATATACTTTGTAGAAAAATGACACAGGAATGATCATTTGTGATCCTGATCTAGATCAGACATTGATTTACTGTTGTTTATTTAAAAGAAGAAAATCCCAAACAAGATTATTGATCTAAAACCATATATACTATTTTTACTGGAGTTCCATGTAAATTTAGAAATTTACAATAATAAACTTACAATAATGATAGCATAATAAATTACTGATGAGAATTATTGGTGGCACCAAGAGGTAAAGACTAGGAATTGCAAGGTTTTTTTAATATTACAGAAATGAGAAAAAGAACTTGTAAGATTATTGAGGATGAGGATGAGTTTATTAGCTAAATTAAAGAATTTGCTGACTGTCAGACATAAAAAACACATCTATAATTTTTCCCCCTAGTTCGATTCTCTTTAGACCATACTTGGTCCTTCGCTGTTATAATTAATCATTGTTTTTCTCCAGGCAAATATTGGTTGAAATGAATAAGATATTATTTAAATATAATAATAAGATATTATATAAATATAATAATGACAATTATTATATTTAATATAATATATAATAATAATACTAATGACAATACTGACGTGGATCACATAAAGTAGGAGTGTGGAATAAGATAGAAAATTCATTAAAAATGCTTTAAAGACCACCAACATTGTTTTTCTTTTATCCTCATAAAAAATATGTAACTGATCTGACCTCAGTGTGGCATTTTGGGCTCTTCTGCTATAATTAAATAGGCACCACATAAATATAATAAATGGATAAATAAATTAAATCTGAATTCTGTATTTAGTATTACAACCTGAATATAATACCAGCTTGTGAGTGATAGCAGAGTATACAAGCATGAATCAGTATTTTATTTATTTCTACGATTTCTTAAAACAAAGAAAGCAGCTCATTTCCTCTTCTGTCCTCGTTGCAGTAGAGATGGATGTGAAAAATAAACTCTGAGTTTCCAGGATAGTTATCTGAAGCAAGCAATCTAGCTGACATGGAAGTAAACAAGTCTAAAGCTAGGCCTTCCATGATTGCCTCCCAGCTCTTTCTCGTTCATTAACATTAGGAAAATGCTACAGAGTAATGTTTATATGGTGAGTAGAACTGTTCTCGTCTGAATCCAGCTGCTGTTATACTAAACTATACTAAGAAACAAAACTAAACAAAATGATGTGTTAATAGCGGTATTTATTAATAGGGGTACCTCCTATAAACTGGTGTTGTTTTCTGCCTGCTTTTAAATTACAGTTAGTCCTTGACTTATGACTGGCCGCTTAACAACTCAGGTAGCCCTTGACTTATGATTGGCCGCTTAACAACTGTTTAAAATTATGACAGAGGTAACAAAAGCTACTTACAATTCATCCTCAAAATTGTCACATGTATATCAATAGCATTTAGACATATATACCGCTTCACAGTGCTTTACATCCCTCTCTAAACAATTTATAGGGGCAGCATATTGCTCCCAACAATGTGGGTCCTAGTTTTACCAATCTCTGAAGGTTGGAAGGCTGAGTCAATCTTGAGCCACTCAGAATCGAACTCTTGGAGTGAGCAATGAGTAGCCCTGCAGCCACTGTGCCACCACAGTGCTATATACCCCACAGTCACATGATTGCATTACGGGCTCTTGATAACCAGCTTGCATTTATGATTGTTGCACATCCCACAATCAGATAACCACAATTTGCAACATTTTTTGCTGTTTTCCAGCAGAAAATGGCAAAAAAACAAAACAAAACCTATTTGATAAGCTGGATTTATTTAATAATCACATGGTTCACTTAACTTGCTCTACCGCTGTCATAAAAACAGTCATAAAATCAAGTCTTATCATTTGGTGCCTCAATTTAGCCATCGCAATGACTTACGACTAATTCTCCACTGTGGTCATAAGTCAAGGACTATCTGTAGTACAATATGACCATATGAACTCCTGAAGATTTAATTTCTGTTTATTCAAGTAAGGGCAATTTTCTTTCTTAACTCTGTTGAGAATATTACAAGCTTCTAATAATTTCTTGCAGTAAGATTACATTTAAACCTAGGTTAACCTCGTGTGTACAGCATTTTGCTATTGGAGTCCATGATATATCCTTGATGCTGTCTGCTTCCAAATTACAAATGATTTTGAGAAAGAACATCTTTGTATCTAAATACCACTTTCACAGGGACTAGTGAAGGCTATTTTGCAATTTGGCTATTCCCAAATTCTAAATGTTAGAAATGTGCGATATTTCCTAATAGTGGTCTTATTTAAACTAGGCTTTAATGCCTGAATCTTGTACCTGCCAAATATATCTCAGGAATGAATAGGAGCTGGAGGATATTGTATCGGAGAAGCTTGCTGTGTATATAAAATTCAGCAGTTGCCTATGTATCTGTGCAGTGCTGAACTTGATATAGTGAGTCATCCTTTCCTGCAAAGAATTAATAAACGTCTGTGGTGTATTAGATGCATGATGTAAGAGTAAACATCTCCAGCAGATTCCTCATGTATTAAATCACTACGCATTTGCTGACTTGGGAGACTGCTCAGCCTGGACTTTAACAGTAGCCAACTCTTTTCTATCATCACAATACATTACTGGCTTTCAGCTGGTGAAAACAAACAAGGGAAGACATGGATAGTGATTGTTTCTCTCCCAGGTAGTTGACAATTTTTGTGGCTTGCCATATGTTGATCCTCCATAGGAGCCGACAGCATCTTCAGAATAGAGAACTCTCTCTTGAGTCTCTTACACTGCCTGCTTTGTGGTGTTTTTCCCCCACACCACTTCAGGAGAGGCAGTCTGTTAAAAAAAAATCTGCTGCTAAAGAGAGCCAATTTTCCCTGCTTCCTAATAAGGCTATAATTTCTAATCCCACCCACCCCATTAAAAATTGTAAGAAGTCCCATATGATGGCCAGATAACTCTGGGCATTCACATTTTGCAAAGGCTTCCTCTTTGCAGATGCCTGCAAAACAGTCCAGCAACTTGTTTTCCCTTAATAGGATATTTTTTGTAAATATATTTATTTGCTTTAAAATGGTTTGAGGTAAGCACTTTTGACTGCAGAAAGGAATCATTAGGGTCTATTAGGTTCAGGATATTTAGCTCAGTAATGAAATTAAATATAATTGTATATTCTTTGAGACTCTTGTGTCCCGCGGTTAAAGAGGGTAGGAAAAGATGTATAGAAAGCGCAAACCGTGCCATTCTGGTACTTAACCTATTATTGTAAATAAAAATGAAATGACCCTGCTCAAGGGGCTTTTCTCCAGAAGCAGGCAGCCTATCTGTAGGCTACAGTATTTTTGTCACTGAAAGGCCACAAGATAGTGGCAGAGGTGATGCAATAAGCCAGCCCTATAGTGGTATGTGAAAGGGAGGTTTACCAAAATAGGAACAATAAGCCTACTAATTGGTTTAATGCAACTGTTTTTCTTCTTTATTTACCGAATAGAAGATTGTGCTATTGTTATATAAAAGTGAGTGGAAAGGTCTGTCCGTCTTTTACTCCAAATATCGCGATGGGGAGGGAGGAGGTTGGTGTGGCGCCGATCAGCTGTTCTAGAATGGGCGGTGATGGCAAATGGGCGGCGACAGCGAATGGGCTGCCGCAACAGGCGGTAGTGAACAGGCCAGATGGATACCGGATGGATGCTGGGAGGCAGAGGCAGATTTTTTTCCCCCTTGTTTTCCTCACCCAAAAACACGCTATATTTTCAGACAAATACAAATAAAATAACAAGACGTCTTTATATAGTGTTGAAGCACCTAGCATTGGAAACTGAACAGGACAAAAGGAATTAAAATACAGGCAGAAAATGATTTTGCCATTAAGCAGTCTAAACTCTAACCCGGCACTTGGAAATCAGAAGGGATTATTTTGCATAAGAAATAATAATAAAAGTAAAATTGTATATACAGTCCTAAGCTCCTTATTTAAAAATAAACATTAAAAGTAAATGATTATTTAAAAAGTAAATATTCTGAAGTAGTTTGCATTAGCTTGAAAAAAATGAGATCAAAAAGGGATTTTTTTCAACACAAACAATAACTCAAAATGACACTTTACAGATAATAAAGATTAGCTCCAATTTTAACTTTATAGAAATAATTCTATATCCACTTATCTTGGGGTAAATCTTATTTTGCATATTTGGACTTCTGCATAAAAATGTACTGTGCTGGGGAATTGTATGAAGAAAATTTGAAAAAGAAACGTTGGACGATGGAAAATATATGCTTATTGAATACAATGCAGTAGTACAATTTAGAAAATTAAGATGATATAGAAATAAAGATATTTTCCTGATAATCACAATTCCTCATATGGTTTGGTTTAGGTTTCATTTCGTTTATTTGGAGGTCGGCCTATATGATTTCATCTTACAGAGTGGGAAACAAGCATTCTCTTCCTAGATCAGGAGTGTCTAACCTTGGCAACTTTAAGACCTGTGGACTTCAACTCCCAGAATTCCCCAGGCAAGTTTTTTTAAATCCACAGGTCTTATAGTTGCCTTGGAGCCTAAAGCCATCTTCGTTAGAATTACTTCCAACAAAGTCAGTTGCATCAGGTGAAGCAAAATATATATATTTTATTTTCCATCCATAATTCTCACAAAGGTTTTGCTGTGCTACATGTTTCAGAAAATAAGCCATTCCATTCCAACCACGTGTGATGTGTTTCAGGAAACAGCATATTACATTCAGCAGCAGACAGCGTGACGAGTGCAGTACAGAAAGCAAGCCAGGCTTTGAATGAGCGCGGTGAAAGATTAGGTCGAACTGAAGAAAAGACAGAGGATATGAAAAACAGCGCTCAGAAGTTTGCAGAAACTGCACACAAGGTATTCCTTTATGTTCTCATTATCATATTTATTCCTTCTTTTTCTGTCGTATAAACACTCATGAATCAAATAACATTCAATTTAAAACAATACTATCGATATGAATCAGGTTGCAAGGAGATAACTTAATATGGATTTGAAATATTTTCAAATGTTTTCTTTATGTTTTTTTCCTTATAATTACAGAGAATGACAAACAATTGCATAAAAGAGCTGTGACAGATTCAAGGTCCAACTATTAACTAAGTTAGCACTGAAGGAAATACAACATTGTATTAGATATTGCTTCCTCAGTATTAAGATCAGCTGATGTGGCCCCATATCAAATCAAAATGCTTTTAAGAATTTCCACCTTGACACAAAATACAATTGAGCCTATGGATTCATTGAATCTATTCTTACATGCAGTTGTCATCTGAAAATGGATGGGCTCTTGGATATAAAGTTGTCCTATTTCAAATGAGAATTTAACCTGAATCCCATTGGGTATCTCAGCAGCTGTCTGTTCTAAGAAAAACTGATTGCTGTTGATCATGCTTTCTTTTAGGAAAACGTATCCACTCTTGTTTATATGTCATTTAAGTGGCCACTCATATAATCCTGAGATTCCTTGGAGAACACTTTAAAAGTCACTGCTTCATAATACATAATAAGAATCCTAAGGAATGGGACAATAGCGATAGCGGTTTATAGACTTTATGAAATACTGAGAACATTTTTATAGAGTAATTTAAATTATGGATAGGTCTGGGTTTAAGGTGCTGTTTTATAGTATTCTTCTTCATTTCACTTACTGTTATGTTGTTTTCTATGCTGCATTCAAGTAGAATATTATAAGCTACCACCCAGGAACTCCACTGATCAAAGAAAATGTCTTTTATTATAATTCTAGATTGCCCCTTCCTTTATGAACCCCTTGGCATCAGAGGTTGCCACTATAAGATAATTATTTTGATTACAATCAATTAAAAAACCAGCATCTTCCTGTTGTTTTCATTGCCTAAAGCTGACAGAGCATTAGAATTATTTAAAACAATTCTTGCATCTCACATTAGTATGAAGAACGTATCTAACAGTGCTTACAAATATCAAGCATTTCATTTCACTGTATTATATTTTCATAGAATCATAAAGTTAGAAGATATCTCAATGAAAATCTATTTCAACTCATGCGTAGTGCAGGATCCAGTAAAACATCTTTCACTGTCTCCATAGGTTTGAAAATCTGTAGCAATAGAGACCTTACCATCATACGCAGTTGGCAGATCACATAGGCAAGACAATAACTCATATTTGATTTGCAGCCACCCCAAATACCTAGAGTCCTTTGACACTCATTACTACCAAGCCAGATTTTCCCTATTCTATATTTATGCCTTATATTTTTGCCACTCTGATATATAACATTGCATATCTGCCTTTAAGAATATAAGCAGTGCCGGGGGGGGGGGGGGGGCTTGACATCGCAATGACACGGCATGCAATCTTGGGTCTCCCGGATTGCTGTCGATATCTCTGTTTCTGGACGGTCCTTTTGGACCTAAACTGTTCTGAAGGAACAGTGATAGAGAAGAGCATGTCCTGCTGATCTCAGGGGCATCGCTAGGCCCCTGATTGATCCAGGAGAAAGCTCTTTTTGCCAGCTACAAGAGAAGCAACCAAAATGGCTGCCAAAGGTTGGGACAAGCCTCTGAAAGAGAAGCTGTGCAGGAGTGTGTCAAATTGGTAAGAAAAAAAAATATTATTAGAGAAGGGAAAACCCCAAAGAATTGGAATTTAAAATAAAATTGAAGACAGAATGAAAACAGGCGGGGAATCAACTCTGGTGTAAGATGATCATGTTATCTTTTCTACCTTAGCTTTATTTGTTTTCTATGGATGGACTCTTTACAAATGCTTCTTACTTTTAAACTGGACTGGTCTCTTTTTCTTCCTTCTTCCTCTATACTTTCTCCATTTTTGGTATTCGTGGATTAAAAACTTCTTCTCTCGTAAGGCTGGGATGCAGTGTAATTTTTACAGGTTTTTTTTCTCTCTCAGACAGAGAGGCAGAAACAGAAGGAAAAGACGTAACACTGCCATCTAGTGGCTAGAGGCTTGGCAATATCTGATAAAGCTATAAGCTTTGTTTACTGAAAGGCACAGTGGAAAACATTTTGTTGATACAGGTGTTCCTTTGAAGGAAAGAGAAAGCTTTGATTTGAAAAACTCCACTGAATTTGTTTGACCTAAAAAGTCTTGGATGTTTTGGTAGTGTTTATAACCTGGAAAATGGCACAACGTGAAGAAGAAAAGGCACTAACTTTGCAAAGAATTTTCTTAGAAATTCAAAAAGTTTTAATAATTACAGAGAGAATTGAAAAGAGATTTGAAATTATAGATCAAAATACAAAAAATATGGGGACAGCGATGAAGTTTGAGGACAGCGATGAAAAAATAACAGAGTCATATGAAAGTGATAAGAAAATTGTTGACATTAACAGCAAACTGGGAGTGGAAGGAAATGACAGGTGTGAAATACGGAAAGGAGAAATTGATGAACCGGATCTTCATTTTGGATGTCAGAAAATAGATGAAGAAAGGAGAGAAAATTTGGCAGAAATAATGAGAGTAATCTCAGCAAAAGCACTAATGATAACAAAAGTGAAGCTGATAAAAAGAGCAGATAAAGGGTTTCGAATTCTTATAATGAACAACAAGTTCTTAAGAGAAGTCCACATAAGACATCAAGAAAACATTTAGAATACAGACTTTACAAATGGTAAGAGATATTGGACTACACTATCTCTGGAAGGATACAGGATGATGAAATGAAATAAATTTTAGTTAAATGTAGTTAAATTTTGAGTGCTATGTACAATGTAATAATAGCCATAGTCAAATAAATGATGAATAATGATAACAAATCATTTATATATACTGGATTGATAATATGAAATTTTATACAATACTGTAAGTGAGGATATGGAGATGATGTTGAAAAGCCTTTTTATAAAAGTTAAACAATTTTATATAGAATAGAATATAAAAATGTAATATTGGATGATTTTCGGGGTTATGTAATAAAATGTCATAATATAAATTTACTTTAAATTTAATATGCTTTAGGTTGAAAGGATATAATAATAGCTAAGCTTAATGGATGTTTAATAATTAATTTGTATACAAGTATATTAGATTGATGATACTAATAATGGGGGAAAACATGGAATTGAAAATTACTAGATAATGTTATCAATGCTAAAATAATAGCATGATGTCACAATAAATTTAGTTATAGTTAAATTTTGAGTGTAATGCACAACGTAATAACAGCTATAGTCAAATAAATGATCAATAATGATAAAGCATTTATATATACTAGATTGATAATGTGAAATCTTATACAAACTGAGTGAGGATTATGAAGATGATGTTGAAAAGCCTTTTTATAAAAGATAAACAATTCTATATAGAATAGATTAGAAAGACGAAATATCATTGGATGATTTCAGAATAATGTAATAAAATGTTATAATATAAATTTACTTCAAATGTAATATGCCTTATGTTGAAAGGATGTTATAATAGCTGGGCTTAATGGATGCTTAATAAGTATAACAATTTGTATACATGTATATTAGATGATGCTAATAATGGGGAAAAAACATGGAATTGGAAACTATTAGAGAATGTTATCAGTGCTAAAATGATTGAATGACTTCGAATAGGAGGAAGCATAATAACAATGTATACAAAGATATCTTGATTGTCAATATGTGAATTTTGATAAAATTCAAGTGAGGACCACGGAAAGGATACAGAAAGACTTTGTAACCAATCGACGCATTGTGTCTAATTGAATAGGCTTTTATGTTATATGTGTTGTGTGTTTGTGTTTGTCTGAAAATAAAATTTTTATTTAAAAAAAAGAATATAAGCAATACCCCCTGCTGGATTTGATCCCTGGCCTATTTAGTCCAGCAGTCTGTCTTCACCATAGCCAACTACCTGCACAAAAGTACCCAACAGTTTCCTCACAGAGGCCATCACACTTCCATCAGGGCTAATAACCATTGATTCCCATGATTTCCATGAATAGGTCCAACTCATTTTTGAAGCCAGCCAAGCTGATAGTAAGTGCCATACCAAATAGTACTAAATTCCAAAGTTGAATTACATATTATGTAAATTCCATCCTAATTCATTCCAACCCACTGTTCAAACCTGTGTAGATTAGTTTGTATCTTTACTTTGTGTTCTAAAGTATTAAATATTCCTTCCAGCATTGTGCTATTGGCATCATCCATTTATCTTCAACTTTAATTATAATATTATAGTACAGAGCCTAGGTCAGGGATGTGTGGTATTCTGCTTGATAATTCCATCCAAGATGAAGTGAAGGCATTAAAAAGTACTTATTGGGGGTAGTCATTCAGCTAACTCTGAGCCATATAACACAAGTAGCAGCTAACCCACATTTTACAGTTTTACTAAGGATGGTATTAGTAAGGTGCTCTTTGGAGGCTTTCCTGAGATCCAGGTACACTATTTCTGGGGTAATTTCAGCCATTAACCAAGAAAGAGACAAGGTTAGTTTGCTGCAATTTCTTTGCAACATGCCTTTGCTGTCTCTTGCTTGATAACTTCTTCAAAGGTTTTATGTAGTCTTCAAATCTATAATTTCCTAACTTCTCCTTTCCCCTTTTAAAAATAAGAATATTTGCTCCCTTCCAGTCTTCTTGGGCTATATGAGTCCTCTAGGAACTGTCAAACCTACCAAGAGTCACTCTGCTCTGCTAGTTCCTTTAGTAATATATTTCTAACATATTCTCAAGACTCAATTTTTCCTTTCCTTGATCTTGCATATAAAATGGTTTCTTAGAACAGACATTATTGAAGAGTGCATTGGTCTTATGAAATGTCAGAGTAATGATGATTTAAAGCTGACCAGGCAATATAAGGCTGTAAACCAAGATGGTGAACTGAGGATGAGTCAGCAGGGTTACTACCATTTAAGAAGCTGTCTTTATAAGAGAAGCCATGTGAGGGCTTCTCCCTCTCCTAGTGTATCTCTCTTGTCGTGCATCTCATTTTTTCTGCTTCTGTAACATAGCTGAGTGGTAAGGAATTTATTTACCAATGTGTATGTTTGTCTATAGTTGTATATAAACCATCTTTAATTATCTAAAGGCGCTGTGTGCTGTGTTTTGCTCCTGGGTTTATCTCATAATACTAGTCACACTGCCAAAAATGATACATATAAAACTTCATAAAATGGAATAGTATTAATTAAAATTCCCTGTCCTCAATGGGAATATCTCCCTCGACACCCGAAGCAGTAAACGAGGAAGTAAAGAAGAAGAAAAAGAGATTGTCGATGAATAAGTGTTGTGCTTTTCTTGAATCTTTAATATTTGCAGCCAAAACTGAATCATAAACGTCAGTGATGAGCTGACAGCTCCTTAAGCAATATGGCATGTGTTTAGATGGCTAGAGATAGAATTGGCATTCACTGGCAAATGTCAACATTTTATTAATAGAATTAACATAATGAAAAAGTAGCCAATTTTCAAAGTGTGTCACTTGATATTCTTCAAGCTTTTAAAATTACTGCTTATTCGTGTAACAAAATATAGCGGGTAAATTGAATCCTGCTGGAGTGCAAGATGATGGGTTTGTTTTTCCTATATAGTCCTGTATGTCCTTATACTTTATATTTCATTGCCTTGTGTCACGTGCCAGGGAAATCAGGAAGTCTAGTCAGTTCAAATGAATACAAAGGTTTATTGCAAGCTTAATCTCTCTACAAGAATCTGTACTACTAACAGCCAAAGCAAATTGGCAGCAGATAAGAGTGTGGAATTCAAAGTGGGCCGGGCTTAGATCTCTTGTGGGCACGAAGAGACTCAAGATTATGCATTTGATCCTTCCCTCGGGCTCTGCTTCTCCTACATTCTGTGTGATAAAGCCACCCTTTCAGAGAAGAAAAGACCTACAGTATCTATGACTATCTTCTCTAGTTTCTTAGTTTAATTATAAGTTGTACTCGTTTCAGTCTTCCCACTCTTTACCCCCATAGAATTTTCTTCCTAAGCACTTAAGAGTAGAACTGAACTATACCTTTCCATTAGCAGAAGCAGTTTCAGCTACCACAATGTGACATAATTTTGCCCTTCTACATATATATTTGGGCATACCAGGGGTTGTAAACTTAATACATGTATGTATGTATGTATGCATGCATGCATATATATATATTCAGAACTCTTCAAAAAAACTTATATATATATGTATGTACGTCTTTGGTTATTCGGGTTTTTCCCGTGTAGAATTGGAAGTATCTTCACGACGTTTCGATGAAGTCTCATTCATCATCTTCAGGTTGGTGCTTCCGGAAGCACCAAGCCGGAAGCACCAACCTGAAGATGATGAATGAGACTTCATCGAAACGTGGTGAAGATACTTCCAATTCTACGCGGGGAAAAACCCGAACAACCAAAGACGTACATATAAACACCCGCGAAAACCTCAAAAAACATTATGTATATATATATATATATATATATATATATATATATATATATATATATATATGTATGTGTGTGTGTGTGTGTGTGTGTGTGTGTGTGTGTGTGTGTGTGTGTGTGTGTGTGTGTGTGTGTGTGTGTGTGTGTGTGTGTGTGTGTGTGTGTGTGTGTGTGTGTGGAAAGTTTTTTTGAAGAGTTCTGAATTCATCTGGGGAGAAATAAAGAAAAATCCTATTGAATTAATGGAAATATGACATATAGCGTAACACAGATTCAACATGTAACCCAATTCATTTTGTTGTTTCCAACCAATAATCAGATTTGACATATTTTAGCTTTTCCTCATATTGTTGGTTTCTTCACTAGGCAATTGTTCTTGCATGCATTCTTTGATAGGTTCGCTCAGATATATCAAAATACATGTCAGTACTATTATCTGGATGCTCCCAGAGTTATATTAATTGCAATGCAAATCATAAAACACTTTGAAGTAACACCAATATCAGTTATTACTGTATGTTTGAATAACCATAATCAAAACAGAAGTAGAAATTGCTTGGGTGACTATAGAGAGTAAAGAATAGTCGTTGTTCAGTCGCTAAGTTGTATCTGACTCTTCACAACCCCATGAACCATAACACATCAGGCTCCTCTGTCCTCCACTGTCTCCCAAAGTTTGTTCAGATTCATGTTCATTGGGTTGATGACGTTATCTAACCATCTTATCTTCTGCCATCTCCTTCTCCTTTTGTCTTCAGTTCTTCTCAACATCAAGGTCTTTTCTAGTGAGTCTTCTCTTGTCATTAGATGGCCAAAGTATCTTGAGCTTCAGCATCTGTCCTTCCAAAGAATAGTCAGGGTTGGTTTCCTTTAGAATTGACTGATATGGTCTCCTTTCAGTTCAAGGGACTCTCAAGAGTTTTCTCCAGCACCACAATTCGAAAGCATCCATTTCTTCAGGACTTAACCTTCACTGTATTGTGATCCAACTCTCACACCCATCCATTACTACCAGGAAAACCATAGCTTTGACTATATGGACTTTTGTGAGCAAGGTGATGTCTCTGCTTTTTAGTAATCGTTCTATGATTGCTTTCTTCCCAAGGAACAAGCATCTTTTAATTTCATGGCTTCTGCCACCATGTGATGATAATACTGATATAAAATATATTGGCAACAGAAATACACAATTACAAAACAAGATTGTTGTTTCCAAATAGACACTTATTTGCTTCCCGGAATTATATTTCCTATAATTTAGTTATGGATATGTATTGAAGAAAAACATTCAAGATCTCCAAATACTTTAGAACATTTTTGAGATGCAGATTATTTGAGACACATCACACAATTGATAATTAAAATAATAGAGAGGCTTTTCCTAGTTCATTCATAGTTACAATCACAGAATGTGATGATGGAGGAGGAGGAGAAGAAGAAGAAGAAAAGAAAGAAAGAAAGAATCAATCCATTTTAAATCAACTTGATGTCTAACTAGTGTGCAGGCTTGTGGCACGAAAACTAGAGGAGAAATACACGTGAACAGGATTCAAGCTATGCCTGTATCTTATGCTGCCTTAGAGAATTCTATGGGCAAAATTAGTAATAATCAGACACAAAGGTCAAGCTGCAACTTTCCCCAAAAATTGTGGTAGGAATCTTGCAATACAAGCCTTTTTCCTATTTGTGTGTGTTTCTGTGTCTGCCTGCCTGCCTGCCTGTCGTGTGTGTGTGTGTGTGTGTGTGGTGTGTGTGTGTGTGTGTGTGTGTACATGCGTGCTGTATATTTATATTGTCTTACCAATCTGCCTGGGAAAAAAGTTCTTGAAATTAAATTATTTCCATATTATGATGTGGCATTACTTGGCTTAATGAGCATTTCCAAGAATAATTTTATTTTGTATTTGAGTTTTTCTAACTAAGAACCTGAATGATATTTTAAAAAGAAAAAAGAGAAGAAAAAATATATTCCAATGCTTTATTCTATTCTACCTCCTACCTGCTTCCGATGGGAAAAAAAACCTAATTATTCCAGCTCTTGCTTAGTTTTGAACACTTTGAAATGGCTTCAGAATCACTGTTGCAGAAGTCAATTATTTATACAAATTATTGGCTTGTATGTGGATGAAATATTTATCTGTGAAGTGCCTGAAAGTAAACTTACTCTATACTGGAAAAAAGACGCTGAGCATTTATGTTATTTTTTTCTAAATTAAAAAAAAAAAGAATATAAGTAAGATAATTATTTTAATACTGTAATCTATTTAAAAGCCTTGCTTCAAAAGAAATGGCAAAAATGCTATGAGACATCCTCGACTCCTAATCGCATTCTTTAAATGTTGTAATGAGATCTTAGATTGCTTTATGCTAGGTGGCTGCATGTCAAATTAATTTTGCAGTTAAGCAGGGGAGATGTGGTGAGAGATATTTCCTGGCACCTCTCAAGAATAAGCTGTGCTGTGTGGATCTAAAATAGCCAGATGATCCCTTGCCAATATAACTGAAGCTGATAATTGAAAGATGCAGCTGTTTACTTGCCATCTACGCTGGTATTTCAAATATTCTCTAAATAGAAGAAAAGAAAAATATTGTGGTAGATGGGTATGGCTCTTCTTTAGCCTTCAAATGACCCAATTACATCCTCAAGCACCTGAAATTGGAGCGAACTGGACAAAAAATGATTGACTTCACCTACTGCAAGTAAATGCAAGTATTAATATCTGATAATTCCAGGAATTGATACAAGGATTCTGCTTTAAAAACATATACCAGACCACACAGCTAATACTGAATTAGATGGAAAAATGTATTATATACAGCTCTGGTAATTATAAGAAGCATCCCTTCAGCTTGTAGTGTTACTTTGAAAAGACTCCAAGCCTATTCTCAAGGCCAAATATTAAAATATGTGATCACTGTGTATTATTTCCATCACTATTGCTTGCAACACTGACAGCTTTCTTAAGAATTTGTCCATGTTTTGGATTCTTTGGGTGGCTTCATTCAGAAAATCCTCCAAAGGATAGTTTGGGAAAATGTGATTATGACAAATGTTTTTTTTTAATCTTTCCTTGCACCCAAAGGATTGAATCAGAGTTAACAGAGTTGGAAGAGACCTTTGGAGGTCTTCTAGTCCAACCCCCTACTCAAGCAGGAGAAACTATACCATTTCAGACAAATGGCTGTTCAAACTCTTCTTAAAAATCTCCAGTGTTGGAGCACCCACCCCTTCTGGAAGCCATTCCTCTGATTAATTGTCTGTCAGGAAATGTATCCTTAGTTCTAGTTTGGTTCTCTCCTCGATTAGTTTCCATCCATTGCTTCTTGCTCTGCTTTCAGGTGCTTTGGAGAATGTTGACACCCCCACCCCTTCTTAATGGCACACGGATATCATGTCATCCCTAGTCTTCGTTAAATTAGACATAACCAATTCTTGCAACTGTTATTCTTTATTTCTTATATGACTCAATCTGGTACCCTGAAGCATCCTGATCTTGAAACTATGATTTGTACTACATTTGCACCATAGAGGTAGATATAGTTTGATCAGCTCTTTGCTTGTACAAGAGAGAAGAGAAAATACACTTTCTTGCTTCAGTATAGTGTTTCTTTAAGTTAGAATTGGCTGTAAAATAACTAGAAGCCAATGTGTTTTTAAACAGCACTTGAGATGTTATAATTCAGTATTGGTTAGCACTAATATTATTTCTTTCTTTATCATAATTAATTTTCAGCATGTGTGAACTGCCATTCAAACAGAATACAGATAGTCCTTGACTTACGACCACAATTGAGCCCAAAAATTATGTTGCTAACTGAAACATTTGTTAAGGGAATTTTATGACCTTTCTTGCCACGGTTGTTAAGTAAATTACTGCAATTGTTCAGTTACTTTGTTAAGTGAATCTGGTTTCTCCATTGACTTTGCTTGTCAAAAGGTTACAGAAGGTGATCACATGACCCAGGGACACTGCAACCATCATAAATATGAGCCACTTGCCAAGCATCTGAATTTTGATTTTGTGACCATGGGGATGCTGCAAAGGTTGTAAGTGTGAAAAACGGTCATAAGTCACTTTTTCAATGATGTTATAACTTCGGGCACAAAATAAATGTAACATTACCCAAATGTTATAAGTCGAGGACTACCTATAAACCAAATTTAGATGTCTTCTTTTTTTTCAATAACATCAGCTCTTAATATAATAGGCAGTACAGACTTCCCACAACAAGAAAAATTTTAACTTTCATTACAGTTTCTGCAGACACAATGCTATTTTGCTTTCTATTTTCAGTATTTTCAAATCCTAAGAAATCAGAGTTGTGGCCAAAATTGCAGAAAAGTATCTTAATATGGTCTCTTTTTTTCCCCCTCTGCAGCTTGCCATGAAGCACAAGTGTTGAAAACGACTGTGTGGAGATCTTTCTGAATGGAACTGCAAAAATAGGATTGCCCATTTTTAGTGAAAATGCAAGTCTGTCTCTCTTTTTTCCAACAATTTGGTAATCAGTTCCAATTATCATGTAGGAAATTAGTATTCCTATACTTTTTCTATTGCTAGGTCATTCAGTGTCTGTCTTTTTTTAATATTTAAAATGAGATGGTGTTAATATGTAAATTGGACCAAAGGATATACTAAACTGCACTGAACTGCAAGAATCTATTGTTCCCAATATTGTGTAGGAATACAGTATTGTAGCTGCAGGAAAGGTGATCAAGTCACAGTGAAATTCAGTAATTGTTATAAAGTTGTTTCTTAGAGCAAATTTTGAAGTAAATGCATTCATAACTTCTATCACAGGGCAACAAAACTAGGTTGCTATGAAAAACAGCTTGACTTCTCAGTTCTACCATTTTAACCAACTTATTTTGCATGTGTCATCACTAACATGGTAAATTTGAATTTGAATTGTCCATCATGTTGTCAACACTATTTTTTTTGCTTATGATCTGAGTTTATTTTAATGTTACCAAAAACACATTAGAAATGTTAAGGAAAGGCTGATTAAATTGATAAATATGTCAATATTTTATCTGCAATCTAACTCTTACCTTTTTTAAATGGAACAAAATGTCCTTCTAAATAAACATTATATTGAAACTGCTTCAAGAAATAATACATGCACAAGCACTATTGTAAGTTTTTGGAATTCTTTTATTGATAAGCATGCTCAAAGTAAGACTTGCTAGAGTTTTCCTAAATAGTGTAATCTGGACCTGTGAAGACCATATAGAAGCACTTCAGTCTATTTGCAGTCATTGGATCATATTAATTCATTATAATTAACATTATTTATAATAAAATACACATTTCCACTTTTCATTTTATAAAACGCAAAGTTTTCTTATTTGCAAAAAAAAAAAATCCCTTAAAACAAATTTTTACATGCATTGAAGCCTTCTGGCTTATTCCTGGTTTTCATCCTTCCAATGCTAGTCTGGAGAACTGAATTGAACATTCAGTCTAGATAGTTATGTCAGATTTGTCAGCACGCAATAATTGGAGTGGTAATGTAGAACCATTAACTTCCAAATTTTGGCCAGGGGAGATGAGCTGATTAGGAAGCTTTTTCTCCTGTTAGCACTGAATTTATTCTGACCTAAAATGATAAATGCACAAACAATGCTTAAACAGCCTCATAATGAATCTATAAAATTCTGGATAGAATCATGGGCATGCATAGCCCATTACAAAAAACCTCTAAAAGCTTGAAATTTACAGTGTTTGAAATTCAAATGTCTAGGTAAAAAAAAACAACGCTTACATTACAGGGTCTAATATTTTTTCTTGGGTGACAATTAGAAAAGCAATATAAGGCAGTCTGGGGATACTTTGAATGGAGTGATAATTCTTATGGGAAGTCACTTTTATATTCTCTCATGTTTGTATAATTATGAACTAAGAGGGGAAAAAACAGTATAGGTAAAGGATTAAATCATTATGGAGAAAAGGCATCCAGTTAACTGTGTATTGTATGTCATCATAATGTAAACATTTTATAGGCTCTTATTTATTTTTATGGGTAATTTACTGACTGATAACAGCCCAGGTTTGACAGCTGCATGGACTTCCATCAATCTCTAGCATATTGTGGGCTACATCCGATTATAAGTTTACATAGAAGTTGTTTTTATTTCCTTTGTTAAATCATTTTAATGTATTATCATTATTTATTTTGCACATTTAAAAAAAATCATCTCAGTTGATGAAACTGGCTTTTTGTCAATGCAGGGATTTTCTTTCACATGGCAAAAAATACAATTCTAAAGGCATTTCATCGACTTGATACATTCAGAAACTAAAACCTAATTTCTGTTTCTATTACTAAGTACATTTAAGTTACGTGATGTTTTCTTAGGATAATTAGAAACAAGTGTGCTTATACTGAAAATAAATGTGATTGTATTAAAAAAATGTCTTCCTGGAAAATTGATATAGTAGTCAATTATAGTGTTAGATATTTGTGTACATAAATTATACAGTAATATTTCATATTAAAATGTATTTGTAAAAAGTAGCAAGATCAATAGTTTCATTATCACCTTTTTAAAGTTCTGCAAAGAATAAAAAATCAGAAGTTATTAGACCTAAGATAGTCATACCTGCAAGATCAGCCTCATGCTGTTGCTAGCAACATGTTGTACGTTAATGTGAAAATATTTAACAGAATTGCTCTCTTAATGAGTGAACCTAAAACACATTTTATTTTAATATGCCAAAATTGTCAATATTTTCTGTTGTCCTGAAGCTTAATTTTTTTGCCACTCTAAAATAAATGAAGGTACTTTGCTCCATTGCCATATTTCACAGACATTATGTTTGTCATTTAAAGTTTTAGCCATTAATTGAAATATACTTTTGTATCAATGATAGACAACCTTAAGACAGTATATACGTCCCATACCTATTTTTGCAGCCATCTAGAAGGACCGCCTACCTTTGAAATTCACTTTTGATCATCTTCCAAGTTGAGTTTTAAAATAGTATTAATGCTTTGGGAGACTTTTGTACTACTTCCGTATTCACTGTCTCCCAGGACTACCATCCTCCCCATTTGAAAAAGGGCTGAACATTTCTTCTCACAGACTCTGCTGTTGTCCCCGCACAACTATCACATTCCCTGTGGCCCTCAGATGCCAGGAAACAGATACAGCTCTAAGTGAAAGTGGAGAAAACTAATCCTTATCTATATTATTGAAGAGGTAGGATGGGTGTACATTATAGCTACAAATGTTGAATCCACATGCATTCATTTTTATTGGCTTACATTATTTTGGGAAAAGGCAGCTTTAATGAGTTATATATGAAAGCATATATTGAATGCATATGTTAGTTATCATTACTGCTAGATCTCATTGGCATAATTTACCTGGTTTCAAGTAGCTTCAAACTCATCATAATGCACAAAACATCATGACGAGTGTGGCTGATTCAGCTTTTTCTTTGCCTTAGATCCAGTAGAGCCAAGATCTTTGTCTGTAGTTACTAAACAAATAATGTGATCCTGTCTCAACATTTCTTATTTAAAGTGGGCATGGACCATTGACCTGGACCTCTAAATTATCTCTTTGGACCATGTGCAAAAGCGATTCTCTTCTGCTTTTCATGGCTTATACTCTGTGCATAGGCTAAAATGTCACCATTTTATTTTACCTGCATAGTATATAGAAGGCAACTTATACGAGGAGGGCCTGCAAACCCATGTTAAATGCTAACTGAGGCATAGCTGCACTCAGCAAACATATCACATGTGCAAATAGCCTATGTGTTTTTATGTTGTGCGCATGTATATATACTTGCATACCATATAGTTTTTCTAAGTTTCATCTGTCCTATTTAGAGGTTGCCTCTTGTAGAACCTTAGCTTTAATCCCTTCCTTCCTTCCTTCCTTCCTTCCTTCCTTCCTTCCTTCCTTCCTTCCTTCCTTCCTTCCTTCCTTCCTTCCTTCTGGCAGAAGTGCCTAATAAAATATTAACATATTAAAGGCCCATAAGGAATCAGCCACACAAACTGAAGATTTCATGGCTCAACTTACTGTATATATGCCTTAACAAAATGATTTACACAATCCTGGCCATGGGTTTTAATCATTACTTCAGAAAGATGACTGACTATGAAGAATGTAATTATATTCTATGGCCTGATAATGTGTGCAGTTTCTTGTAGAACAACTTTGTTGTTCAGCATTGTCATATCTTGCTTTGCTTTGTTGAGAATTATTTTGGGGTTTTTTGTATCTGTATTGTAAATATTCACTTTGCTAAAAGTATATTTAGCCATATGCTGCAGGCACATTATTAAGTTGTTTCAGCCATATACTCTCTCCAAAGTTAAAAACACTGTAGCTATAATTGTTCCCAGGACCTACATCACATTGCTGAATGTTGAGAATGAATTGCCGTCCCTCTCTTAGCCTAGGACTATCTGGACTCATGGATTAAGATGCTGGTTGTATACAATTTATATTTTGGCAACATTAGAATGTATTATATGCAATATTTTGGTTTTCATTGTACTGTATGTAATTCATATCAAATTGTACAGTTACAATTCAGTTTTCATAATAAATATTTTATTAAGTATGTGAATGTTGAATTTTACTTATAAATGTGTAATGAAATTTGTTTAAATTGTGAACTGGATAATTGGGGGAAATGGTAATTATAAATTATACAGTACATTGCAATCATCCACAAAAACAACTTTCTAGGCTAAAGGTCACACCTGGCTTTTGAATGTCATGATAGGACACATCCCCAAGTTTTGATATGGTAGGAAGAAAGCTACAGTTAAATATAAAATTAAATCAAAATTATAGTTTATGTAATTTTTCCACTATGTTCAGTTCCATTAACAATTATGGCATAATTAAAAAATGTTAATGTTCTGTTATTCCCAAGAAAAGTTTTCAGGAGTTGTTTGTAAACATGGAGGCATGCACAGGAATCAAAATGGCTATTACAGGAGTCAAAGCCCCAGCACACAAACATTGCATACAAGCAAAAAAGTGAATGGAGCTTCCATCTGACATGGTCACATGCAACATTCCCACAATTTTTGACAGCCTACAGATACCACTAGACATAAAACTTCTATTTCTGCTACCCTGAATTAAACTATGGCAGGTTATGGAACAGCTTATTTTTTTTAAGGTATTCAGGATTTTTCTGGACCAGCAACAACCACTTTCAGTCTTTGAAAACTTTTTATATCCTTAGCTCTGAAGACCATACTCCGGAACAGAATTTATTTTCATTAATTGTTATTTATATGGATGTTTTAAACCATGTTTGCTGGCCAGACATTGTAAGATTAGTAACTACGTTAAAAGAATGCAATAAATAAATACATAATTAGCTTCCTTGATGTAATTTTCAGTCCCCACAGTCTTTTCATCTAAGGATTTGTGGCATTTTTCACTGTTCTTTCTTAAAATGATAGAATCTACAGGCTGGCTTCTTAGGGCATGGGGGACCTGGGGGTGGTGGGACCAAAATTACATACCTGAGGTTTTGTAATAGTGCTTTTGTATTTTGATTGAAAAATACAATTCTAGCAAAATAATCAAAAAATCCTCCCCCAAAAAAGAATTAAGTGAACACTCACAAGGAGGTTGTTTGACATAAGGAACCAGAACGTTTTATCATTTGAAGTCTATTATTAAAAGTATCTGATGAATTATTTGCGGGTACAACCCAGAAAACAATGTGGCTACTCCGGTTCGTCAATGGTTCACATTTGTAGACCTGTTGCCAAAGCATAACAGACCACAGAGAGAAAAGAATGTGTTCCTTGACAATTACACATAACTTTTTTTTTGTTTCAAGGCAATTCATCCTTTCACAAATTTGTTCACTCTCTTCTGCTGTTTTAGTTGATTTGGAATTTGCACATTAGCAATTTGTGACTTGTTCCACCTTAGGTCTTGGCTATGCTTTTGCTGTTATAATTGAGTTCCTTTGCTTTCTTGTTCCAAATCTGTAGTCAATTTGATTTCTATATACTCCACCTGATGACATCCATTTATTTAAGCATAATTTTGTTAGAGGACTGTCCATTGTTAATATTCCACTCTCTAACCACAAGCAGCACATCTTGTTTGTATATTCTATCAATTTCATCCTACCCTCCCTGGAAAATACACACTGAGTAGTGAATATCAGAAAACAGTTGTATGCTTCCTTCTAACTCAAATTTCTCCAGCATCTGTGAAAATAGTATAACCAGGAGACAGCAGGGCTATTTCTGCTAAAGATGAACCTTGCCCCAAATTCTGTGTTGCTTAGATTTGTAAGATGTGTATCTCCCTGCTGCTTTGTGCTGCCATAACACCTCTGCAGATAGTACTTCTGGTGTTGGGAGCCAGTTATATTTCCCGAATAATGAGCCTATAGCTCTCTGATGAGAGCGTCATGTGGTTTTAAAATTAATGCCATCCCCTGTGAGAATGGCAATCTGAACAAACAAGAACTACTTGGAATTCCGAAAAAGACTATTGCCAAGAGTGCAACAATCTTAAAAGCCGCCTAAAGCATTTTTTCAGATCATCTTATATATAATGTAGCTAAAGTGGAGTTATTCTGCATCTCTTTCCCACCCTTCACCCCTCGTCTGGGTTGAGGTGTCTGTTTTTCAGTGACACTGTTATGTTCCCCGTGTTTGACATTCCAATGACAGTTGCCTATCTTCATAAGAAACCATGTGCTGCATAGTTCTTTTGGTAATGTGCCAAAGTGGAAGCTGCCCTTCAAACTCCATACCGTATATTAGCAGGAGCTGATTTTGATGGCTTTTAGCAGAGTTGCTCATTCAAAAGAAAAGTGAGATGACTAATGCCTGTTATGAGTTTATAATACAGTATATGTATTAACAGAAGAAACTCAGTGGGCCATATGGAGGGATTATACAATACTTCTGTGTTTTTGTGCCTCAAAGATAACCAAGAACTTCCTGCTTTATTCTGGCAACCCATCTACTGTATAGTACTAGCTGCTTTGTAATCTCACTTGCATTGTTTAATTGATGAACTCCATGAAGAAACCCTTTTAGTTTGTACAAGAAGACACAGAGCCAAGCACATTAAAAGAAAAACCCTGAGGGTATTTTCAGCCAAGTCTTTTCATCATGCAAGTAATGCTGTCCAGATGTCATCTTGTTTGTTTGTTTGTTGTTTGTTTTATTGGATTTATATGCCGCCCTTCTCCCAAAGGACTCAGGGTGGCGTACAACATTAAAAAACACATATCACAAAAGTTGGGTCAAGTTAGGAAGAAGGATAGAGCTGGCAGTTTGCACAGGGTAGGAAAAGATTGAGGTCCTCACCTAACTACCACAACTGCTACCTATCGTGTATTTGCTGCTCTTCCTTTCTGCAAAATAAATACAGACTGACAGAGAGACAGACAGACAATATGTTACGGGAAAAACATGGAATTGCCATAAAATGCCTTAATTTGTTTTACTAGACTTTTCCATCTAGAAACATCATATCATTCTATTACGTAGAATCTGTTCTCCTTAAATAAAAATATGTCTATGTTCAATGTGAAATGTTTAATGTGACATGTTCTCCAGCAAGCAAATATATATATATACACATCTGCCTAATATGTAATACAGCCCAGGTTCAAATCCCAGTAAGGATATGCCTAGCTGATGAGAGCTAAATAGCTTGAAATAGATCTATACTAGTCTCCCTTTTATTTATTTATCAGCACAAATACAACACAAACATAGCAAAGGAAACATTAAAAATAAAAATATGGTTTTCTGCCTGGGTGGTCTTCTGTAATGAGCCGAAGGACAGAAAGGGGGAGTAGTGAGCTCCCTCCCATATTTGGGCATACCAGGGGTTGTAACACAAATACACACACACACACACACATGTATGTATGTATGTATGTATATATGTATGTATGTATGTATGTATTTGTGTTACAACCCCTGGTATGCCCAAATATGGGAGGAAGCTCACTACTCCCTCTTTCTATCCTTCAGCTCATCACAGAAAACCATCCAGGCAGAAACCCATATTTTTATTTTTAATGTTGCCTTTTTATATTTGTGTTGTATTTGTGCTGATAAATAAATAAAGGGAGACTAGTATAGATCCATTTCAAGCTATTTAGCTCTCATCAGCTAGCCATACCCTTACTGGGAATCGAACCAGGGCTGTATTGCATATTAGTATATATATATCTTGTTTTTAAACACTATGGATCTTTCATTAATGTACCATTCTTTCCAAGTGTAAATAAAATTTACTTAGGAAACTATTGTTTAAGGTGTAGGCTGAAACTTCAGGAATTAGGAAGTTAGTGACATGCAAGTGAAATGGGCAATAGCAGTAGCCCTTAAATCTATATACTAGATTGACAGCGCTTTACAGCACTCCCTTAGCAGGTTACAGAGTCAGCATATTGCCCCCAACAATCTCTGTGTTCATTTTACGAACCTCAGAAGGATGGAAGGCTGATTCAACCTTGAGCCAGTCAGGATCAAATTCCTGACAGTGAGCAGTAAGTTAAACCACAATACTTCATTCTAACCACTGCCACCACAGCTCATAAATTCAGCTACATAAATTCAATAAATCCGTAAATCTTGCCAGAAACGTTTGAGTGTGTGTGTGTGTGTGTGTGTTGTATTTGTGCTGATAAATAAATAAAGGGAGAGTAGTATGGATCCATTTCAAGCTATTTAGCTCTCATCAGCTAGCCATACCCTTACTGGGATTTGAACCTGGGATGTGTTACATATTAGGCAGATTTGTTAGCCACTACACCACAGGCTCTCCTCCTTTATCAGCTAAGCCACGGAAATAGGTATGTATTTGTGTTACAACCCCTGTTATGCCCAAATATGGGAGGGAGCTCACTCCTCCCTCTTTCTGTCCTTCGGCTCATCACAGAAAACCATCCAGGCAGAAACCCATATTTTTATTAGCTTGAAATGGATCCATACTAGTCTCCCTTTATTTATTTATCAGCACAAATACAACACAAATATAAAAAGGCAACATTAAAAATAAAAATATGGGTTTCTGCCTGGATGGTTTTTGTTTTCGTAGATTTTCACGGGTGTAGGTATGCTGGTTTTGTTGTATTCAGGTCTTTTCCCGTGTAAGGTTGAGATTGTCTTTGCAACGTTTCGGCAGGATCTCACCTGCCATCTTCAAGCTTGGGCTTAAGATGGGAACGGAGCTGCCGTCTTTCTGTAAGTCTTGGTGGGAGGGGATGGTGTCATTCCACTTACTGAAACAAAGCCAGCACCCCATCCCCTCCCACCAAGACTTACAGAAAGACGGCAGCTCCGTTCCCATCTTATATATATATACACACACACTCATACACACACACACACACACACACACACACACACACACACATATATATATATATATATATATATATATATATATATATATATATATATATATATATATATATTGCAATATATGTTTACTGAAAAGAAGCTAGCCTTATTGACTTCATTCGGGCTTATTAGGTAAGTGGATGTAGAATTTCAGCCTTAATTACATTGAAGCAAGAAATAAATTAATCCCACAGTGCTAAATTAACTGTATGCTGCTAGCTAGCACAACCATTTTTTTCTTGTAAAAATTCCATCTACCATCAAATGAAGCTTTCTACTGAAGCTGTAGAAACAGTTGGATTATCACCTTTCCTTTTTAAAACCATTTTTTTAATTCACTGATCTGTGCTGCATTGAAGTTCTGTGAAAATATGGCATAGTAATTTTCATTGTTGTGAATTGTTCCTGAAACTAGTGCAGTAGAACAAATTGATGTCAGGAAAGTCAAGTAAGTTTTTCTGACCCAAAATGCAATTTATAGCTCAGCTATAAACATTCAAACACAAAAAACATTGATTGGGGTACCAAGAAATGGGAACAGTGCTAGGAAACAAGGCCAATGGCAGATAATACCTATGGAAAATAAGTATTAATTCTTATTCAGAGAACATAATTTATCTGTAATTCATTGAGCTATCTTCTGCCAAGCTTACTTCATTATTCTTGCCTCATCACCATCCATATCCAATGAAGCTATATTGCTATAACCATTACTACAGGTATAGTATGTATGCTATGTATATTACAATCAGCAAAAGTCTGTAACAGCATTCCATCTCTGCCTTTAAGTTTGTCTTCTGCTCCCTCTGGTGCCATAATAAACAATTTGTGATTCAAAGGAAGTATATGCTGATCTCCCAATATAAACTGACAAGTTCTGGAAAAGGTTTGTGACAGATTTCTCCTACATTACTTTCATTAATGATAAGGCTGCATCACCCCTACTATCTCAGTTGAATTCACTCTGCACCAAATTCAATATCAATTTTTCATGAAAGAAACAGACAGTGCTAACAAAACTCAGAAGTGAGAGGTTTTCCCTGCAGACTCATTTATTCAGAATGGATTTTTGCTTGAGAAAAGAATATATGAAAAGACTGGTTGTAGAATATAAACAACACGTAGGGTATACAGTATATCCAGGGAAGTTTGAAAGTATGCTAACATTAGAGACAATATCTAATTCCTTCATCTGTGTTTTATCGTTTTTATTATAGCTTTGTTGAAATGTGGAATATTTGTTTGTAAAACACACATTGTTAAGGAAATTGAGAATTCAGTAGCTAAAATACTTAGGAATTGTAGCCAAAACATCAGAATGACACCAGATTGGGAAAGACTGGTATAGTTATTCCTCAGTTTGAAAACAGATGAAGGCAAGGATCAGAATCAAACGTTGTACCCACCATTATCAACCCAGTAACGATCAAGCAAGTTCAACAATTTCAAAGTTTTTCAGTTGTGAAACTGATTTTGTCACAAGTAAAATGTCCTGCCCCATTTACATGTGAAACAAATACATTTATTTCGATCCCAAAACCGATTCTAACCATGGTTTAACACCTTATTACATTTATCTATTTCATTTCCTCCCTGCTTAATAATAATAATAATAATATTTAATGCTTCTAGACCGCCCCCTCTCCCGCAAGGGACTCGGGGCGGTGTACAGTTCATACAAAATATAACAGGATGCAATAAAATTAAATTAAATATGTACAGTTGACAATTGACATGGAGGAGGTTAAAATGTAGTTAAAAGAACTGTACAAAGCAGATATAAAATAAATTCAAACCCCTAAAAACAAATACAGTAAATTAAAAAACCCTAAAATAACCAGATATAATACATTTGCCAGGAGAGACAGTTGAATTATGCCAGGCCTGCTAGTCGGAACAGGTGGGTCTTCAGTTTTTGCCGGAAGGAGCGGAGGTCAGAAGTGGTTCTAATGTCGGGGGGGAGGTCATTCCAGAGGGTTGGGCCCATCACAGAGAAGGCCCTACTCCTCGGTGTCGCCCGCTGGCATTGCCTAGTGGACGGCACCAGGAGAAGTCCCTCCCTGTGTGAGCGTATTGGCCGCAGGGATGTATGTGGGAGGATGCGATCCCGCAAGTAACTAGGTCCCGTGCCATGGAGCGCTTTAAAGATGGTAATCAGCACCTTGAAACGCACCCGGAAAACCACAGGCAGCCAGTGCAGCTCGCGCAGGAGAGGTGTTACGTGGGAGTACCTCGTACTCCCCATCACAGCCCGCGCGGCTGCGTTCTGAACTAACTGCAGTCTCCGGGCGCGTCCCAAGGGCAGCCCCATGTAGAGAGCGTTGCAGTAATCCAGGCGGGACGTCACCAGCGCATGAGTGACCGTGCATAGGGCATCCCGGTCCAGTAGGGGGCGCAATTGGCGCACCAGGCGAACCTGGTGGAACGCCCCCCTTGCCACGGCTGCCACATGGTCATCCATTGACAGCCGGGCATCAAGGAGGATGCCCAAATTGCGCGCCCGTTCCACAGGGGGCAATTGTTCGCCCCCTATGGCCAGCGATGGGATCAGCTGGCTGAACCGAGGTGCCGGTAGCCACAGCCACTCAGTCTTGGAGGGGTTGAGTTTAAGTCTGTTGTCCCCCATCCAGACCCCGACGGCCTCCAAACACCGGGACATCACTTCGACAGCCTCGTTGGGGTGGTTTGGAGTTGAAATATACAGCTGAGTATCATCAGCGTAGAGGTGATACTCAACCCCAAAACCACGGATGATCTCACCCAGCGGCTTCACATATGTGTTGAACAGGAGAGGCGAGAGGACCGACCCCTGTGGCACTCCACAAGTGAGTGGCCTCGGGGTCGACCTCTGTCCCCCTGTCAACACACATTGCCTCCGGTCGGAGAGGTAGGAGCCAAACCACCGCAAAACGGTACCTCCGATTCCTATCCCCTCCAACCGGCGCAATAGGATACCATGGTCGATGGTATCAAAAGCCGCCGAGAGGTCTAATAGGACCAGGATAGAGGAACAACCTCTATCTCTGGCCCTCCAGAGATCATCAACCAACGCGACCAAGGCTGTCTCTGTGCTGTGCCCGGGTCGGAAGCCGGACTGGTGTGAGTCTAGATACTCGGATTCGTCAAGGTGTCGTGGAAACTGCTGCGCCACCACATTCTCTACAACCTTCGCTAGAAACGGAAGGTTGGAGACTGGACGATAAATAGCTAGCTCCATTGGGTCAAGTGAAGGCCTCTTAAGCAAGGGCCTCACCACCGCCTCTTTCAAGGCGCTTGGTAAGGATCCCTCACCCAATGAGGCATTCACCAGGCCCAGAAGCCAGCCTCGGGTCACCTCCCAAGATGCCAGTACCAACCAGGAGGGACACGGGTCCATTAAACATGTGGTGGGTCGCAGCCGTCCACGCAACCTATCTAAATCCTCCGGGGCAACAGAATCAAACTCCTCCCAGGATGGTCTCACAAGACTCGCTGTTGGCGGCCCGTCTGGTCCACTGAGTGGGGCCCATCCGCTCCGGATCTGAGCGACTTTGTCCTGCAGATATTCCCCAAATTCCTCTGCTCTGCCCTGTAAGGGTGCCCCCTGTGTCCTCTGTGACAAGAGGGAGCGGGTCACCCTAAACAGGGCGGCAGGGCGGTTATCCGCGGACGCAATAAGGGTGGCGCAATATCTATGTTTGGCCACCCTTAATGCCACAAGGTAGGTCCGCAAGTAGGATCTTACCTGTGTTCGATCAGATTCGGAGCATGAGGACCTCCACCTGCTCTCTAGACGTCTCCTGTGGCGTTTCATCACCCTCAGCTCCTCGGTATACCGGGTGGGTCGCTGCCGCAGGAGAGGTCGCAAAGGCGCAACCCGGTCCAAGGCCCCAGCCGCTGCCCTATTCCAGGCGGCCGCTAGGTCCTCCGACCGAGCGCGGGTCAGGGCTACAGGTAATGGCCCAAGCTCCATCTGGAACCTATCCGGCTCCATCAGGTGCTTGGGGCGGTACCAGCGTGGACCGTCTGGTCCCGCCTCCTCGCGGTGGGGGGTAGCGCCAGGGAAGTCAAGCCGGAGACATGAGTGATCTGACCATGACAGGGGTGTAACAGTAAAATCCCCTCTACCCAGATCACTCGTCCACTGCTCAGATACAAAAACAAGGTCCAATGTGTGGCCTCCTTCGTGTGTGGGTCCCTGAATTAACTGGGTCAGGCCCATGGCTGTCATGGAAGCCATGAACTCCCAAGCTACCTCAGACGCTGCTCCCGTCGACGGCAGGTTGAAATCCCCCATAACCACAAGCCTGGGGATCTCAACCGCCGTCTCCGAGATCAGCTCGAGGAGCTCGGTCAGGGCTGCTGATGTATAGCGAGGAGCCAAGTATACAATCAGCAAACCCAACTGCCTTCCTGGGCCCCATTTCACACCAAGAGACTCACACCCGGATATCTGAGGAACAGTGAACTCCCTCGGCTCTAGACCTTCCCGTATAACTACCGCCACCCCACCACCCTTACCCAAGGCCCGAGGCTGATGGAATGCACGGAAACCTGGTGGGCACATTTCCACGAGGGGTAAACCACCCTCGTGGCCCAACCAGGTTTCCGTTATCCCTGCAAAGTCTAGCTCCCCCTCAGAGATCAACTCATTAATGAGGGGGGCCTTGTTGGTTACGGACCTTGCATTGCAAAGCATCAGCCGTAGGCCCGGGCTCTGTAGTTCCTGGCCACCTAGGTTGCGGGGGTTGGTGCAAACGACCGGGCATAGCCAACAACCACGGTCTCCCAACCGACCTTGTGATCTTCTCTTGTCCTCGCATCCCCCCCTCCCCGCGACCGTTGTAATCAAACAACCCTCTATTGGAATCACTTGTTCCCTCTCCCCCCCCTGCTCCGCTCACTTCCTTCCCGGACTCACCTGTCCGTCTGGCACTGGCACTGGCGCCTCTCCCGGCCTGGTTATCACACCCCCCCTCCCTGGAACCCCTTAATAACAATAAAAAACTTCTGGATAAAAAGCCCCTCAGCCTCCGTTTCTTCCACCTCCCGGGGTTCACAAACCCGTCATCAAGGCAGGCCCTTGAGAGAGCCAAGGGCCATACCTGCGAGAGCGGGGCCTCCCGCAGGCGGAGCAGGTCCAACCTCGAATAAATAGTTTGTTAAAAATCCAATGGAATCAGGATGCTAATAAAGGTTGATAGAAAGTTGGTAAAAGTTCATAAAAGTTGATGGTTAATGAGTCGGGGTCTTAGAGGGAGGAAGGAGATGTTAAAATATTTAGATAGAGAAGAAGGGGGTGGGAATGATCGAATACCCCCAATTACATAAAATTGCATAAAACGACGAAGGTGACCACAAGGTAAGAGATTGTTCAAGGTATTCAGGATGTTCCATGGCAGAGTGACCCAAACGTGGGAGATTATTCGCGCTGGTTCAGGGTGGTTCCTTCCTTTTTTGGTTGTTGTTATTTTGTTGTTGTTCTCTCCAGCGCTGTTCATGCCAGTATCTTTCACCTTGCACCAT
The DNA here is from genome assembly GCF_964273705.1 of Natrix helvetica. NCBI lineage: Eukaryota > Metazoa > Chordata > Lepidosauria > Squamata > Natricidae > Natrix > Natrix helvetica. The sequence goes on from NC_138548.1 coordinate 65,653,282, forward strand.
TTGTCCTGGGCCAACCCGCAGTCTGCTCCGTGCTGCTATTCCGCTCCATGTTACTGTTCTCACTGTAGCCACCATTGCAGCCCCGCCTTCTCTTCGCTCCAAACAGCCTTCCTTCTGTTTCTATTTCAGCGCTCACCGCGCTCTCCGCCAGACTCCGAACTCCTCCGACCACCCTGGCAGCCCAAAATGGGCTCAAAACAAGCCAGGGTGGACAGGCTATCAAACCCTCGGGCCTCGGATGGCATGAGGCCCGGCAGCAGCCCTAATCCATCGGGGAACTCCGCGGCGTTCTCCGAAGCTCAGGAGGCGACTGCCATAACCGGAAGCTCTCCTCCTCAAAGTTGGCTTGGTCCCACTCAGTGATTGTTCCATCTACAACAGGGGTATCAAACTCGATTTCATTGAGGGCACATCAGTCTTGTGTTTGACCTCATGAGGCGGGGTGGGTTGGCCAGCTATACATCACTTGTGTTGGGTGCCTATGGCAGCCTGAAAGCTCTGTCAGCGAAAATGGGCTGTTTCCAGGGTGTCCCTGCAGGTCAGATCTAAGCACCTCGTGGGCCAGATCCTGCCCTCGGGCCTTGAGTTTGACACCTCTGATCTGCAACTTTCTGTTCTTCCTTTGTGAACTAAGAACATCTATGATGGTTCTAAGAATGGGCAACCTTTTAACTCTGTTCCTAAATCTGACTTTATTTACTCTTGCCTCAGGGCATCTCTGACCTAGAACTATCCCAGGTACAGGACATCATTCATCCTGATCAGCTACAGAAGATTTGTCCTTTATCTTCTTCCCAATGATGGTTAGATCAATCCAAGTGGTGTTCTCTCTAGCAGGAGATAATACCTCTTCAGGTAGCACATTGGTAATTACATCCTTTTAATGATCTTCCCATATTCTCACAAAACAGTGCTGTATGGGCTTCAAAGCAAACAAACTGATTTCTTTGTGGTTTTGTCCCACAGAACAGGGGTCCCCAACCCTTGGGCTGCAGACCATTGGGAAACTGGGTCATCAAAACGTCAGACAAGTGCACAAAGCATCATTTACACATGCGCAGGATTTAGGTTGTGTGCATGAAACCATTCCTCTGCAGCCACTAAAACTGCCAAAGCTGCAGCCACAGGTCCATAGAATCCAAAAGGTTGGGGACTCCTGTGCCAGACTTCAATCTCTTCCTGTGCAAACTAGAGGTAGCATACGCCAAGAAGGGGCCTGATATATTTAGAGCTTTCAACTTGCACATTGCTTTTTAATGCATTAACTCTCTGATTAAAACTCTCCAAAGTGTTGACACCCAAGTGGCCAAACTAACTGACACCACCTCCCAATCCCACTTTATGCAGAAGACGCTATTCTTTTCTTCCTCTTTTATGTAGGGCTTTAAAAAAAAACGGCACCCTATTTTAAAGAGGAACAGTTGGTCATTAATTACAATAAATCTAAAGTTTTAATTTTCTCTTAACAAAAGTCGTCAGTGGAATTAACTCCCCAAAACTATGGCAAATTAACTGTTTTAAATATTTGGGCACAATCTTTCAGCATTCTGGGAAATTCAAGGAAATTAACAGTTCAGATTAATTCTGACTCTTCTGCTACCGAAAAGATGGCTTTAGCTACTATTAAATTTTATAGATAACAAGGGCAAATTCCATTCTAGTGGCATGTAAATTGCTTATGGCTCAACTATTACAACCATAAGGGCATATAAAATCATTCAATCTAGCTTCCTTTGGACTCTGTCACTTTTCCAAAATATGTCCCTAGTGTAGTTTTGAAGCTTGAAGCTCCTGTTTAAGGCTCGGGCTTGGACCCAGATTTAAACATTATGGCTCAGAATCAAATTTGAACCTATGGAGCTGTAATCTCTACTGTTCAGAGACAGCTATGCATCTCATTGCTATTAAACTTGCATGGAAAAATTATATAGTCTTGGCTTTCCCAATCGTCCGCAACTTAACAATTGGTTGTTTAATGACTCTTAAAACGTATGGGAGATTTTTTAAAAGCTACTTATAATCTCAAGACTTACAACTGCTTCCCTCCCCTTGCAGTCATGTGATTGCATTTTGAGTACTTGACAACCAGATTGTATTTATGACCAGTTGCAGAATCCCACAATCATATGACCACAATTTGCTATGTTTTTGCCAGTTTCTAACCTTTTTGGCTTTTTTCCAGGATGCCCATTTAAAAGAATGGATTCACTGAATAAGCATGGTGACTCACTTTATGAGCATTATAAAATCAGCTTAACAACAATGACTTATAACAAAAAATTGAATCTCAATTGTAGTTACAAGTCAAGAACTACTTGTAGGCTAATTGACCTTTATGGAGGCCAAATCAGTGATAAAATAATCAGTTAGGAACATTCATCTTCTGAATGATCTCACCAGCTCCTGAACATTATTCCCAAATTTTAAACTGCCACCGGCAGTTTATTTATTGCTGAATATTTACATAATCTAATTCTGAATAAATATAGATGGATTTTTTTTCTGGAACCCATCTTAATGCTCTTCCTTCTGTACATTGATGGATAAATTGCATGAGTCTCCTTATCCTCAGAGACTTTGCCATCATAAGTTTAAAGAAGTAAACACTCTTTCCCACATCTTTTTACAGTGATTCTTATAAGATATCCCAAGATTCACTTGGTTCTCAATTATTTTCATCTCAAGGCCATATCATTAAATGCTGAATGCACCCTATATTGAACTTCTTTTTCTGCATGATTATTGGCTAGAATTGCTAACTCGGGAAACATTCTTAAAGGGTGCCCTCAATCCCCAACCAACCCTAATACTATTGAGATGGTATTGATAAAACATGGAGGCCCACAGCTTCCGAATATCATTTTTATTTCTGAAGGGGGCTGAATTGGCCCAATCAGAAGTGGAAATCTGGGATCTCCCTGGACTCTAGGTTCTTTTTTGAGAAGTAGATGGAGTCATATGTAGAAAGGCTTTTATATAGATAAAACTATACCAGTTTTCCCCATTCCTGGATTGGGAGGTCCTGCTCACAAAACTCATGCATTGGTCACTTCTGGATCATATTATTGCAATGTGCTCTGTATGAAAACTACTAAGAAACTGTACCTAATTCGGAATGCAGTTATGGCCCTTCTCATTGCTGCTGTTCCAATTGTCTACTCATGATCCTCAAGTCTTTCTATAGCCTCCATGTATTTTCTCTTTTCTTACCACATGATCTTTGATGGTGATCAACTCATTGACTTTAAATTTTTGCCCCAGGAGAGCATGGCACTGTAAGAAATAGTAGTCTCCACTTTTGCTTCGGCGGGTGGCCTCCATTTCTGCTACCCAATGACAAACCATTCATTCTTCTCTTGTAGCTTCAGTTAGAATCTTTACCTCTCTTCTAGATCATCTCTTCTTATTTTCTTTCTGTCTGTCCCTTCTCTTACAATCCCAGGCCAATAACATCCCCTGATATCCAATTCCACTTCTTCATAAACAGCTGAAATATATCACATCTTATTAGGTACTGTTTTAATAAAACATATTTTCAAATGGTTCCCAAATGATTTATTTAAAATAATTATAAAAAAAAATAACAGAAATCATATTTAGTCTCTGTTTTCTTAGTCACATATCTACGATAATATTTCTTATTCTTTGGATACATAACATCAGTTTTTTAAAAAAATAATACAAAATGCATCCCGCTTCTCTTTGAATATAAAGTAAAATCATTTGTATAGCTTGCTAGATATGCTGTCTATAAATCTGAAAAATGCATGAGTCAGATCAAAGATGATGTACAGAATCTGTTTGAGCCAGATCAAGGATTAGGCAAAGAATCTGGCATTTATTAACGTCTCTTCTCAGCTTCTAAAGGTTTACTCTGTTTCTGTAAATGCATTTTATAAGCTTTTGATGTTTTGTACTTATAAACCTTTATGAATGTCTGTGGTCCTACTATTTTTAATTTTCACAATATCTAGGACAATGAATTTGAAAGGCGAATAGTGCACAAAAGATGCTTCCTCACCCCAGGAGGCCCAGCATCTGCTCAACATTTAATATTCTTTTGTCTGAATTTTTAGAAAGCACAAAGAGAAGTTCTTTTTCCCTATACCAGTGTTTCTCAATTTCAACATCTTTAAAATGTGTTGATTTCAACTACCACAACTCCCCAAAATTCAATCAGCAAAATTATTTACATTCTTTTAAGCCCTGGTGGCACAGTAGTTAGAATGCAGTATTGCAGGCAAACTTTGCCCACAGCCTGGAGTTCGGTCTTCCTGGGACTCAAGGTTGATTCAGGCTTTCATCTTTTTAAGGTTGATAAAACAAGGTCCCAGATTGTTGGAGGGAGTATGATGGCATTGTACGCAACCCAGATAGTATTGTAAAGCTCTATAGGGCAGTATATTTTAGGCTGCATAAACTGAGGGATAGAATCAAGATCATGTGAAGTGATAATACCATTTTATAATGCCTCGGTAAGGCCACACTTCAAATACTACATCCACTTTTGGTCACCCCGATGTTAAAAATATGTTGAGACTCTAGAAAGAGTGCAGAGAAGAGCAACAAAGATGATTAGGGGACTGGAGGCTAAATAAATATAAAGAACGGTTGCTGGAACTGGGTATGTCTAGCCTGATGAAAAGAAGGACTGGGGTAGCAGTGTTCCAATATCTCAGAGGCTGCCACAAAGAAGAAGGAGTCAAACTATTATCCAAAGCACCTGAGGGTAGAACAAGAAGCAATGGGTGGAAACTAATGATGAAGAGATGCAATTTAGAACTAAGGAGAAATTTCCTGACAGAACAATTAATCAGTGGAACAACTTGCCTCCAGAAGTTGTAAATGCTCCAACACTGGAAGTTTGTAAGAAGAGATTGGATAACCATTTGTCTTAAGTGATGTGTAGGATTTCCTACCTAAGCAGGGGGTTGGACTAGAAGACCTCCAAGGTCCCTTCCAACTCTGTTATTCTATTTCTATATATCTAAATGCTGCTGTTATTTAATCCTAATTTGTGGGTTATTGTGTTCGATATTTCTATGCAAGTACTTTTTACCCATTTTCCCCTATTCTTTTAATTTGAAATATACTAATTTAGGTCTGAATCCAGTAATATCCAGTTATCAATTAGAACAAGGCTTCTGGTTAAAGTGCTCAGAGTCTCTTTTGAGTACCTCCTCCTTTCACTGGCTTTGGTGGAAGTGTGTGGTTGAGGAAGCCTCTGGAACATACTTGCTCAGGTGAGAAAGAAGAAAACGTAAGTGTTTTTACCTCACATTGGTTCTCAGTTTGAAAAAGGAGTGAAGGATTGTTCCTAGGTTATCCTTTTTTTAAAAAAAAATCTATTCTGCCTCTTCCAACAATATTTGATTTTGAATGACTGGGACTCTAAATATATATATTGACTTCACATGATCTCAGGCGAGAAAACATGTGATAATTCTCCCACTAACACTCTGTGTCTAAATTACAGAGTTCACATATGGAGAGTAAGCTATTTAAAAGTGTTGACATGTGTTCTCAAAAGGGTAAAATAAAGTAAATTGCATAGTTTCTGCAAAAGAAGATAATTCTGATATGGGTTATATAGGATTCATCGCTGACTACATTTCCTGTCCACCCATCAGTTCGAAAGTGGGCAACCACGAGTAGATCGATGAGTACCACTTCGGTGGACAACTTAATGGAGACATGAAAGAACCCCCCAACTGGGCATTCCCCCCCCCCCAACCAGGTAATGGTGGTGTCACTGGAAAATCCTTTCCACTCGGAAATGCTTCAGTGCACCTGACAAGAATGTAGTACTGATTATGTTGGGATTTCAAACTTTACACATCTTCCAGCACATTCAGCTGTCAAGAATTTGTAATAAATTTAAACTCAAGAGTTTTAAGACTGAAGAAATACTAAAAACCAGTGGAATACAGATAGACATTCAGATCCAGCTCTGGACACATCCACTCTTACTTACACCACATTTTCTTTCCCACTTGTCTTACTCCCATGAGGTTCCCTACCCCAAATTGGACCGGTCATAAAATTAGTAACTTTATATCACTGTATATGCTCACTAGCTAGGTGAAGCTGGGCTTAGGAGCCCCAAATAAATTCCTTGAATTTTTACATACTCCATGCTTGTCTACTTAGTAGGGATACACTTCCTGTTCATACCTCACGTTTTTGATGGGCATAGCAGGTGCCATGTTACTGGTTTCTTCCCTTAAGGAAAAAATCTGGAAAAATTCAGAAAGACAAGTTCAGGAAAGTTTGTTGTGAAAGGGATCTTGGAGTCCTAGTGGACAACCATTTAAATATGAGCCAGCAGTGTGCAGCAGCTGCCAAAAAAGCCAACACAGTTCTAGGCTGCATCAACAGAGGGATAGAATCAAGATCACGTGAAGTGTTAATACCACTTTATAATGCCTTGGTAAGGCCACACTTGGAATACGGCATTCAGTTTTGGTCCCCACGATGTAGAAAAGATGTGGAGACTCTAGAAAGAGTGCAGACAAGAGCAATGAAGATGATTAGGGGACTGGAGACCAAAACATATGAAGAACGGTTGCAGGAACTGGGTATGTCTAGTTTAATGAAAAGAAGGAGTAGGGGAGACATGATAGCAGTATTCCACTATCTCAGGGGTTGCCACAAAGAAGAGGGAGTCAAACTATTCTCCAAAGCACCTGAGGGCAGAACAAGAAGCAATGGGTGGAAACTAATCAAGGAGAGAAGCAACTTAGAACTGGGGAGAAATTTCCTGACAGTTAGAACAATTAATCAGTGGAACAGCTTGCCTCCAGAAGTTGTAAATGCCCCAACACTGGAAGTCTTTAAAATGATGTTGGATAGCCATTTGTTTGAAACGGTATAGGGTTTCCTGCCTAGGCAGGGGGTTGGACTAGAAGACCTCCAAGGTCCCTTCCAACTCTGCTATTGTATTGTATTGTATTGTATTGTATTGTATTGTATTGTATTGTATTGTATTGTATTGTTATTTAGTTTATTCATTATTTGTAGGTTTAAAAAACATTCATTTTAAAGTTCTGATTTCACTAACTTTGTGGGTGACTTTGAATTATTTTTAAGCAGAACATGAGGATAGTTTAAATAATTAAAAGGAATACAGTTGAAGTACATTATTTGCAGAAAAGAGAAATGGAGATCTGCCACGCTTATACAATTGTTTTATGATCAATTTGTCACATATAAAATGTCTGGGATGTGACTGCAAGGAGTACAACAGTAGCTTCTACAGTTTAGAGAGTTTCAAAGGGAGATTTTTCGTGGGCTCTTGAGTTTTTAAAAGCAATTTATATGAAAATCACTTACGAACTAGAAGTGCATTTTGGGATGAAGCCTGACAAATATACAGTAAGAAAGGTAGCTGCATAGGGTACAGATATTTAATGAATGAAATGCAGTTGAGCCTTTTGTTCTACTTTCTTCCTTACTGAGTGTTATTTATATGACATCATTTATGCCTCATTGCAGAAACTGTAGTGCACAATTGATTGGATAAGGGTTGATGCTAACGGAAGCTAACGGATTTCAAGATCCAGTATTCAGAGACAAGAGGCAAAAGCTCAGAATACTCAATTTAAATAAAAATACAACGTATATAATGACAGGCAAAATTGGAATGGTGGCACTGGAGAAATAAAGAATGTGGCATGGCCTGTGTCTAACCAATACACAAGATTGATTTTAATCAACTACAGCAAGAATAGTTACATAAAAAATTAACATTTGTATATGGAGATTCTCAGTCATCCAGATCACGGTTGTCCCAAAGATGCTTTTTCAAGAGGAACTGAAGAAGCTTCTTGGACGAGAAGCGAAACATCTTCAAGGAAAAACAAAGAAAGCCCAGATATTTTTTGAAAAAGCATCTTTGGGAGTAACAATTGTAGAAATTGTAAATAATTGAGGATTTTTTTTTTTTACAATGGAGTAGTATGGATATTAAGAGCCAGTTTGGGGTCATGGTTAAGATATTAGACTAGAAACTGGGAGTCTGTGAATTCTAGACATGCCTTAGGCACAAAGTCATCTGGGTGACCTCAGGCCATAGATGATATTCAGAAGGTTCTGACCAGTTCTGGAGAACGGTAAATACCACCTCTGACTGCCCCTGCCCCCATCTATTATCTGCCTCCCAAATCCCAGCTGATTGGAAGGCTTTTGCAATAACCTTCCCCTGGAGTGGGGAAGGAATGGAGATTTTATAGTATCCTTCCCCTACCAACCCTATCGAGCAACAACCACCAAGCCATGCCACATCCACTCAGCCACACCCCACAGCAATGGGAAACCACTTTTGAAACCCTTGCCATGAAATCTGCAAAATGTATCCAGGCAGTCTCCAAGAACAGAAGAAAAAAAGGTATAGATATTAAAAATAATATGCAAACCAAAATGGAACCTCACAAATTTCACCCAAATTCCTAACATTCATGTTCTTTGTAGGGGAAAAAAATAACAAAGAGTGCTAATTATTACAATAAACCTGAGATGTATAATTTAAACTCCCAAAGCTCTAGTAAATAGAGGATTCTAGGAAAGTCATATCCTATCATTAGAAGCCAGAACAATTAGTTCCAGAAATTCCATTCTCTCTAATATGAAGCTGACTACAGGAGAAAATCTGGAATATGTTTAATTCTAAGTAAATCTTAGTGTGTGGCTTTCTTTCTAATAAAAGTCTTTATATCTTCTGCCTGAAAAAGTGATTTTATCAGCTCATCTAAAGCACATATTTGCTTATTGCATGTTTGTGATGAATAATATTTTGCACTGTCATTGGGTTTCAACCAATATTTGAAATCGAATAGGATTAAAAGAAATGCAGAATTATTCATTGTTTATAGCTTCCCTGGTTCTTCTTCCTAAGATAATGAGTCTGGAAAGGGTGAGCAATGGCCTGAATTACTTATCTGCCTATATTCAGTAATATTTGTGTCCTGCCAGATACAGCAAGCTACCTTTTTTTCTTTCCTCCAGTGAGACTACTGCATAGCAAAGCAGAATGTAATCAAGATGCCATTTCCAGCCTTGCAATCAATTCTGGTTGTTTCCCACATGCCATTCCTCAGCCTTTCAGACAAGCTGCAAACAGGTCTGTTAAAAGCTATAACACTCTTAGTGCTTTTGACAGCTACTATTCTTCACCATGGCCATGAACAATTGTGAAGCTGCTGGTGTCTGACTGAAATAATAGCTATACATACAAGATCATTTGTAAGACAGATGGCTCAGGCAGGTACCATTTATGAGCCAATAGTTCTTTCATCACTTAAAGCCTCCTTGAGGAGTAGAAAGAGTTACAGAAACATGCAAGCTCACTAATTCGTACAAATCATTGTGGGAAGGTTTGGGTTCTTAGAAATATCTCACATCTTCAAAACCTACAGGTTTGCAAAGTCTAAAATCTAAACTTGGATCTTTGATGACAAAGAACAGGGATTTGCAGGCGCAATAGTTATACCTTCTGTGGCTTTTCTTGCTAAATGTGTACAACTGGATAAAGTTCATTTTACAGCTTCTATGTTCTTAGGCTCTTGTCCTTCCATGATGTTCAAAATCATGCAGTCCTTTGTATTGCATTTCACTATCTTGATCGTATCTTTTTTATTGGACATGCAGCTTTCACCTCATTTTTAGATATGCCTAGATTTGAAATATTCCCTAGGGCAGTTTCCCAACCATAGCAAATTTAAGATGTCTGGATCTCAAGTCCCCAAATCCCCCAGCAAGTATAGAATTGTAGACATGCAGGCCACACTTCTTAAAATTGCCAAGATAGAGAAACATTATACTATGTAAATACTGTACTATGTCAGTACATTACAATATCCTAGGTCAGGGGTCCCCAACCTCTGGTGTGTGGCCCGGTACTGGGCCATGACTTATTGGGTGGATGAGCATGTGAGCACACAAAGCTCCGTTTGAGCAAGCAATGGGCACACACGCAAAGCTACCCTCTTCTCCAGCTTCACCGCCACAGCTGTTGCCAGTCCACAGAGTTGCAAAAGTTGGGGACCATGTCCTAGGTTCTTGGGAGAAACACTTGATGTCTTTGAAGCTGTGTGTTCATATTGTTGTTTATATCATCATCATCATCATCATCATCATCATCATCATCATCATCATCATCATCATCCTGTTAATCCTTTTACCAGCCACTAACCAGATTGAATAATATGTTGAAAGATCTGGGGATTTTTCTGAAAATCTTATTTACCGCCATTCAACTTTATATCCTATGTCTTTTTAAAATTAAATTTCATTTCTAAAAGATAATAAGCCTCTGTTTTCTTTATTTTTTTATCAACCAATGTCATACCTTTTGCAAATATCAGGTGGCAAATATTATAATGATGGGGGAAGTAACGGAGGAAAAGCAAATTGAAGAAAAATTCATGGAAATTCAGAGAAAAGATAAGTAAATGAAGAGAGGCCACTTGTGCTGAAACAAGAAAAGTTAGAGATTCAAAATATCTAGAAGGGACTGAAGAGCCAAAAGCTCATTTTATTCCCAATCACTCTAGGAAAATTTAAATTCTATAAAATAAGTGGTGGGAAGAAAAAAAGAACACCTGTTGTAAAATAAGTTTTAATTCAGCAACTCTTCTCATTCATATTGACAGAATGTTTCTTTAAAAAATGAACAAGTACATAAAGTGAACATTGATTATATGATGATCTCTCTCCTGAGATATAATAGGTGCCACTGATACTAAAATTAGCTATTAGGAAATCTGAGAAGCAAATAAATATAATCCTGAATCTCCAATCTTCCATTATCTGCTTGGCGATATGAAGTCATACATTGTAAATTCTTTCCCAGCTTCTTCTTTCCCAATGCTTCATTCACTGGCTGCTCTTGGAAAGCCACAAGTTATCATAATGCATGTTTCTGCTACTAGGTTTCAGTGAGGACAGAAGGGGCCAAGCCATCATGTTTTAATTTCAGGTTATTCCTGGCATCTTTCCATGGAGCAAAACAGAGGCATCTGCAGGGGTGACAGGGAGATTGGGAAAGTCAATGAAGTCAAAATGATGCCATGATCACAGTCCCTCCCCTTCTTTTACATACAGACATTTCTGCAGCAAAAGAAATAAATAATAATGCTAAGAAATTAATGCCTAGAAATGCTGAGGCCAATTCTTTACACATATGGTGCCATTTTTTTCTGGGACACTCCTATATTTTCCATCTCATCTAGTGAAATGTGATTTTTTTTTATAATGCCTTTTCATCTCATCTAGTGAAATGTGAGTATTTTTTAATACCTTCCCTCTAAGACATATTTAGATAAAAGCTATGAATAATTTCCAAAGGTCTGATGATGCCAGCTGTAAAGTCTGTTAGTATAAACAGGAACTATAATCTCTCCTGAACCATTAGGCATTAAATGATGCTTTCAGATGTTATTGTGTGGATTTTTTTTCTCACTGTCATCCTTGATGTTGAAGTCTCCAATAAGCAGACCACAGAAGATAGAATATTTTAACTTTATCTTGGGAAAATCGACTCATTCCATTAGTGCTCCCCTGTGGCACACTGAAAAGCTACATTGACAAATAATTCTGCATTGAAGTTAGCAGTAGTTAACCTAATGCTAAATGATATGAATGGAGATTTGGGTGTTCTACACACATTATTATACTGAAATGAGCTAGCTTGTCTTCCCTGCTGTGCTGTGCCATTCCACAGCCCCATGTGTTTTCTCCACAAATGTTTTAATATGTCCCTAATTACTTTTTAATTGCAGCAGCTGTTTTTGATGTGCACTGGGCACATGAGATAAATCTTCCTTATACGTGCTTCTTTTCCCTTATGTTCCACAGATTCTGCCACATCTCATTGCCATTCTGCTCTGCTGGAAACCAGAAACATTGGCTGACACTTGATTATATCTTCCACAGTATCCATGTGAGCCAACAGTTTGGAAAAACTAAGTGGGAGGAATATTAAAATAGCATTTTTGTGCTATTAGCAGTCCTATGGCATCTAAAAAAAAAAAGACCTGTGGCCTGTGATTCGTGGAAATCCTGTACTCTGTAAAAAGTCCAGCAATGCAACCCTAAGCATGTTCACTCGTAAGGAAGTGTTACAAAATTCATACAAAATTATGGTAATGAAGAAATTACCTTTCCTAGGTGCAGAGGCAGAACTAACTCAGGAGTTCTTAGCCAATGGGGGACCCAAGCCAGAGGACCCAGTACACATAAAAATCTAGCTTGAGCAGTGCATATGTAATTGTTTGGATTGAATATTAATATCTGCCCTTTGTTGTAGTTGGATCACTTTCGGATTTCAAAGGTGTTCTCTCATTCTAACTCTAGCAAAGGGTAGATGGACCTACCGTATTTTTCGGAGTATAAGATGCACTGCCTCCCCCCCCAAAAAAAGTGGATAAAAATGTCTGTGCATCTTGTACAGCGAATATTGTGGTGGGGGAGGGGGTTGGTGTGGCATGATCAGCTGTTTTAGAATGGGCCGCAGCCAGTGGTGAAATTCAATTTTTTTTACTACCGGTTCTGTGGCCATGGCTTGGTGTGTATGGTGTGGCTAGGTGGGCGTGGCTTGGTGGACATGGCAGGGGAAAGATACTGCAAAATCTCAATTCCCACCCCATTCCAAGAGAATGATACTGCAAAATTTTCATTCCCACCCCACTCTGGGGCCAGCCAGAGGTGGCATTTGCCAGTTCTCCGAACTACTCAAAATTTCCACTACCGGTTCTCCAGAACCTTTCAGAACCTGCTGGATTTCACCCCTGGTCGTGGAGAATGGGCCACAGCAGTGGTGGCAAAGGGGCTGTGGGGAACGGATGGTAGAGAACTCACAGCAGTGGTGAATGGGCGGTGGTGAATGGGTGGCCGTGAACAGGCTGGGGTGAACGGGCCACAGTGAACAAGCGGTGGCGAATGGGCAGCAGCAAACAGGCCACGACAAATGGGCCGTGATAAATGGCCAGCGACAAACAGGCCAGATGAATACCAGATGGATGCTGGGAGGCAGAGGCAAAATGTTTTCTTGTTTTCCTCTTCAAAAGCTATGTGTGTCTTATAGTCCAGTGCATTTTATAGTCTGAAAAATACGATATTTGCATGGGATTGACTCCACTGGGTTTCAAGAGCGATGTTGTACCTTAGATTGGATTATGTCTATGCGGTCTCTCTTTGTTCATGAAACCTAGAGAGTTGTCTATCGGGGACTACAAGAAAGTGACAGAATTGACTCCTGGCGTGCTGGTAGAAGAAAACTAGAAAAAAGTTAACCAAACGTTAATGATATTAGTAAGTATAGTGCATTACAATCATTTTTTTCATTTCTTACTGAAGCTGCAGATCGTTGCTTTGTGACCTAGTCCCCTATTAGGGAAAGAAATGTTGGAGGAACATCTTAGGGGCCTCTGTGAGGACTATTCCAAACACCTGATGGATAAAGTTGCATATCCACTTGGGTTGAGCCCTGATTATGCAGGTCTTATTAAAGTGACCTCAGGCATGGCTATCTGGAAAGAAACTGAGCATACAGTATGACTTTAGAGCCATTGAACAGGATCCTTTGGATGTGGCCACCTGTGGATTAGACTCAGTTGGTTAAAGCATCCTTGGAAACAATATAGTTGAAGTAAAGCTGTGGTGAATTCAGTGTTGAGTCAGGGGTTGATTGTGTCAGTTTGGAGGAGGCAGTTGTTAGATTGGGTATTGAGAAGGCAGACACAGTCTTATGGCAACAACAGCTCTTTATTAACAAATAAACAGTATGTACAATCCAGCAGCTGCTTGGTCTGACAGCAGCCCTTTTATAGGGAGCTGTCAGACCTCTTAACCAATAGGATTGAATCTCTGTTCCCGCCGGAACAGAGAACCTTGGTGGAAACCACGGTAGCTAGAGTGAATATCTAACAGCAGTGATCCAACTTATCCTTAAGAAGCCATTGCTGGGTAGCATCTCTGCAAGGTTCAGATGGCTTGGAGTCTGCTGGACTTTACAAAGTTTCTAAAGATTTGGTTCTTTCCACAGAAACTGGGATAGAATATTGCTGAGCCATCATTGTGTACAAATATGAGGTGAATTTTGATTTTGTGTACATGGTTTTCTTATGTCATTTGTTTTTCTTTGGGAAATTTGTATTACTTACATTTTTAAAATATTGCCTAACATCCATAGTTGGTAGCCATATAACTTTTTATACAAAGGCTCTTGAGTATACATTGGAAATTTTAATGCAGCTGATGAAAGAAACTACTGTATCCCTCCTCCTCCTTTTTCTCAAAAGCTAAATGAAAACACACTGAAATTGTTTAAGAATCTCAGGAACGACACTTTTCCTATTCAGGGGCGTTGCGTGTAATATATGTGATTGCAGAACATTACCAAACTGACACTATTCTCTTAAAAATGCAAAGTTCCAGTTGTTATAATGAAGTACATTATTGGACATTGTATGTATGTGTACACACACACAGACACACACACACACACACACACACACACACACACACACAGAGGGATTGTTTTATACTAGAACATAGTACATACTCCATATCTATGGGCCCTTCAACATATAGATGAGGAAAATAAGAAAAGGCTTGATGAAAACAAGGAAGCCGGATAGGTTCAGAATTCTTCCAGTACATTTTTCCTGCTTTGATGAGATGCATTATGTTCTTTTTCCTGCTTTGATGAGATGCATTATGTTCTTTTTAAATAGATAATAATATTTTTTCCAAATTAGAATTTCTTTATACAAAAAAAGTTAAGAGACACAAATATGTAACTGAAGACCATTTTTACCTTATTTTTAGATTTTGTAATTGAATGTATTTGTTTGATGATCCAGAAATGGCTGACATCCCAATTTTAAAATGTTGGAGCTTGATTCAAAAGCAGACACAAGTGCAAAAAGAAAGCTACTTGACACAGGTCAGGCACATATTGTATATAAGGAATATATATGCAGCCCTCTGCCCATCAATGAAACAATATAGTTTCTGCCAACTCTTTTATTTATAGTGTGCTCCGGCTGCTCTAAAGATCCACGCCTTTTAGAACAGCAGAACAAGAACTATCGTGAGTTCTTTGACTGACAGGCCAATCTGGAGGCCCACGCATATTATGGCCTCTCATTTTCTCAGTCGTTTGCATGAAATAATCTTATGTGATCATACCATGCTTTATATTTCCGGATGACTCATTCTCCCAATTTCACATCATGCTTCTCTAAAGTCTGTAGCTCATGCAGTAGAGAAGGAATTCAACTTGCAGGATGAATTAAATCTGAAATTACATTGTGCAGTTTATTCTTTTGCTGATAGGTTAGGCTACTGTATAGTTAATAGAGAAAGACTTGACATTCAGAAGGCAAAAATGTTTAAGCATTCAAGCCTATTTGTTATACCTTCATATTACATCTTTTCTATGGCTGTTGTTCTGGGCTCCAAGATTGGTTGCAAACATTTCATCACCATTTGAGGAGACATTGCCAGTGTGCTTTGAATTGTGTTTGTCTGTGAGAACACTGGCCTTTAAATACCTTTTCATGTGATGGAAATTAATGTGGACGATGTTTGTTTGGCTACTTCTGAGTCATGGTCTGATTTTGAACTGTTTGATTGGCTGGCTGTTGTTACCGGGGCACGGTCTTCGGTTTTATACATCATCTGTGTGATGAAAATTAGTGTTCATTATCTGGTTTTAGATTGTTTGATTGGCTGGTTGTTGTTACTGAGACATGGACCAATTTCATGTGAGCTGATGGGTTATTATTTTTGTTCTTGCGCAGTGGGATGCCTGTTTGTTCTTTTTAATTGCTATTTTCGGGATCACGGTTGATGAAGTTCTTTCATTCTCGGTGATTGGTAGACTGGATTGATGTCACTATGTCTGTTTATTGACTTATTGGTGGAAAACCAGGCTCAAAGAGTGAGATTGGCGCCAAATCATCCCACAAGCTTTTGTGACTGAAGGTAGACAAGAATCTGGATCTCTTCTGCTTGTAGGCAAGCAGACAGCTCTCATAGTGCGGTCACAATCACTGTCCTCTCCATACATTTAAACCAAGTAAACACTCCTGATTTCAAAATCAATAATTAAATGCACTAAAATTAATATACATGAGACTTGTAATTTATTGTTTTCATGATTGTTTTATTTATTGGTGGTTGTAAGCTGCCCATAGTTGCTTAAGATGAGCCACTATAGATCTTTTAAATAGGTAAATAAAACAATAAAGGTTTCACATTGCTAAATCAATAATAACTCATTCATTCTATTCAAGTGAGCATATGTATGTGTGAACCAATGAACAAATGACAAGGTGCATACTTAGAACCCTTCTACAGGCCACATTTGGCACATGCTTGCTTGTTCCTATTGTGGGAAGCCACCCTCCTCCTAGAAGGATGGAATATTTTGAGAAATATTTAAAAAGGCAGGATAAAATATTTCCCCTCAAAATAGAAATAAAAATCTTAAGGGAGACAGAGAGTCAGAGCCCCAGCTCCTTGTCCTCAACAGATATTTTGTGCCCATTAAGAAAGACTGGGCCATCCTAATGTCAGCGTTCCAAATATCATCCAGAATTAAATCTGAGTTCAAGGCATAGCTTTCATCAAAGTTCCAATTTAATAAGAGAGACATGTTGGTACAAACTGTGGAAAACCTGGATCTGACAGCTTCCTGGGTTTACCACCCAGATGAAAGATCAAGACCTTGCCCTCACACCCACAAGTTCATCACATGGTCCAATCTTCCTCTGCCACGCTGGCATTTCCACCCATCTAGTTCCGGTCAGGTGCAGAGGTGCAGAGACAAAGGATGACCTTAGGCTTCTAGAAAGGAATGTTTTATTTTGACAACAACACATTCTACAATTCTACTCCTTACTATTCCCCCTCCCAATTACCCCACTAATGAAACAGCATAGAAAAATAATAGAGAGTGTGGCAGGCCAAAGATCCTTAAAGGAATATAACTGCAGGCCTGATACTTACGTACAAACAAAAGCCCTTCAGCTCCAGAATGTTAGGGTTAAGATATGACCCTTCAGGACATAATAGGATTAACCCACTACCCTCTAGAAGCAGAGCTCACTACATTGCACAATCTCCTATGGACTTAAACCAAACTTAGCTCAGACAAACATGACCCCTACAGGTGGGGCCTGTATGTGGGGTCATTGCATTATGGAGTCTGACAACAGTCAATAGAATACATGTTCTTGCACAGGAACAGGAAGGTCAAGTTCAAAGCCCAAGAGAAGGTATAAAAACCCTTCACTCTCAACTCCATGTAGTCAACTGCTCAGAATCACATGTGCTTGTTCTGCCTTATCAATAAATGAACCCTCTTTCCAATCAAGTTCTAGCCTCCATTTTGGCTCCAGTGCTTTCTCCCAGCTTGGAACTGAACCAGATGGATATTTCTTCCAACATTAAACTGGTGAGCCTGTGCTTTTCCAAACTCCATTCCTCTTCCCATCTTTACCAGGTGGCTAGTTTTCTCCTGTCACATCAGTTAAAGCACAACTAAATAGGAGGCAATTTCACTACGGTGTGCTATTATTAGAATGCAATTACCATCTGGTGTTGAGCTGCTGGAAAGTGCTATTTGTCTGTGTCATCCAACAAAAAGTGCTGCAATTTCGTGAATGTACAAGGGAGATTAAGGCTCAAAAGCAAGGAAACTGTTGCAGGGATATGGTCTCAGGCCAAAAATACTTGCAGGACTGCAGAATCCCTGGCAAGGAAAGATAATTGAGTATCTGAAGGTTTGGGGTGTGCGTTTTTTCTCTGATAAAATAAAAGGCAAAAAGGTTTTTTTTTGGTATGCACACATTGTGATTTATAGGCTATAGTTTCTTACATAGAGATTTCTTCCTATATTTGACCCTGAATTTGTTCTTCACTGTATGAGTGTATTTTGACTGTACTCTGAACTAAAAATGCCATATAAACAAATAAACCAATAAATATGTTTCAGCTGAGGCTTTTAAGCCTCAAACTGCTTTCCTGGAAGGCATAGCAGGGAGAGTAATTGATTCTCTCATGACACTTATCCAAACAGCATACTGTACATTTCTGTAGCCAAATCTGCTTTGGCAGGCTTTTGAATTTCTTTTTGCATCCAATTCAAAAAATACAGCCCGTAAGGATCTGTTTAAACCAGTAATCAAATAATCTCTGATTTTCAAGGTAATCAGAATAGCTTCCAAGAAGGGAAAACATTGTTCTGGCTGTTGAAGCCCCACCCCATTTTTTGGAGTGTTGCATAGGTAAATGTTGTGGCCCAGCAGGAGCCGTTGCCGCTGCCACCAGACTCCGAGAGTGAGGGTCCCTATGAGTCAGCTCAAGAGGAGGTGGAGGACCCTGGACAGGGTTCCGACGCTGAGCAGGGATCGGAGAGTCTGGTCGGCCACCAGGAGGCGCCTGAGGCATGGAGCAGCGGTGAGAGCCAGAGGAGGGGGGCTCCCAATGCCATGCCTTGGAGCAGTGGGGAGGAGTCACGAGACAGTGAGTCAGAGCTGAACAGGGAGTTCCTGGACGCTCGTTATCACTGCGCCCATAGACGCAAGGAGCGTGGGCGTAATTATCGGCGGTAAGAGCTCTCAGCTGCTGATCAGGAGGCTCCTCTCCATGTTATAAAAAGGGTTGACTGTGCATACGCCCTTTGCAGCAGTCAACAGAGGACTTATGCCAGAAGTTCTAGTCTGGAATTCTAGCAAGCTGGATAGCTGCTTTCGTGTTTTGTTTTTGTGAGTTTTGTCTTGGTGGTTTACTGCCACGGAACCTTCTGTTTGTTTGTGCAATAAACCTTGTTACCTTGTACTGTTCCGGAGCGTGTTCTGTGTGGGCAAAGGAGGAAGGGGGGTCAGAACAGGTAAAGGTTCCCCTCGCACATATGTGCTAGTTGTTGCTGACTCTAGGTGGGTGGTGCTCATCTCCATTTCAAAGCCGAAGAACCAGCGCTGTCCTAAGACGTCCCCGTGGTCATGTGGTTGGCATGACTAAATGCCGAAGGTGCACGAAACGTTGTTACCTTCCCACCAAAGGTGGTCCCTATTTTTGTACTTGCATTTTTACATGCTTTCGAATTGCAAGGTTGGCAGAAGCTGGAACAAGTAACAGAAGCTCACTCCATTACGTGGCACTAGGGATTTGAACCTCCGAACTGCTGACCTGTCTGATCGATATGCTCAGTGTCTGAGCCGCCGCATCCCTAGTGTTGCATACAACCTATATAAAAAAAGGGAAGGGCTTTAATCACTTAGCAACCATCTTGCTTTTTTTTTTTAACCCTTCTCCATGGATGCCTCTAGTTTCTTTGGTTGCCATGATGCTCCTTTGCTTTTCCTTCTTCAGCACCAAACTCATTATATTAAAGTGACTTGCAACATAAATTAGTTTCTTCACAAGCCTGATGGGAAGAAAGCACATCACAACTTTGGTAGAGAGAAGACAAATCCCTTGAAAAGAAGAGAAGAGAGAATTATTGAGGAAGAAAGAACCTGGTTAAACTTGAAAAGGCTAAATTCAATTGATACTGATTAGTTCTTGAAGAAGAGCCAAAGTATATAGAATTGTCTGGGAATTTGAAGAAGGAAGAAGGAAGGAAGGAAGGAAGGAAGGAAGGAAGGAAGGGAGGGAGGGAGGGAGGGAGGGAGGGAGGGAGGGAGGGAGGGGGAGGGAGGGAGAGAGGGACGGAGGGATGGAGGGAAGTTAGTTAGTTAGTTAGTTAGTTAGTTAGTTAGTTAGTTAGTTAGTTAGTTAGTTTTATATTTTTGCCAGGAAAACTATAAGGATATTTTCCTATTTTTATCATGAGTCCAATGGCAGTAGTCTCCTCCTTTTCTTCCTCCTCCTCCTCTAATATGACATATGAATTATGAAGCAGTTATACATCACAGCAGCCATGCTGGCTGGAGAATTCTGGGAGTTGAAGTCCACATGCCTTAAAGTTGCTAAGGTTCAGAAACTCTGCTTCACAGTATAGGTCAGTGTTGGCGAAACTTTTTGGCACCAAGTGCCGAAATGGGAGCGTGCGCACGCAGGGGAGCACCAGAAGAGCAACAGGAAGAGCACCTCCCTGGCATGCATGCATGCTCTGGGAATCTAAGCTTCCGGTTTCCGGTGTGCGCATGAGCACCAGGGAGCTGCTCTTCCAGTTTCCAGCTCTCCCGCACTTGCGAAGACCAGCTGGTGTGTGCCAGAACCCAGAAGACCAACGGGTGACAGCTGGCATGCTGGAGAGATGGCTCTGCATGCGATTTCCGGCGCATCTGCCATAGGTTTGCCATCATGGGTACTTCAGGCATTTGCAGAAAGAGAATTCATTTTCTTGTTCTAAAGGGAAATATAGAACTGAAATGAAATGTTAAGGACCACTGTTTTTCCAGCCAATATTTTTCAAACAAATTCTATATTAAAAAGGAAGAGTGAGAACCTCTGAGGACATTTTATATTAAAAAAAAAGAAGAGCGAGAACACCCTCAGGAAAGCATGGCATTAAAACGAGAATTACAGCTGTACACTCAAATCGGCTGTTTGACATTTTGCCTGCCTTGATTTTAATCCATAGTTGCTTTTTCCAGCTTCCTGCTCAATTCCAACCCTTATACATGAACATGAAAAGGTGTTCATTTGTGCTGATGAAACCTTTCTCGATTATATTGCTATGGCTGGAGCTGGCATTATAAATAAACCGAAGTAATTGCTGTTCATTAAATATATTCCAATTTTTTTCCCATCAGTCCTCTTAAATCAGCAAATCATAAAGCTAAAGGTGACACCCATAAGTCAATGGAAAATTGCCTTGAGACCATGAAACTCACTGCTACACCTGTATTTTTAGTGGAAATCTTATATATGGTTAAAAAATAAAACTGGCATCTGGCTACAGCCTAGTATTCTATTTGAAAGGCTACCCATTTGCTCAGAAACAAATAATAATGGGAGAGGAGTCATTACAAAGCTTCTTGGGTGCTAGAGCAGATTGTGCATAGCATTGGGGTAGGGATATCATGGAATTGGTTCCCCTCATCTTAGATGTCACAACACAGTCTCCAAATTACAAAATTGTCTTCAGTGGGCCTTTGCTATAGTCCCGTGATGTCGAACCTATACCATGTGTGCCATCTCTGCTAGCATGCAAGCCGTCACCCAGGTCAGCTCCACTGCATATGTGTGTGTGGTTCCGGCCAGCCAGCTGATTTTGCGGTCTTGGCTGGGAGATGCGCGCACATGCACATATGCAGGGGTAGGAGTGGGGTCGCACGTGCATATGTGTGGGGTGGGGGGTATGCGGTGGCCCACACCATGTTTTTGATTCCAGAGGCTTCAGGGAGGCCTGCTAGCACTAAAGTGGCGGGATGGGTGGGTGACAGCATGCCCCCCCGTGCCCGGTTTTTGGTCCCAGGAGGCTTCAGGGAGGCCTGCTAGCACCAAAATGGGGGTCACACACGCATATGCGGGGGTGGGGCCTGTATGTGGGGTCATTGCATTATGGGTGTCGGCACCCACGCTTTCAGCACCAGAGGAAAAAAAGATTCGCCATCCTTGTTATAGTCCAATCCTTGCTGAAAGCAGAATATCTTTAGGTACAGCAACTCTAAAGAAGGCTTATCAAACCTTGCTTGAAACTCTCTGATGAAGGACAATTCAACTTCTATTTGGGTAATTGGCTCCAGCTTCAATCTGATTTTACCATTATTACCTTTTCTTAACTAAAATCTATTTTGTGTATCTTAAGTGTGTTTGTTCCTCATGTATATCATCCCTCCCGGCACTTTTATCATAGTAAACTCCATAGTAAACTCCGATTGCTATTTTCACTTAGTTTCTTAGATCTTTCGTGCAATTGATTATTGTGACTGTTGTTTTCCAAGAGTTAAGAGAGAGCATATTCCGCTCTATGGCCAAGTTTCATTCTTGGGCTACATGGAACTGGATAGGTAGAGTTTATACAGTGAAGACAGAAAACCATGGAAGCTCCTTGGTGACATTGAAAACAGCTTCAGGATTAAGTGCCATGTCATAAATGAGTATGTGTTTTCTTATTTGCTCATCATCCTTTTTCTCCATTATATTATTCCTATTAAATTTCAAATTCAGGGTCCATAGACTGCACAGTGTTTAGTTCGTGGTGATAGCGTTTTTGTTTTTTAGTTTTTCTATAGTTTTTCCTTGAAAATGTTAGATGTTAACTTCAATACAAAGTACATTTCATAGCCTGTCTTAACATTTTCACCACTCTAGCAAACAAATCATTGAATTTCATTGCTATTAAGAGATAATAAATATAACACTCAGAGAGAACAGAGAGTGGGTCTTGACCAAGTCTTTTTATTGCTAGTGTTATAATATATATTAATATGTAATATTGGTTTATTGACGTGAATGTCTTGTCTTTTTAATGACCTTTATAATTCCATGCTGACTTTCTGAAATATGAATTACATATTTCTCAGCCTGCACATTTGTCATTTGTTTTAAGAACCTTTCCAAAACAAATTACATCATTTGTAATTTGCTGCATTTATATGCATCACTTGTTAACTTCTGTCTCCTCTTTTTTTTTCTCTCCCTCCTCAGGCCCAGCTGAGTTGTAAACTCCTTGGAGCAGAGATTTCATTTACTGTAAGTACAAGTCATACTGGCATTCCCAGCTACATAATAAAGTCACTGAGACTGTTTTTATCTTCTGCTTATTGCAGTTGACTAAAGTTGATTTCTAAACATGCTGTCTAGGGATGAGCCCTGTTAGATTCATTGGGACCTCCTTGTGTTAACATGTATTAGATTCCACAGGAATCTAATACATGTTATGAATACTAATTTCTAAAATATTTTTTTAAAGTACACTGACAGATCTGCCCTTTGACAAACTCTAAGTATATCTCTGAATGACCTTCCCCCGCCCCCCGAAGTTGATTTTGCACTGCAGCTAGAGGTACAAAATGTTCTGCTAACAGCTGTTTAGTTTGAGGGGGCCCTGGATCCTGGATATCTTCATCCACAGAGATAGTGATAGCAAACCAGAAACACAAGTTTACTGAAAAACCACCCACACAAACCAAGTACTCCACTACCAAAGTAACAATTCAACCTTCCTGAAAGGAAACTGTAAGAACACTATTCAGACGACCACAAGCACCCTGCAACAATCCTGAACATCAGAAATGCTGCTAAGTACTTGATAAGCTGGTGGTAGATCAGCACTCCTGTTGGTTGACAAGGGGCCCATTTCCCAGGCTTCCATTGGCTCCTAAGCCTCGACTTAGGAGCTGAAGACTTGGCAGCATAAGGAAACAACAGCCAGTGACTTAGTAACTGTCCCTCAACACCACAATGAACAATTAAAAAGCCACACACAACCAGGCACCACATAAATACTATCCATAGAATAGCCAAAAGTACACATTCTGGTGTGAGAGAAGTTCCCTGAAAATGGGCTCCAGCATGAGTCTGAAAGTTTGGAAGACTAAACCTCTGGTCCCGGTGATTGGATCCTGCAACATTATCCTGGGAGCCATATATTTGCCTTCATTCGTGAGCTCAAGTACAGTATTACCAATTCAGATACTGAGTTTAATAAACCTCTTATTTGACCTTTGTAGGCTCTGCACACTGATGAAAACAGTGTTAGAACATTTTATAGAATATAGTATAATTTTTTTTAATTAGAGCATTTATAATTTCACTAAGATTCTGAAACTGTTTTATTGTAAGGTTTTGTTGGCCTTCTTACCAGTGGTGGGTTTCAAAAATTTTTGGAACCTACTCTGTGGGTGTGGCCTCCTTTATGGGAGTGGCTTGCCAGCCATGTGACCTGGTGGGAGTGGCTTGCCGGCCATGTGACCGGGTGGGAGTGGCTTGCCGGCCATGTGACCGGGTGGGAGTGGCTTGGCAGTCATGTGACCGGATGGGAGTGGCCAAGACAATGTCACTGAATTTTTTGCCCCAATGAATGATCTACAAAAAGAAAATATAAAAAAGGAAATTTATTATTTTGTGCACTTACTACTTAAATAAGATTAAAATAAGTACACAAAACAATAAAAGAGCTACTTACAGAAGGGAATAAATACATATTTAATTTTACACATGTTAACAGCTGTTGGAATTGTGTTTGCACAACAGTGGAAAAAACAAAGATATGAAAATGAATAAATATTAGAATGTGCAAGAATGAATAAATTGACAATTAAAACCAAGAAGGCTTTGAATACTTTTTCACGTGGAATTTGTTTTATCAATTGCTAACTAACAGAAACAGCAATTAGAAATCTAAAAGTATGAAAGAAAACACCAATTATGAAAGGAAAGGTCATTAAAATGTATAAGGAAATATTATTAGTACTTGATCATTATTAATGTGTAGATAACTGCAGGACATTACATACCCACAAACACAAACTATGACAGTGCCAGGAAAACACACACACACACACACAAAAAAAACAATTCCCCCCCAAAAGACTGCAGATGAAACCAGTTTTTTTCCCTAACCCTAAGAACAGGAAAGACAAAGCCACAGGAATAAAAACCATCAAGGCATTGTGGGAAATTATAAAGGACAGTGCCAGGAAGCTCACAGAACCAGCAACCACCTCACAATTACCTAAACAACCAGGTATCACACAGAAACACACAAAATCTGGCAAAGCTGCCTTGCACCAACCTGGCCTGCCCATAGAAAAGAAGCCACCTTGAGACACATACCATACACCAACCTGTACACTTAAAAGCAACATATTGCATCACAAATAAAACATTTGCAAAAAGGAATAACATTTCTTGTAATAAACATTCTATAAACAATAAATAAATAAAAATTCCCTAAAAATAATTAAAAACCACCAGGTTCAGAGAACACCAAAGGACCCCACAGTCCTCTCCCTCCTTATCTTTTTCCTTTTTGTCCTTCGACTTCTCCTCCTCCTCCTTTCCCCACAACCCCATCTAGCACTGATGATGTTACCTAGTTTGGTAGTGAAATGTCTGTAAAAAAAACCACCAAGCTCAGAAAGCAGCAAGGATCCCACTTTCCCCCACCTCCTCCCTCTTTCTCCTTTTTGTCCCCCCCCCCAAAGACTGCAAATGAAACCAGTGTTTTTTTCCCCCCTAACCCTAAGGACAGGAAAGACAAAGCCACTGGAATAAAAACCATCAAGGCATTGTGGGAAATTATAAAGGACAGTGCCAGGAAGCTCACAGAACCAGCAACCACCTCACAATTACCTAAACAACCAGGTATCACATAGAAACACACAAAATCTGGCAAAGCTGCCTTGCACCAACCTGGCCTGCCCATAGAAAAGCACCCACTTTGAGATATATAAACCTGGTCTGAACACTTTTAAGCAACATATTGCACCACAAAGAAAACATTTGCAAAAAGGAATAATATTTCTTGTAGTAAATATATTTTATAAACAATTAAAACATAAAAATTCCAAAACAATAATTTAAAAAAGATATTCTATAAATAAAAAAAAATCCTTAAAAACCATTGTTAAGTATTCCACCAGCAATAATTTATACTATAACTATTTTAAGGTATTGTACCAACTGTAACCATTATTCCACCAGCAATAATTTATACTGTACCATTTCAAACTACTCCACACACAATAATTTAAAATGAAACCATTAAAAACATTCAATACACAATAAATTACAATAAAACAATTTAAAACAATTCTATACACAATACATTTTAAAGTATTGAGTATAGAATATTTTAAAATTGTTTATTTTAATTTATTTTGGATAGAATCTTTTTTAAAATAGTCTGAGACAATTTTAAAAAAGAATCCATACACAATAAATTGAAGTAAACCATTTTAAAATATTCTACACTCAATACTTTTAAGTAAAAATATTTTAAAAAATTCTATGCACAATAAATAAAATATTATTTTAAAATACATTAAAAAAATAAAAGAAAAAAAACCAGGTTACTTACCAGCAGGCAGAATCAGCAGCTCTCCGATGCAACAGGCAGCAGACAGGCAGAGAGGCAGGAGGACAGGTAAGACTGTTTAAGACTCTTAGGGCTTAGCCAGCCAGGCGAGGCTGGAGAGGGGAGGGTGGGGGGCTTTTGGCCTAGCCTCGCGGAGGCTTGCCGCCCACACCAGCCTGGTGCTTTGTCCCGGAAAGGCCCAGCGGCCTTTCCCGGGCGCAGCTAGCTTCCCGGCGGCCGCGCGTCCCACGCGACGCCGGCGCTTCGTCCCGGAAAGGCCCAGCGGCCTTTCCCGGGCGAAGCTAGCTTCCCGGCGGCCGCGCGTCCCACGCGACGCCGGCGCTTCGTCCCGGAAAGGCCCAGCGGCCTTTCCCGGGCGCAGCTAGCTTCCCGGCGGCCGCGCGTCCCACGCGACGCCGGCGCTTCGTCCCGGAAAGGCCCAGCGGCCTTTCCCGGGCGCAGCTAGCTTCCCGGCGGCCGCGCGTCCCACGCGACGCCGGAGCTTCGTCCCGGAAAGGCCCAGCGGCCTTTCCCGGGCTGAGCTAGCTTCCCGGCGGCCGCGCGTCCCACGCGACGCCGGAGCTTCGCCCCGGAAAGGCCCAGCGGCCTCTCCCGGGCTGAGCTAGCTTCCCGGCGGCCGCGCGTCCCACGCGACGCCGGCGCTTCGCCCCGGAAAGGCCCAGCGGCCTCTCCCGGGCTGAGCTAGCTTCCCGGCGGCCGCGCGTCCCACGCGACGCCGGCGCTTCGTCCCGGAAAGGCCCAGCGGCCTCTCCCGGGCGAAGCTAGCTTCCCGGCGGCCGCGCGTCCCACGCGACGCCGGCGCTTCGCCCCGGAAAGGCCCAGCGGCCTCTCCCGGGCGAAGCTAGCTTCCCGGCGGCCGCGCGTCCCACGCGACGCCGGCGCTTCGCCCCGGAAAGGCCCAGCGGCCTTTCCCGGGCGAAGCTAGCTTCCCGGCGGCCGCGCGTCCCACGCGACGCCGGCGCTTCGCCCCGGAAAGGCCCAGCGGCCTTTCCCGGGCGAAGCTAGCTTCCCGGCGGCCGCGCGTCCCACGCGACGCCGGCGCTTCGCCCCGGAAAGGCCCAGCGGCCTCTCCCGGGCTGAGCTAGCTTCCCGGCGGCCGCGCGTCCCACGCGACGCCGGCGCTTCGTCCCGGAAAGGCCCAGCGGCCTCTCCCGGGCTGAGCTAGCTTCCCGGCGGCCGCGCGTCCCACGCGACGCCGGCGCTTCGTCCCGGAAAGGCCCAGCGGCCTCTCCCGGGCTGAGCTAGCTTCCCGGCGGCCGCGCGTCCCACGCGACGCCGGCGCTTCGCCCCGGAAAGGCCCAGCGGCCTCTCCTGGGCTGAGCTAGCTTCCCGGCGGCCGCGCGTCCCACGCGACGCCGGCGCTTCGCCCCGGAAAGGCCCAGCGGCCTTTCCCGGGCGGAGCTAGCTTCCCGGCGGCCGCGCGTCCCACGCGACGCCGGCGCTTCGCCCCGGAAAGGCCCAGCGGCCTTTCCCGGGCGAAGCTAGCTTCCCGGCGGCCGCGCGTCCCACGCGACGCCGGCGCTTCGCCCCGGAAAGGCCCAGCGGCCTTTCCCGGGCGAAGCTAGCTTCCCGGCGGCCGCGCGTCCCACGCGACGCCGGCGCTTCGCCCCGGAAAGGCCCAGCGGCCTTTCCCGGGCGAAGCTAGCTTCCCGGCGGCCGCGCGTCCCACGCGACGCCGGCGCTTCGCCCCGGAAAGGCCCAGCGGCCTTTCCCGGGCGAAGCTAGCTTCCCGGCGGCCGCGCGTCCCACGCGACGCCGGCGCTTCGCCCCGGAAAGGCCCAGCGGCCTTTCCCGGGCGCAGCTAGCTTCCCGGCGGCCGCGCGTCCCACGCGACGCCGGCGCTTCGCCCCGGAAAGGCCCAGCGGCCTTTCCCGGGCGAAGCTAGCTTCCCGGCGGCCGCGCGTCCCACGCGACGCCGGCGCTTCGCCCCGGAAAGGCCCAGCGGCCTTTCCCGGGCGAAGCTAGCTTCCCGGCGGCCGCGCGTCCCACGCGACGCCGGCGCTTCGCCCCGGAAAGGCCCAGCGGCCTTTCCCGGGCGCAGCTAGCTTCCCGGCGGCCGCGCGTCCCACGCGACGCCGGCGCTTCGTCCCGGAAAGGCCCAGCGGCCTCTCCTGGGCTGAGCTAGCTTCCCGGCGGTCGCGCGTCCCACGCGACGCCGGCGCTTCGTCCCGGAAAGGCCCAGCGGCCTTTCCCGGGCGAAGCTAGCTTCCCGGCGGCCGCACGTCCCACGCGACGCCGGTGCTTCGCCCCGGAAAGGCCCAGCGGCCTTTCCCGGGCGCAGCTAGCTGCCCACCGCCCGCACGGCCCACGCCAGCCCGCCGCTTCAGCGAGGGAAGGCCTAGAGGCCTTTCCTCGCCGAAGCTAGCCTCCCGCCCCCCCTCGCGCTTAGTTGCTTACCTGAAGGAAGCAGCAAGCTCCCAGCGAAGAGAAGGGAGTTTTGAAATGGAGGACAACCCGCTTTTAAACGGGTCGCCTCCAGCCCGCTCACTGATTGGCTGAACTCCAGCCAATCAATGAGCGGCTAGCTGGGCTAGCTAGCTTAGTGCGGACGGGCGGGGGAGCGAGCGAGCTCCGTTGGGATGGCAAGGGGGTAAAGTGACAGGACCGGTGCCGGTTCCCGGTTACTTCCGGGTCCGGTTACTTCCGGGTTCGGTCTGGAACCGGTTCGCGCGATCCGGTGCGAACCGGTAGGAACCCACCACTGCTTCTTACTCTCCAATGTTCACAGGACTTAAATGTGGCCTACCCAGGGAAGTGAGATAAAGTATACAGGCCAAAAATAGCTTCACTTTAGATAGTTAGAATTGAACATGGAATACAAATTCCAAGAACCAAGGCACGTTAGCAATTCTTCTACAGTTTTTCAAACTAGTATACATTTAACAAGTGGACCTAGTAACATAGCATCATTCCAGTGAGCCAAATAAACAACTAACTAGCCATGCTTCTTTCCGGGAATCTCCCATTTTATCCCCTTTTTTTTTTACTCAGTTCAAAAGTTGGCAATATCATTTTCAGATTCTCTCTTAAAATAAGGATGGGCAAAGAAGCACAAGACTTCTGGGAGGTAAATAATGAATTTCAGAGTCTTTTTAAAGTCTGGGCAGCCATAACAAATCCAATAAATAAATAGAAATGAAATGAAATGAAATGCTGAAACACTGAAGCTCAAGCTTCACTGGTTACAGTAATATAGGAGTATTATATAATTTTCAGCACTATTGTTTCATGCCAGGTCCAGTAGTTTTAAAATATTTTATCATCACTGAATTGAGTTCACACAGCTTGCTTATTTATTTGTCCATTCATTTTTCTCCAAGAGCTCAAAACCCCTTTTTCCCTCCCCTCCCTTTTTTTCCTTCCTTCTATTTATACTATAGAAGGGGGGGGTCTCCAAACTTTAAGAATTTAATACAAACTTTAAGCACAGCTGGCTGAGGAATTCTGAGAGTTAAAGTCCCCAAATCCTAAAGTTGCCACCAAGTTGTTCTATCCCTGCTGTAGAACCAGTGGTGGGATTCAAATTTTTTTACTACTGGTTCTGTGGCTGTGGCTTGGTGGGTATGGCATGGCTTGGTGGGTGGCATGCATGTGTGTACCAGAAATCCCCATTCTCTCCCAATCAGCTGGGACTCAGGAGGCAGAGAATAGATGGGGGGCGGGGCCAGTCGGAGGTAGTATTTACCAGTTCTCCAAACTACTCAAAATTTCCACTACCAGTTTTCCAGAACCGCTCAGTGTCTGCTGAATACCACTCCTGTGTAGAACCTACATGAGGCTCACCATTGATTTTAATTCCACCATGTGAGCTAAGTT
Source organism: Natrix helvetica (assembly GCF_964273705.1). Taxonomy (NCBI): domain Eukaryota; kingdom Metazoa; phylum Chordata; class Lepidosauria; order Squamata; family Natricidae; genus Natrix; species Natrix helvetica. Next base: position 65,683,100 of record NC_138548.1, read on the forward strand.
AATTTGATGGCCCAAAGAAATCCTATGAGTTTCATGACTGACAGTGGACTTAAACCTGATTCTTCCCAGTCTTGGCCCAGTATGTCAACCATTTCACCACACTGATTGTGAACAAAAAGTTTCTCCTTCACCATTCAATGAAAATGTATCCAATTTTGAATGTTAACAAGAAAAGGTTCCCTTTAAAAACCCAACCAATTAAGGGCCAAAGATATTCTTTGTGAAAATTGTTGTCGGGAAAAGGGCAGTTTATTGGAAACATTATAAAATAATGTTTCTGAAACAGAGCTACAGTGGCTAGAGAAAGGCATCTAATAATTAGACAATATGATTAATTTTTGTTGTTTTTCAGTCATGTAGTCATTTCTGGTTATTTGTGACTTCCTTAACATAATTTTGCCAGGAATATCTGTTATTAACTGGTTCTTTGAGTTCTTGTAAGCTCATGCTTGTATCATCAGTAATTGCATCTATCCACCTTGTCTTCTATTGGCCTTTTTCAATTGTCTCTGACATTTTTTCCTCTAGGAGGAAATGACTATTCTTCTCAATGACTATTGCCTTCACATTATTATGCCTAAACCATTTAAGCTATCTAAGACTCATCATTCAACACCGCCCTTCCCTCCAATTAGGAAACAGAACAAGTTAAAGACTGCAACTTGAGTGAGATGCCACAGACATTTTGCTACATCACCTGACCAGCATATATTGCTTGAGACAGTTGCCTCATTCTACCCAATGGTAGAGTTGGTCCTACCATTAATACTGAACTTCTGTACAAATCATTGTGAACATGTTAATTGCCACAACTACCACTCCCACAACTGGGAGTTTTATTTGCATAGTCATTTAAATTTATCTCACACCCTTCTTGCTGACATTCATGCTTCTTTATCCTCCAGATATTTGCCATCACAACTCTTTAAGGATGGTTGGGCTAAATGAGTGACTGGCCCAAAGTCACTCACTGTGTGAGTATTGCCAAGGGTAGGTTTGAATGATTCTAAATCAATAACCTAACTCCTTAACTTAAAATATACTCAACATTAGTTTAAACATAAAACTGGGGACTTAATCTGGACTTGACCCAGGTGTACCACAATTGATCTACCTGCTTTAAAACTAGTCTGATATGCTAAATCATTTCTACATATTTTTGTACAATGCAAATGTCCTGAATAAAACAAATAACAAGATAAATGACTCTTTTAATTCTTGTTTTTATTAAAAGGACTTGATTGTTTTTATTAAAAGGACTTAGACATTAGCTGCTCATTAATATGTTCAATGCAATTCAGTGTAAAACTCTGTAATTTGTAGATAATTTCTGGAAAAAAATTGTGACCTCTGGTTATTCCTCCCCAATCATCACCAGTACCATCCTAGGATATACCAGTATCCTAAAATAGTTGTACAGTTTTCAGCATATCCTACCAAAAGCATATATACTTTCCTTAATTCATAAAAAATGACCTGGAATAAATTAGACTTGGCATAACCATGTCTGCTTCTTTAAAATCAAATAATCTGGACTAGGACTATAGTTCAACTACTATTGTTGAAGAACCATGTCGAAGTGCATTATGTGAACTGGTGGCTGAGGTGGCATATCTACTATCTCTACTCAGCAGGTACATTTTCATATTCATGAGTTCCTTTTTGAAATTCATGAGCTACCCTCTGCTTTGCCATTTCACTGCAATTCTCACAAAAGTAAAAGCTCCAGAAGAATACACTATCATTTCAGTTCTTCTTAAAGCATGGTTAGGAACAAACAATACTAATGGATGCAATAGTGACTTCCTCTTTCCCTTCCCAGTTTTCCAATAACTGGATTTTCATATTAAGTTAAAATGCAGTTAGTTGTTTCAGAGTTCAATGCATCATATGAACCCATAAAATTGAGTTGATTAAGATAGCTGCGGGCAAGCCATCGTATGGTCATTTTCTGTGATTCTTGAAGAATCATTGATCTACTGTAGAAAAGATCACTCTCAGTTCTAACCTCTCATAGCCAATTGGCTACTATTATTTTTCATGGAATGTTCTTCCCAAGTTTAGTCTAATATGAAGCCTGTTGGAATTTTCATCTGCTGGTCACTTAACCTATTTCTGCTTTTGAAGGGGTGATGGATTTTTTGGGAGGGCAGGGTTCCTTTTTCCATGATAAGCCCACAGATACAATGCATATATAAAACCACATAATCACAACTCCTATCCAAACTGTCAAACACTGCTGGATGCAAAAACCCCAAAAATGCATGGTTTTCAACATGAAGGAAAGCTGCTCAGTATAAGCAGGCTTATCCTATAGGTCAGGGACATCAAACTGGGGACCAGTGGGCCGGATGTGTCATGAACTGGTCACACCCACCCTGGTTCCGTGAATGGGAAAAATGTCACAAAATGTTACATGACATGGTGAACGTGACACCCATGTTGTAGCTGATCTTGATTAGCCTACAATCATTCCAAGCCAAACCTATGTCAAGCCCATCATAATCACAAGACTAGATCCTCTGGTCTTATTTACCAGATTTATTGAGAGGAATAAGGAAATTAGTTTACATAATCTTGGAAGCAAGGTTTGTTTATCTTTGCATCTCTTTTATCCCTTTTATCAATGTGTTCATTGGTTCAGGGATTGTGTGATCCCTTGCTGACCACACTTAAGCAGTGAGGAGGCTGCGGCTCATCTCCCTGGTACTAGAGAAATGTGCTGGTGTACAGGCCCTGCGAAAATTTGCAAAATGGTGTTCTCTTTTCTAGGCTCTGAAAGTCAGTTAAACTTAAGTACTAAGTAGTCTTAAGTAGTAACTCACTCCTTGTCACAATGTAATTATTTTGTATGTTCTGTTTCCAGTCTCCAGATTATTGTGGTCATCTCTAAACCAGCACAATTCATCAGATATAAATCCCACCCTTTTCCCAGAGCTTAAGGCAACATAAGTAAAGTGTCAGCTTTGGAAGCCATGTTAACACCCAGTGCTTCCATGCTGCCACATTCTTGTGCCTGGGAAAGCAAGAGGAAGGATTCGGTAGAGGGGGTGTAGTTAGATAAAATAGCATTCTTCTTTTCAATCAAAGTCAGGGTATTCATGCATCTGGAGGAGGAGTGGTTGGAGAGATGTCTTGAGTTGGGATGGATTGGGATTGGATCATGTGATGGACTGATGGGTGGATGCGATGGGTTTGGACTTCTGACTTACTGAGGGAAAACTCAGAACTCTCAGATTCAGCTTTTCCCAGATGTGCCTGTACACCTACTCTAATAAATGGGAGCTTTGAGAAAATGCCTGTCTCTGAGTTTCATTGGAGTTGGGGTTTTCAGGAATGCTGACATAAAGCTCTCCTTCAATTTTATATCTAAAACAACTGAGAAGTATTCTGAGTTGAACAGAACTCTTAAGAACAGAAACAAGGAAGGGGTGCTGAAAAGGACATTTTGGAATTTTAAAGACAAATCACTAGTTCTAAGCATCTATATACAAAAATAAATGTTGTTATTTTGCATTGGAAAAAAATATCCTCCAGGTAAATTATAAACACATTCAACCAGAAAGAGCCAATATTGTTTATTGGATAGCTTTGCCACTGAAATAGGCAAATATCTCTGTCTCAAATAATCAGCTATTATGGATGTGTAAAGACAGCTGAATTTAATAATGAAGCTTGTTAGGGTGTAACCAACAAGTTGGGTAGACAATATATTGCACAAGGCATGTTATGTATCTTTAAGAGAGGAGCTCTGCTAATTAGTAGATTACAGCCTTTAAATTGCAGCTGATGTTGTTGCTCTCTCTCTCTCTCTTGATTGCTGTATGATAACTGCTGCCTAACTGTTACTACTGTTGCTACTACTTACTGTGTGTAAGTTATTTGCTACTTGTATCCAAGTTATCTTGGTAGTATTGGACTGCTTTTTCTGCGTATGACTTTTTGGCTGTGTTTATGGATTTTGCTATATTCTTCAAAAAGTAAAGATTTATTTTGTTACTTTACTATCCATTATTCAGTGTGGTTGCTTTATCTATCGCACGCTGCGTATACTTTACAGGGTTGCTCTGTTATAACCTCGACCTGGGGTTCATTGCTAGTGCTTAATCGCACCAGTACCTAACATTGGTTATGGGCCCAGACGCCCTGCCTTAACCATAATTTTTTTTAAGCACCACTTTTTGGATAGTTTATTTTTGTGAATATGGCACAAGAACAGTCTGCTGCAATCTCCATGATTACCCGGTTTGATGGAACCAACTATGTTTCCTGGTCCTTGAAGTGTTCCCTACTTCTGCGTAGAGAAGGACTGTGGTCTGTGGTTCAGAACCCACCAAATGTTACAGATTGGGATCCTGCTGATAATGAGGATGCGAAGAAGATTGTGCAGTTTAACAGGGACAATGAGAGAGCTCTCTGCATTATTGGACTAACACTGAATGACCAGCAACTGGTCCATATTCGTGGCGAAGAGTCTGCTGCTAGGTGTTGGAACACATTGCGGAGAATTTATGTTCGGGACAGTGTGGGTGCTCATATTCATCTCACACGGAAACTGTTTAGAGCCCGTTTGCAAAAAGGTGGTGATATGTTGGCTCATTTAGACTTCATGAAGAAAACTTTGCAGGATTTGCAAGAAAAAGAGTTAATTTTTTCTGAGCTTCACCAGGTGTATATTATTCTATTGTCGCTTGATGAAAGCTACGACTCTTTTGTTTCCTCATTGGAAGTTCGTTCACGAGATGAACTGACATTATCTGAGGTTACTGGGAGATTGCTTGAAGAGTCCAGACGAAGAGAGGATAGAGTTCAGTTCAGAGACAATCAATCACAAGAAGAAACACAGTTTTCAACTGTAAATTTTGTTAAGAAATGTTATTCTTGTGGTGGTAAGGGGCATATTGCTAAGAACTGTAAAAATAGCAAGAAAAGGAGTGTTGCTAATAGTAAAAGAAAAAGCAACAATGTTACTGTAACTGTAGCTAAGGTAGATAAGCCTGTAAACCATAGTTTCTGGGTGGTTGACAGTGGCGCATCCCATTCTATAACCAAGGTTAAAGAAAGGTTTGTTACTATGAAGGCTAGCAAACAGCACATTTCCTTAGCAAATGGTTGGAAAATTAAGGCTTCAGGTGAAGGTACAGCTTATTGTCCATGTATTAATGAAAAATTGGAAATGTTATATGTACCTAAAATGAAGTTTAACCTATTATCTGTAAAAGACCTTGTGAAATGTGGGTTTACAGTAACATTTAAGAATGATAGATGCATTATCGAAAAGGAAGGTAATAGTGTTATTGCCAATTTGGAGAATAATTTATTTATTCTACATGAGAACTCTTTAAATATTGCGAGTTCTGAACCTGGTTATAAGAATAAACAGCCCCATGATAACTGTATACATCTACTTCATAGACGTTTAGGCCATGTAAATTTTAAAATGGTACGTCAAACTGTTATTCTATCTAAGGGAATCAATTTGAAACCTTGTTCAAAATATCTTAACTGTAATGCCTGTAACCAGGCTAAAAGTAAGGTTACCCCTGCAAACCGGTTTAAAGGATTCAAGACATCTAAACCACTGGAAGTAGTGTTTGCAGACCTAATTGGCCCTAAGAAACCTAGCTTAGGAGGTGCCTGCTATATACTCAGCATTATGGACCATTATTCTAGGTATGGTTTCTGTTATGTAATGAAATCAAAGGCAGAAACTTTCCAACATTTTACTAAATGGTTAAAGTTTGTTGAACGTAAGATGGATAAAAAAGTACTTTGCCTAGTCACTGATAATGGATCTGAATTCACTAATCATAGGTTTACATCAATGTTGGAGAATGCTGGTATAGAACATAGGCGTTCTGCCCCCTACAGGCCAGAACATAATTCATTTATTGAAAGACGTGGTCAATCATTGCAGGCAATGACCAGAACTATGCTGGTTGATTCTGGTTTGTCAGAAAAGCTTTGGGGTGAGGATATAATGTGTGCAAACCATATTCTGAACATAGTAGTTAACTCACCTACTGGTAAGATTCCTTATACTCTTTGGCATGGTAGGAAGCCTGATTTGAGTTATTTACACACATTTGGTGTCCCTGCTTGGGTGCATATTCCCTCACAGACTAGACGGAAGGATCAAAGCAGAGCTAGGAAGATGGTTTTTGTTGGGTACAATTCCAATCATAGATCGTTTAGGTTCTGGGAACCTGGAACTCGGAGAATTATGCACAGTGCTAGTGCTAAATTTTCAGAACATGTTGGTTGGGAAAAGCTAGAACAAGAGTTTAACAAGGTTTGTGATGATGTAGATGTTGATCGTTTGGTTAATCATGATACACCAAATGAGCAGTTAGAGAATCAGGATGGTCCATCTATTACTCTGAAAGGGGAGGAAGATGTAGATGTAGAATCTACTCGTGAGGTGGAACAGGATGATCCTGCAAGTCCTGTATTGCCTAGGAGGTCTACTAGGGACAGGCATCCACCCGACAGATACCAAGCCAGTGCAGTATTGCAAGTTAGCATAGAACCTTCTAGTTTTGCAGAGTTAAGGCTGTATCCTGAAAAGGAAAAGAAATTGTGGAAGGCAGCTATGGAGAAGGAGTTGAAATCCTTACAGGAATTGAAGGTTTATGAAGAAGCTAGGCTCCCTTCAGGGGAGAGTGCAATTGGCTGTAGATGGGTGTTTAAAATTAAAAACGATGCTGCTGGCAATGCTATTTATAAGGCTCGTTTAGTTGCTCAAGGGTTTTCCCAAACTGAGAGGGATTACGATGAGGTTTTTGCTCCGAGCTTGAAAGCCTCTACGTTGAGGGCAGCATTGGTGTGGGCTGCTAAGTATCGGTGTAATGTTACCCATATTGATGTTGAAACAGCGTATCTGCATGCTCCATTGCAGCATACCATTTATATGAAGATGCCACCAGGTGTGGATTCTAATGGCCAGACTGGTTGTTGGAGACTTAAAAAGAGCCTTTATGGTTTAAAACAGTCCGGTTTTGAGTGGAACAGATGCATAGTAAATGAACTAAAAGCTATGGGATTTATTCCAGGTTTGGCTGATCCTTGTTTATTTAGACGGGTGAAAAATGGTTTGATCTCGTTGTTGCTTTTGTTCACGGACGATATAGCTCTTATTACTAGGTCTGAGCAGGAAGCTATTGACATTGTTTCACAATTAGAGAGTAAATTTAGAATCCGGAATTTGGGTGAAATTAAGCATTATCTGGGCTTAGATGTGGTTAGAACCAGTAAAGGTTTTAAGCTGTCGCAGGCTGGTAAAATTAATCATTTGCTTAAAAAATATAGCATGGAGCTATGTAAGACTGCAAAGACACCAATGGCATTGGAGTTTAAAACTGAGGTTACTGAGGGTACTGGTTTTGATAAGGGAATCTATCAATCTTTGATAGGTAGCCTAATGTACCTAAGTAATTGGTCTAGACCAGATATATCATTTAGTGTGAACCAACTGGCTAGATTCAATGATAATCCTTCAGAGAGGCATTGGCAAGCAGCAAAGCGTGTGCTGCGTTATTTAAAGAAAACTATCCACTATGCGTTGTATTTAGAGCCGAATAGGGATTTAGTTTTGACTGTTTATGCTGATGCGAATTTTGCAGCTGCTATAGATAATAGGAAGTCAACTTCCGGCATAGCCTTTATGCTAGGTGGTGTACTGATTGGATGGAAGTCGATACGACAGAAACACATAAGCTTATCCACAATGGAAGCTGAGTTTTCATGTTTGTCGTTGACATGTACTGAGCTGATATATTGTAAGCAGTTGCTTATAGATATGGGATTAAGTATCAATGAACCTTTTACTGTTTATGAAGATAATCAGGCAGCAATAAAAATGGCGACTAGTTTAGCTATTAAGACGAGATCGAAGTATACTGATTTGAGGTATCTTAATGTTCGACAAAGCATTAAGGATGGCCTGATAAAGTTGGAATATTGTTCAACTGAAGACAATTTAGCAGACAACTTCACTAAGGCACAAAGTTCAGTGAAACATACCTCATCATGTGAAGGTTATCATCTTAGATTGTGAGTGGATATATTGATCTACCCAAAGGGGAGAATGTTAGGGTGTAACCAACAAGTTGGGTAGACAATATATTGCACAAGGCATGTTATGTATCTTTAAGAGAGGAGCTCTGCTAATTAGTAGATTACAGCCTTTAAATTGCAGCTGATGTTGTTGCTCTCTCTCTCTCTCTTGATTGCTGTATGATAACTGCTGCCTAACTGTTACTACTGTTGCTACTACTTACTGTGTGTAAGTTATTTGCTACTTGTATCCAAGTTATCTTGGTAGTATTGGACTGCTTTTTCTGTGTATGACTTTTTGGCTGTGTTTATGGATTTTGCTATATTCTTCAAAAAGTAAAGATTTATTTTGTTACTTTACTATCCATTATTCAGTGTGGTTGCTTTATCTATCGCACGCTGCGTATACTTTACAGGGTTGCTCTGTTATAACCTCGACCTGGGGTTCATTGCTAGTGCTTAATCGCACCAGTACCTAACATAGCTGCATAACTGTTTCAGGATAATTGGTGGGGTTTTCAGTATTTACAAAGAGTTAATCACACCTTCCACAACTATGATGAGATAATAGACAAATTTCTAATTCTAAATTTTTATTTTGGTCACTAGAAGTAAGAAATAAGCAGAAAGAGAACAAATGAAACCAGCAGTGACGTGCGGTGAGGTTTATGGCTGGTGAGGCACTGATGTCATCACAATCAGATTTACAAACATTAAAATCCTACAAATTATCTTATCCAATATTTGGTTGGTAGCAGGTAAAGGGTAATGTTCAAGGTCTCATATCAGCATTCTTTACACATACTGTAGCACACAAAAAAGCACATTTGCCATTAGAGCAGATGTTGGGGAGAGGGGCAAGGAGAAAAAGGGTCCACTCCCTCTCCCTCAGACCCCCAGGAAGGAAGGAAGAGGGAGGGAAAGGAAAGGAAATGGGAAAGAAGAAAAAGGAAAGGAAATGGGAAAGAAGAAAAGGAAATAGAAAAGGAGGAAAGGAGAAAGGAAAGGAAATGGCAAAGAAGAAAGGAAAGGATGAAGAAGGGAGGGAAAGGGAAGGGAAAAGAAAAAAGAAAGGAAAGGAAATAAGGAAAGGAAAAGAGAAAGGAAAGGAGAAAGGAAAAAAGGGAAAGGAAATGGCAAAGAAGAAAGGAGAGGATGAAGAAAGGAAGGGAAGGGAAGGGAAAAGAAAAAAAGAAGGGAAAGGAAATAAGGAAAGGAAAGGAGAAAGGAAAGGAAAAGAGAAAGGAAAAGAAAAGAGAAAGAAAAGGAAATAGAAAAGAAGGAAAGGAAATGGCAAAGAAGAAAGGAAAGGATGAAGAAAGAAAGGAAAAGAGAAAGGAAAGGAAAAGAGAAAGTAAAGGAGAAAGGAAAGAAGAAAGGAAAGGAAAAAGGAAAGGAAATAGAAAAGAAGGAAAGGAAAAAAGGAAAGGAAATGGCAAAGAAGAAAGGAAAGGATGAAGAAAGGAGGGGAAGGGAAGGTAAAAGAAAAAAGAAGGGAAAGGAAATAAGGAAAGGAAAGAAAGGAAAGGAGAAAGGAAAGGAAAAGAGAAAGAAAAGGAAAGAACGATAGAAGAATGACAGAAAGGAAAAGAAAAGAATTGAATGGATTGGTACTGCTCAAAAATCAAGTCTCAAGATCCCGTTGACCACTTTGGCTCAGGCAGTCCAATTCCACGCTGCTTCCCTTTCTCCACAAAGTGAAGGGAGAAGTCGAAGCAATGCCTGAGAAACCCCGGATGTGCAGAGAAATGCAGGCTACAATCAGCGAGTCACATTTTCCCAGGAACCAATGAAGCCCCATTCTCCCTTCTGCAGCGTCATCAGTCTCCGGGCAGTCTTCCTTGACTTCAGGAGAGAGTTGGAGGCAGAAGAACTGTGTGCCTCTCCTACCTTGGGATTTTTTAGGCTTTTAACCCTCGCTTAACTCTGCTCGAGCGATCTTAAAATGCCTTAGAAGTCAGATTAGACTAAATGAGATACAGAGTTCTCCTGCCTCATAGTGGAGGGTGCTTTTTTAGAGGCTTTTTAAAACAGTTAGGCAATCATTCATGGTGAGGCAGCAGCTAGCTAGCCTCACTTCAGCACTCGCCTTTTTCCTTTTACATTTTTTTCCTTTTCATGATGATAGTGGTGAGACTGCGCCTCCTCTGCCTCTCCTGGCTGCACATCACTGGAAACCAGGAATAGACAAGTAGTGGCATTTTAGATGTTGTTGAACTACAATGTCTAGTAACCTTCACATTGACCTTGCTTCCTGAAGAGGGTGGTGATTGTAGTTCAGCAACATCAGGAGGGATATACATTACATATCATTTATCAAAAACAATATAGTTGATCACAATTTTTTCCAATGTAGTGACATGTAATGGGTTTACCACAGTCAGAACTCCCAGCTAGCATGCATCAAATTGGGTTGGGAACTTCATCTTACCTGGTTAGACTATTTATCCATCAACATCTGTGATATTGTCTACTATATCTGACAGAGACACTCCAGCATCTCTGCATTTTTCCCATCCCATGCCGCTAGAGATATTCTTGATTTATGATTGGCTCTTACTTTACCAGTGATAACCAAACTCCAAGTTTGATATGTGCAAGAATCATATTTTTTGAAGCATATCTTATTACTGAAAGTTTTCTAGAGCTGCTAAACTACACTATAAACTTAGAATGAGAAGTTAAAAGAATAGTCTAAGGATGTGCTGGTGAATGCTTTTGAAGTGGAAACTGGGAGAAAAAGCCAGCTGTGCAAGCAGCTGAGGAGTGGGATAATGATCTGCTTGCAAGATGCTTAAGAGATGTACTCAGTTCAAAATAGATTGTTACTTGTATTGTGCTAGATTGTTCACCCCGAGGACATTCACACTGATCAGAAAGAAAACAGAGTCTGTGGTACCTTAAAGACTAACACATTCACAATGTCTATCAGCTTTATGGGAATAGAAAAAGAAGTTCTGCTTTGTTGATTATAAAAATAAACTTTGATTATGTCAAGCTTGTCAAGCTGTGGAAAATGCTTAGGAAATGGGAATCCAAGAACATCTCACTGTTCTCAAGAATTGCAGAACTGCAGGAATTTATACAGAAGGCAAAAAGCTACAGTACAGATAAATGTGGTGAAAGAGACTCCAGCAGACATGATAGGTTCACTCCAGGAAAGGAATGACACCAGGTTCTATGTTTTTTCCTTAGAAAATCTATATATTATATTGAAAACTACCGGTATATGTATATATAGATATAGAAGTGTATACTGTACATTCTACCTTCAATAGAATATATATTGAGTGAAGCTGAAATCAGCTTCCTTCAATATATATTACAGTGGTCATGATATAGATATAAATATAGATATATTTATATCAAATCCCAGTAAGGGTATGGCTAGCTGATGAGAGCTAAATAGCTTGAAATAGATCTATACTAGTCTCCCTTTATTTATTTATCAGCACAAATACAACACAAATATAGATATACATATACAGTACATATACACCAATCCATATTGGTTTTATGGAAATGTTTGTGTTGTGATTTTGTATTCAATAGAATAGTGGAAATGAATTATGTAAAGAGGTTCAGAAGTCTAATTCTCTCAAAGCTGAACAGAATGGGATCAAAATTGGTGTTTGAAGATGCTGAAGCCAGAAAAAGAAAGACGGTGTTCAAAATGGGTTGTGGAGAAAAATCCCCTAACATCCTACCAAGGGATCCCTTACAAATAAATCAATGGGCAGTGCTCAGAGTAGTAGTCATTAGTCTAAGCTCCCCCCACCCCTCTTTGCCTCCTGCCATTTGACCCAGAATGGAACATCTGTAACGTACGTGGGATTTCTCAGTGCACATATACACACAAATGTAGCCCTTATAAACAGAAGAACACTGGCCCTGACATCCCTTAAACTCCGCTGAATATGCTACCTAGCCTGGTAACTAAACCAACCCACAAGCTTGGAGAATGAACTTTCACTATCATCCTATACCCAAGCTACAGATATTTGCCACTATTGCACATAGATACAGAGGCAATATTTATTTTATTATTACATTTATATATTGCCCAAATCCCAATGATTTAGAACATGACACATGCTTAATATATGAACATCTTGATTGGCCTCTGGAGAGAAAGTGCTTGTGTGTTCAACCAGGCAAGTTACTTTTTTACACAGGAGAAAAGTTATCTCCTCTGGACACTGCTGAGAAAGATGTTGGAAGGAATTTCAGAAATTCTACTCAGCATGCCTCTCTTAGTGTATTGGGTGATGTATTTCCTTCTTTTAGAACATGGAGAAGAATATCCAAAATATAGCCCTGGCAAATAATTTCTGGCAAATCTTTTCTATATCTTATTCTGTATAACAGAGCTGTCATGAATGTTGTAAGTTGTGATGAGTTCAGCTTAATTTGAAGGCAATCTTACTTTTAAATATTCTTTGACTATAACTACACTCCTTATATTTTGCAATCTAAAAATAATTTCTCTTGGATTTTGAATGTACACGAGTTCTAATTATTATCTCCACAATTAAGCACATATTCTCTGCCCTCACTACATTTTTATAGGAAAGCAATAATTTTCTATAGAAAAATCAAGACAATATTTACACACATATACACACACACAAACATGTATACACATAGACAAACTACTCCTGGGCTATTTGATTGTAATTACAGATTTTGTGTAAATATAAAGATGTCAGAAGATGCTGTGCTGCCGGTCTTCCGGTTCCGGCTGCTGACCCGACGGGCAGGCTCTGCTCGCCCCGCGCTCTTCTGGTAGGCCCCCCAACGCTTGGGGGGCACAGGATGCCCCGTAGAGGCTCCTGCCGAAGCAGGGGATCCCCTGCGGCATCTTCGGGAGAAGGCAGCTGGAAGAACGCGCAATTTGAAGGATGCGGTTGCTGTGTGGTGAGGCGGAAACTTCCCCCCCCCCGTTCCCTTGCTTGTTCGTAAGAAAAGGAAAGAAAAAAATGTCAGCTGTTTTTAAAGTCGTTTTCAACTCGGCTGGAGAGGCGTGACTGGAGGGAGGGGGATTTCCCCCCCTCTCAGACAGGCGGCTTTAAAACCTTTTGCTCTCGGCCCCAGTGGAGGAGGAAGGGAGAGAGCCAACTAATGATTTCACACCCATAACAAAGGCGGATTTGGGATTTTAACATCATAAATGAGGTGATGATCTGAAAACTTTGGAAGCTTTGGAAACGTTTTACTATGCCTCTAAACCCCAAAGCTGGCAGGGCAAGATGGCACACTTCCGTTGTCTTTATAAACATTGAAAATTGACTCCACCTATAGAAGTTCAGGCTTCCTGTCTTTGTCCTCTGTGACACTCAGACAAATCTCCTGTTGAATTGCATCTCCCTGGAACAAAGGACTTTTTTTTTTACTCTACTGCCAGAAGTAATTAGAATATTTCCTCTCTGCTTGGACTCCTAGCCTTCTGAACTCTCTCGGCGGTTCCCCTCCTTAATTTCCTCTCTGTATTGACTTTGAACTTTTACTGCTCAATACAATGCCACCTAAAAGACCACCCCCGGGGAAGCCAGGCTTTGCTGTCTCCGCCCCCACATCTACAGTCTCAAGTCCGAGCGGTCAACAAACGTTATCATCATTCATCCAGCCCAAACCTGCTGAGACGGACTTTCAACAGATGTTCCAACAAATTTTAAAGGGACAGGAGGACATAAAAAGTGAACTAAAGGAAATGAGAGAGCAGCTGAAAGCGAATCAAGACCAGACCAGCAAAAATACACAGAGACTGGATCTTTTGGAGGGAGGGATGGCTGAAATGAGGGGGAAAGTGCGAGGGGTGCAGAAGGGGAACCAGGAGATTGAAATCCACCAAATGAAAACAGAATTTGAAAGAATGTCCTTTTTTCTCAGGTTCCAAAATGTAGTGGAGGCAGATGATGAAGGGACATCATGACAAACATCTTGGCTGAATATATACAGAAAGAAAAACAACAGATGGGGTGGGAACTGGATCTGGTTTATAGAGTAAACTCAGCATATGCTAGAACACACAATGTTCCCAGGGAGGTACATGTTAAATTTCTCAGAAAGACCACAAGAGATGAGATTCTGAGTGCACAAAGAGGCCAAGTGTTGAAATATCAAGATAGAGAAATAACCATTCTGAAACAGATCCCTAAGAAAGTTAGAGAGAAAAGAAAAAACTATTCGCAATTAGCGAAGAAGCTTTACCAGAAAGGGGTGTGGTTTAGATGGTTGATGCCTGAAGGTATGTTAATTTTCTGGGAGGATACTAGAGTTAGAATCAACACAACCATAGAGGCACAGGCCTTTATGGAAAAAAATAAAGCACTCCTAGATATACCTGATGATCTTACACCTGACATACAGGACACGGGAGGGGCCGGAGCTCTGCTGCCGGGGGGAGAGTGGGCAATACCAAGAAAACTCAGATCACAAAAATGAATAAAGAAATCGGCTTTATATAAATTGATTGAAATTTTTCTATGAATTTATATGCTGACAAACTATCACTATGTAATATTGAATTATTTGTTTAAATGAATACCATGAGTACGAGGGGCGGGGATACCCTTCACACATTGTAACTGTCAAAATTTTGTAACCTACTCCAATACCCTTTTCCTTATTATTTTTTTAAAAAAACCAATAAAACTTTGTTTAAAAAAAAAAGATGCTGTGCTGCCAAAAGGCCTGCAAATATTTTGTTTTGTTAAGGTTTTGAAATTTTATTGAATTATTATTGTATACAATTTCTTAGAGACCATCTCAGTTTATGTTATACAAAGAAGGAAGTCTTGCTTCAATTCCTTCGGCAGGATAGGAATTTCTCCTGTACTGCTGTCGTCTGAAGGTGACCTTGAAGTGCAAAAGCCAGGCTACTGAATCAATTGATGTCACTATCAAATATTGACCACAGCTTGCAGCAATGTTACACTGTTGTCATTTGTGTAAAAGGTATTCTTTCCTTTCCACTCACTACCAAAGTTGTAGAAAATGAAAAGCGTTGGAAATGCCCGAAATCTTGTTTTTAATGTCATAACTTTCCAATACTCTTAAATGAGCAGATTTATATCATTTGTGTGATGTTATCTGCACAACATCTGTTTTGTAGAAAATCTTTTGTGGCTATTCATCTATTATTGAAAAAAAAAATCAAACAGATATGTTTTTCCCTGTGAGATACTGCCCTCTTGTGTGTCTGTTATACAGATCTCAGACTTAAGCCTATGGCAGCAACAGGTAACCAAAGCAGAAGTCCCTTGTGAAACAATGAATGCAAAGGAGATTCAAAAAGAGGGTATATTGTATGAAGAAGGATTTATATAGAATCTGATAAATAGGCAGCATAAAATTATTTCAGTTAATCAACCAATCCGTCAATTCATCAATTGGGGGGGGGGATCATAAACAATGTTTAAAGTCCTGTATCCATATAAATTATATAAAAACAATTGATTATTCTAATTATTGATTATACTAATACCGCTGAAACTAGCAAAAGTTAAGCCATGATCACCAACCATGAAACCACAATTTTGGCTAATATTTTCCTTCTCTTATATTGCCAAGATTTCCCATGTTGTAAAGTATCATAGTAGAATAACTAAGTTTATCAGAATAATTCCAATACTATTTTCAGTCAAAGAAATATGGTTGTTTCATACTTTGCACTTCAAAATCTCCACATTCAGTCTACATTTGAGTATTAGGTTCTATACACACAGTATCAAAATATTACATTTAGATAAGTCTATTACTGCAGCCTATAATATGTTTTTCCCTCTATTGCATCCAAAATATGCTATTGAAATAAGGGCTTGTGTAGTTAATTACTCATGTTTATTTGCAGAAGTTGCCATGAGTTTGAACTTCAATAAACATGAATAATTATAGCATACCTCACTTTCTGTCATGTTTTCCTGCCTAATTAATGTTGACTTATGTTCTTTCTAAGCTGTCATAAATAAGACTCAGAGGTCCATATTAGCACTCTCCTTCACCATGATACATATAAGAGCAATAAACTTGTATTGGATTAAAATTATGGGGGTTTATTCAGAAATTAAGACTCTAGATCTGGTATGTTTCTTGTAAAGCCTTTTCAGAGAAGGCAAGCAGAGACTTATTATAGCTTTGAATATTATGCACCATCTGTGAAATTCTCTAGCAGTCAGGTAACAAATTGCACAGAATCCTGGAAGTAAAAAATGCAGCCAATCTTTGTCAATAAACAACTTAGAGAATGTGGAAAGATAAGGAAATTGTTAATAAATATTTTCTTAGCCTTTCACTTTCTCTAAGTATGATGTGACACTGTCTGTGTTTATTCATATTCCCCATTTTATCCTTACAGCCCTCCTGCAAGTTTGGTTGGACTTAGGGTCTCTTCAGCACATGATACAACATTGAAGAAATCATATACTTGTGATACTGTGGAACTTGCAGAGGTCTTCACAAGCTGGTTAATTAACTTCTGCCTCCATGGATGCTCCTGAGGAAATATTGCAGATCTGGGTTCATAGCATTTCACTGCATCTAAAGGACAGAAGATTGTTTCTCACCACCAAGAACTCCTGCCTAAACGTCCTGATGCCTCCTAACACTCAGGGGTTCTCTTTTTTTCCTGGAGTTACCATCTTATGCCTTTTTGTCATCCCTCTTTTCCTTCTCAGTTGATTTGAAGTGCAACTAGGCCACTGCTCTACAAAGTAGAGGCTAGGTCTTTTCTCTTACCTTAAGAACTAGCATAGCAGAAAAAGCAAGAAAAGGCAATAGACCACTGATTCAGCCTTCTTTGGATTTTTTTCTCTCTACTTTTGACCAGCTTCATAGGATATTGGTCTACTCAAAAAAATTGGTAAAGGTTCCCCTCGCACATATGTGTTAGTCGTTCCTGACTCTATGGGACAGTGTTCATCTCCATTTCAAAGCCGATAAGCTAGACATCTCCGTGGCCATGTGGCCGACATGACACCAAAGGCGCACAGAACGCTGTTAGCTTCCCACCAAAGGTGGTCCCTATTTTTCTACTTGCATTTTTACATGCTTTCCAACTGCTAGGTTAGCAGAAGCTGGGACAAGTAATGGGAGCTCACTCCGTTATACGGTGCTGGGGATTAAAACCTCCTAATTGCCGACCTTTCTGATTGACAAGCTCAGCATCTTAGCCACTGAGCCACCACATCCCTTCCAAAAAATACACTATATTGCCAAAAGTATTTGCTCACCTGCCTTTACTCGCATATGAACTTACTGTAAGTGACATCCCATTCCTAATCCATAGGGTTCAATATGACGTCGGTCCACCCTTTGCAGCTATAACAGCTTCAACTCTTCTGGGAAGGCTGTCCACAAGGTTTAGGAGTGTGTTTATGGGAATTTTTGACCATTCTTCCAGAAGCGCATTTGTGAGGTCACACACTAATGTTGGACGAGTTTACGTGGCCTACCACTTCGTGGCTGAGTTGCTGTCATTCCCAAACACTTCCACATTCTTATAATACAGCTGACAGTTGACTGTGGAATATTTAGGAGCGAGGAAATTTCACGACTGGATTTGTTGCACAGGTGGCATCCTATCACAGTTCCACGCTGGAATTCACTGAGCTCCTGAGACCGACCCATTCTTTCACAAACGTTTGTAAAAACAGTCTGCATGCCTAGGTACTTGATTTTGTACACCTGTGGCCATGGAAGTGATTGGAACACCTGATTCTGATTATTTGGATGGGTGAGCGAATACATTTGGCAATATAGTGTATGTGTGTGTGTATGTGTATGTGTGTGTGTATGTGTATGTGTATGGAGGGATGGATGTATAATTCGGAGCATTCGGGAACAAACATTGTGGTTGTGTAGAAGTGTTCCAAATACAGCATCACAAAATACACTGGAACTTTACTTACTGGATAACAAGGTGGAACTGTTTGGAATGTTGTTGTTCTTTTTAAAATTTCAGTGGTTCTTCTTCAGCCTTTGATATCTCTACAGAATAGATCCTTCCCCTCCTGTTTGCATATATGTCAATATAATCATATAACTTTTATATTATGCAAATCAGACAACCAAGCATTTTTAACCATTGTTCATAGGACTTGGTTCCATACCCTTTTTCATATGATCTGCTCTGAAGCTTTCCTCCCAACTGTGCCATACCCTTTTAAATTAAGAGATCTAGAACTGGACATAATCATTCAAATAGAGTCATAATGTAAACTTACTTACTGTGATTGTGTACAATGCTTTTGTCAAGGTGGCCCAAGATTGGGAGTTGTTACTGGTGAGGAATTCTAAATCAATATTCTGTGAATTATAGGAGACATTATAGCTGAAAAGGCAGCTGGATAATGGAACTGGACTGATGTTTGTTTTTTTTCTGGATCAAGAATTTGTTCAAACTTCATGTTTTTAATCACTTTGGAGTTAATTTTTTTCTCTTTTTGTTTGGTAAAGATTGAAAAACCTTCAAAACTGCAAATCTGATATTCGCTGGGTGAATTCATTTAAAAGAAAGAAACTTATGTGTTTAAAGTTTTGTAAGAATTTTCCTTTTTGTAATATACATCAAAAGGTTAATTATACTGCCGATTTTAGAAAGCGTTTGAATGGATTTAGGGTTCAGATGAATTTGAATTAAAGAAAGACTTTGAAGTTCATTAAATGGATGCTCTCTTGTGGGACAAGTTCTTCTGTTTATATTTCAAGCTGTTAATACAACTGTGAAGATTGGACATCAGAGGGCACCTGATGGCTATTTTAAAAGTTTGGGTTCAAAAGGTTTTGAGCTATTTAACTCTCTAATGGAATACAAAGTTGTTATTGAAGAGGAACAAATTCCATTGAATAAAATCGAAGTGGACTTTAAGATGGATTTAAAAATTACAGCTCACAAGAAAGAGATGGTAATATAGAGTTTACAAATGGAATTGGATGACAACCTAAACATTAAAAAGCACAATAAGTCAAAAGAGTAATATGATGATCTTCTTTTATTGGAATATAAAGAATTCACTGGAGTGATTACACTGAAGTTACAAAAGGTCTTTGATAAAGATGAGTGAAAATCTTCACTCAACATTTTGAGTGAAGAAATAAAGAGTGTGAGAAAGCAGATGTTGGAATTTTACAGATAGTCCTCTACTTACAACCAGAATTTGGCCAAAATGTATGTTGCTAAGTGAAACATTTGTTAAATTAGTTTTTCCATTTTACGACCTTTCTTGCTACAGTTGTCAAGAGAATCACACTTGTTAAGTTAGTAACATGGTTGTTAAGTGAATCTGGCTTCCCCATTGATTTTGCTTGTCAGAAGGTCATAAAAGTTGATCACATGTCCCCAGGACACTGCAACCTTCATAAATATGAACCAGTTGCAAAGCATCTGAATTTTCACACTTACCAGCTGTAAGTGAAAAATGGTCATGAGTCACTTTTTTAGTGCCGTTGTAACTTTGAATGATCATTAAATGAACTGTTTTAAGTCGAGGACTACCTGCATTCATGGGGCAAAGATCACAGGGAAAAGTAAGAAACACAAAATTGATTTATTTGATCAGTGTTAAAATATTGGTTTCCTATCTCTGGTAATGTCTAATCACCAGCAAAATTGTGGTCACATAACCATAGAATGCCACAACTGGTCATAAAGTCGACCCATGCGGTCATGTGACTATGGGGAAGGCACAACCATTTACATTGGCTGGGGGTTAGGGTTAATGTTAGAGTTAAGTCATAAAGCACCTGTTCCCATGGCCATTGTAAGTTCAAATGGGTATAAACTGATTTCATCCTATTAAATTCATGTAGCATATTATATAGCTGTGATGGCGAACCTATGGCATGCTTGTCATAGGGGATGTACAGAGCCCTCTCTGTGGGCACCCCAGCCGTCACCCCAGCTCAGCTCCACTGCACATGCGCACATGCCTTCTGCCGGCTAACTGGTTTTCAGGTCTCTGCGGTGCATGCGTATGGGGAGGTGGGAGCATGGGGAGTCATGCACACATGCACGGGGGATCATGCATGCATGCATGGAGTGGGAATGCAGGGAAGTCACGTGTGCGTGTGTGTGTGTGTGTATGTGTGTGGTCATGCGTATTTGCATGGGGGTGGGCCATGCAGGGGAGGGTCGTGCATGCATTGCATCATGGGTATGCGTGCACGCTTTCGGCATGCACTGATAAAAAGATTAGCCATCACTGTTCTATAGCATATGAGTAGACTTGTGTAAATGGCAGTAATAGAGAGAGAGGACAATATGATAGTTTCATATTTTTGTAAGAAATTTTTTAATTAGATTTGTATGTATCTAAGTATGTACACATCATGTATATACATACACATAAACTTCCTAAGTTAGGTTTACTGCACATATTGTTACTACACATATTTGATAGTGAGAAAAACAGATTTCAAACTCATCAAACTTCTACTTTGTAACAACCAAATTAATAATTAAATGGTTCAACCATTTCCTGGAGAATTTGGAACTATTTGTACCCAGTTCTAAATTGAAGGCATTCATTAAATATCCTACTAAAATATTTTTAAGGCTTAGAGCTGGAATAGTTTGCATTTGCATGGAGACTACAACAGAGGGTGCTAATGGAACATGCAAAGAGCTCTGAAAAGAACTGGACATTTTTTTAAAGGACAGTCTACAGTATATCTTTACCTCAACGTTTGTTTATTCGTTTCTGTTTATTCAGGAAACTGATGAATGTGTTGTGACAATAGCTACTGTTATGATGCATCCTTAATGGCTTTTTTAAAGATAACTAAAACAAAAGCAAAGTGATATTTTAGAACATGTATAGAAATGACCACTGCCCTATTGTTTATGTTAACTTCATTTAATTTTTAGATTATGTAAATCTTTGGGAAACTGTATATCTTGTGTATTTTACAGTATATTTTATAGTATAGTATAGTATAGTATAGTATAGTATAGTATAGTATAGGATAGGATAGGATAGGATAGGATTAGGTTAGGTTAGATTAGATTAGATTAGATTAGATTAGTATAAATAGTATAGCATAGCATAGCATAGTTTACAATTTATTAGAACATTGATTTTTTGTTTTAAGGTATTTCCTTAAATACTGACCAAATTATTTATGTTTTCCATAGGCTTCTTCTTTAATTAGTTTTTCTGTATTATTTGGGAAAAGAAACATATATAAACATTAAAAAGATTGAAGGAAGAATATGTATAAATATCCATGACTCATTATTCACTTCATCTTACAGGTTAGGCCAGGGGTGTCAAACTCAAGGGCCGTGGTTTGGATCTGGCCCATAGGGTGCTTAGATCTGGCCATGGGGCTACAGTGGAAACAGTAAAGGACCAGCCCACGGTGCCTCTGCCAGCAAAAATGGAGCTCAGAAGGGCTGCATGCAACCCTCCCGAGCTCCATTTTCACTGGTAGAGCACTTGGGCCACCACAGGTGCCCCCGACACAAATGATGTTAAGCTGGCCACATACCCCTGGCCACCCCCCACCAAGGTCAAATACAACCCTGATGCTGCCCTCAATGAAATTGAGTTTGATATCCCTAGGCTAGGCGATTAATTTGTTCACATTTAAATCAGTTTACCTAACTTTAAAAAATAGATACATATAATTTAAACATGCAAGGTTGTACACACATACCAAAGTTCTCTCAACCAACTATAGAATCTTGCTGAAATATGGAAAAAGCTCTTCTTACCCTTTTGTAATTAGTAGAAAATGGATTTCTTTCCGATTTCATAGCCATCCGTATCATTAATCTATCGTCAAAAGTATATGACCATTTGCAAAACCTAAGCATGACTTCCAAAACAGAATTTATATGAGATAACCACTAGCCAAAATAAAAACATTAAAACCCAAGACAACATTATGTGTTTTGTGTATCTGTTTTCCAGGAGTTAAATGAACTGTTCAATTTTTTCTTGAAAATTTATTAAATGCCATCAACTGACACATAGATATTCTCCAGGCCAACCAGCCCCCTCCTGTCCTTTATGCACCCATCGCCACTGTGACTGAACCCATCCACCTTGCTGTTGATCATGCTCTTTCTCCTCTTTCCTTTCATGTTTCCCAGCATTAAAGACTTGTGGAGCCCTTGGTGCTCTCTGAGCTTAGTTGTTTGCTTGCAGACATTTCACTACCTAACTAGGTAACATCATCAATGATTTGGATGAGGGAATAAATGGGGAACTCAGCAAATTTGCAGATGAAAATTTGGCAGGAATAGCCAACACTTCAGAAGATAGGCTTAAGATACAGAAGGATCTTGACAAACTTGAACATTGGGCACTATCTAATAAAATGAAATTCAATGGTGAAAAGAGTAAGGTTCTACATTTAGGCAACAAAAATGGAATGCAAAGATACAGTATAGATGATACCTTGCTCAGTAGTAGTAACTGTGAAAGGGATCTTGGAGTCCTAGTGGACAACCATTTAAATATAAGCCAGCAGTGTGCAGCAGCTGCCAAAAAAGCCAACAAAGTCCTAGGCTGCATCAACAGAGGGATAGAATCAAGATCACGTGAAGTGTTAATACCACTTTATAATGCCTTGGTAAGGCCACACTTGGAATACTGCATTCAGTTCTGGTCGCCATGATGTAAAAAAGATGTGGAGACTCTAGAAAGAGTGCAGAGAAGAGCAACAAAGATGATTAGGGGACTGGAGAATAAAACATATGAAGAACGGTTGCAGGAACTGGGTATGTTTAGCTTAAGAGAAAGAAGGACTAGGGGAGACATGATATCATTGTTCCAATATCTCAGGGGTTGCCACAAAGAAGAGGGAGTCAAACTATTCTCCAAAGCACCTGAGGGTAGAACAAGAAGCAATGGGTGGAAACTAATCAATGAGAGAAGCAACTTAGAACTGAGGAGAAATTTCCTGACAGAACAATTAATCAGTGGAACAGCTTGCCTCCAGAAGTTGTGAATGCCCCAAAACTGGAAGTCTTTAAGAAGATGTTGGATAGCTATTTGTCTGAAACGGTATAGGGTTTCCTGCCTAGGCAGAGGGTTGGACTAGAAGACCTCCAAGGTCCCTTCCAACTCTACTATTGTATTATTGTATTATTGTATTATTGTATCAGGTCATTATAGATTTCTCCATAGAACTTAGTCCTCAGATATTATACTTGAAGGATAACACTTTTAGTCATGCCATTTGTGTCTTGACGGAGAACTTTGACTTGATTTGTTGATTATTCATTTGTTTGTTTTCTTGTTTATCCAGAGTATTTCCAGGAATCTTTTCCAATACCCTCGTTCAAAACAGTCAGTACTCTTCTTATCCTGCCTCTTCAAATTCAAAGTTTCACTTCCATAGAGTATCACAAGGAAACCATTGTCTTCATGATTCTGATCTTTGTAGGTATAGACAGATCCCAGCATCTGAATCCTGCCCTGGTTACCCCTTAAAACTGAATGTGTAAAATCTGTGTTCCTAGCCTTTGGACTCTTCCTCTCGTCCCTTGAGCTTTTTTCTCTTTCTACTTTTGGGTATCAGTCACCAGAACTTTAGGGGTTCTGTCAGTTGATATTCTCTCCTTTTGGGCTTTTATATTGGCAATTGTGAAACCATCCCATTTTTCATCGTTCCAGCATAACTCTGGAATGCCTCAAGCAATTTCAACCAAACTTGGTACACAGATGACTTACTCTCTGGAAAAAAAATAATGTGGGGTAAGACACCCCTAATACTCCTCGGGGTATGTGTTCTATTAAGATACAACCTGTTGTGCCTTAAAATGGCTTTCACTGTACTGCTGTAAAATAGATTCTACTGTAAGGCGCAATGGAGTTGCCATGGTAACAGCTTCACAGTACTCCACAAGGAGGGTCCCTCTGGTAAGGGGGAAAATCCAACATTAGAAATTACATTTCATCCAGACATTTTTCCCCTGTATAATAAATACCGGGTTATTGGCTAGTTATTAATAAACTGTTGGAGTTTTGTAGTTTTTGTCCATCCATACGGCATAATTATTCAGACCTTCAGATGTATAATTTAAACATGATGGATTCTGATTCAAACTATTGACTAATCCTTGGAAGTATATTCCTTTGTTCTTTTTCCAGTTTTTAATCTTGGTCCAGAAGAGTTCATTATTCTTGAACTCTTCATTTTTCCTATCCTTTCTATCTTAGAGCTTTATCATGACCCCTTATTAGGAGCAGAGTCCAATTCAAGCTCTTTGTACTGGTTTTTAAAGTCCTGTATTTAGAGATTCCTCTGAGTCCTAGATCCTGGCTTGGTATGATCCTACTTATGTAACAAAATTCCCTTTTTGTGTACCTTATGGATTTCTCCCAGTATTCCATCCATTCTTGGATGCAGTTAAAATAGTTGAAAAACTATTTTATTCCATCAGGTAGACTGGTTGGTGGAATGTGAGGAGATGCTGAAAATGGCAATAGGGCTGTTTTACTGTAAACCATTTAAGTAAAGTGAGACAGTAGGTAGGTTAGGTTTTTGTAATGGTATAATATTTTTTCATGTGATTATAAACGCATCATGGGATATTCCTTTTTTATTCTTTTTGTATCATTTTAACTATTTCTTAATTTTTCTCTGATTGGACCAAAATTTGTGTTTTTGTTTTGTTTGTATATACCAAATGTGGCCTGCTGACATTTAATATAAATGAGACTCAGGTGATTTAGGAAGAATAATCATGATAAATGTGCTATTGAAGGACAGAGAAAGAGTAGGCTGATCATTTGGGATTCACAGGAGGGAGAGCTAATGCCCTCAGGTACTACTTAATGGTTTTCTCAGAGGCATCTGGTAGTCCACACGGGAGAAAAGATCCTGAAATAGACAAGTTTTCCTGCTGACCTAAATGCATTCTTACGTTTTTATCTGTGAATCCTCTTGTTTGCGTTACTTATTGATTTATGCTATTTTGTTAATAACTGAGGAATGTGAGTACGCAATTTCCCCCTATCACAGAGGTGTATGGAGATTTTGGATTCTTTTATATTTTGACTTATTTACAAAAGGTGCTCATATTTGTATAAAAGGGACCTTGGTTCAGCCATTTTTATAGTGCTATCAATACAATTTATAGCATTTGATATTGTAATAGTTGGTTACAGGGATGGCATTTACTTACCTTCCCTACCAGTTCATAAATATGAGGGCGCGCATGCACTAAGCCTTTCGCGCATGTGCTTTTCACTAAAAAAATGGCCTAAATGGGATGCCATAGAGCCAGGGCAGGTGGGCGGGGCCACCCGCAATTTCTGCTAACGGTTCTGGCGAACCAGTCTGAACCAGTAGAATACCACCTCTGGTTGGTTAGCAATGGCATCATCCTCTTTAAAATTAAATGCTTACATTGTTCTTGTTTTGTTTCTCAGAATCATCATTATTTCCATATCATTGACAGATTTGGTTCACATCTCATAACTAGAATGGGAAAAGTACCATTTTCTGCAAATTAAAAATGTTTTCCAAATGCCGTGTTTTTTACTTCACTTCAGAGATTCTTTATTGCTGCATATTCAGGGGGGGAGAACTAATTACTTTATAAAACTCTATTCCTTGATTGTATTATCATTAAAGATAAAAACTCTTTACTGTTTTTTAAAAAGAAAGTAGAAATCTAAGATATTTGCACATGATGTTTAAATTTGTTTTGATGCTTTTTTGATTGCTTTATTATAGCAATGCAGAAAAAGGAAAAAGAGCATTTTTTCCACTGTGGATATAACAGCTATTTCCAAACAAGTCCTTTCTAGCATCTTATGGAGTAAAAGAGCCAATTTATGTGCCAATAGAACAGAAAGGAGAACAGGCTTTAATATTTTCTCAACAAAACTAAAGTGTTGTTAAACAATGCTATGAATAACTATGGGAAAAGGATATGAAGCTTTAAACCTTGTGTGTGAGTAATTCCCAAGTCTCATTCTGATGTTTGGTGGTTTCCAGACCATTGAGCAGAACTATTGATGCTGATCAGATCAAACCCATCAACTAGAAAATTAAGGTTTCTTCACTGAAGATCGTAGGCTATATTCTACAAAGTAGAATGCCAAGTCTAGGCTAAGGTTGATAGAAAGCAGCTGGCTCGAAGTCATCCAATTGAATTCTATACCTGAAGGACAACTAGGATTTCCCCTTCCAACTCCAGTCCTAAATTGTTATGGTTCTGGCCTAGAAACCAGAAGTCTCTGAATTCTAGTCCTGGAAAAAACACACCTGGATGACTTTGGGCCAGTCACCTGCTCTCAACATCATTCACCTCACAGAGTAGTTGTTGTGGGTGGGAAAGGAAGAGGAAGGAGTATTGGTATGTTTGCTGCCTTAAGCTATACATTGGGGCGGAGGATAACTGTGAGAAAAAAAAACATAATTGGACCAACATTTCTCTTCACCCCTCTTTCCCTCCCTCCTTCCTATACCGTTACATTAAATCTTGCTTAACCAGAAAACAGGTTCAGAGCACAGCCAGGAGTTTCTACTTTCATGATCCAGAGAAAAATCAATGGAGAATGCAGGCAGGTATCTTGCATATACAAAGGTGTAGAGAATGGGAGAAAATAAATATAAGTAATAAACAAACAGCACATCAGAAAGGCATCAAATAATTTTCTTATACTTTTGGAATGTGCCTGTAATAATGGCAGTATAGTATTTTGGATTTTTTTAAAGAAAAACATATTAAAAGGGAAATACTAAAATCTTCATCATACGACAACAGATCCAATGTAGTTTTTAATGAACTTTCTATTTCTCTGTATGTTCCATTTTGTTTATTGTGTTTTTTTAAATATTTATTAATAGCTTAGTGCCAATTAAGCAAGATTCATGATACACAAAAATGCATAGACCTATACCAGGCATGAAATGCTATAATCTTCACTACTGGTTCGGAACCTGTTTGATGACATCTGGTCGGGTGGGCGGAGCCTCCCACCATCACCACTACCGGTTTGCTAGAATTGGGGCGAACCATCAGAATACCGCCTATACATACATACATCTGACTGGTGGTATACAAATCCTAGCAGAGCTGGCTGGGGAATTCTGGGAGTTGAAGTCCACAAGTCTTAAAGTTGCCAAGTTTGGACACCCCTGCTATATATAAATCAACACACAAAATGCTAGACAAAAAATTGTGCAAAGGTGGACATCTTTCTGCGTTATAGTACTTTCAGAAATTAGAAACTAAGCCTGAGATTTTAATTCCAGTTCAGCAAGGACCAAACAGATGTTTCTGGATAATTGTGAGTACAAAATGCACTCTCTGGTGGGCACTAACCTTCTTATATACTGTTTAGCAAGTAGATTGAAAGTGGTTTGCCTGTTAACCTCAGTCCATTATTTATTTAACACCTTGTGTGCATTATACTGGAAAGTCTTTTCCCTGGCTGGATTTAATGCTCTGCCATCCATGCTAACTGAAGGGAGATAACACTGTACCAGTATCTCGGTGTAAGATGACTCATGTCCTTGTCTGTTGGGGGACATTGAATTAGA
The DNA here is from genome assembly GCF_964273705.1 of Natrix helvetica. Taxonomy (NCBI): domain Eukaryota; kingdom Metazoa; phylum Chordata; class Lepidosauria; order Squamata; family Natricidae; genus Natrix; species Natrix helvetica. The sequence goes on from NC_138548.1 coordinate 65,710,661, forward strand.
TATGTGTGTTTTATTGTGATGCCTGTATTATGCAATCTAGTATTCAGTTCTAATAATTTTATTCTTTTCCAAATTTCATGACAGGTTTTAAAAATAGAATATTCATTTTTATTTAATAACCCACCATCAGATATTCCCAGAAAGATTGCTAAATTGTATGGTATAGCTATTGTAGTACTGAAGGTATTGGTATTCACAAACATCAATATAGTCAGTCTTTGATAATTTTGTGCACTCTCACCTGTGCACAATACCTCCTTGTCCTGAGTCCAGCAAGTAGATTAAGGATGGACAGTAGAGAACATATGGAGCACAGTTTGGGGTCAGCTGTACTTTGGCATCAAAAATTATGTCATTAAAATTCAGCAGCACCTTAACTCAGGTAAATGTAATATAGGTTGTCCTTGGTTAACCAGGATAATTGGGACCGGAATCTGTACTGTTAAGTGATGTGCTCATGACATATGACATCATGTAATTAAATTGCTAAGCAACAGCAATCCTGGCACTCCCTATTGCCATCATTAAGTGAGGATCACAGGTTGTTAAGCGAGTCCTGTCGGCAAGGGTGACTCCTGTCAGGTGAGGGAGGATGTGCAAGTGATTTGCAGGGTGTGGTGAGGTCAGAGGTGTCTACTGCCAGGAAATTGCAGCTGGTGATCACATGACCATAGGATGTTGCAACTATTGTAGATGTGAGCAGGTTACCAAATGCCCAAATTGCGATCAAGTGATTGGAGGGGTGCTGGGATGGCTAGAATTTTGAGAGTCACTTGTAAGTACAGGTTAGTCCTCGGCTTACAACAGTTCATTTAGTGACCATCCAAAGTGACATCACTGAAAAAAGTGAATTATGACAATTTTTCACACTTATGACAGTTGCAGTGTGACCAGGATCACGGGATCACCTTTTGTGACCTTCTGACAAGCAAAGTCAATGGAGAAAGCAGATTTACTCAACAACCATGTTGCTAACTTAACAACTGGAATGATTCACTTAACAACTGTGTCAACAAAGGTCGTAAAATGGGGCAAAACTCACTTTTAAAAAGTCTCATTTAGCAACATAAATTTGGGGCTCAGTTGTGGTCCTAAGTCAAAAGGCTACCTATACAAGTCATTTATTTGAACTATGATTCGTGGGAAGATTGCTAGATCAGAATATGCCTTGGTAAGGCCACACTTGGAATACGGCATTCAGTTTTGGTCGCCACAATGGAAAAAAGATGTGGAGACTCTAGAAAGAGTGCAGAGAAGAGCAACAAAGATGATTAGGGGACTGGAGACTAAAACGTATGAAGAACGGTTGCAGGAACTGGGTATGTCTAGTTTAATGGAAAGAAGGACTAGGGGAGATATGATAGCAGTGTTCCAATATCTCAGGGGTTGCTACAAAGAAGAGGGAGTCAAACTATTTTCCAAGGCACCTGAGGGTAGAACAAGAAGCAATGGGTGGAAACTAATCAAGGAGAGAAGCAACTTAGAACTGAGGAGAAACTTCCTGACAGTTAGAACAATTAATCAGTGGAATAGCTTGCCTCCAGAAGTTGTGAATGGCCCAACACTAGAAGTCTTTAGGAAGATGTTGGATAGCCATTTGTCTGAAATGGTATAGGATTTCGTGGCTGGGCAGGGGGTTGGACTAGAAGACCCCCAAGGTCCCTTTCAACTCTGCTATTGTATTGTATTGTACTGTATATATGTTCACAAAACAATGGGAAAAATGCATTCAGTTGCTTCTTTTTATAAGCTCTCAAAATATCAGGCACTTGAATTTAAAAAATTACTTATTAGCTGCCGCAAAGTTTGTACTATATTGATGCTTGAACACGTAAATATTCCCGTCTTTTTCTGACAGCATATTGGAAATTGCAAGTAATAAGAACAGGCAACTTCCTGTCAAAATAGGACTGTGTGATTGCCACATACTCAGTTTCAGGATAAAAACAAAGTAAGTGACTAGAAATTATGCCATGAGTTGTCAAAATAAAAGTCTTATGCTTTTACCAAAACAAAGCAGATGTGTTTAGAAATGAGGCCATTGTCCATGTCAAAAAGGATGCAGGTACCCTGTGTCCAGAACCTTAGAAGGTAATAAATTATTGAAAGAACCTGTTTTTGGTTGCTTCTTCTGTGTGTCAGAGGAAACTTCATCACAAAACTTCATTATTTTTTCAAGATGCTTAAAGAAGCTTGCAGATTTTCCCACTTTTGATCAGACTTAAGACTTGGTCCATGTTTTGTGAGGTCAAGAGAAAACTTTTCAGCCGTAAAAATGTGCAATACAGCTATAGGGAATGGATTTTTTGCGCTATAACAGTTTCCTATTAATGTTATTTGGAAGAGCTAGATTCAGGTAGCACATGCAGTACCACTAGCAAAGAAGTCCAGCTTTAGGCTTCAGAATACAATAAATGGATGTTCTGTCTATATATGGTTGCAAGACACATTTTTGGTAAAGCATACCATGCTCCATCAGTTTCTGCTTCCTAATTTCTCAGTGTAACCTGGTTCAAATGGAAAATTGTTAACCACAGATAATCCTCGCTTAGTGACTGGTCAGTTAGCCACCATTTGAAGTTATAATGGACCTCTTCAGAGCTACTTACAACCTGATTTCCAAGTTTCAACAGTGCACACACATACACCCATTTGCAACATCCTTTTGTGGACCACTATTTGACAAAAAGATGTTGCAAATGGGTGTATATGTGTGCACTATTGAAACTTGGAAATCAGGTTGTAAGTAGCTCTTACAACCATTATAACTTCAAATGGTGGCTTTTGGCATTTTTTGCTGTTTTACAACATTTATTTCCAGTTTTCAGCAAAAACCACCCATTGGGGATAATGGATTTAATTAACGTTCATTGTGTTTGCTTAACAACCACAGTATTTGCTTAACAGGCACTGTTATTAAAAGGTCACAAAACTGGGCAGGGTCATCCTAATGGCTGCCAGGCTCAGTTACATTTGTAAGTCAAGGACTACCTATATTTAGCATCATGTATTTTTTAAAAAAAAACATTAGGGAAAAACAAACCTCCCACCCATATTCACAACCAACTCCATCTTGCTGTGTCGCAGTTGGGAAAGCTCATTGCCTTATTCAAATGAATTCTTGGTATGAAGCAGGGGTGGGTTCCTGCCAGTTCTAACCTCTTCTATAGAAGAGGTTCCACAAATCTACAGTGCCGTTTAGAACCGGTTCCAGCTCCCCATCCGTACGCCCGTCCGCACATCATCAAGATGAAGAGCAAGAGGAGGAATTCTGGGAGTTGAAGTCCACAAGTCTTAAAACTGTCAAGTTTGAACACCCCTGAGTTTTTTTCTAAAGGGTTAGGGGTGCAAGGGTCTTGTAACGTGACAGCTTTAAGACTTGCACACTTCAATGCCAGAGTTTCTGAGCCAACATTTTGGTTGCTAAGCAAGAGTGTTGTTAAGTGAGTTTCACTACATTTTACAAGTTGGCCATGCCCACCCAGTCACATAGCTGGCAAGCCACTCCCACCCGGTCACATGGCCAGCCAGCCACTCCCACAAAGCAGGCCACACCTACAGAAGAGGTTCTAAAAAATTTTGAAACCCACCACGGTATGAAGATACTACCCAGTGATATAAAATCTTGTTCAATGAATTAAGACTCACTACTGATAGTTTATGGCCTTTATGGTATCCTGAGGGTTTGCCCAGAAGTGAAATATGGTCTACATTTATAAAAAATAGAAAAGCATTGGATAATTTATGTTTATCAATTGATATTTTGGGCATAGTCCAAGATAGAATTGATTCTAGTGTAGCGTTATCTTTAGATGCTAGAAAGCTTTTGATATAATACACATTAATTTTCTTAAACAAATGATGAGTGGATATTGGTTCCCACTTTATCTTATTTTATTAAATGGATGGAAATTTATTACCACAATCCTACGTGCAAGTTATAACAAATCAATTGATTTCAGAAGCACTTGAATTATGGGTACTATCTGTTAGAATTGCCTACTTTATTTGCTGCTTTTTGGTTTAATTTTGGAACTCTTAGTAATTGTTAGTCAATCAAGTGATATTACAAGTAGTTTCAATGAAACATTATTTTTATATACTGATGTTTTAGCAATTTTAGATAATAGCACCAACTCACTGTATAAATTTTATATGGATGATTCAACATTTTGATGATTGTTCTGTAAATAAGTTTAATTTGAATAAATCTTGTTTATTTCCTTTAGGCTCTGAAATTTCTTTTATATATATAATATTTTAATTGAAAATTTTAGAAGGAGCATAAAAGCTATTACAAATTAATAATGAGCAAAGACAGAACAGAGAAAAAATAACAAGAAAAAAATTGCAGAAAGAGAATAAAAAGTAATAGAAGAAAGCTATTTCTGATTTCCTGTGAAGCAAACATAAATTCAACGACAGTTATCTCTCACTCTATGATTACAAAAGAAAGCAGAGTCCTTTTTTTATAATCATCAAAGCCACAAATTATAAGTGCATTGTTTTCCATTTGCTTCAAAAAAAGTCTATAAGGAGATTCCAATCAACCATAAATGTAGATACTGGATATGTAGATATTTATTTCCTGTAAACAAGTTAATTTAGCCATCTTCACATGCTCCAACATCTTCATCAACTATTTCTCTACTGTCTGCAGTTTCAATAGCATTATGTAAGATTAAGGTTTTATAGTTGTCAAATATTATATTGAGCATCTAGGATTTTATACTTCTAAAAACATTTCTAAAATATGTGGAATTACTTACTTGTGTTAAAACTTTTAAACAGTGTTGCCATAGATATCAATGGATGCATTAAAATACTGTTAAATTTGTGGGTAAAATTAATGACATTAAAAATGAAAATCACTCCAAGAAGTTTTCCAGTGTTATTCCCTAATAAATATTCTCTTCAAATAAATAAGTTATTGAGATTTATTGTGGGAAAATAGACTGCATATGAATTTCATTAGCTTATATTTTATCAATTATATCTATGTGGAACAAACATCAAGTAGAATACCTGAGCTATATTGGAAAGTTCTTAGATATTTCCATTAAAATCTTGACAATTACTCAGAATAATATGTGGTAGACTGAGTATTTCATTCCCAAGTTTTCAAACAGCCAAAGATGTTTGGCCCTTATGGGGTAATAGGTTGGTTTTTTATGTTGCGGTTCATACATATTTATATGGAAAACATTTCCTGTAAATGTGGGCAGAATTTAGAACACATAGTTTAAATCAATTACTTTGTCCTAGTTATTTTAAGGACTTTTCTAGACTTCAGATGCAATTTGTCTTCTTAAGTCACAGTAGTAGCAATATAATCAACTCAAACATTTTTAAAATCTCAGGATGGACTGCCTGCTTTGGCTTGTGTCTCAAAAACCCAAGGTGTTAATATGTTTGATTTAGTCAGTGTTTGAAATTAAACTTACATCGTTTTTACATGAAAAACTAAATCTTGTTTTTAAAGTCAACTTTAAAGATATTCATAGTCCATGGGCTGAAGAACTGGAACACTCAATAATTATAGAGTATGAATGGTTGCAAGTCTTAAAATGTTAATTTTTTTTCAGTGGATTGAAAATTAAAACAAATTCAACAAAAGATCTTATTTCAAGTTTATTCTATACCCCAATGTATTCATTTGAAAGGACAGACATCAGATTTGCTCTGGTGGTGAGGTGAAAAAAATTGTGAGCTCATTGATTTATATGATGTGTGAATCACTGACTAACTATGGATTTAACAAAAAACAATGGGTAGAAACTAATCAAGGAGAGAACCAACTTAGAACTGAGTAGAAATTTCCTGACAGTTAGAACAATTAATCAGTGGAACAGCTTGCCTCCAGAAGTTGTGAATGCCCCAACACTGGAAGTCTTTAAAAAGATGTTGGATAGCCATTTGTCTGAAATGGTATAGGGTTTCCTGCCTAGGCAGGGGTTGGACTAGAAGACCTCCAAGGTCCCTTCCAACACTGCTATTTTATTGCATTGTATTGTATTGTATTGTATTGCATTGCATTGCATTGCATTGCATTGCATTGCATTGCATTGCATTGCATTGCATTGCATTGCATTGCATTGCATTGCATTGCATTGCATTGCATTGCATTGCATTGTAACAGATTAACAGTGTTGGAAGAGACCTGGTAGATCATCTAATCCAACCCCCTGCCCAAGCAGCAGACCCTACACCATTTCTGACAAATGGAAGTCCAGTCTCTTCTTGAAAACATCCAGTGATGAAGCTCCCACAACTTCTGAAGGCAAGCTGTTCCATTGGTTGATTATTCTCACTGTCAGAAAATTTCTCCTTATTTCCAGGTTGAATCTCTCCTTGATCAGTTTCCATCCATTATTCCTTATCTTGCCTTGGAATCTGACTATTTTTTATAAGTGATATTGTAAAGAATCATATTGTGTTGCTAAGAGAATTATTTTGAAAGATTTGGAAAGCCATACAGATAGCTGCTGCCTCATTTAGTAACCATTCACAGTTAAGATGGTGATCAAAAAAGAACTTTGCAGGTATGTAAAGTAAAGGAAAACTGATGTAAGATTGTAAGCACAATCATGGTTTCACTTAGCAACCATTTTGCTTAATGACTGAGTTTCTGGCCCTAATTGTGGTTGCTAAATGGAAACTATCTGTGGCATTCATGATATTAAGATTTACATTCAAGAGATATGTGACTTATTTTGTTTTGAAAAGACAATTTTATCTACTAATAAAAATACTTATTTTTCCTCTGTGGCATGATGAATATATATATATATATATATATACTGTATATTTAATCTTAAGCAATCGTTATTTGTTAAAGGTCTATTTGGAAATCTGTTTCTAAATATTACTTAACCAATTGAACTAGAGTGTCACTGAAAATTAAATTTCAGAAGTTCAGATTTAAAGATTTCTGCTGACTACATTAGTTAGGGTTCCAAAATTATCCCTGGAGGAAACTTAAAAGCATTAGATCACATTACGGGCTAATGAAGTGTAAAATTTCAGTATACTGATACAATTTTGTTTCTGCCAATTTGACATAATTTATCTACATGTAAAACAGCTTCAGGGAAGCCCTTACCGTAAAGCTGAAGTAAAGTCCAAGGAGATACTTTTTAATATCAATGAAATAATTATGATTGCCTGGCATCTACATGGCCCTGATCATATTATATTTTTAATTGGGCCAATTGGAGACTATAACACTATAACTTTATCAACTAAAACCTGAAGATGGTGCTGGATAAGACTCCTGCAAGTCCCTTAGACTGCAAGATGATCAAACATGTCAGGCCTAGAGGAGATCAGCCCTGACTGCTCTTTAGAAGGCCAGATCCTAAAGATGAAACTCAAATACTTTGGCCATCTAATAAGAAGGAAGGACTCACTGGAGAAGAGCCTAATGCTGGGAAAGTTGAGGGCAAAAGAAGAATGGGACGACAGAGAATGAGGTGGCTGGATGGAGTCACTGAAGTAGTAGGCGTGAGCTTAAATGGACTCCAGAGGATAGTAGAGGACAGGAAGGCCTGGAGGAACATTGTCCATGGTGTCGCGATGGGATGGACATGACTTTGCAACTAACAACAAAAACCTGAAGTCTCTCAAAAAGGGCTTTGTTTCATCTCCAAACAGTCCTTGTTTATTTGTAGGGCTCAACTAACTCCTCACAGTCTGCCATATCATCTAACTATTACAAGATCAGTTGGCCTATCCCTAATATCTAGTGTCTTAATGAAAACTGATGGGGTTGAAGCATGATTCTCTCCAAATCCCAGTTTTCATTTTGAAATGTAAATTTGGATCCCATGGAGGTCATAGAAGACATCTTCCCAACACCTTCCCCACAAGTGCACACAGTTCCAAAATTCAAAATAAAACTAGTTAATGCACTATTTAAACTTTTCTCCACATCCATTTCCAAACAATTTGTAAATCAGAAGTAACAAGATGAAACAATACATAAGAAATAATCTCATTAAAATTTCACCAAGCAAGGATGAGTAGGCAGCATTTGATCCAGCAGATACACAACTCCAAGAATCATTGGATTCTACGGTTCTCAGTAAGCTAATTTTCTTCTTCTATACAACTATTGCTGTTATTTTTAGCCAAAGTACACTACTGTGTGCGCGCGTATGCTTGACTTGAAAAAATGGTCAAAGATTAAACACAAGGTTCCTTAAAGCATTAAACTGATAACTATAAATATTTTATTCATCGCCACAAAACCTTGACAAGTTATGCTGACATCAAACTCTGCTAGGTTGCTTGGCTAAAATTAATGTGCTTTTAAAAAGGATATTTATTATTTCCACAGCATCTCCAAACATCAACAACCAGAGTGATACTGACATTAGTTTTCTTTGTAAGATCTCAAAATCACTCTTAAAATAGAAAGTAATGCTGCTTTTGCTTTCTTTCCCCAGTATCTCTAGATATATGTAAAAGTGCTTGTGAATGGACCATAGCATCCAGCTCATAAAAACTGGTCAAAACTAACATGCCAGCAGGATTTTACAGACGATTTGTCAATTTTGGCCTCATAAAAACATTTAGCAGTTATAGAGGTTCCTTTTTTCTCAACATTGTTTTGTATTATAGTGACCAGAACTGAACATAGTATTCCAAGTCTGGTCTACCTTTCTCTACAAGTCTGGTCTCCCTTTCTCTATATTATTTCAAAACTCTATAATCAAAAATCTATCAACAAAAGTATATTATTTAATAAGAGCTCCTGCTGAATTCAAATATCCAACACCACTATTAAGAAGCTATTCTGACCCCCCTCCGTCCAGTAATGAATTCCAACACAGGCTTAGCTGGATGCCACACTTTAATAACAGGACTACAATCTTGGTGGCTAAAAGCCCAAACACGAACTCACAGATAAGAACCTTGGTAGCAACCCAGACTCCGACAGAAACAGATAACAGCTTCTCCAGCATGTTACAAAAGGGAATCCAAAACAGTTCAGACCAGACGTACTGCAGATTACTTTAAACAGTTGTGTCCTGCAAGAAGTCTCCTCCCAAAATTTCTGTTTATATAAGCTCTTGGGAGGGGCCACGCCCCAACCACCTGAGCTTCATTATCTTTTATGAGCTTGTTTCCGGAGCAACTGTTGCCTTCGTTTCTCCGCCCTTCTTAATCTGGCATCAGAGTCAAACTCCCTCCGATCTTCCCCACTGCTCCATGCCTCAGGCGCCGTCTGGTGGCCAACCAGCCTCTCTGGTCCCTGCTCTGCATCTGAACCCTGCCCAGGTTCCTCCACCTCCTCCATAGCCGACTCATAGGGGTCATCGCTATCTGAGTCGCTCAGCAGCTGCAAAGGATCCTGCTGGGTCACCACAGAAGCTATGATACACTAACCTTCTCTTCTCTTCCTTCCATTAATTCCTTCAATATATATTGTTGCATCAAGCTTATCTGATCTTTGACAGCCTCAAAGTGCAAGTGCAGGAAAACAGCAGCACTTTCACTCCATGATGACTTCCTGTTGAAATCAGGTAGCCAATCATGTTAGTCTACATGATGACATCACAAAGATAACCACTGTGGAAACAAAGAATGCATTTCACATGGAAAGATAACTGGGAAACCTGTCCCTCTACCATTCCAGCCCAGACATTATTAGGATGTTCAAAGCAGTTATCGCTTACCTTCATCAGTTGGCTTCACGCCTCAAAGATAACAACAATTCCCTTCCACAAGGCATTTCACATCATTCTGAGCTTTCTATCTGGCAATTACAAATAGACAGAAAAGGATTCCATCCATGCATTGCACAGAAGCTTTTCCCAGCTCCTGGAATGACACTTGAGAACTCAAAGCAAAGAAATGCAACAGCTTCCTTTTTAGAAATAAGAGCTTGTTTTGTGAAGCAACTTTAAAGGAGGGTTTTACACACATGTATGTTAATGCCAAGTATCTCTCTAAAACTTTTCACCAAACATCATTCCCCTCCCCCTATGCAAGGAATTGCTTTAAGGACTTGCTCTGAAGCACCATTTTGCCTTCCCACCTGAAACACTGCAGAGGCCTAATTTTAAATGTCAGGTTTTGTATGTGTAATCGCTAGGTAAATATAAAACAAAGTGGTCATTTTGAGGTCATTCCTTTTCCCCCCCTCTTTTGCCCTCTTTTTAGGATGCATGTCTAAAATAAACTGCAGAATGAAAGAGATGAGTGTATAATGGGAAACGGGATGTGAGAGACCCATGCAAGGAAGGTGCAGTTCACTCAGCACTTTTGTCAAGGACTGGGGAGATACAATCTCCCTCAGCTCGCCAAGCAAAGTGTCAGATGATACATTCGGACTCTTGAAGCTTCAAAGGGGGTTGCTGAGCCACTTTAATTGGCCACTTCATTTCAAGGCAAGCCCCTTGGGTTTTTGTAAGAGCCTTGTTGGAAAGGCTTGCAGTATTATTCTAAGATTATTGTAAGATTAACATTGCACTCTCCAATCAATGTATTTGTCTGCACTTTTCACTAGATCGTACAGTAAATCACACCAAATAATAATAATAATAATAATAATAATAATAATAATAATAATAATAATAATAATAATTTTTAAAAGGTCATTTTGCTCTGTGCCCACAGAGCAGAAAACAATGCAACTGGCTTGATGAAGTGGGCTTCTGACATATTGCCAGAAATGCTTAACATTCCCTTAAAAAATATTGTAAAACTTTGGGATATAGGACATTTTGCAGAACCTGGGTGGATATTTCTTATCAATAAAGTGAAAACCAAGAAATCCCTGAGTCTGCTTTCTAGAGACCTTACACTTATTGCTATTGAGCAGTGTAGCCAAAAGCTATCTGCAATCATTTTCCTGCAGTAAACAGTATTTTAAAACAGTATTTAAAACAGTAGCAGACGAGCAGGCATTCTCTTTTTTTAGCACATCCCATCAAATCCTGCATTTCAAAATGCTTGCTGGATGCCAACAGTAGAGTTAACATGATTCCAAGTTCATTTACAGATAGTTTGATTATACATTTTAAAAAACCCAATAAAACAATTTTTTAAAAGTCAGTTTGGTATATCCTGAGGATACTTTCCGATGGATGTTTTGAGACATTTTGGGAACAGCTCTGAGCTCATTATTCCCATAGCTCCCTCTGTTTGCTGCTGAGTCAAGATTGTTAATCAGAAGCCAGCAAACTCTAAGGATGAGAAGTAATGGTATGCTTGCAGGATTTTAATCCAAAGCATTTAAGAAGCTATAGTAGATACTTATATTTTGGTTTTCCTATAATGATGTCCCATTTTGATGAGAACCTTCCTCTCCCTGAGAGATTTTCAACTTTTGAAACCCCAATGCCACACTACTGAAGCTTGTACAGGAAGAAATGTTTTCAGGAGATGCCATGTATGAGTTGCTCTGGGTCAATACCTACAGGGAATTATCCTTCCCTTACTCACTAAATGAGACCTTTTCTCTAGGTTGAATACAGAGATAAAACTGCCATTTTGGGACTTGGAAGAATCATATAGGCCAGGGCTGTCAAACTTGCGGCCTGCAGGCCGAATGCAACTTGTGCTGGCCACACCCATTCATGGTTTAGCTTGGGGGAAAAAGTCACAATACACTATGTGATGCCACTGTGACGACATGAGTTTGACACCCCTGATATAGGCATTCTGTTGAAAGTTGATTAGACTACAAATCTCATCAATGCTGATCACTTTGAATAAAAGAGGGAAGGGACAGGACATTTTAAGACAATTACTCAAAAGCTTTAAGTGATGTTGGTTAAAGCATAACTCAGCAGCCACATCGGACAAGCCTGTTACAATAATGTTGACCATTTGATCAAACAAAGAGAAGGGGAAAACTCATTTTGAGCTTTTCTGCCCATGTTTAGCTAAAGCTTCTCCCAAGGAGAAGCTGCTACAGCTGCATAGCTAGCTTTGAGTTCTCCCCCTCCTTGTAAGCTTTTGCTTATCTAAGGAAACATCATTAAATGGCTTCAAACACTATCCTCAATTTAGAAAATTGGCTAGATTTTCTTTCTAAAAGCTGCAAAAACTGTTTTTGCTCTACTCTTCTCATTTGCCATTTTGTTTTTGAATTGGGCAGTTAGCCAGATTCTTTTGGCATCTTCTCACTTTCAGAATAATTAGCCATCTGTACATTATTCTGCTCATTAGTGGAAATATCTGCCTTTGGTGGCAGAAAATCCAACTGCTCCTCCACCAAATCCAACTTTTCTTATCTGAGTCCAAGGAATCCTAGAATGGATGCTATGTCAATATTTGGAATCAGTCTTTTCTGTGTGTATATGCTACTTTTTCAGCAATGTGTGAAGAACAACCAAACAAGACAAAACAGAAGTAATTTTCAACATAATATAAGGCCAATGAAAACCATTGTGCAGGGGCAATAGGTAAAACACTGGGAGAGCACATCCATGAACATCAACTGGCAAAGTGAAGACATGGTGGGAACCCCTTAATTTTACAATACATTGACAAGTTCAATCACAGTTTCAGCTGGGAACTATAGACAGCTTAGACCAAGCAAGATCAAAAATACAAATGGATTCCTAAATGCATGGCACTCTGATGAATTAGCTATTATCAGACATACCGAGACAAGCTCCTTATGCAAACTCAAAAAGGAAGCAGAGGTCAGGAAATAGGCAGACAGATCTAAACACATCTTTCCTATCGCATATCTACCAATCAATACTTAAGTAAGCACGAACCAGCATCAGATGAACAAGAACAATAAAAGAAGAGCAGGATATTTGGTATAAATTATGGGGCCCCTGGTGCTATCTGATCTTGGTTCATAGAGCACTGAGGACTGCACAGAAACAATTTCCTACCCATCAAGCAATCAAGGAAGGCAAAATAACTGAATTAAGACCTATAAAACAAGTTGAAGTTGACACATATGATCAGCCAACACACTCTATTTTTCCCAGCATTGCTTATCTAACCTGGTAATAAAATATATGCAGGAAGAGAAGCAAAAAGCACTAAACCCACAGCAGTTTTTGGAGAATCCTGACCCTTTGGCAGCACTTTCTTCTGCTCTATTTTATCTCTCTACTAGAATTGAAGTGCTATTTAGACTACAAGAAGCAGAGCAAGGCTATCAGGTATGCCACGTAAAGAATCCAATCTATTAGTAATTATTAAACTGCAAAATGCAAAGCTGTTTGTTCTGATAGCTTAGAAAACAGGAACAGGAACATATGTGATAGGAAGTAAGAGGAACAGGGGTGGGCTCCTGCCAGTTCTAACCTCTTTTATAGAAGAGGCTCCACAAATCTACAGTGCCGTTTAGAACCGGTTCCAGTTCCCTCCCCCCGCCCTTCCACACATCATCAAGATGAAGAGCGAGAGGAAGAATTCTGGGAGTTGAAGTCCACAAGTCTTAAAGTTGTCAAGTTTGAACACCCATGGGGTTTTTTTTCTAAAGGGTTAGGGGTGCAAGGGTCTTGTAACTTGACAGCTTTAAGACTTGCACATTTCAATGCCAGAGTTCCTGAGCCAACATTTTGGTTGCTAACCAAGTGCATCGTTAAGTGAGTTTCACCACATTTTACAAGTTGGCCATGCCCACCCGGTCACATGGCCGGCAAGCCACTCCCACAAAGCAGGCCACACCTACAGAAGAGGTTCTAAAAAAATTGAAACCCAACACTGAAGAGGAACATTAATAGGTCAGGTTTCTCTCACAACATGGTTGTATCTAGTTATATTTTTGCCCACTTTCTGTATTGGTAATCTCCAGAAAAAAGGGAAAGTGCTGTGATAACTCAGCATAAGCATGCATAGCAGTAGCAATAGCAATAGTACTTAGATTTATATATTTCCCCATAGTGCTTTAAAGTACTGTCTTGGCAGTTTACAATTATGGGCAGTTTATAATCCAACAATCTGGGTCCTCATTTTATCGACCTCAGAAGGATAGAAGGCTGAGTCAACTTTGAACCCTGTCAGGATCGAACTCCAGGCTGTGGAGAATTCTCCTGCAATACTGCACTTTAACCCTCGAGCCACCAGGGCTCCAGAGAGCACATAAAGCAGACATGGAGCCTGATAGCAGCTTCAAGACTAAAGTATTAGGACATACTTACTGGCTTACTTGCCAAAGCTCAGGAATAAAGAGCTAGAATATCTCACATTAACTAATAAATGTTGAAATTCTTAAAGAACATTAAGGTATGACCAATTGAACAAAACACCCTTTTCAAATAAACTGAACACACCCATCAAAAGGGTAATCTATCATTCACCTTATGCTGGAAGTTGAAAATGGGAGAAAAGACATTTGCTGATATAATATAGATTTGTTCCACTATTGCATGTTTTTGGTGTTATTTATATAAATCAGAATTAAAAGATGAATTATACACCAGAATCATGCAAGATTATCAAGCATTATGAAGAGGGACATATGGTAAAAAATATAATTTTGCAAACTCTGAAATACAACGTAACCCCATATTGATCATCTTGGGGCGTCACTTTTAGTTTATATACTTATTTCCTAACAATATAATAAATGGGAACGAGGTAGCGCATAGGTTTAATGATGCAGAAATAGTCTGCAGTCTGGCAGTTCAAGCCGAGCTCTGTGAGATGGAGTGAGCTCCCTTTGCTTGCTCTCTAGCTCCTTCCCCCCAGCAGTTTAAAAGCAGGCAATAGTATGAATAGATAAATGGGTGGGAAAAGCCTATCTGTGTGTGTGGAGAGAAGAAGTCAGTCCTGGATCTGGCCAGATACAAGGCCACACATAATGAGGTGAGACTAGCAGAGGAGAACAGAAGAATCAGCAACCCGAGCACCCCCAGTCAGCTTGTATAAAGCTACCGTATTTAGTCCCTCATGATGCACCAAGAATAGGTGTGCAAGTGCCAAACAGAATGAACTAGCAAACTGTCAGGACTACATTGTGCCTAGCATTTGTAGATTTCCCTGACATTGTATGCCACACACTAAATAATAAATAAAATAACATAATAGAAAGGCTGATCAGGATTATTCTGACTTTTCAAGGTTAATGATATGTTTAAAATTCAGACTGATGCTTTAAAATATGCAATAAGAAGTTTTCTATTTTTATTGTTTTTGCTCTGTTTTATTTCTTTTGTTTTCTTTTTGTCTATTCCTTAAAGGAATAAAAAAATAATATATAGAGTCTTCCAACTCTATGATTCCATCAATATTTAGACCTCAATTTTTACTCCAATCAAATATGGAAGTAAGAGGTTTCTATCACTGCATTAATTCTGCCACATTTGTCTGGAGCTTTTGGGTAATTGAGCAAACCATGCCCTTGACAATTGTTCCCCTTCATCAACATTCAGAAACAAGGTAATTAATTAGAGGCCAGAAGGAGGCTGTTAAGTGTTCATAATGAGCCACTACTGAAAAAAAAGTACAGCTACAGGACTGATACTTTAGATATCATCCACAACACTGAATCAATGGAGACTTTAAAATGAAGTACCTTTAACAAATCACATAGAGGAAAGAATGTTTCCAATTCTTTTAAATTAGTTCATATTTTTAAAAATGAGCATCTGTTGATATTTGTTTTGCTAACTGTCACAATATTATTCAACAAGAGAGAATATTCAGATGTTTCTTTTAGCAGGTAGCATGGTAAATCTGAAATAATTTTTAGAACAGACTCTTGTAGGTCTTTAGAGCTCAACAAATTTGATGAGACATAAACTTTAATACTCTCTAAAGGAGTTAGAATTTTGTACCCACTATACTAGAAGATGCCAACATTGCTTTCTTTTTAGAATGGCTATTCATGAAACAGTTGTTGGGTACAACACAAACATTCCTTTAATGGTGAGCAGATAAACCACATGTAGGATGATTATGAGGATATTATCACTGCCTGAAACCTGTGGTTCATTTCTCTTTTGTCATTGACATTCCAATCTTACAGCTAATGTCAGATAGTATCTGCCAGCATGTTTTGTTCTATTTGTCATTTATTTGAAACAATTGTAAAATTGCTTATACAACTGCCTTATTTGGACAGAAATCAGTTTACTAGTTTTAATCCAGTTGCAGTCCAGACATTGTCTTATCTATGCCATATAAAGATTAGAACTTATTCAAAAGAGATAGGAACAGAGGAATGTGTTAGACTGACAAAGTGACAAAATTAGTGGACCAGAGGAATGCCGTCGATATAGTTTACTTGGACTTCAGTAAGGCTTTTGATAAGGTAGACCATAACCTACTACTAGATAAAGTAGAAGAATGTGCGTTAGACAGCATCACCACCAGATGGATTCGTAACTGGCTGACCAACCGCACTCAACGTGTAGTTCTCAATGGAACTGCATCTACATGGAGGGAAGTATGCAGTGGAGTACCCCAAGGCTCTGTTTTAGGCCCAGTACTCTTCAACATCTTCATCAATGATTTGGATGAGGGAATAAATGGGGAGCTCATCAAATTTGCAGATGACACCAAGCTGGCAGGAATAGCCAACACTCCAGAAGATAGGCTTAAGATACAGAAGGATCTTGACAAACTTGAACATTGGGCACTATCTAATAAAATGAAATTCAATGGTGAAAAGAGTAAGGTTCTACAATTAGGCAACAAAAATGAAATGCACAGGTACAGTATAGGTGGTACCTTGCTCAACAGTGGTAACTGTGAAAGGGATCTTGGAGTCCTAGTGGACAACCATTTAAATATGAGCCAGCAGTGTGCAGCAGCTGCCAAAAAAGCCAACACACTTCTAGGCTGCATCAACAGAGGAATAGAATCAAGATCACGTGAAGTGTTAATACCACTGTATAATGCCTTGGTAAGGCCACACTTGGAATACTGCATTCAGTTCTGGTCGCCACAATGTAGAAAAGATGTGGAGACTCTAGAAAGAGTGCAGAGAAGAGCAACAAAGATGATTAGGGGACTGGAGACTAAAACATATGAAGAACGGTTGCAGGAACTGGGTATGTCTAGTTTAATAGAAAGAAGGACTAGGGGAGACATGATAGCAGTGTTCCAATATCTCAGGGGTTGCCACAAAGAAGAGGGAGTCAAACTATTTTCCAAGGCACCTGAGGGTAGAACAAGAAGCAATGGGTGGAAACTAATCAAAGAGAGAAGCAACTTAGAACTGAGGAGAAACTTCCTGACAGTGGAACAGACGTTGCCTCCAGAAGTTGTGAATGCCCCAACACTGGAAGTCTTTAAGAAGATGTTGGATAGCCATTTGTCTGAAACGGTATAGGGTTTCCTGCCTAGGCAGGGGGTTGGACTAGCAGACCTCCAAGGTCCCTTCCAACTCTGCTATTGTAGACTGATATCATTGTATTCAAAAGATCTGAAAGATTGCTTTCAGAGTTCTTAGTTAGAGTTGATATGAAATGAGGAAAGAATGGCCTCCAAAACCAGACGTTTGAGCAGAAGTCTCCATTCTCTACAACCTTCCAAGCATGAGCAAAATCACTGTAATGCTAGGCTACTCAAAACCACCTAGACCAGGGGTGTCAAACTCACAGCCCGTGGGCTGTATGTGTCACATGCTGATCACTCTCGCCCCGGGTTTAGCAAAGGGGGAAAAAGTCCCGATATGTCATGTGATGATGACATGATGACATGAGTTTGACACTCCTGACCTAGACTGCCTTTGAAGCCAGTAATCCAGTGGTTTTAAAAATTTCCAAGAGGGTGAACATAACAACCTACCAATCTCTCTCTAAGAAAAGATGATATGATGGCCAATGCACATTCAATATCAAAACCAGAGCTAAAATTCCAAAGGAAATAGATTTCAGAGGTTCCTCATTATGATAATCCATCAGTCAGGCAAAACTGTTTTTGAAGACGAATTTTGTCACTGATCTACACTAATTAATGCTTTGAAGTTCCTTCTAGAACAAACAATAAGATCACTTTCGAAATTCTTGGTTCTATTAAGAGAATTAGAAACATTCCTTGTTGTCAGAATAAGTAATCTTCAAGAGCCAAGTAGATACTGTATTCCTCTTTACTAGATGTAATAAACCAAGCATAAACAAATAAGGAGTTGTGCTATTTTGTCTCATTAACCGATCCATTCACCTTTTATAATAGACTTACTACTGATATAGCAAGGAAGAGAGAGTATAATTTCCCCTATCCCCAAAGTGACTCTTAAAAGTTGAGCACTTAAATGTCACCCTTAAATATGTTCCTCAAAATATCCTTTCTCAAATAGGACAATAACAACATTTCCCCTAATTTTAAATAATTGGTTGTTGCTCTTCTGCATTTGATGTTTCAAACATGCAGTCAATATTTGTAAGTCTGGAATTCTACAAATTGTAATCTTACCACAAGTCAATATTTGTTTGTTTGTTTGTTTATTTCCCACCTTTATTATGTTTATAAACAACTCAAAGCAGTGAACATATCTACTGCTTCTTCTTCTTCTTCCTATTTTCTCCACAACAACAACACTGTGAGATGGGTTAGGCTGAGAGAGAGAGAGTGGTCAAAAGGCACCTATCTGACTTTCATTGCTAAGGCAACAAAAAGGAATGAGTTGGAAACTAGAAGTAAACTCGGTTTTTTTAAAAAAAATGCATTTCTTGCTATTCTACAGATTGGTCCTCTAAGAATCAGAGTGAACCTGGAAACAGTGAGATTTTTATTTCAGAAAAAAAAGGAGGCGTCCCTATGAATATATAGGGAATCCCATTGAGCAAGTAATATGCATAGATTTAATTTCCATGCTATATATAACAGAATGCAAAAAAGATGCTTTTGCATTGTCTTTCATCAAATCCTATGAATAGAGAGGATGAACTGGTCACTATCTCCACCCACCTTTAGAGTTGGCAGAAAACTATACTGGCATGAAATTCGCTGTCCTTATTGCTGAATTTTATCCTCCTGCTATTGCCTCTGGTTGAAGTCACTGCAGTCAACTCAAACTAATGAGTGACAAAGCCTGACAGATTTTATCTACCTTGAGGCTGTCCTTGGACACTGCTGGTTGGAATAAAGGGGAAAATACTACTTCAATAGAGATAATAGTTAAGAATGACTTAAGTCCATCTCATTGATGGACTGTGGATGTGATAAAGATCTGGGGTATAGAACATAGCAGGAAAATGTTGTTGCCAAGGCATGTTTGTGTTATGATTAAATACAGGAGCCATCATCACAGTGTTTAAAAATTAATTGGCGGTCAACCATCTCTATTTAGTGTCTAGAAAATTAGAAAATTATTGTTTTTTTCCTTAGTTCAATCTTGTTAAGTCTGCTAGCTTTCTTTACATCCAATCTCCTATGTCTAGATAGCTATTACTAATAAATATCTGTAAGTGGAATTTGCTTAATATTGTCCAATATTAACATTACAGACTGTGTAGTGATTCTCCAAAAAGAAAGTCAAATATCCAGTTATCACATAAACTTGTATGTATGATGTGATCCCTTACATGAAGCGTTTCATCCTATGCTGAATATGAAAGCATTGTGGGGAAAAGTGCCAATGCAAATATTGTGGTGGAAAGCTTGAAGATAGATAGAAGATAATCTCTGTCATGGATGGACAAAAAAATGGGGCAAAACTCTGAGGAGGAAAATCTTTTTATTGAAGCAGTGGTGACTGGGTTCCATTTACAGAAAAGCAAAACAGAGCACAATTAAAAAGAAATGTTTGACAGGGAAACTTAAAAACAATTGAAGAATTGGCAGAACAGAACATGAAAGTTGACTGGTTAACTTACCTTCAAATCAAAACTAAATACAATAAAGATACCAAATTATATGACATTGAAACAGAACCACACGAATTGGATAAAATCATTCAAAGCCCAGATAGAAAAATGATAGGGAGAATATATAAATTTCTCCTGAAGTATAAAATGGAAGAGGAAATTGTGAAAGAACAAATGATAAAATGGGCGCAGAACTTTGGATATACTATTGAATTAGACAAATGGGAAAAATTTTGGGGAACAAATTTAAAAATGACACTCTCAGTTGCATACAAGGAAAACCAGTACAAAATGTTTTATAGATGGCACCTAGCACCAACAAGGTTAGCTAAAATATCATCAAATACCTCCCCAAAATGTTGGAAATGCGAATCGATACACGGAACGTATTACCATTTATGGTGGACCTGTGAGGAGGCTAAAAAGTTTTGGAAAAAGATCAAAAATTGGCTGGAGGCAATAACGGGAGTTAAAATAGAATGGAAACCGGAAATTTTCTTATTAGGAATAATGTTGCGAAATACAAAAAAGAAATCCAGTATTTAATACTACATATAATAACGGCGGCAAGGATTGCCTATGCCCAGAAATGGAAAAACAAACTAACTCCAAGTGAAGATGAAATAATAAGAAAGGTTATGGACTGTGCTGAAATGGACAAACTAACTAAAGAAATTCAGGGAAAAGAAGAATCAGAATTCTACCAGATATGGGATAAATGGTATAGGTGGATGGAGGAAAGAAACAAGAATCAATGAAGGAATGTAACAAAACTCAAAAATAATAGTTATGGGTAAAATAAGAAAGTTAAGAATGGTGAAACCCAAATAAAACATAATTGAATGGGGAAAAAAATAATAAAAATAAAAATAAAAACTTAATTTTTGGTGATTAATAAGTAGAGCGTTGTAGCTGGTTATAGAATGTTTTTGTTTTTAAAATGTTTATTCGTTAACAGATAACCCATCATGACAATAATAATGAAATAATAACTCTAACTGGTAAAAACAATTTGGATATAAACTATAATATGGGACCTGGGGAAAAGATTTACTAATTTTATTAATATTTTTCTTTTGTTTAGATTTTGTTATAAAGATGTAATCTCTCCTGGGTACTTATAAATTCTAGCAATAAAATTTTGTCTAGATTTATTATAATATAAATATAAATGATTCTAGACAAAAGCACGTTTAAACAAATATAGTTAAATGAGAATGATGCTATATTGATGGTATAAAGATTTTTGATTTAAAATGTACAATTCAATATGAATGAAATATAAGGAATGATTGTAGTAACGCACGAAATTTATTTGTAACCAATCGACATGCTTTCTGGAAGATGTAAGGAAGAATGTTTTTGTGTGTGTTTTTTGTTTAATTAAAACAATAAAAAGAAAAAAGAAAAAGAAATGTGGTCGTCTACAGGAATTTTGAAATGTGCAGCCAGAAATTCAGAGGCCCTAATTTGGTGTCAGAATTTCAGCACTATAAGAAGAAAACAGAATTATGCTTTGCCTAAATACAATAAATGGAGCAGTTTTGAATTGAGAAATTATTCAAAATATAGAAGTAGCAATAGCAATAGCACTTAGGCTTATATATTGCTTCATAGTGCTTTACAGCACTCTCTACATCAGGGCTGTCAAACCCGATTTCATTGAAGGCTGCCTCAGGGTTGTATTTGATATTGGGGGGTGGGATGGCCAGGGTGGGCTTGGCTAGCTTGATGTCACTCGTGTTGTGCCTGTGATGGCCCGAGTACTCTGCCAGCAAAAATGGGCTCCTGAGTTCCATTTTCAGCTGGGATTGCCTCTTGCAACTCTCTGCCAGTGAAAACAGCTTTTTTTGGGGGGGGGGGCAGCATGAGTCCCTCAGGAGTTCTGTTTTCAGCTGGGACGGCCTCCTGCAACCCTCTGCCAGCAAAAACAGAACTCAAGGGAGGGCACATGTAGCCCTCATGACCTTCATTTCGCTGGCAGAGGCACTGCAGGCTTTTCCTTTGCTGTTTCCAGGGTGGCCTCTAGGCCAGATCTAAGCACCCCACCGATTTAATCCAGCCTGTGGGCTTTGAGTTTCACATCCCTGCTCTACATGGTTTACATTATCAGCATATTGTCCCCAAACCTCAGAAGAATGGAAGACTGAATCAACCTTAAGCTGGTCAGGATCGAACTCCTGACAGTGCACAGAGTCAGCCTGCAACACTGGATTCTAACCACTGCACCACTATGGCTCATAGTACAAAATAATGGACAAATAAATGCAAGTTAAAGTTGGCCATGTTACCTGGTTCAGGGATTGCAGGGTCTCTAGAAGAATGAGGCGCAAATAGGAAGAATTATTCATTTAAAGCAGGAAGCTCAATGAGTGGAAGGCAAGGATTTAAAAGTATGATGTGGTAGCATCTGAAGCTGAAGTAGGAGGAGGAATTAAGAGACCTGGAATCATTGAAGGGGAGGAACTGGTAGGAAGGAGACCCTCCCTAAATCCTGCACTGCTTAGCAATAGCAATAGAATTTAGATTTATATATCGCTTCACAGTACTTTACAGCCTTCTCTATGTGGTTTGCAGAGTCAGCATATTGCCCCCAATAATTTGGGTCATTATCTAGTTGTTCTGTAGTAATTAAAGTTAGTCAGGTTAGATTCTTGTAAAGTGAGTATCAATAAATATATTGCTCTAATCAATTCTCAGTGTCATTTCTGGTTCCTTGGCTCGACATAATAATGAATTCAAAAGGAATACACTAAATAGAAGGGGAATAGGAGTTGTATTAGATTTGTTTGTTTATATCCATTTATGTGGTTGCTCTGAGATAAAGACAAGAGACCCCCATCTATACAAGCACCTTATGGGCTTTAACTGATCCTCTGATTTGGGAACTGATCTAACCTGGGAACACAATCATGTCTGCAGGGCCATGCAAAAGGCCAAGAGACTCAGAATGATCACCAGGGAAATGATATTCCACGGGGCAGATGCCATGAAAGGAGAGTCTTTCTTCCTCAGTCTTGACTTATAAAACTCTTTAATTGAAGGGCTCCATTGCTTGCCAGATCTAATGGGATAGTGAACACAATTGGGGAGAAACTTTCCTACAAATCATGGTTAAATATGAAGGGAATGCATAGATATATTGAGATCTAAGAATCTGATCATGAAGGGCCACTTCAGAATACTTGGGTAAGAAAACAAGCAGTATTCTATATATGATCAGGCTTAATAGACAGCAGAACAGAATAGGAGGAGAAAAAGTGTACTAGGCAGCAATTTATGGAACAAGAATCTGAGCGTCTTTGCAGAACTTGAGTCAAGAGTGACACACTACTTTTAAAAAAGACTCATAGGCTGCATCAATGAGGCAGGGAAGTGCCAAGTTCAAAGAAAGTGTCAAAGGAAAGCCATAATCTTTTAGATGTTCTATAACTGTGTTTTTTCCCCTATTTTCCGCACTCATGTATTGCAACCAATGTGCTCCCTAATTGTATAGTTTGATGTTTCCTATCCAAGTCAGAAGTAGTGCATTTGTCTATCTTGAACAAAGGTTCCCATATTTTACAAAGAATATTGATAAACTTGACTACCTCTAAAAGATAGTTACCAAGATACCCTGTTTCCCTGAAAATAAGACCTCCCCAGATAATAAGCTCAATCAGGCGCTAAAATAAGCCCTTCCTGAAAATAAGCCTTCCCTGGAAATATTGCAACACAGCAGCAGCGATGAGGTGACCACGCTCACTACCTCCTGCACCTCAAAAATAATAAGACTTCCCCAAAAATAAGGCCAAGTGCTTATTTCAGAGGTCAAAAGAAAATAAGACCCTTAACTTCCCTGGTGCTACACCCCGCTGCGGGGAGGCGGAGCCGGAAGGTATTAGATGGTTCCGCCCCAAGCGCCTGATGGAACCAGATAGGTTCCAGTCGGAGCTTGGGCCACCTCCTGTGGACCTGACCCGCCCCCGAGTAGAGGACCTGGTAGACGCATGGAATAGTGCGACTACCGGGGCCCTAGACCGGGTGGCGCCTTTGCGGCCTCTCCTGCGGCGACGAACCACCCTGGCCCCTTGGTTCACCGAGGAGCTAAGGGTGATGAAACGCCACAAGAGACGCCTAGAGAGTCGTTGGAGATCCTCCCGTTCCGAATTCGACCGAGCACAGGCACGAGCCTATTTGAGGACGTACCTTGTGGCATTAAGAGCGGCCAAACGTCAATATTGCGCCGCTCTTATTGCGTCCGCAGATAACCGCCCTGCCGCCCTGTTTCGGGTGACTCGCTCCCTCTTGTTTGAGAGACCGCGGGAAGCCCCTTTACAGGGCAGAGCAGAGGAGTTTGGGAAATATCTACAGGACAAAGTCGCTCAAATCCGGATGGGATGGGCCCCTTTCAGTAGTCCATCTGAGACGCCCACGGCGAGTCTTGAGGGATCGCTTTGGGAGGAGTTTGACTCGGTTGCCATCGAGGATTTGGACAGGTTGCGTGGACGTCTGCGACCTACCACATGTTTATTGGACCCGTGTCCCTTCTGGCTTGTACTGGCATCCTGGGAGGTTACACGTGACTGGCTCCTGGGCCTAGTGAACGCTTCGTTGGGTGAGGGGCTCCTACCGACCGCCTTGAAAGAGGCGGTGGTGAGGCCCCTGCTCAAGAAGCCTTCCCTGGACCCAATGGACCTAGTCAATTATCGTCCAGTCTCCAACCTTCCTTTTTTAGCGAAGGTTGTAGAGAGTGTGGTAGCACAACAGTTCCCACGTCACCTGGAGGAGAATGATTATCTAGACCTGCGCCAGTCCGGCTTCCGACCCGGGCACAGCACGGAGACGGCCTTGGTCGCATTGGTTGATGATCTCTGGAGGGCCAGAGATAGGGGCTGTTCCTCTATCCTGGTCCTATTAGATCTCTTGGCGGCGTTCGATACCATCGACCATGGTATCCTGTTGCACCGGCTGGAGGGGCTGGGAGTCAGGGGCACCGTTTTATGGTGGTTTGGCTCCTACCTCTCTGACCGGACGCAACGTGTGTTGGCAGGGGAGCAGAGATCGACCCGGAGGTCACTCACATGTGGGGTGCCTCAGGGGTCGGTGCTCTCGCCTCTCCTGTTCAACACATACATGAAACCGCTGGGCGAGATCATCCGTGGCTTTGGGGTGGGATATCATCTGTATGCTGATGATACTCAGCTATACATTTCCACCCCGAACCACCCCAATGAGGCCGTCGAAAGGATGTCCCGGTGTTTGGAGGCCGTACGGGTCTGGATGGATGACAACCGACTAAAACTCAACCCTTCCAAGACGGAGTGGCTGTGGCTTCCGGCCTCCCGGTTCAACCAGTTGCTTCCATCTCTGGCCATTGGGGGCGTGCAACTGGCCCCCATGGAACAGGTGCGCAATTTGGGCGTCCTCCTAGATGCCCGGCTGTCCATGGATGACCATGTAACAGCCGTAGCAAGGGGGGCGTTCCATCAGGTTCACCTGATGCGCCAATTGCGCCCCTTATTGGACCGGGATGCCCTACGCACAGTCACCCATGCGCTAGTGATGTCTCGCCTGGACTACTGCAATGCTCTCTACATGGGGCTTCCCTTGAGATGCACTCGGAGACTGCAGTTGGTCCAGAACGCGGCCGCGCGGGTGATTATGGGGAGGACTAGATACTCCCCTGTAACACCTCTCCTGCGCGAGCTGCACTGGCTTCCTGTAGTCTACCGAGTGCGTTTCAAGGTTTTGATTATGATCTTTAAAGCGCTTCATGGCACAGGGCCTAGTTACATGCAGGATCGCATCCTGCCCCATACATCCCTACGACCAATCCGCTCACACAGAGAGGGACTTCTTCGGGTGCCGTCCGCCAAACAGTGCCGGGGGGCGACACCCAGGAGCAGAGCCTTCTCTGTGACGGGCCCAGCCCTGTGGAATGACCTCCCCCGTGACATCAGGACTACTTCCGATCTCCGCTCCTTCCGTGTACAGCTGAAGACCCACCTCTTTCAATTATCTGGCCTGGCTCAACCGTAAACTTTTCTTACTCCTCCTGACAGTTCTTTTAAATTTTAAAAAACCTTAAATTTTAAATTGTGTTTTACAATTGGGGTATTTTTAATGGTGACTTTTAATTGTCCAATGTGATGTAATTTGTTACCTCCTCCGTGTATGTATGTCCTGTATATATGTATGTTTATGTGTTGTATATGTTTTATATGCCCCACTGTACGCCGCCCCGAGTCCTGTCTGGAAAGGGAGCGGCTAATAAATTTAAATTTATTTATTATTATTTATTATTATGTCTTATTTTCAGAGAAACATGATGGTAGCATTTTAGAAATAAAACCCATAAGAAAGAGCTGGATGTTTTATTACATTCAAGCTGGAGAAAAGAGGAAAAACATTGTAGTTGTCTTCAAGTATCTGAAAAGCTGAAATACGAAAAAATGGAGCAGAATAATTCATAAGGTTGCAGAAGGCAGGGCAAGAAACAATGATTTAAATGAGAAGGAAGTATATATCAATTAGACACTAAGAAAAAAATTCCTAAGACTAGGGCTTGTTTAACAATGGACTGTCCTTCATTGGAGGTGTTTAAATTAGACTGAACGACAATCTATTGGATATGCTATATCAGTGAATTTCTATACTGGATAGGAGATTACGCGATGAGCTCTGAGATCCTTCTAAGGATTACATTTTCTGATCCTATGTTTTCCAACTTTGCAGATATTCTGAGTCCCAGTAAATCCACCTCAGTAATTTATAACCAATTAAAGAAAATTCTACATGTCCAAAGCATCAACATAACCACAGATGCAGCCAAAGTTTCCTTCCCCATTCTGTTCCAACTAACTTTAATATTTTTACAGTTTCTTTTACTTAAAAAGGTAATTAAATGAGAAGGAGGTATTCAGCAAAGCAAAGTGCCAGCTTCTACCTGATTTAGAAGAATGCCCAAAGAGGCACCCTGGGCATTCTAAGAAAGTAATAATAGTTGATGGCTACTGTCCAACATTTTAATGGAAACTTGTACCTGCTACAAGGAATGAGAAGGATATGCTACTGGGGGTGGTGATCTTAGAGGATTAGGGAGGATGGTGGAGATAGAAAAGACAGTGGGGAGCAAGCTCACCAAATTATGTTCAGGGAATTGTGGACTTTATAATTGGACACGTCTAACATGGAAACATTTTTGTTGGAAAACTTATGATATGCTCTTAATTTCCCAACTTTCCCTACCCAATACAGGATACAGAAAAATAGAGTTGGAAGGGACCTTTAAGGTCTTCTAGTCCACCCCCCTGCTCAAGGAGGAGACCCTATACCATTTCAGACAGGGGACTGTCCGGTCTCTTCTTAAAAGCCTCCAGTGATAGAGCATCCCCAACTTCTAAAGGCAAACTGTTCCACTGGTTAATTGTTCTCACTGTTAGGAATTTTCTCCTTAATTCTAGGTTGCTTCTCTCCTTGATAGTTTCCATCCATTGTTTCTTGTCTTGCCTTCTGATGCTTAAAGGTAAAGGTTCCCCCACACAGGCATGCTAGTCGTTTCTGGCTCTAGGGGCAGTGCTCATCTCCGTTTCCAAGCCAAAGAGCCAGCGCTGTCCAAAGACGTCTCCGTGATTGTGTGGCTGGCATGACTAAATGCTGATGGTGCATTTAGCACTGTTACCTTCCCACCAAAGTGGTCCCTATTTTTCTACTTGCATTTTTATGTGCTTTCAAATTGCTAGGTCAGCAGAAGCTGGGACAAGTAACGGGAGCTTACTCCATTATACTGCACTAGGGATTCGAACCGCTGAACTGCTGACTTTTCTGATTGACAAGCTCAGCATCTTAGCCACTGAGCCACCACATCCCTTTTACCCTGATCTAAATAAATACCCAGTTGTCTTCCCAGTAACAGGCACCTTTTATCCCAAGGTCCTAGTGTGACCAAATCCTGACTAGAAGCTGCAATGAGAAGCAAACAATATATATTCTTTCCCCGCTACTTTCTCAGGAAATAATCTTTGCACAGTCAATCCCTTCAAGCTTTAACAGGGCATTCCCACTGAACTTTGATGACATTTTGCCTGATTAAAGTTCAGTTGGCACCAAGGCAGGGTAAGGGGAATGAATGGTGGCTGATTCAAACATTCTGCAAGAATCAAAAGTCACTTCTCCTTTGCCAAGGGGCTATTCTGTTCAAGATTCATAACATCCCATTTTAGTCACCACTTCAGAAACACAAAAACACACATGGTGCTAGACTGGGAATTCAGAGCTGTGTTAGTTTGTGGGATTGCTTGTTTTCTAGCTGCTGCACCTGCTTCATTTTTGCCTCCCCATTCAGCCAGATGCAGAAGTTAGCATTAATCTGCCAACCTATTCTGATTGGATTGCTTTGGAAGTCACTCCAAAGTCACAGTGGCTAAATGGGATGAAACTGTAAGACAGAAATGCATTTCGGTTAATACTCTAGGAAGTTAAGCCAGTGCCAGTCCTAATTCCCTAAAGAAAACAAATCCACAATAATCCATCTTTTAATTCTGAACATAGTGGCTCAATGCTGAATAATATTGTACATGCATAATTTGCCCAGAGCTCTCCACCTTATTCCCCACTTATCTTCCCAACCTCCTGTTGTTTTTATTCATTCACTTTGAGGTCACTGAGCAGCATAAATATAAAGGTGTTATTTCAACCGAAACCACTGATGGTTGGATATTTCCCAAAATAGTACACTGGGAAAAATAGAGGGTGGGGGGAATAGTTGTCAAGCATCATGTTTTGAAAACTGGACTGGAACACTTTTTTTAAATAAAGCTCTGTTTAAACTTGAAAAACTGGCCAGATAAAGAGCAAGGTGATTATTATAAAGATAGCCTTTTTGACTGCAAATAAGAACCTCATTTCCTCAAACAAGATATTTATGGAGATGTTACAAAATGGTACAAATGCAATCATAGCAGGTTTAATTCCTGAAGACTATATGGGCTCATCAATCCAACATTCAAAGGAATAGTGTAGAAGCTATTCATTATTGTTTCTTCCGGGACGTTGGGATTCTTGTGTTTTCATTTCTCAGTCAAATTCCTGGAGGATTATTATGTTCCCATTCAAATACTAACCAGGCCCAACTCTACTTAGCTTTCAAAGTAAACCAATGTCAGCCAGAAGCTAGCATAGTTGTATTGTCCAAAATGTAGTAAGTGTAATTCCATAATGTCACTCAAATTATGCAGATAATAATAATAATAATAATAATAATAATAATAATAATAATAATAATAATAATAATAATAATAATAATAATAATAATAATAATAATAATAATTATTTCTTAGCCGCACCCTCTCCCGAAGGACTCGATGTATTAGGGATGCAGTGGCTCAGTGGCTAAGATGCTGAGCTTGTCGATCCGAAATGTGGGCAGTTCGGCAGTTCGAATGCCTAGCGCCATGTAATGGAGTGAGCTCCTGTTAACTTGTCCCAGCTTCTGCCAACTTAGCAGTTCAAAAGCATGTAAAAATACAAGTAGAAAAATAGGAACCATCTTTGGTGGGAAGGTAACAGCATTCCGTGCACCTTCGTTGTTTAGTCATGCTGGCCACATGACCACAGAAATGTCTTCAGACAGAGCTGGCTCTCTGGCTTTGAAATGCAGATGAGAACACACACACCCTCCTAGAGCCAGGAATGACTAGCACATATGTGATGGAGGAGGAGGAGCTTCCGGCGATGGCGGTCGCCTTCCTAAGCTCCTAAGCTTACCATGGAGCGTCCCGACTGGGTAGGAGGTTGCTGCCGGCCCTCATGTCATCGGAGGGCCGAGAATTGGGTAGCCCGACCACCCTGGCTTGTTTTGGGCTCGTTTTAGCCCACTAGGGTTGGTCGGAGAAGAACGGAGAGTGGAAGGAGCAGAGCGGCTGTGAGCGGCTGAGGAGGAAGCCGGGAGGCAATGGCGGTGGCGCACGCAGTGGCGCGAAGGCGCGAAATTTGAACTGCGTTGCGAAAAAAATGCAAAAAAAATGGGAAAAAAGCAAGAGAATGGCACCAAAGAGAACAAGGTTCTCCCTACGACTCCAGAGAAGACAACGAGGCACTGGAGGCTCCGGAGAGGTGAGCAGATCAGGGAGACAGTCAGGAACGGCAAACGGAGATGGCTGCAGCGTTGGAGGTGTGGAAAGAGCTGCAGCCAGGGACTCCTCTAGGACATTTGGCTGTAGCCTGGCTGCTCCCATGCTCCCGGGAACCTGGAGAACCTGGAGAATGTTCCTATAATTTTTGAGAGCTTTACCCAAATTGCAATGACCACTGAGGCGCCGGATGGGGACCAAGATGAATGTGTTGGGGAACCAGAAGTGAGGAGAGGAACTAAAATAACGGCTGGGGATGGCCTAGAACTTCAGAGGCCACTGGAGGCCCATTTCAGGGCTATGGATGGGCCTGACTGATTGCCTAGATTAAAAACAGCTGGGCTCAGAATGCCCCCCCACCCACTAAGGATCCCACATCTGTAATTATATCTATCCTCAACCACCTTAGACTGTTTCCCATTTTTATGACATCTCTGCCTTGCTCCACTTTGGGAATATTTGAACATTTCCCCCCCGCCCTCTTTCCAAGTACTATCTGGATACTAAAGCCTCCAGCTTTAGTATCCCATTAAGACCTTAGCCCTCCAGCTGTTGACTTTTACTACCTGCACCCTTACCCAATTGGGCTTTAATATTCTATCAATTTATTCAAGGTTAGACCTGCTCCGCCTGCGGGAGGCCCCTCTCTCGCAGGTATGGCCCTTGGCTCTTACAAGGGCCTGCCTTGATGATGGGTTTGTGAACCCCGAGAGGTGGAAGAAACGGAAGCTGAGGGGATTTTTAGTCAAATGTTTTACATTGTTTTTAGGGGGTTCCAGGGAGGAGGGGTGGGTGGGTCAGATCAGGAGCGATGTGAGAGCCGGGCCTCCAGGTGTGGTCGCGAGCAGAAGGGGCGGAAGGGAGGAGGAGGGGGAGGACACCATTCCTATACAGGGCTCTTTAATTCCAACGGTCGCAGGGAGGGGCAGATACGAGGACAGCTTAAGAACTTATAGTCGGTTGGGAGACCGTGGTTGCTGGTTACACCCGGTCGCTTGTACCACCCCCCGCGTTCTAGGTGGTCAAGAGTTACAGACCCAAGGCCTGAGGCTGTTGTTATGCAATGCGAGGTCCGTTGTTAACAAGGCCCCCCTCATTCACGATCTA
The DNA here is from genome assembly GCF_964273705.1 of Natrix helvetica. Taxonomy (NCBI): domain Eukaryota; kingdom Metazoa; phylum Chordata; class Lepidosauria; order Squamata; family Natricidae; genus Natrix; species Natrix helvetica. The sequence goes on from NC_138548.1 coordinate 65,741,616, forward strand.
ATTTTAGAGGGGGAGCCGGACCTCGCGGGAATAACAGAGACCTGGTTGGGCCACGAGGGAGGTCTTCCCCTCGTCGAAATGTGCCCACCAGGCTACCGAGCATTTCACCAGCCCCGGGCCCAGGGAAGGGGCGGTGGGGTGGCAGCAATTATTCGGGAGGACTTAGAGCCGAGGGAGTCTACTGTGCCACAGACGTCCGGATGTGAATCCCTTGTTGTGAAATGGGGGCCTGGGAGACAGTTGGGCCTGCTGATAGTATACCTGGCTCCTCGCTATACATCAGCGGCCCTGCCCGAACTCCTCGAGCTGATCGCATCGGTGGCGGTTGAGACCCCCAAACTTCTAGTGATGGGGGATTTAACCTGCCATCGATGGGAGAAGCATCAGAGGGGGTTCGGGAGTTCATGGCTTCCATGACAGCCATGGACCTGACTCAAATGATTCAGGGCCCGAGACACGAGGGAGGACACACTCTGGACCTTGTTTTTGTCTCTGGCCAGTGGCTGAGTGATCTGGGAGGAGGGGACTTAACCATCACTCCCCTGTCATGGTCAGATCACTCACTCCTTCGTCTTGACTTCCCTGGTGCTACCTCCCGCTGCGGGGAGGCGGAACCGGAAAGTTCCAGATGGTTCCGCCCCAGGCGCCTGATGGAACCTGATAGGTTCCAGACGGAGCTTGGGCCACCTCCTGTAACCTTGACCCGCCCCCGGGTAGAGGACCTGGTAGTTGCGTGGAATAATGCAACTACCGGGGCCTTGAACCGGGTGGCGCCTTTGCGGCCTCTCCGGCGGCAATGATCCACCCTAGCCCCTTGGTTTACCGAGGAGCTAAGGGTGATGAAGTGCCGCAAGAGACGTCTAGAGAGTCGTTGGAGATCCTCTCGCTCCGAATTTGATCGAACACAGGCACGAGCCCATTTAAGGACGTACATTGTGGCATTGAGAGTGGCCAAACGCCAATATTGTGCCACTCTCATTGCATCCGCGGAGAACCGCCCTGCCGCCCTGTTTCGGGTGTCCCGCTCCCTCTTGTTTCAGAGGCCGTGGGAGGCCCCCCTACAGGGCAGGGCAGAGGAATTTGGTAAATATCTGCAGGATAAAATCGCTCAAATCCGGAGAGATTGGGTTCCTGTCAGTGATCCAATGGAGACGTCCATGGCGAGTCTTGAGGTATTGATCTGGGAGGAGTTTGACTTGGTTGCCATCGAGGATTTGGACAGATTGCGTGGATGACTGCGACCCACCACATGTTTATTGGACCCGTGCCCCTCCTGGCTTGTACTGGCATCCTGGGAGGTTACACGAGACTGGCTCCTGGGCCTAGTGAATGCTTCGCTGAGCGAGGGGTCTCTCCCGGCCGCCTTGAAAGAGGCGGTGGTGAGACCCTTGCTCAAGAAGCCTTCCCTGGACCCTTTGGAGCTGGCCAATTATCGTCCTGTCTCCAACCTTCCCTTTTTGGCGAAGGTTGTAGAGAGTGTGGTGGCCTACCAGTTTCCACGACATCTGGCGGAAAATGATTATCTAGACCCGCGCCAGTCCGGCTTCCGCCCCGGTCACAGCACGGAGACGGCCTTGGTCGCGTTGGTGGATGATCTCTGGAGGGCCAGAGACAGAGGTTGTTCCTCTATCCTGGTCCTATTAGACCTCTCGGCGGCTTTTGATACCATCGACCATGGTATCCTGCTGCGCCGGCTGGAGGGGTTGGGAGTCCGGGGCACCGTTTTGCGGTGGTTCGGCTCCTACCTTTCTGACCGGACGCAGCGTGTGTTGGCAGGAGAAGAGAGGTCGACCCTACGCCCCCTTACTTGTGGGGTGCCACAGGGGTCGGTCCTCTCGCCACTCCTCTTCAACACATATATGAAGCCGCTGGGTGAGATCATCCGTGGTTTCGGGGTGGGATACCATCTGTACGCTGATGATACTCAGCTGTACTTTTCCACCCCGAACCACCCCAACGAGGCCATCGAAGTGATGTCCCGGTGTGTGGAAGCCGTACGCATCTGGATGGATGACAACCGACTCAAGCTCAACCCCTCCAAGACGGAGTGGCTGTGGGTACCAGCTCCCCGGTTCAGCCAATTAATTCCATCATTGGCCATTGGGGGCATTCAACTTGCCCCCGTGGAGCGGGCGCGCAATTTGGGCATCCTCCTGGATGCCCGGCTGTCCATGGATGACCATGTGACAGCCGTGGCAAGGGGGGCGTTCCACCAGGTTCGCCTGGTGCGTCAATTGTGCCCCCTACTGGACCGGGACTCCTTACGCACAGTCACTCATGCGCTGGTGACGTCTCGCTTGGACTACTGTAACGCTCTCTACATGGGGCTTCCCTTGAAATGCACCCGGAGGCTACAGTTGGTCCAGAACGCAGCCGCGCGGGTAATTATGGGGAGTACTAGGTACTCCCATGTGACACCGTTCCTGCGCGAGCTGCACTGGCTTCCTGTGGTCTATCGGGTGCATTTCAAGGTTTTGATAATAATCTTTAAAGCGCTCCATGGCTCAGGACCTAGTTACTTGCGGGATCGTATTCTGCGCCATACATCCCTGCGACCAATCCGCTCGCACAGAGAGGGCCTCCTCCAGGTGCCGTCCACTAGACAGTGTCGGGGGGCGGCGCCTAGGAGTAGAGCCTTCTCTGTGGCGGGCCCAGCCCTGTGGTATGACCTCCCTCCGGATATTAGGAATACCTCTGACCTCTGCTCCTTTCGTATTAAGCTTAAGACCCACCTATTCCAAGCAGCTGGCCTGGCTCAACTTTGATCTAACCATATCGCTCCTGACGGGTTTTTACTGGGTATTTTAATTATATTTAATTATCTAGGGGTTTTTAAATACTGTATTTTAATTGTTTTATTTATCAGCCGACCTCCTCCTTGTGTGTGTATGTCTCGGTATATGTCTCTGTTATATGTTTGTTTTGTCCACATATTTATTTCATATGTTTCATTGTACGCCGCCCCGAGTCCTTCGGGAGAGGGTGCGGCTAAGAAATAAATATTTATTATTATTATTATTATGTGCGAAGGGAACCTTTACCTTTACCTTTATTGGAACACTTGCTTTTTGCATTAAAAATGCACCCCAACAGAAATGTGCAATACAAAAGAAGGTACTGATTCAACTGTATGTGATATAGCATAGGTAATGTGGCTCTTTTTAAATAATAATAATAATAATAATAATAATAATAATAATAATAATAATTGTAAACATCGGGACTTATTTTTACTGAGACTGTAGCACATAAGAAGAATTAACATTTATCTCCCTTGCCACCCATATTTCTTTTTTACTTTGGGGAGGGTGGGAGGCTTATTGTAGGCAAATGAGAATGCATTTATTTTGCTGACAGCAGCATATTGAAAGATTTTCCTTAGAACCATAGCTAGAGAAGAAATGAGTAAGGATCTTTTCCCATGGACTCTGGAGATGTGTGCCTTGCTCACACACAACCCCAGAAGCACCTAGCATGGTTCTTAATAATGTATTTAACATCTTACATATACTTTTAAAACAGTGAACATAAGACCTGGTCTTTGAACTGTAAAGAATACTCCACATTCTAAATTAGTGCTGCTCAAGTGATTCAGAAACTTCTATGGCTGCCTCCGGTAGTAGCAATTGACATTTTCATAATAGGATTGGCCTTCATTATGCAAAGCCCTGATACTCCTGAATTGTGTTTTTCGATTATTGAGCACCAGTAAAAGAGTGAACCAAAATGTGGATATTATGTAACAGCTCCATGACCTTTGCAACTATTGTACCATTCGCGCGCACACACACAAAAGAATACCTGGTGTGAAAAGTTTCTCTCCCCTTCTCCCTCTCTTTTCCTCCCTCTCCCTTTCTCTTTCTCTCTGTCTCTCTCTCTCTCCATCTCTCTCATTTTAATCTAGGTTGCATTTATGTATTTGGAAAGACATCCTTACTACTTAATGTAGGATATAAGTATGATGTAGAACAGTAGCTGTCATCTAAAGTTTGGGCATATATAACTCAAGCTAATATATTCAATATGCAAAAGAGAGCCAGGTGAGATGTCAGTATCATTGTGGGATTAATAACCAGAAATCCCCAAGTAAAATGTGTTGCTCACGGAAATCCTCTGTCCTTCTTCCAGATAATTTTATGTGAAATATCATGGCTAGGAAACAACACTATCCAAGCATCTCTCATATTTATTTTCTGCATCCACTCAAAATATTTGAGGAACATTAACAACTGCATAGTTTCACTAACAGGAAATTAAATGGAAAAACTTGCATGATCTCAGGCTCTCTGTAAATATGTTATCATTTTAGATTACCTAAATTAAGAGTTCAGATAGTTTATTCTCCAGGGGCCTGTGCTGGTTAAGTGCCATGAACAATTAATCAAAACTGTGGAGAATTTAAGATATTACAGTAGTGTTCAAGATGTAAAGCTACAATCAAAGTATCTTCTGCCATCCATTGATCAGCAACTAGGACTCAGTTTTAGCTAAAAACAGTGTTACCTTGTGACTGGAAGTTATTGCCTATCCCAGTTTCCACAAAAGCCCCACTCTAAAGGCTGCATTTACAACAAAAGTTATACTGTATAGTAGATAGCCAATGAATATAAACAAAGAATTGTATCATTCCCTATCATTGGTCATGGGGTTAGGGTTTCCTTTCCTAAGGAAGGAAAAAGTTTTGTTTGATCTACAAACTCAACTTTTTTGAAATGCTCCTATGCAAATTGTTCCCTGTCTTTCCTGACATGAAAGATGCTTCTGTTTACACAAGCTTTCCTGTTTAGCAAGAGAAATTAAATAGTCTACCTATTTCTTAGTATCACGAGAGACAATTACAGTCATTTGATGATGGGAAAAATCCATCTCAATTTGCTATTAGGGAGATGGAATGGCTGCAAGTGGAAGAAAAGACGATTTAACTTTCTATTTACAATCTTGTTTGGCCTTTGAGAAGCAAAGTGGACTTCTTTTTATAGAATTGAATGAAGCAAAATTAAATCTAAATCTTAGTTTATTTAGTTAATGTAAATTAAATTACTGTAGCCAGAAGCACAGACCAACTCTATGAAGTACAAGATTGGAAGACATAGAGAGACTTGGCTCATAGAATTGCCAAGAGTCGGACACAACTTAATGGATAACATCATCTTCATCAAATTAAATGTAAGTACAGTTTGTATAATTTCATCTTGTGTGTTTAAAATATATTCTCTTTATTACATTAAATTTAAATTCATCAGAAACTTTTGGAGAGAACTCAGAGAGATGCACCCTGGGTATTTGGGAGTCTTCATGCAGCTCTGGAACTAGTTTGTGTACTGCTGCTGTGTAAATTGTGATAATGGGCAAAGTTACTTCACTGGCTCATTTGTATAACTTTGTATTATAAAGAACTGCTGGTAGAAGAAAACATTGGATGCTAAGCTGATGCCAATTAAGCTATGGAAAACATGATATTTTCCTTATGTGAAATATGATTTTGTGAAGTGAGTAGAAAAACAGATGACATTTTATGACCATGCAATCAGCCATCACTACCGTGAGGGAAGTTAAAAGCTAGGCTCCTGTTCTACTTCCAATGGAGAAATTATTTTAAACAGTTCTACTAACTGGTCACCAGCAGTGGCCTTGACCATGTCACTTTGGCCATATCACCTGTATACATTTCCTAAATATTGATATACTTCAGTGACGTGCGGTGAGGTTTACAGCTTGTGAGGCAGCAATTTTTTTAGACTTGTGGACTTTAACTCCCAGAATTCCACAGTCAGGCATGCTCAGTTGCGACCTGCCGCCCTCCGCCCTGGGATTCGGCCACGGCACCGCCTGCCAGAGCTGCGCGGAATCCGGGGCGCGCTTGTTGGGTGAGGGCAGCGCAGATGGGGAGCGGACGGAGTGGAGGAAGCCTCTCCCCCCCGCTTCCTGCACCCAAAAGAAGAAAGGGAACCTCTGCCACCGCCCGGGCAAACTGGCCGGCCTCTCTCGCGGCGGCTCTCTGGTGCTGAGTTTGGGAGTCCTGCAAGCACCGCAGGCTGGACTGGAGCCTCAATGTTAGATATTAGCATATATCGTAGTAAGTCTCCTCTCTGGTCCGCTGCTACAGCAGGAAACAGGTATCGTTCTGATTGGTCGAGGGGCGTACCCGATCCCTATAAAAGGGGAACCCTCCGACCACAGAGCAAGCTGGATCACTACTATTACTAATAAAGAGCTGTTAAGTCACTTCGTGTCCGCAGTCTGTCTCTCGTTGCCCAGATCCAACATTGGCGACGAAGGTGGGATCGAGAGGCAGATAGGACGAAGAACGCTACCTCCAGAATCTCCGGATTTGATCCAGCCCAGGAATTCGGCAGAAATTCCGGCAGCCATCTCAGATCACCGCAGCGCGGCAAATTCAAACAGAGAAGATGGCGATGCATGCTCCCCCCGCTCCTTTCGACCCAGCAAACGACAAATGGGAAGCCTTCATGATTCGTTTCGAGTGTTTCCTCGAAGCGAACGAATACACGGGGATCACCGACGCGAGGAAGAAAAACATCTTCCTCGGCTACTGCGGAAAGGAAGTCTTCAATACGGCCAGAGACCTCATCGCGCCTACTCCAATACAGGCAGTATCGTGGACGGCGTTGCAACAGGCTCTGCAAACTCATTACGCGCCAAAACCTTCCCGCCATGTCTGCCGCAAGGAATTCAACACGAGGAACCAGAAGGCGGGAGAATCCATAAATCAATATGTTGCAGCCCTACGAAAAGCAGCAACTCACTGCGAGTTCAGGGATCTGGACGAGCACATTTTAGCGCAGCTCATCTGTGGGTTAAGAGACATTTCGCTACAAAAGAAGCTGTTGGCAAACCCGAATTTAACCCTACAGATAGCGCTAAACGAAGCAAGAGCGTCAGAGTCAGCGGAGAAATCATCGGTGACCATACAACGAGGGGCCAACGTAAACCAGCCAGCACCAAGACAAACCAGAGTACACTACGAGGACACAAGCCCCGACTACGAGAATCCCGAGTTCGAGGACAGTCACCTGATGCAGAGCAGTCACTTGAGGCCTGGGGGGAGACCCGGATTCCGTTTGCCGCCCTGCACAAGCTGCGGAGGGAATCACCCCAGGTCTACTTGTAGGTTCAGGAACGTTGTTTGTTCGCATTGCAACAAACTTGGGCACATCGCACGAGTGTGCCGGAGCGGAGTCCCTGCCACACGGCAGCCACCCATGTACCGCCAACAGAAGCCCAACCCAGGGGCTTGGCGAAGTCAAAAAGGGCGCCCAGAGAGAAATCCACAAGTGTTTACCCAGAGAGAAAATTTCCAAAGAGCTGAACGAGCGTATCCCCAGAGAGATTACTCACAAGGAGCTGAGCGAACGTATCCCCAGAGAGAATACACACAAAGAGCTGAAAGAGCGTTCTATCAAGACGCTCAACGAGAGTATTTTCAGGATGTAGACGATGAGATAGAGTTGACCCAGAGAGAGGAGTTGCGAACGTATCTCACCACAATACATCAGGTCCGCCCTAAGCGGCCAAAAAGGCTGAGAGTCACAGTCCTCTTGGAGGGCTCACCCTGCGAGCTAGAAGTTGACACAGGATCGACCCTGACAATTATTTCATGGGCATCCATGAAACAGGCTATCCCTAGCCTCAGAAAGAGCCAACTACGCGCTCCAGACGTCCTGCTACGAGACTACCAGGGGAACCAAGTCCCCATCGTGGGCCAAGGCACATTCCACATCCGTTTCAAGGACATCGAAGCCCAGCTGCCCGTGACCATAGCCAGCGCACCATTGCAGAACCTTCTGGGGCTTGATTGGTTTGAAGCCCTGGGGTTAGAAGTCACCGGAATCAACGCCGTGAGAAACAGCAGCGCTGAACAGATTTTTAAGGAGTTCGAGGATGTGTTCAGCCCCGGTCTTGGTAAGTATGTGGGTAAACCAATATCATTCAATTTAGACCCCAAAGTGGCGCCAATCCGACTTAAACCGAGACGAGTGCCTTTTGCACTCCGCCCAAAAATAGATAAGGAAATAGATAAGTTAGTGGAGCAAGGAATCCTTGAGCCGGTAGATCACGCGCGCTGGGAAACACCCATCGTGACCCCAGTCAAACCAGACGGATCAGTCCGCATCTGCGTGGACTATAAATGCACAATTAATGTCGCGCTACAACAGAGCGCATATCCTGTGCCAGTAGTACAGCACTTATTGCACTCGTTGGGGCCAGGAAAGGTATTTGCTAAGTTAGACATGGCACAAGCTTACCAGCAACTGCCAGTTGATAGCGCCACAGCGGAGGCCCAGACTATAGTGACGCATAGAGGAGCATTCAAATGCAACCGGCTACAATTCGGTGTGAGTATTGCCCCAGGATTGTTCCAGAGCGTCATGGAACGACTTTTGCAAGGGATACCGGGAGTCGTCCCCTATTTTGACGACATCTTGGTGTCCGCTGCAAACGAGGAGCAATTAAATAAAAGAGTCAGAACTGTTTTGGCCAGAATCAGAGAAAAGGGTCTCCGCCTTAAAAAGGAAAAATGCCAAATTAACGTGCCTAGCGTAGAATTCCTGGGTTATAGAATCGATGGTCAGGGAATACACCCCACTTCAAAGAAAATTAAGGCGATCCAGGACGCCCCCACACCACGAAACCAGACCGAGTTGCAGACCTTCCTCGGATTACTTAACTTCTACAGCGTTTTTCTGAGGCAGAAGGCGACCGTTGCTGAGCCACTGCACCGTCTACTCCAGAGGAACGCACCATGGAAATGGGGACGATCCGAAGCTGCAGCTTTCGCCGGGGTAAAGCGCCTGCTCACCACTGACTCACTGCTTGTCCAATACAGCCAGACCCTACCACTGGTATTGACCTGCGACGCATCACCCTTTGGAGTTGGAGCAGTCCTCAGCCACAGGATGCCCGACGGAAAAGAAGCACCCATCGCTTTCTACTCCAGAACTCTTTCATCGGCCGAAAGGAATTACAGCCAAATGGACAGGGAAGCGCTGGCTGCTGTAGCTGGAGTAAAGCGTTTCCACGAATACCTCTACGGCCGCGATTTTGAACTAATTACAGATCACAAACCGTTGTTGGGACTTTTGGCGGGAAACCGCCCCACCCCGGTCTCCCTTTCTCCACGCATGACCAGGTGGACTGTTTTCCTGGCTGCGTATTCATACAAATTGATTCATCGACCGGGCTCCACTCTCGGACACGCAGATGCACTCAGCCGTTGCCCATTACCTGACATTCTGCCAGACCCCACTCCAGAAGTACCGGTATTGCTCATTGACTGTTTGGACTCTGGACCGGTTTCTTCATACGACGTTGCAAGGTTCTCCTCTAAAGACAATGTAATAAAGCAAGTTCAAACTTGGGTTTGGAGGGGGTGGCCGAAGGGAAACGTGGGCCCGGAATTCAAAATGTTTTGGGCAAAACGGGACGAACTCTCAGTGTTACAAGGTTGTTTATTGTGGGGGGATCGAGTTGTTATTCCGTATGTTTTACGTAGGAATGTATTAGAGGCTTTACATATGGGTCATCCGGGGATTGTTAGAATGAAGGCGTTAGCAAGAAGTTACGTTTGGTGGCCAAACATGGACAAAGAAATAGAGGAGTGGGTGGCCACTCGCGACCCATGCCAGGAATCGAGACCAGCACCCCCGGAAGCGCCCGCCACAGAATGGGAAAAACCTAAAGCACCCTGGTCGCGAATACACATCGACTTCGCAGGGCCATTCCAAGGTCAGACTTTCCTTATAGTTGTGGATGCATACTCAAAATGGCTAGATGTAGTCCTAATGACTTCAACCACGGCAGAGGCAGTCATTAAGGTTCTACGGCGACTTTTCGCCACTCATGGCCTTCCCGACCTCCTAGTCTCCGATAACGGGCCCCAATTCACAGCCATGCAGTTCGAAACGTTTTTAGCAGGTCAGGGAATTCGGCATGCCCTCGTCGCGCCATTCCATCCGGCATCAAACGGACAGGCGGAGAGAATGGTGCGATTCGCAAAAGAGGCCCTCGCTAGGATGGGTCCAGGTGATTGGCAAACACGCATTGACCATTACCTCCTAATTCAGCATATTACCCCAAGCGCAACGACGGGTAGGAGTCCCGCTGAACTACTCATGGGCCGCCGTCTACGGTCTCACCTGGACCGTCTGCACCCAAATTACTCTGCCACAGCTCCCCCAGACTCCACAAGCAAAATTCGGTCTTTCAGCATAGGGGATTCAGTATACGCCCTCAACTATGCAGGGGGAACATTGTGGATGCCGGCAAAGGTCATTGGCATCACGGGTCCACGATCGTATCTGCTGGAATTAGAAGATGGGCGGAACTGGAAAAGGCACATCGATCAACTTCGGGGGCGTCTAGCACACTCAGACCTTCGAAACGAAGACGATATTTTCCAGCCTACAGAAAGTCAGCCACGCGAGAGCCCCATCATAGAAAACTACGACACCTGCGATCCAAGCTTGGAACAAGAGAAAACGCACGAAGCAGAGCAAACCCCAGACAACGTAACCGAGAAGACTCCAGAACGCCCTAGCAACGAAGGCACAAAACCTCCCGAACGTGAAACAGGAAAAGCACCCGATCCTGCAACCACTTCTAACCAACCCGAACTACGACGCTCCTCCCGAGCAAGACAAACACCCACCTACCTAAAAGACTATGTTACCTACCGCAACGTTCCATCTAGGAGGGGAGGGGTGTTAGATATTAGCATATATCGTAGTAAGTCTCCTCTCTGGTACGCTGCTACAGCGGGAAACAGGTATCGTTCTGATTGGTCGAGGGGCGTACCCGATCCCTATAAAAGGGGAACCCTCCGACCACAGAGCAAGCTGGATCACTACTATTACTAATAAAGAGCTGTTAAGTCACTTCGTGTCCGCAGTCTGTCTCTCGTTGCCCAGATCCAACACTCGAGTCTAGGGCAGCGAGTCATTCGATAGGAAACTTGCCTCTTGGAAGGAATGACTCGGCTTGGCTCCTGCTTTGCCTCTCCTGCCTCTTCGCTTCTCTGTTCGGTTGTTGGGCGGCAGATCGAAAGCGGGAGCCAAGCTGGGTCATTCCTCCCAAAAGGCAAGTTTCCCATCGAATGACTCGCTGCCCTGATGATGAGAGGTTAGGCTGTCCTCACTTGCCTCACCTGACTGCACGTCACTGCTATACTTGATAAAAAAATACACAACCCTCTTAAATGAAATGTTCTCTTTATTAAAACTATACTGATTAACATAAACAAAAGTCTTTATGCAGGATAGCTTTTCCTTGTTATGCATATTTGCAGGTAAAAAAGCACATGGGATGGCTCCCCCAGGCATAATGCACAGATCCAGAGAAGCTAATTCCATTTGACCTCTCAAAGGGGTGCCTTTGTAACCAAAAATTACTAAAATGACATATCCTAACGTGTGCTCTGCTTTTTCTATGCATACCTTGATTAACAACATTCACCTAAATCAATGTAGTAAATGATTAGGGATGTTTACATTTTCTTTTTTCAGAGTAAATGTATTCTAGTCTGAATCAGATTGATATGCCCTCCAAAATGGTTTCAGACCAATTGTAGCTATGGTAACCTATAATTGATTTTCAGGTTTTGATTACAATATTTTCTTAAGTAGTCCTTTCTTTGAGCTTTCAGAAGCCTTCCCTTGCTATTTTTGGGGGCTCTGATATTACGTGTAGAAATGTGATGAAAGTGTATTACCTATGGTGGTGTATTAGGGTACTATAGGGAAAAAAATACTATCTCAGACAGCAGTTTTCTATTTAATTATATTCCAATTTTGGCTTCTCCCAATTTCCTACATCGTTTTTCCTTCAATGTATAATTCAAGTGTATTTTATCGGGTGAACTATTTCATACAAACAATTAAATTGAGCTCCTGTCTGCCATAATATTTTGCTATGTATGAATTACTGGCAGCAGTGGAAAATACTCCATTGAACCTGGCTTTACTGGCAGTAGTAAAATGCTATTGAATCCTGCCCCTGAAAAACCATTAGCCAGTAATTAAAAGTTAATATACTTAGAAAGATGTCATCACCAGTAAGTACTGCATCTTCTACATAGCCTGCAAAATAAATTATGACCAGTTTCTTAGAGAAAAATGTGTAAATGTTCAACTTTTTTCCCTATGTTGTCACTTGCAATGGAGAAATCAATTTCAGCAAAGGACTGGAAGCTATTTTGGAAATTGTTAAAGGTTATCTTGTTTGAAATATAACGAAAGATGGTGGTTATAAGCAAACAATTTAAGAAGGAGAGTTTCTACGTGGCTAATCACTAAATAACTGGGATTAGAGAAGGCTGATCGGGTTCCAAATTTATTTATGTATGTATTTATTTGTTTGTTTGATTTGATTTCTATAGCCACTCATCTTAGTAAACAAATCTGACCGACTCACAATTCAAATATATATTTATTAAGTGATGACAAGGTTTTGCAGAGTAAAATAGCCCTTTGAAAGCATCCATGAAGATGATCTAAACTTAATATTTTCAAGATAGGACTCTGATAAGATCGCTTTGGAAAAAACAAAATTTCAAACAGAAACTCCTTCGCACTCCGAGGCTTTGTAAAGAAGCTTCAAACAGAAATTCCTTTGCACTTTGAAGATTTGCAGAGAAGTGTCTCATCTCAGCTTCTTATCTCAAAAGGCTTTCTCATAATTGTTCACCAGCACCCCGCTCTACCGACTGAGCTAGCCGGGCTAGCCGAGCTATCCTTCAATGATAGTTTGAATAGGAAAAAAAATGCATTGTTCACACATTAATGTTGGTGCTCAAAATGAGTAGATACACTTAATGTGTTTATATTTGCATTTAGTTATTGTCAGTTCTGCTTTCATAAGGAATTGGTTTGTGAGTAAGTGTTTCTACTCACAATTAGCACAGAACCATATTTATTAAATATTTATATCTATTTCTGTAATGGGACAATGCCTTACATTCTCTAAGTGGCTCATACGATACTGCTTTATAAAGTGCAGTTAAGGCTAGAATTCTATTGTTCAAGAACAACAATAGCGCCTAGAAAAGTTCAGATTTCTTCTGTTTCCCTCCCTTTTCTGTCACATCCTTAAATCAATCGAATCTTTTAACAGAAGACAAAACTAGAGAAGGAAACTGACCAGGAAGGAGATACTGTCTCATACTTTCATTTACATTCATCTCAATTTGCAATCAGCGAAACACAGAAAGTGTCAAAATGTTCCAAAACCAGAATACTCCAACAAACAAACAAGGTTTGTAAAGCACAAATTTCAAAGTGAGTGTTCTATTTTTTTAAAAAAAAGATTCACAGTGACTACAACAGGTTTTGCCTGCACCTTCATTGCTCTAAAGATGGCACCAGACAAATTTGATTTTTGGAATGTTTGTTCCATAAGTGAAAAACCACTATTAAATGCCCTTTTTTCAAAGTGAGCATTGAATTCAATTTATTGGGATAGGGTACCTGAATGAAGTTTTAAAAATGTTTTTAAACGTTGTGTGGGTAGATTTGGGAGAAAGCATTCTTGCTTGCAATTTGTCTCAAGCTGTATAGGGATCAACATCTCACTTGGCCTCTAAATGAGAACTCCAGAGCATCTATTTAAGAAAAGGTGCTTCATAGTTAAACTGCCTTACCATGAGTAAAATTATTGGTCTATACAGCATGATGTATTTTTCAATTTCAATTTCAAACCTTTATTGTCAAAGCACAACATGTGTACAATGAGAGTGGCTGAGCCTCCCTTAGTGCAGCACCACTCCCAACACAAATACATCTCAATAACTCACAGTGAGGAAAAAAAAGAAAATCCCTAACTCAATAAATCATAGTAACAAACACAAATCCTCTATACATATAGAGAACAATCAGAACACTCTTAACTTTTTGATGCAAATTAAATGTCACACATCAAATTGTTTTCCATAGACTCTGTTGGACAATTTTAAAAGTTCTATATTTGTTAAATGTGACATGATTTTCAACTAGTTTAGTGCAGTGTGTGTGTGTGTGTGTGAATATGTATTCAACAAATATTCAAAAAACTCACTATATACTGTACATCTACATAGGGAAATTCCTAGGTGTTCATAATATTTAAAGAATAGGTTCTCTTACTCATCATTGTTGGTGAAGAACATTTATCATAAGACTAATCATAAGAATTAGATGGCTTCCATTTCATTGATTAATATATATGTCACTTTTGCTCTTATTTTAATTTCTCAAACTTCCTATTAACATGAAATAACAAGGAAAGTAAATCAATGGAACACAGAAATCCCTCTGGCCATATTAGAGAAATTATCTGTCCAATGAAACAGTCATCTTCTACATCATTTCATAACTGAAGATACAGTATGCTAAACATATTTTAAAAATGACCAACATAAAAAAATAGTCATTAAACTCAGAAAAATGGATTCAGAAAATGAACCATTGTTGAAGTTATTTTAAGGACAGAGTAAATATTATTCCAAGTGCAAGGAAACACCAGGCATATAACAGCTTTTCATCTAATTCGGTCTCTCCACTTCCTAAACAAACCCACTCAGAAAAGACAACTAACCCTCTGTGACAATCCAAGCACATTCTGAATAAAAAATGAACAGGAAGCCTGAACAAGCTTGTCACACTCTTATAAACCTGGTAGAAGTAGGTCACCTTGTTGACTGATGGGTAAATTGTACTTATAGACAGATATACATCAAATTGTAAAGTTGGAAGAGACTTTTCAAAAGTTATTCAGTAGCATTTCCTGCCACGTGAGCTCTACAGTGGCTAAATTTCAGATACAATTTTTATATTGTCCTGCACACAAGGAGATTGAAGTACTAAGGGTTAAGCACTAAATGCCTAGGTATGTCATGGGATCTAGAAGCTTGGGGATGGCTTCCAGGAGAATGGGACACAGTAAGAAAGCAGCAACCATAACCTGTCCTCTGTCCTAACTGCAGATGGAAGTATTTATACCCAGTCAGCATCTCTGGTCTTTGATCACCATGAGGGTCTTCCTCAGAGTTGCAATGGTTGCAGTCCATAGAAACCTGATGGGCAAATCTCATACAGGATCTCGACCTCACTAACATCCAGCAAGTGTCCCATAATACAGGCAGGTCTGCATGCTTGTCTACTGCAATAATATGAATAGATATGGACATAAGGTGGGCAAATCTGGCATTAACTAACAAGAATTGGTGTAAGGATGATCTGGTTGAGACATCTGTCACCACATTGATTACCTTGGTTGATTCAACTGATCTAAAATTTATTATTATTATTATTATTATTAGTTGGCTAGATGGGTATCCCTTTCTTCACCTCTCAAAGTATGTAATGACCATCCCAAATAGAAGTTATTTCAAAATGTATTGAAGTCCTTGAATGTATTTAGCTGAACATTATCAAGGTAAATTTCCTATAAAAATATATTGTTCTCGTTATTTGCATTTCATGCTGCCAAACCATGGAGCAACTGAAGTCTGCAGGCATTTTCTATCACTCCATGATAGCCTACGTACAAAGCTGCTTCAGAACAAATTTCACTATGTCTTGTATCAGATGGGCTTTCCCTCAGATTTTGAATCATCAACTTAAGAAATCTATAAAGTTGGGAATGGGGGAAGGAAAGAGAAGATGACCACCTGCAAGTGGATTATGCTGTTGGAAGACCTGAAGACTCACGTTAGTGATAGATCAATCTGGAGAAAATCTACCTATAACAGTGATGGCTAACCTTTTTGTCACTGCATGCTGAAAGTGCAATGCAATGCATGCATGACCCCCCCCCCATGCCCTGCCTCCTTGCATGTGTGTGCAAACCCTGCATGTTTGCCCCATCCCCACCACGCATGCACATGCATGACCTGCATGTACTCCACTCCCCCACGCATGCGTGACACAGACCCAAAAATCAGCGGGGTAGCGGAGGTGCACGCACATGCTCAGTGGAGCTGAGCTGGGGTGATGGCTCACTTGCCTGCAGAGAGTGCCCTGAGTGCCACCTTTGGCATGCGTGCCATAGGTTCGCCATCATGGACCTACAGGGTCACTTAGAGTTGATATCAACTCTGGAATATAATCAACCAATCAGTTATATATAAAACATTTGCACTGTTTTCTCTATTGTTAGTAGTAAAGTTTGAATGATTTCATTTTTAAATTCCTATCAATCAATTAAAAGCCATAGTACCACAGGGGTTAGAATGCAGTACTGCAGGCTACTTCTGTTGACTGCCAGCTGACCTCAGTTCGGCAGTTCGAATTTCACTAAGATCAAGGTTGATTCCATCCTTCTGCGGTTGATAAAATGAGGACCTATTGATGGGGGTAATATGTTGTCTCTGTAAACCACTTAGAGAGGGTTGTGAAGCACTGTGAAACAGTTTATAAGTCTAGGTGCTACTGCTATCAATCCTGAATGAATCAATGATTCATTTTCAGAGAATGTCTCATACACGGAGAGAAGAAAATAGCTGTCTCAATAGTACAGGCATCTGTTCCACAGCAGATAGAAAACCCCAGGAGTAGAGCCAACAGAAAATGTATTATGACATGCTTAGAATGACAAGATAAATTATACCATAAGTTCTAGGCACTGCATAACTCCGCAAATGTCTAAGAGCAGAGCCGAAATGTAAGAAAAAGCATTTTTGTCATAAATATTTCTGTAAACAGTTTGTACTTTCCCTATAATATTGCATGCCAAGCAAGAAGTTCAGTTATATGTACTTCCTTTAATCCTCTGATAAAGAATCATTTCCAAAGACTAAGATATAAGTACATATTGGTTCTTCGAATAAAAATGCCTTAGGATCTTCTGACTTTAACAGTGCATCATGGATACTGTTACATATTTAATTCGTAATGTTCCCAATCAAGGCAAAATGCAATTATTTTTTCTGATGAGAAAAAAAAATGACTGAAATAGTAATAAAGAGCAATCAATAAGAGTTACAAATAGAAGGCAACATTGTCTGGACTTCATCTAAAATTCCAAAGATAAGAAGAAGCTCAACACATTCCTTTCCTGGATACGCTCCACGTTCAAAATACACTGCATTCCGTGTATGGTTTGTACAAGTAGTCCTCAACTTATGACCACAATGGAGTCCAAAATTTATGTTGTTAAGTGAGAAATTTGTTACGTGACTTTTGCCCCATTTTAAGACTTTTCTTAGCCCATTTGCTAAGCACATCACTGCAGTTGTTAAATTAGTGAACACGGTTGTTAAGTGAATCAGGTTTCCCCATTGAATTTGCTTCTCGGAAAATCGCAATAGGGGTTCACATGACCCTGGGCCATTGCAACTTTCATAATCAATTGCCAAGCATCTGAATCTTATTCATATGACCATGGTAATGCTGCAAAGGTCATGAGCATGAAAAAAGGTCATGACTCACCTTTTTCAGTGACCTTGTAACTTCAAACAGCCACTAAACAAACTGTTGTAAGTCAAAGACTACCTGTCTTATTATATTTATCAGCCCAGTGTTCAGATCTCTTCTGTTTAGTGCAACTGAAGTATGGCTAGAAAACAAATGGAAGAAAAAGCCAGACCAGAGTTTCAATTTTTTTAGCATGGTAATGAAAAATCCATTTAGAGTCAAGCACTTCAGAGCACATTTTTAGATGTGTTCCCTCAGGCTGCTCTTTGGCACATTGTCCTCTCACAGAAACTGCTGTACAGTCTGTGTTGCTGGCGCAGATTTAATGTGTTTAAACTTTCTAACCTCGCTACACGCAGCATCGGTTGAAAATGACTTGACTTTTCTACTCACTTAATTTATGAAATTCACTGCATAAAACCGCTTCCAAAATACATTAAAATCTGAAATACGGCTCCCACAGAACATTGCTTTAAAAAGGACATAAAATAAAAACTTTGCCCTTTAACCGTACTCAGAAGCATTTTCTGTGGAGGAAATTTAAGTTCTTTAAGATCTACTCCGATGGCTTGATGATCAGTAATAAAGAAGAGTGTGGAATGAAATTCAGGAAATGGTAATGTCATATTATGTAGATCCACTCTTCCAGTGCCGCAGAATGAATCTGAGATAGTGTCATGTGACAAAATGAACTTGTATCAGTTGGGTCATCATTTCAGTTTCACACAAAAGCTGCTGGTAGAAATAGGTAAATCAAATCAGAGCATCTTCTATGGATACCAGCTCCAGAATAATTCCTCCCTGATTGCCCATTCTTATTTTCTACTTGTGGAGATTGGTTGACACATCTGTGTGAAGGTCAGATTACTGCAGTATGCTAAAAATACATGGCAGAATGTAATGCAGTAGTGTTTGGAGACTTGTCTTCTCACTATTTACCACGGAGAATAAAGTACGGCTCTTCACATGTCCATCAGACTAGATCATCCATATTTGGTTGCATTCACCTCAGTTGGTCCTTTTGCCCTCAATTAAACCATCCAACTTCTATTAGGCTCCATCTGATTTTTCATGTTTACAAATTGAAGCTGTGTTGTGCCAAGCACATCAAATGTAATCCCTCCCCCTTCACTATTTTCAGTTAAGGACCAGAGTTCATAACATATCCTGACCAACATAAGCTTCAAAAACCTATAACTGATGTGATTATAATTAGAAGATTTTACCTGGAAACAGGAAAATATGTGCCTTCTTCACAACAACCAAGTCTTTTCTTTTTCTGGTGTTCTGGGTTTCTGCTGTGTATTTGTGCTTGCCTGAATAACATGTATATGTATATGTCTTGGTATACATTTTGTTATATGTATGTTTGTCTATATATTTATTTCCAATGTTTTATTGTACGCCGCCCCGAGTCCTTCGGGAGAGGGTGCGGCTAAGAAATAAATATTTATTATTATTATTATTATTATTATTATTATTATTATTATTATTATTATTATTACTCGGTTATTTTTGTTACTTTGGTAATGGAGCACTTGGTTAATGTGGCCTGGTCAAATCTGTTGTTCTGATAGATTTATAGTGCGTCAGTTCCTTTACTGGTGCCTGGCATATAATTTACAGACTATATTTGCTAACTAATAAGTCTATAATTCAAGGGCAGCTCTTTCCCATTTCAATATATTGGAATTGTTATTGCCCCCCTCCCCAAAGTCTTTAAGATCATGTATAGTGTGATCAAAGAAAGAGAAAAGCCAGAACTGGGCCCATCCATTCCGGTTGTTCTTGATTACCTCAGATAATATGTAATTATTCTCAGCTAACTTCACATTGTTTGTTTTCTGCTCCTTTTTTTCTCCAGCACTTTTCCACTAATCAATAAGTCAATCCCCTAACCAGGGATTATAATAACTCCGATTTCTTTAACACTTAGATTATTTATTAATTCTCATTAACTTTGAATGAGATAATATAATATTGAGATATAACCTCAAACCATTTTTATAACATATCCTTTCAAAGGAGAACAATATTGCATTTTTTAGAAATATTATATATGCATATACATAATGTAGACTCCAGCATGCCTATTCTCTTTCAAGTTTCCAAACTATACATCACTCTTTTTCACTGTCAAACAGTTCAGAAAATTAACCACAGCATTTAAAATTGATACTATATTGTCACTTTTTTTCTTCTGTTTAATTGTGTCCAATTATGGAAGTCTGCCTGGACAAGTCCCTGCAATTTTCTTGGCAGAAAATTCAGAAGCAGTTTTCTATTGTCATCTTCCTAGGGCTGAGTGAAAATGACTGGCCCAAGGTCGCAGCGCTGGCTTGATGCCCAAGGCAGGATTGGAACTCAAGATCTCCTGGTTTCTAGCCTAATGCCCTTATCACCATATATCAAATTGGCTGTCTGTTGTGACTACTTTTTTTTTCTTTGCAAATCTGGAGAAATCAAAACACACAGATTCCACTTCCAGTTATCTTTGGGGATATGGGAATTTTCTATAATGATGATATTTGATAATGAATTTTCTTCAGGTGATGCAGCCTTAAATTCACTGTATTTTCCCCCCTTTATTATAAAGAGAATATTTTCTGCAATTAAGTTAAAGGTAACGATAATTCCTACCATGAAAAGACAACAGCGCACTGGCAAGCATCCTGAAGGAGGATTATTTTGTTGGTCAAATCAGACAATGCTTGTTGGCATGGGATAAAAATTCAGCTTCAGTTTAATAAAGTCTGATCAGATTACTTCCTCTGGTTAGTTTAACATACAACTGACAGCAGGATAAATATGCTTTTTAATATCTTCATTTGGATCATTATCATATCTGGGCAGCAATTCTATTCAAATTGAATAGAATTCAAATGGTATGAAAAGAATTTACAAGGCAATTCTTTCTTCGTGTAAATTGCAAAACATGATCCTCTGTTCTTTTATTTCATAACAGGACTGAACAACCTTCATTCTTCAGAAAGCAAACACAGTTATTTAGAGTGAAACCTGGAGTAAACAGAACAGTGACATAAAGTGAACAGGTACATTCCTGGTATTTTTCTGTTTTGGGGAGTAAGTGGGATTTTTCTTTCCTTTTTAAAAATTTGTCAAGCCTCTATCTCAGAATTTATCTAAGTTCCCTGTCTCAAAATGTCTAGTAATTACTGAGTACTTTTAAAGAATCAGACCAATACAATTTGTCTGTGCAGATGGAAGTAACCTTAGTTTACTTATCCATGTTTTAAATGCATTTGATTTTGGCAAAGTCTTTAGGACTAAGGTGGCTATAGACCCCTGTCAATGAAGGAGAAGGAGAAGGAGGAGGGGGTGCTTCTGATTCGTCTTCTATTGTTTTTCTGTTTTTAAACTGTAAGCCTAGCAGAATCATTCTGGAATCAGGCAACTTCCATATTTAAACTATAAATAAATACAAGGGATCCATTAAAAAACAGCTTGAAACCATGCATTGAAAGTCAGCCATTTTCCAGTGAAATTTGGCAGGATATCAGCATGTTAAGAATATAGATATCGAGGCCCATGGTATTCACAGGTCCTGCCCTGTGCCCTGCCTAAGCAAAACTATTCCTAATCAACATTTACAGTGTGTCTTGCTCCCACTGAACTCCTCCCTTCAGTTCCGTTTGAGACAAGACATTGTTTCTTGGCCTTTTTAAATCAAACATTCCCCCCACCTCTCTGCTCAAGTAGCAAAATGTTTAATATCCAGACCCTGTTAACCTGTTATCCATATCACCCTTCAAACTGACCTTGCTGACCTAAAATGAAACATAACCGGAAATGATGATCTGACTCTGGCTGACAAATTTTTGCCACTCCACACCTATCTGTCTTGCAGAAGGAAGCAGAGAGGCTTGGCTGATAAGGTGCTGAATAGCTTTTGGCCCAAACTCTGCTCTTCAGCAAAATGATTATCTTAATTTCCTTCAAGACCCTGGCAGTTTCTGCTTTCTTCTTTTCTGCAGTCTTTTTTTCTAAGACTGCTCCTTATTTTGGCTATGTGTTCGTTTCCATCTGTCTTCTTGTAAATCAACGGTTAATGACTCCTGCTTTGATCAAATTCCATTCCAAAATTTGACTGTGGTTTCATACTATTGCGGAAGTTCAGTTATGAGTATTTTTT
Organism: Natrix helvetica; assembly: GCF_964273705.1. NCBI lineage: Eukaryota > Metazoa > Chordata > Lepidosauria > Squamata > Natricidae > Natrix > Natrix helvetica. The sequence continues at coordinate 65,763,174 of NC_138548.1, forward strand.
TTCAATTATTGCAAAGCAATTCTGAAACAGAATTTAGTCTAAATATTATCAGGAGGGAAAATAAAACCCTAACTTAAATCTGGAAATTGTCCATGATGTCTTGGAATCTAGCTGATGAACACTGCTTTTTATTTAATTTCACCCTCTCTGAAATCCATGGCTCTTTGAAAAAGCAGATAACCAATGGCAACCATGCTCTCCCAATCATCAGGGAGATTCTGTAGACAGTATTCCAAATGACCTAAGCCAATGTTGAGTTTTCGACTGTTTTATTTGGGAAAGTTACATTCAGGCAATAGAATGTGATAACACTTGAATTTAGAAGAAACTAATATATAAATTACAAAACGTTTGTGGACATTTTCCTTGTTATGTTCATCTTTTGTTATTCTTCATTTCCTTTCAGTTTTATAAACAGAGGAAAATACTTCTGAACAATATGTTTTATTCATTTCAATAAGGCCAAAAGTGTAGCTGGAGTGTTCAAAATACAGTCAGATGGATTCCTTTACCTGCAAGCAGTAAATGATACTTCTTCAAAAAACCACATTTGCTGCAGTTGGTCTTAATTTGCAAACATAAAAATAGGCAGCTAATCTTGCTTGCAATAAAAGGCATCAAAATAGTATGCAGCCCATGGAGTAGATTTTTGTTAGAGTTTTTATATGTTGTGTTGGAAGATCATATGAAACATCCTGCAACACTGTGTTAGAACTCTGACCTTGTTTTCCTCTACTCCTCTCTCAATTTTCCCCCTTATCTTACTTGACAAAAAGTTCAGAGAAATGAAATACATATTATTCTGTGATATTTGATGCATGAAATGATTATCTTAGCTTTGATGTTTAAATTTTAACTGAATATTCAGAGACACGAGGAAGCAAAAAGTACAAGAAAGAATCCCACCAATAAATAATACGCTATTCCCATGGATTGCAAAAATGTAACAAAGATACTTTGTGTAATAATAGCGCTGCAGACATTGCACATTTCCAAGGAAAACTCTAGTTTTCCTCATTTGGAAAAACAGCAAAAAAGGAAATGTCTACAACTGATTTACAGTGTAAATCTTCAATATTTTTAACATTTCCAGGAGATGTAGTTTTCTGTTGTAGATTAAAGAAAGCAGTCTAAAATGCTGCACAATTTGCTGACATGGGGAATTTTTTTCTGGCATTAACCTAGAAGAGACTTTTATGAATGTGCTGTACGTGTGCAAAAGCTCCTTATTGCACATATTGTACCTGGAAAAAGCTTTCAGAAGAGACATTTGGAAGGGCACACAGCAAGATCTATAATAATTTTACTTTGCCCTTTAGAAGCAGAATGTGCATTGCTCCACCAAGCATTTCTGAATTGTTGCTCAACAAGGAATTCCTTTGAAATTTTATAAGTCCATTTTATCTACTGTCTACTTCCATTGCCATCACATAGGCAATAATACTGGATTTGTCATTGTCAGCAGGGACACTCCAATTTCTCATTCAAAAAGAGAAGCAGCACATCTTTGTGTAAGCCTTTGGTGATGGAACACATTTGTACACCTATCTGCTGCAACGGAACACAATTCATTATTTGTGGCTTTCAGTTAGTAGTTAGAAGAAATAATGACAGATTGAACCTTCAGATAGAATTGATTATCACCACTTTTCTTCCCAGCATTTTCCTAGCAGAGAATATTTCCTTCCTTAGTTTATTTTTTTTTCAAAAAGCTGATGTAAGGAAAGCAGAAATATATAATCACAATTGCAGAATTAAGCATTTTAAGGCAAGAAAAACCTGGCTTGGAATGGGTTGCAACAATAATCAAAGTGAAATTAGAAGGAAACATTTTCTTAAACCTTTTATTTTCTAGTAACTGTTTAAATTTGAATCTACTTAGAAATCAATGAAGAAGAAGCTTGAAATTGTAACTCTAATATGCATAGATTTCTTTTTGCTCAGTTGATCTGAGTGCTTGAGAGCACTTCATGTCATTTGATTTGTTGGGAACATGCTGAGGAAATATGAGCCTAGAAATTTAATAAGGTATATCAAATTCCAATGTCAGTTCAGGATAGAATGAGTGTTAGAAATTTGCTAGATAATTGAAGTAGATAAATAAAATTAATGAGAGAGTAGTGTTCAGGCTTTGTTTCTTAATGCTGCAAGTGTACAGCAGAGGGTAGGATACATGCATATAGAACAAGAAAGAGATAACACTATGTTGTGCATTCTCATCCCTTTGTATCACTTTTGTGTTTTTGGGTTCAGGTATATTCCTAAAAAGCATTATGGTAAAATATTAAGACACTTTTTCTGGAATCAAATATCTCCATATTCACTTCTGCCACTCAGTTCTACAAGTTCTTAGTAAGCATTCATAAGTGCTTTTTATCTATGAAGCTGTAATAGCAATAGTAATAGCACTTAGACTTATATACCGCTTCACAGTGCTTTACAGCCCTCTCTAAGTGGTTTACCAAGTCAACTTATTGCCCCCAACAATCTGGGTCCTCATTTTACTGACCTCAGAAGGATGGAACGCTGAGTCAACCTTGAGGCTGGTGAGATTCGAACTGCCAAATTGCAGGCAGCCGGAAGTCTGGAGAAATAGCTTGCAGTACTGCATTCTAACCACTGAGGCAGTTAAAGCTAGCAAATATCTTTTAATATCTAGAAAGTCATTAGTACTTTGTACATTAGGCCCATGATGCCTTTGCCAGCAAAAACGGAGCTTGGGAGAGCTGTGTGCGGCCCTCCCGAGCTCCGTTTTCGCTGGCAGAGGGTTTCAGGAGGCTGTTGCAGCTGAAAACAAAGCTTGGCAGTCTGTTTTCTCTGGCATAACACTCAGGCTACCCCCACCACGAGTGAAGTTCAGCTGGCTACGCCCATCCTGGCCACACACACACACACACCACCGAGGTCAAACACAACCCTGAGGCAGCCCTCCATGAAATCGAGTTTGACACCCCCATTTTAAAGGAATGTTTATTAAAGAGAAATTGTGTCAATGGAGGTTTCTTCCTCCATTTTTCCTAAAAATATAATTTCATGAAGTAATGCAACTATCAAAAGAAAAATAGCTAAGAGGTGGCAAATTTAACTCTCCCCTCACTGTACATGATGACTACAATTCATAAGAGGTCATGCATATTTATTTATCAGTATTTAAATATAGAGAGGAGAAACAAATGCCAGTTCTTGTGTCTGATATGGGACGTTAAATGCTTGGTTGTTTAAATAATTCACAATAAGGTTGGAATGATAGCATAACTATGAATAATAAAGGATTACTTCAGCAATAAATCTCAGACACTGAGCCGGCATTCACATGTGCATACTGAGATTGTTTTCATTAATGTTTATTTTGTATACTTCATAAACATCAATACTTTCAAACAGTCCTTTCTCTAATTTTTGGGACAGTGCTTATAAACTAGAAAGCATATAAGCAGCAGGCAAATAGAAAGCAAAAGTGTTAAAATGTTTCTGTAAAATAGTATCTGTTCATGCAGATAAATATCTTTTCCTTTACTGCAGGGGTGTCCAAACTTGGGAACTTTAAGACTTGTGGACTGGCTGGGGAATTCTGGGAGTTGAAGTCCACAAGTCTTAAAGTTCCCAAGTTTGGACACCCCTGCTTTACTGTATGGATATTATGCTGATAAATAAGGCATTTTATGTGAGCCATGCTATTAATACACTACCTAATTCTATGCCAATTTTCAGGTTTAAATAAACATGTGACATACAGTTTAAAAATGTGAGTAAAAATTTCAAGTCATGGTGAGTTCATGGACACATTTAGCAAGTCATAAATTATTACAGCCTAAAGATTCCCCACCCCCCTTTTTATATCTATGCTTTTCACATGGAGCTTAAAAGCTGTTCTGAAAATCACAATAGGATAAATATGTTGGTAAATAAGGTAAATAGGTTTTTCCCTTGATTTCTTTCTATATTACCTTCTCAGTTTGGTGTCTTTTTAATAGTTACTAGGTGATATTTGCTCAAACTCAGAATGAGTTAAGAAATCCTTAGAATCATGAAAGGAGGGGCTGTGAACATGATTACTGCTGACAGTAACTTTGTTCCATATGTTGTCTTGTCAGAATCCATTATGGCTAAATGCCCCTTCCTCAAATTGTACTGTTGCCACATCAGATAATGTTATTATATTATTATCCTGCCTTGGTTGCTAGAAAACAAGAATAAAAGGGTGGAACCAGGACATACACACAAACTTTCTTCCTGTGTGTTAGATGGACTCAGCCTCATATTGTGTTTTCCCTTATGTGGTATAATATTATTGTACCAATTGTAATATTGTAATATTATTAATCAAGGATTACAATAGGGATACTGATCAGCAGGCAGTACTATCACTCATAATTCAACTTGCAGAAAACAGGACAGGCCTTATTATACTTTTTATTATACTAAAACCTAGTATTGTTAGAGGATGAATTCTTTGAAGGTCATCTAAAGGAAGTGAAATTCTAACAGGGTATGTTTGATGACACATAATCAGGAAAAAGCAGGATAAAATGAGATTGCTCATTCTTAAGCTGATTCACACTATGAGGTTAATTTAATTTTAAAGAGACAGGGACTTGATGTCATATAAGAACATGTGTATGTGTGTATGTGTGTGTTTGGTCTGTTGCAATATTTCTTTGGGATGAAATTGTCATCTTTAGTAAGGGAACTTCCAACTATTGAATAGCTTAAGTAGGAGCAATTATTCATCACTTTTTATCTATGTACTGATCAAGGCTGGGTTTTTTGTTGCCTTCTGATACTTTAAAGGAGTGTGTAATTCTATGAAAATTCAGTGGACACAGAATGTCTGGTTCTCAGTCAGTGGTGGGTTTCAAAAGTTTTTAGAACCTCTTCTGTAGGTGTGCCCTGCTTTGTGGGAGTGGCTTGCTGGCCATGTGACTGGGTGGGAGTGGCTTGCCAGCCATGTGACCAAGTGGGAGTGGCTTGGCAGTCATGTGACTGGGTGGCGTGGCCAACTTGTAAAATGTGATGAAACTCACTTAACAATGCTCTTGTTTAGCAAGCAAAATGTTGGCTCAGAAACTCTGGCATTTGAAGCACACAAGTCTTAAAGCTGTCAAGTTACAAGACCCTTGCACCCCTAACTCTTTAGAAAAAAACCCCAGGGGTGTTCAAACTTGACAGCTTTAAGACTTGTGGACTTCAACTCCCAGAATTCCTCCTCCAGTCATGTTGGCTCAGGAACTCTGGCATTGAAGTGTGCAAGTCTTAAAGCTGTCAAGTTACAAGACCTTTGCACCCCTAACCCTTTAGAAAAAAACCCCAGGGATGTTCAAACTTGACAGCTTTAAGACTTTAAGGTTTAGATAGGACTCTTAGAGGTGGGTGGGGTGATTGGTGAGCCAGCCAATCAGTGAACGGCAGGCGGGGCAAGCGTGGTGCAGATGGATGGGTGGAGGGAGCTGGAACCGGTTCTAAACGGCATGGTAAATTTGTGGAACCTCTTCTATAGAAGAGGTTAGAACTGGTAGGAACCCACCCCTGTTCTCAGTTCTGTAATCTTGTTCATTTACTCTTGAGTCAAAGATTGATGAATTGGACTCAGAAGAAAACAGAAACTTACAGGCAAATTATTTTCTCTGTTTCTTCATTGGAAAACATTGCAGGGAATAAAAGCATCACCGATAATGTAACAAAGAAAATGGCAGAATTTTGCTCCTCCTGTCATCTTTTTTCTATAATCCATGGCCATCTTTGCTTACAGAGTTCTTATTCTGGAGAAAAATATTAATACTATCCCAAGCTTCTGAATGAAAAAAGGACACCACCAATTAAATTCAAATGTGTGAAAAGGATCTTAAAATAGTAGTTGATCACAAGCTGAAAACTGGTCAGAAGAATGGCATGGCTGCTAAAAAAGCAAATAAAATTTTGGATAGCACCAGAGAAATATGGTTACCAAATCATGTGAAATAATTTCATTGACTAGATAGCCTCTCAAATACTAGACCAAGTTCCAGATATACACATTTCAAAAGAGTCAGATAAAGCGGAATTGCAGAGAAGGTCAGGAACAATCAAAAGTCTGAAAATTAATTCTGGAAATGTTTAGTCATAAGGAAAGGTGAGCAAGGGAGATATGGTAATGTTCTTTTTGAATACCCATCAGATTGTCCTACAAAAAACCAATATTTGATTTAGTACAGAACATAGGATAATGCTTTTAATTCATTCCATCTATAATGTTATTAATCCATTCTGGATTCTTGCCCTGAGTCAAGTGTCAGTGGCCCTTCCAATTCTATGTTAATACCTGTATATCAGTTTCCTGTCTTGACTGTATATTTTGCTTCATCATTTTATATCAAACATGTAAAACATCTTTTAGAAACTTTGCATCCCATTTCATTAGCAAAGAAAAAGTGGGCATTCTTTTCCCCATTAAGAAACAAATCAGGATAATCTTCTTTTGATTAATCATGATAAGAATGCTTCAAGACATAGCACTGAATATTTTTTGCCTTCTCTCAGACATGCTTGTAATTTTTTAGCAACAAATAAAAGCAAATGTCATGCAGCTTTCTTGCCTAAAAACCTTGCTCAAGAGGATGATGTAACAAATTTACTCAAGCCAAAACACTCCCTAAGACCAATACAAGGTCATGCAGTTTAGAAAAAAAGGAAACTGGTATCAATTGAAAATATATTTTTTCATTATGGGAATATGAACATTTTGAGTGACCATGTGCACTATTTTTTCAGAGAACAGTCTTATTTTTGAAGAAATTGGTCTAATGCTAAAGTACAAGAATGGAAAGAAGGGATCTAGGTGGGTGATAAATTGAGTAAATATAAAGACTGTCTGGTCAAAGTCTTCCCATAGTGGTGTTATATTTGCATTTGCAGAACCACAGTGTCTCAGTGGTTAGAATGCAGTAGTGCAGGCTACTTCTGCTGACTACCACCTGCCAGCAGTTTGGCAGTTCAGTTCTCACTGGCTTAAGGTTGACTCAGCCTTCCATCCTTCCAAGGGTGGTAAAATGAGAACCCAGGTTGACAATATGCTTACTTTGTAAACTGCTTAGAGAGGGCTGTAAATCACCGTGAAGTGGTATGTAAGTCTTAGTGGTATTGCTATTGCTATTTTTCTGCATTTTGTAGAAGAATCCTGAGTTCTCTGGGAAATTCCCAAGGTAAGTCATGAAAATAATAGTTTTCCCAGAATACTGAAATTTAGTAATATATTTAATTTAATTCTGTGAGTACATATACAAGAATGCATTCCTATTTTTAAAATGTGGTTCAAATTTGTCTGCCTACCTAGAATGGGAACACTCACAGAATAGAATAGAATAGAATAGAATAGAATAGAATAGAATAGAATGGAATGGAATGGAATGGAATGGAATGGAATGGAATGGAATGGAATGGAATGGAATGGAATGGAATGGAATGGAATGGAATAGAATAGAATAGAATAGAATAGAATAGAATAGAATAGAATAGAATAGAATAGAATAGAATAGAATAACAGAGTTGGAAGGGACCTTGGAAGACCTCTAGTCTAACTCCCTGCTTAGGCAGGAAACCCTGCACTAATCCAGACAAATGGTTATCCAACATCGTCTTAAAAACCTCCAGTGCTGGATCATTCACAAGTTCTGGAGGCAAGTTGTTCCACTGATTAATTGTTCTAACTGCCAGGAAATTTCTCCTCAGTTCTAAGTCTCTCCTTGATTAGTTTCCATCCATTGTTTCTTGTTCAACCCTCAGGTGACTTGGAGAATAACTTAACTCATTCTTCTTTATGGCAGCCCAGGAGATATTGGAACATTGCTATCATGAACACTGCTATCATGAACACAATGAAGTTCTTCAAGACTTCATGATTGAATGTATTGCTAGAAATTTTGTATTCTGTATTTTGCATTTGCATTTTGAAAGCTTTTGTCTATTTGTGTAGTAAAGTTCCAAGACCACTGTAGTACCAGCCAGAAAATATCATATAAGGATCTCCACCAAAGGCAGTCATTATAGATTATTATAAAAGGTAATGGAAGTAAATTATACTTAATCTTTCCATGACTGACTGATGAAGGAAGCTCATAAATTATTCTATTACCTGATTTGAAAGAGAAATTCAAGGGCTCAAAAGTCTTTTCAAATATTAATTTCCACAAATGCTTACATTTCTATCATCCCATTAAGGGGAAAGCTTAAAATGAAAATCCAAGGTTTGGGATCTCTTCAGAACTGGCTCACATTCTAGAGAATCGTTAGAGATATAATTATTAATAATAGTAGCACACCTTCACTTTTAATCTGTAATAGATTCAAATAAATCCTGGTTGTTGTTGCTAAATTGTTCATTTACTCCTGACTGTACATGACTAATGGACCAGGATTTGCCAGAATGGCTTGTCAATAACTCTTCCTCTGAGTTTTGTTTCTGACGTCAGAGACAATGTATAACTTTCTGGTCTTCTGTCAATCTCTTTTTAACTGGCTTCATTTTTTCCACAATCAGGGTCTTTTCCAAAGATTCTTGCCTTCCCACGAGGCTTCCAAAATATTTAAACTATAGTTTCAAATCACTTCCAGTGAATTATTCTAATTTTACTTCAGTTAGTATGGAAGGATTCATTCTTTTTTCTGTGGTACTCTTAACTATTTTCTCTAGTACTGCAATTCGAAGGTATTGATTTTTTTTCTTCATCCTGCCTTTCTGATGATCCAGCTTTTACTGCTATATAAAATACATCAATACTGTATGAAATGCATGATAAGGAAATTGGACTTTTTAGTATTTTCACCAATGCAAGTTGAAAAACCCACCCAATTATTTGGAATATATTTTTATACAGTATGTTGTTTCTATATTTGTGATAGGTGGGTCTTTGGTTAATGCTGCTTTACACTTTGCACAGTCATCATATTCAATGTCTCTTCCAGTTGCAAATTTTTGTAAGGGAGGGATTGTATCTCAATTGCAGGGTTTGTGATCTTTGTGAAGAAATCTCAGATAAGCATTCTCTGGATTCCCAAATAAGAATTTTCTCTAGGAATATGCTTCAACCTTAGCCTTCCTGACATAAATGGAGGAATGTCCTTATGTTCCTACTGTAAGATATATTTTTTCTCACAAATAAATTTCCATGTAATGGAATTAGATGGGTTTAGTTGTAAAGAATCACAGCCAACAAATGCTCTGTCTTACACATTGACAACAAAAATCAGAACACCAAATACAATCTGGGCAGATACGACCTCGTAGACAACCCTCACTCAAAGACCTAGGAGTAATCATCTCAAATAATCTAAGGCCCAGGGCTCACTGTAACAGCATTGCCAAAAAGGCATTAAGAGTCGTTAACCTAATTCTGGGAAGCTTCTTCTCCAGTAACATTTTAGGGCAAACAAAACTTTTGCCAGACGAATTTTGACAAATTGCATGGTGTACCAGCATGCCTACCATCCCTGTCCTACTGTCCCCACTTATTTGTACTCATTTCTTGTGTCCATGTCCATGTTTATACTTATACCTGTTATGTCATACATGTCTGACAAACTAAATAAAATAAATAAATAAATAAACCATTATAATTACTTAGAGGCAAGACTATGGCCATTTTAAAAGATTTATTTCCAAATATTTTCAAGTCTGAGGAAACATGCATTTACAAAATTCCCCCAAAGAATGCAGTCTTGAACATGAGCTGAAACAAACCAGATAAGGTTTAGCATGAAAGTATTAAGTCTTTATTCTGTTAAGTCTTGCATTTGGGAGGAAAATTCAGATTCAGGACAGGGAGATTTGGTTGGAAGCAATACAGGTAAAAATGATTTGAATGTTCTGATAGGTCACAATTTAAAATATAAGACAACAGTGAGAGGGTGCTACTAAAAAGGCAAATGCTATCCTGGGATGCATTAACATGAACAGAGTCCAAGTTACAGACACTCTGCTTTACCCTGGTCAGTTTCTACTTGTAGTACTATGTCCAGTGTTGGTTACCAGAAATGAGATTGGCAAACTGGAATACATATAGAGAAGGATTATCAAACATCAAGTGGACTGGAATACAAAGACCTGGGAAACATGATTAAAAAAACCATTTGATTTTTTTGAGGGGTGTGTGTGTGTTAGATTTTGTGTTTAGATATTGTAATGAAGGGGAAATACCAGCCCCCATCTGAAACATCCACAGCAGCAGAGTATGAGTATCTGTAGACTTAGCACATTTGAACACAAAGGCTGCTCTGATGACAGAGCAGGCATTAGAAAAGGTTGAAGGAGATATCAGATGATAACAGAGAGCACTTGTCAAGTGACCAGCTGCTGGGTTACCTTTATCAGATCTATTCCAACAATCTCCCCCACCGTTTTACACTACCTGGTCAGAAAATAGAGCTGGTTCCTCATGTTGGAAAGAAGGGGCTAGAGAACATATGAATTATATGCCCACAGTAACTTATATCTCCAAGATGAGCTTGGAAATGTTGGTGTGAGATCAAGAGAACACTACTCACACTGATCAGTTTGCTGCCAGATCAATTTATCTACTTAGTTAGACGTGTTATTTTGCATGTTCTACATATTATCAATGCTGATTTCACAATATTAACAACGATCCGCATTATGCTATAGACTTAGTTATCCAAAAAATATTCTTTTCCATAATTTTTTTTAGATTAGAACTCATGAGTTTATGAGCCTTGCATAAGTTTTAAAAAAATCAAATCATATCCAGAACTGTACACACTATCATACTTTTGCAATCAGCTCTATGAATGTACCAATGAATGAAAAATTCTATGTGGAAATCTTGGAAAATGCACACACATACACAAGCAATATATTTTGTTATGAAAAGCTATCTTGGCTAGGTAGACATCACAAAGTGACTTAGGATATGAATCTAGAATAGAATTCTTTATTGGCCAAGTGTGATTAGATGCACAAGGAATTTGTTTCCGGTGCGTAATATCTCAATGTACATACAGCAATTGTGATATCATTAACAGTCATTGTAAAGTACATTCATCATAAAACATTGGATATGACATTTAGTGGTAGTCATGGATACTAAATAAATAATCAACATAAATCATACTAGGATACTAAGTGAACAATATAAATCGTAAGATACAAGCAACAAAGTTATAGTCATAAGAAGATAAGGAGATAGGTAATAGGGAAGATGAGAATAATAATGGTAGCACTGCCTTTTTAGATAGTTTGATAGTGTTGTGGGAATTAGTTGTTTAGCAGAGTGATGGCATGGGGGAAAAACTGCCCTTGGGTCTAGTTGTTCTGATATGCAATGTCGTTTTGAGGGTAGAAGTTGAAACTGCATGTCCACGATGCGAGGGATCTGTAGATATTTTCACAGGCCTCTTTTTGACTCGTGCAGTATACAGGTCCTCAACAGAAGGCAGATTGGTAGCAACTGTTTTTTTCTGCCGTTCTAATTATCTATTGAAGTCTGTATTTGTCTTGTTTAGTTGCAGAGCCAAACCAGACGGTTATAGAGGTGCAGATGGCAGACTCAATAATTCTATAGTGTAGAACCAGGAACATTTATTTTAAAACATTATATCTAAGTTCTTCTTTATGTCTAAAACAAAAGAGAAAAAAACATTTTATATGATTGGAAATAAGTGTTTCATAGCAAAGCTTTAATGTTATTAATAGAATTTTAAATAGAACATTTAACTCCCTCCTTTAAAGAGATCTGGCAGGCTTTCAATATTCCTTTGTTTGCAAGTGGCACACTGGCTTATTTTGGCTCGCTTATCACCTTCAGCTTTATTTTTATAGGGTTGCTCCCTATAAGTAAATGACCAATAGATAACAGATACTTTTTCTTCACTATCAGCACCCTATTTGGAAATTGACCCTTCCTTTGACTCACAGTTTATTTTTAAACTCCTTATTTGAATTCCTGAGCTGATCCGCAACACCGATGATCACTCTCAGCTGTCAAACTCACTGCGAGAACTAAATGAGCTGTATTTGGGAAATGGCTCATGTGAAGGAAAAGAAAATTAAACCGAGGAAGTACCCCATTTGTCAAAAGAAGAAGAAGAAGAAGAGAAATTAAACCTTACTTTCTAGCAGCAGCGGCAAGTATATAAAGAGCCAGTTTGGTATAGAAGTTAAGGCACAAAAAAGAATAATAATCAGAAGTTCTAGTCCCACCTTTGATATGCAGCCAGCTGGGTGACCTTGGGCTAATCTCTCTCTCAGTTCTAGGAAGGAGGCCACAGCAAAGCACTTCTGATAATCCTTGCCAACAAAACTGCAGGACCAATCCAAGCAGTTGCCAAGAATCAATACTGACTGAAAGGTACAAAAAGAAAATATATGCAAAAGGAGCAAGGTGGGGAAGGGAGATGAGGCAGAAGAACATCTGACGTATTCTGGTGTGCTGTCTTTTACTAAATAAACTAGCCATAATTATCTATATATTTATGTCTTATTATTCTGTAAAATGCTAAAACTTCAGTCAGTTTATTATTATTATTTTTGAAAGGGATAAATGAGGAAATTGAACATATAAATAAATACATGTTATTCAAATTTCTAAATAATCCCCCAGTCAAAACTTTTGGCATTAGTAGAGTTTTTATTTAGTTATGAAAAAGAAATGAATCCTTCAGACATTTGTGAAATTGATGGTGGTATATCTTGTTTTATTATGATTGGTCATATAGTCCATCAGATGTTCAGGGTGGATTTGATATCTTTATCTTTCCAAGGACTTGGGACAGACAGATGTTTGATGATAATAACAGTACCATCACAGGATGCAAGCTGTTCCAAATAAAGCTGCCTTTTGCAATTGATTGATGGTGATTTTGTCAATGCCAATCCCGTTCAAGTGCTGTTCCAAATGTTTTGGAATTGCATCCAAGGATATTATTACTATTGGTATCATCTTTGCTTTCTTCTGCCATGATTGTTTTATTTGCAGATTTTTGTATTTTGTGATTTTCTCTTTTCTTCTACTATCTCCAGGTCCACATCAAGACTTCATTGTTTTTCTTATCAACAATTCCTAAATCTGGGGCGTTGATGGGCAGATGTTTGAATTCTAAAATCTCAGAGCACTTTGTCATCTTCATTTTGTATGACTTTGCCAATTTTGTGGTCCCACTAGTTCATGCTTGCAGTCAAGTATTATTTCTTGCAGATATTCCAATTCACCATTGTTGCTACTTTATCATGCCATTGCTTATAATCAGTTTGTGTGATCATCTTGTAGCAACTAACTAAATATAACTCTTTAATTTCTTTACACAGGTGGCATTTGCATTCTGGATTCTCAATTCTGGATTTGTATGCATTTGTTCTTAAGGCTTGGTATTGTGCAGTCAGAATTAGCCTCTCTGTCTCTTTCTTCAATGTTCCTACCCTTAGTTATTGGCAGATCTAGTTCTTATCTGCTAGATCTTGCTTACTATTTTTTTAATGTACTGCCCATGTAATACTTTGCCTTGCCAAGTCTCTCTTTGTTTGATTTTTCTTGTAGGACAATATGACCTCTTTGATAGACAGTAAGCTTTCATGGTGCACTGGCATCAGTACATCTTCTTCACTATCCTTCCAATTCCTTTTTTCTTCTTCGATTGTCTGGTACACATTCCACACCCACTTATTATCATTGGTAAGTATAGTTTGTCAATGTTGCTGCATGATTCATTCTCATTATTTTTCTAATCTACTTCACCAGGAGTCTGGCCCACTATTTCAATTCTATATCTAATGACTGGGATTGCCCAAGTTTCAATTGCATTGATGGTATTTCTGCCATTGAGTTTAAACCTTAAGATCATCATTCTTATGATTTATTTCCAGAAACCATCTTACTGCTTTCAGTGTACTTGAAGTTGCCAGCTTGAAGGCTACCCAAGTGTTTGTAGTGATCTTCATCCAGACTCTCGATGTTATTTTCATAGGGTATCTTGATTTGTTCAATTTTCATTATTTTTCCATTGTTGATGTTAAGAGTGGCACAATTTTCCAATCGAAACTCCACTGCAATATCTTAGTTATATAGTCAGACAGTATTGAACAGCAATTCCATTTCAGGTGGGATTTTTTTTCCATGCAGTTTCAGATTATCCATGTAAGGGGGGTAGGATAGCCTTGTAGGTGTTTTTGAAGTTTGATTGCCATGGCCCAATTTATTCAGTATTGATGACAGAGGAATAAACAGTACCAGTGATAGTGAGTTTCCTTGAAAAAATTCTCTCTTCAAGTTAACCGCTCCCTGAGTTTCACCACTGACCAGCAACTGTACCTTCCTTTTTGCATAAAGCCTCTGAATTTTTCTACTGACTTCTTCCTAGGCCCTGGGTTATCTAGTCATGTGGCAGGAAGTCAAATGCCTTCATGTAACCAATCCAAACTACACTCAAATAGGTCTTCCTTCTCTTACGGTTTTCCAAAATCATCTTGGCAGTTAGGAGCTGATCTTTTGTTCCTCTGCTGTTTGGGTGGTTTCCTTTCAGATGAAAGGAACTTTTTTCAACTAAAGTTGTTGGTGGGCAGATAGTTGGTCTGTAACTGCCTGTTTTCTAAAGGAAATCAACACAGACTGTTCTTTGAAAGGACAGATAAAGGTAAAGGTTCCCATCACACATGTGTGCTAGTCATTTCTGAGTCTAGGGGGCGGTGCTCATCTCCGTTTCAAAGCTGAAGAGCCAGCACTGTCTGGAGATGTCCCCGTGATCATGTGGCCAGCATGACTAAATGCCAAAGAGACATGGAATGCTGTTACCTTCCCACCAAAAGTGGTTCTTATTTTTCTATTTGCAGTTTTACATGCTTTTGAAATGCTAGGTTGGCAGAAGCTGGGACAAGTAACGGGAGCTCACTCCATTATGCGGCGCTAGGGATTTGAACTGCTGAACTGCCAACCTTCTGATTGACAAGCTCAGGATCTTAGCCACTGAGCCACCGCATCCCCAAAAGGGCAGATACTGAGGCTCAAATACTTTGGCTACTTAACAAGTAGAGAGGACTCATTGGAAAAGATCCCAATGCTAGGAAAGATTGGAGGCATTTTATAAACCTATGTTCTCCCCTTGAACTCATCTCCAAAAGTTAGTTGGACCTGCCAATTTCTTTTTAAAAAGATGCAAAGATGCCCAAACTGTAGTTTATTAAGGCCACTTTAACTATTTCAGAAAAAGAGAATACTGCTCCATCGGATCATTTATTTAAAATAATATTCAATTTCAATCCATGTGAAGGAAAAAGAAACACGAGGAAGAGGTTCAATACCCTTGAAACAGCACCTTTAAATAGCAGGCTAAGAAATTTCAGAAATATTTCAGAATTGGCCTCTTTGGATAAAAATTACCACAGGGTATTTTTAGGCATATCTGTATCCCATTTAGTCATCCTGTTTGGTTATGCAATACCTCTCTCCATATTTGAATTGATACAATCCAAGGAAATGTTACCAAATATTTTACAGTTTACCTGGACAAGACCATGATATGGTTGCAGTATATGCAATGAAATAATTATGTCAGTGTTTGTTGCAGCAATCAAATCCAGAAAGCACACACAGGTAACTGATTCAGCAGGATTTAATAACTTCTTTATATACATAATAACACATGAGACATATATATAATACCAAGAGTGGTTCTTCCAATGTGGTATAGAGGAGAGATTGGTTTTTGGTTTCAGCTTTAGTTTGCAACTTTAGCACATACTCAGAGGTACAAAAGTAAGCCACGCCCAGGCGCCAAAGTGTTTCAGCTCCCATTGGCTGACTTTGTACCTAAGCCCCATTCAAGTTCATGAATGTACTCTGACAAATTGTTCATTTTGCTCCTGTTCTTGGTCTGTCCTGCCTGCTTACCCAGTGTCAATTCCTGTAATCTGGTAGACAAAATTTCAACTCTTTCACTGTGGCAATTTTTACTTTGTTTTGCTTCTAAACTGTTGAGGAACATTTGTGTTCTATGGCTAAGCAAATACTGAATGTTGTTTCATACATAGCCATTAATAACATAAATTCTCTGGGCAATGAACTGAATGGCATAGTGAGAGCATTGAGTTATTTATTGCCATAGCAAATAAATTTTGCTTTAGCCGATAGAAACCTTTAGAGGATTGTCTCTAGCAAGTGGTTTTGCAGCATATTGCAGAGACATCTCAGCCCACGTTGACAAATTAAGCTCATGCTCAGCTGTGTGCAGGCATTCATCAAATTCTCAGGACCATGAATGAAGTTCATGGCACCTGCCAGACCGTGGTTTGCATTTAATTACACTTGAGCAAAGACAATACAGGTCAGATGGTAGAACATAGGCTGTGCCTGAAGAGATACTGCGGTGAAAATTCAGGCATTGCATCAATGTGAGAAATTTATTATAAATGCATTCAGTTGTTGAACTCATTGGCACAAATAAGCAGGCCAAGTACTGGAGGATTCCTGCCATTCCAAAGCAAGAAACAACTTGCAAATCAAGATGTGGATATGAAAATCACTAAAAACATTTTTTTTACATGGGAAAAGAACAGATGGCATTTCAAATTGCAATAACAAATCCCAACCTTTCCATCTTAAAAATGGGTCTTTGGGACTTATCCACAGTTGTCTCTCCTTTTTAATCCTCTTGTTTCAGTGGGAGAAAGATTGTGAGCTACAAGTAGAGCATTAAGTCATGCAGGGTTTATCTACAGTATGTCTTAATGCATTTAGCACAAGCTTGAAATTCCCAGCAAATGTGGGAGTTGAAGTCCAATCAGTCTGAAGATAACTCATTTGGAGAAGGCTGTATTTGCCACAGTCATTATCACTTTTGCATATGGCATTAGGTGGTCTGTGATCTTTAAAAGATCATGGAGGATGGGGACGATGCCAAAGGATTTGAGAAGGGCAAGTATTGTTCCCATCTTCAAAAAGAGGGCTTAAAATATTCTGAATAAATATAGGCTGGCTAATTTGACATCAACACTGGGGAATATTCTGTAATAAAACCTTAAGCATTCAGTTTGTGAACCTTTAGAAAAGTGTCTAACACTCCCAAAATCATGAAATTTAGACCATTCAAATGAGTATAAATTGCAAGCTTAAGTTCTCTAAAAGAATCTGACCAACTAGCAGTCAAGGGAAATGCACAGGAGATAAGAGAGGGATATAAGGTGGGCTGGACTTAGATCTCTTGCAGGTGTGCAAGATGACATGATGCCTTGACCCCTCCTCGAGACATCCTGGTCATCTCCTACAGAGGAGTCCTTGGTGCTCTCTGAGTTTGGTTGTTTTCTTGCAGACATTTCTTTACCCAAAGTAGGTAACATAATCTCTTTTACAAAACAATGCAGAGTTTGGCCGGTAACAGGATGTGTTTATCGAGAATTTTTTTAAAAAAACTTGATTTCATCTCATTATTTGGCAGAACGATCATTTTAGCTAACCAAAGGAAGATGGTGAACATAGGCACCTTGACTATAGAAAAGTGTTTGACAAATTCACCCATGAAATTCTACACAGATGTCACATGTGGGCTGAATTAAGGTCTTAGATAGATAGCCAATGGTTGAATCAACCACTAAAAAGCATACATTAATGCTCCACTTCCAGCTGGAAGGAAATGTCATCTGAAGTTCTGCTGATGATTGTTTTTGGCCCCGTGGTGTTCAGCATATTAAGATTAGAACTTGAATAAAGGATTAGAAAATAGTATCAAATTTGCAGCTGACTCAAAGACAGGGAGAATAATAAACCTGTTGGAACGATGTAGTTTTATTCCTATGGGCTGCTGTTAAACACTGTTGAGGCCCTTCTATTCTTCAATGCTGAATCAGTCTTGGAAAAAGGAGGAATCTAATTTGTCAAACAGGGCACTAGGCCACCCTATTCCTATTAAACAGATCACCACAGCCTTTCTATTTGTTCATGCCCTCATGTAGTTAAGTAATTGGGGGTTAATGTTACTTTGGGCTGATAATAGCAATAGCACTTAGATTTATATGCCACTTCATAGTGCTTTACAGCCCTCTCTAAGTAGTTTACAGAGTCAGCATATTGCCCCCAACAATCTAGATCCTCATTTTACTGACCTCGGAAGGATGGAAGGCTGAGTCAATCTTAAATCTGGTGAGATTTGATCTGCCAAACTGCTGGCTGCCAGTGATCAGTAGAAGTAGCCTGCAGTACTGCACTCGAGCCACTGCGTCACTGCAGCTCTATAATGCTAGTATCTGGAAGAAAGCTTCAGTTTGATGAAGGCAAATAATGAGCTCAGTCCATTTTCTGTTTGGGTTGGAATCATTTCATTTAAATCAGTTTATTCCCATTAAACTCTTGGATACAGTGGAGGACTGGAGAGGCTTGGCATGCTATGGTCCCTGGGGTCATGAAGAGTCAGACACCACTTAGTGATTGAACAACAAAATTGCCATTAAAGGCAGTTGTGCTAAACTGCATTAAAATCCTAGTCTTTAGCTGAACCAAGTTGTAAATATGACTTTAAAAAAAAAAAGAATATATTAGGAAATACAACTAAATCTCCATGTACATAGAGACAAAGATTTGGTGAAGATTCATTTTCTTTGCAAATGATATGGAGGGTAAAATATTTTCCTTGAATAGCACTACTTCTAACTGAAGCAGTTAAAGTAATCTAGGCAGACTATGAGTCGAAGAAAAATTAATCCATCACGTTGAGACTATCTATTTTAAGAAGTTGAAGCAAATGTCTAGTGGCTATGTATGCACACATACACAACACACGCACGCACAGAGAAAGCTTTTTTGCTACCCACCACCCTAGTTTGTTAAATAGGAATCCTATAATAAATTTTATAACTATCATGTCTGTCAGCCTAGTGCTATTATCTAGTGTTATCTCTATAATTCTCTGTCACACATAGACATGTAAACAATACATATACACACCCACATACATAAACACACTTTACAGGCAAGGCTTTTTCTTTTGATTTATTATTCTGTATTACTATTTTTAGGAACTTCTAACAAGCATTCTGCCCCTAAGTCTCTATCTCCCGGTAGCTATCTCTTGCATTTCACAGGATGCTAGTCTAAAATGATGTCTGACTATAAAGGTAAGGTAAAGGTTCCCCTAGCACATGTGCTAGTCATTCCTGACTCTAGGGGACAGTGCTCATCTCTGTTACAGAGCTGAAGGGCCAGCGCTGTCCGAAGACGTCTCCATGGTCATGTGGCCGGCATCATTAAATGCCAAAGGTGCACGGAACGCTGTTACCTTCCCATCAAAGGTGGTCCCCATTTTTCTACTTGCATTTTTACTTGCTTTCGAACTGCTAGGTTGTCTGACTATAGGGACAAATAAAAAGAAGAATTTGAAAGCATCACACAATTGCACATTGCCACCCATACTATGATGACCATCGATATTTGGTTCCCCATGGTCTATAAAATTCTGCAACCCTCTGATAAAAAATACAATTCTACTATGGTTGTTCACTTGCCCTCTTTTGATTAAAAGAAACCCCATCCCAATAATGTCTGATATTTTGGAAACTTCATTTTCCAACTTCATTAGCTAAACACAATAATGTTTTTGTACCTGGGGAGAGAAACCCTGTTGCGATTAGTGCTGTAGGTTAATGAAAAAATTCTTACTAAAATGTTGTTGTTGTTAGTTGCAAAGTTGTGTTCGACCAATCGCAATCCCATGGACAATGTTCCTCCAGGCCTTCCTGTCCTCTACCATCCTCTGGAATCCATTTAAGTGCATGCCTACTGCTTTGGTGACTCCATCCAGCCATCTCATTTACTAGAATAGTTTTAATTATTCAAGTTACTGCAGTCTCCTACAGTACCTCTCCATTTTAGCATTATATTTTATCCATGTATGGTCCCCTTTTCCCATTCAAGCCTTGCTAGGCTGCCTTTGTGCTGCTGGTAGGGCATTCCTGGGAGGGATAAGTAAAAATATACTGGAAATATCCATCAAGAGGATACATTTTCAGTAGAATCACCAAAGGTGTGAAGATCATCACAGCTAAGATAAGCAGTTATAATGTGGCCTGGGATTCCCTGGAGATCTCCCATCCAAATATTAACCAAGTCCCACTTTGCTTAGCTTCCAAGCCTAAACAAAGTCATCCAGATGCCGACAGTCCAATAACCAGCTTGAATGCCCCCATATCAAGATCATGGGCATAGGAGGTAGCATAAAGGGCTTTTCCTTCTTTTGTTATATTTAAATATTGTAAATGCTACTTATGAAAGTTAGCTGGCCACTTGGCTGAGGAATCTAATAATGAAGTCTTACTCTCCAAGGGAAGGTCCTTTGACCAATTAAACAGCCCTGAAATAAACAAGTCCCAGGTAAAGTGTATCATAAGTAGTGTCCTTTAGCCTCATGTTTTCACAGACAAACCACCATGTAGGCAAATGCTTAACTAGCATTGAATCTAGCATTTGAGTAGATTGAATCCACAGCCTTTTGCAAAGAGGAGCAGAGAAATATTTATTTAAACAAGAAGCATCAACAGCCAATATGCTCTTATAATTAAAAGAAAGGCTATAGACAGAGTAGCAACACTTTGTGTTTGAGCCCTGGAATGGATACCAGCAGAATTATATAATTAACGTCTTCAGACTTTGGTGCTTTCTATTTTTGTCATAATTATTTCAGTTATAAAATCACACAGACAGCTCTTGAACTGAGTGTCTCAAGATTAAGAAAACAGAAGAAAGAAAATGAAGCAGCCCAAAAACATACTTGTGAATTTTTATCTTAATACGTTTATTTATTTATAATAACAGTAAGAAAAAATATGTATAAATGTTTGAAAAATCCTGAATAATTTGTGAGCCATTCCAAAACCAGGCATTATTCATCAAGTAGATGATAATCATCATCATCATCTGCAACAATATCTATAACACCGTCAAACATCCAGATTTACCTTTCCAGGTCCCTGGTAAGGACTTGATAGGTAGACAAAAATGCCAAAACCAGAATGAACTTCTGGATGACTGTGTTGTTGTTGTTGTTGTTGTTGTTGTTGTTGTTGTTGTTGTTGTTGTTATTATTAATAATAATAATAATAATACAACTAGACATCACCAAGTTGCTAAACTGATCCACTGGTCATTATGTTAAAAAATACGATTTACCATATTTTTGGGAGTATAAGACACACCAAGATTTTGAAGATGCAAATTTAAAAAAAAAAGTTTTTGCACTCTGTAGACCGCCCAAAAACGGCCCGTTTTTTGCAAAAATGGACCCATTTTTTCAGAAAAACGGTATGAATAGCCTTTAGGAGGCTTGTAGAGTGCTCCTGGGGGGGGGGGAATGAGCAAAAAACAGGCCGTTTTTCGCTCATTTCTGCCCTCCCCAGCCCCCAGGAGCACTCTGAAAGCCTCCTAAAGGCTATGCACGGCCATTTTGGTGAAGGAGGCAGGGTTATGGGAGGCAAAAAAATGCTGTATTCAGTGTATAAGATGCACCCAGATTTTCAGGCTTTTTTTGAGGGAAAAAGTGCATCTTATACTCCAAAAAATATGGTATATTTATTTACAACAAATCAAAATAAAAGTATATGCCATAATAAAAGAGAATTTTGTCACTTGTCATGTAAGGCTGGAGTAATGCAAATATAAAAAGAATCAAAATTTCTGTGACATTTAAAATTGTAGTTCTCATGTTCCTATGTCAGCATGAAACAATTATATAATAAGGGTAGAGGTTCGTTCTCTGAGTTTGTGGATTGGTTTCCAAATATTTCATTATTGGGCTAGATAACATCTTCAGCAGAATTTAGAAATGTCAGTGTTCTGTGAATGTCAGTCACAAAAACACATGTGACACAAGTCTCACAACTCCTATGTAAAAAGATCGAGTCATTCACAAACAATAATTTTTTTGAACCTGCTTTTAGGAATTGCTGAGGGAAGGTAGTTGAATCATGGAAGATAAACACTATGTACTATCCCAAAATAAGGAGCTCTAAGTATCTCACTTATGATATTTATTTATTTAGCATATGACATATCATACATGATCTAGAAGTATATATTAATATTTCACCTAGATTAGTAAAATACAATAAAATATAAATGCTAAAAAGATCTATGTTCAAATACCAATGTTATAATTACCCTGTTTGCCTGAAAATAAGACCTCTCCTGATAATAAGTCCAATTGGGCTTTTGAGCGCATGCGCTAAAATAAGCCCTTCCCTGAAAATAAATTCTCCCTGAAAATATTGCAACATAGCAGCAGCCATGAGGTGACCACGCTTGCCGCCTCCTGCACCAAAAAATAATAAGTCCTCCCCGAAAATAAGGCCAAGTGCTTATTTCAGAGGTCAAAAGAAAATAAGACCCTGTCTTATTTTCGAGAAAACACAGTGTCTTTGGTGAGAAATATTTATAGATAGATTAACAGAGTTTGAAGGAACCTTGTAAGTCATCTAGTCCAACCTCCCATCCAGTGATGGGTTCCGACAGGTACACTCCGGTACAGGCATACCGGTGCCTGCTGGGAGCAGCAGGCACTGTACTGGAAAGGTGCTTTGGAGGGTCTGCCCACCCGCCCATGTTCCTTACTTGTATTTGAGCCAACAGGGCCATTTGCACACATGCACATAGCGTACGGCGCCTATGCAATGCTCCGCTGAGCAGCTAAAGTGTCGCGGGGCAGTGGCTGTGCATGCGTGCGCATTGCACGTGCATGTGGTGGATGCTTGGCCCTGTTGCAGGGTACCGGTTGCAACGGGGTCCAGAACCCACCCCTGCTCCCACCCAAGCAGGAAAACCTACATGATCTCCAACAAATGGCAGTCCAATCTCCCCTTGAAAGCCTCCACTAATGAAGCTCATTGGAGAACTATTTGGAAGAACAGACCTGCAAGTGATATTTAAATTACCATCCTTCCCAGCTCAGAGCTGGTCATACGTTTAACAGCCAAATCTGGAATATATCGGTATGAACTTCTGTAACAGTCTTCCCTTACTGAATTAGAATTGAACTGAACTGCTCATTTTATCTTTTATTCATTCATTTGTTCATTCTTTCCATAGTCACCCACCTCACATCAGTGACACCTTGTCTTCTCCTGCCAGCAGGGGATGTAGGAGTTCGAGTCCAGCATATTTTAAGAGCATCAAGTTGGCAAATACTGTTCTACAATATTCTAGTGTAGGACACGATGAGAATAAATCAGTTCAATTCTACTTAGACTAGCTGTCGCATGCAGGAATTAGTATGAGTATAGCAGACAACAGGTGTAACCTCCCGTGTTTTCCTTTTCTCCAGTGTAGACAACTTGAGAGGTTTTTTTTTCTCCTTGGGCTTTAGGCCAGCTGTTCACAGAACAGCATTTCACACCATACTATGTCAATCAAGAGATTAGAGATGATGGAAGAAGCAGGCTGCAAGCCAATCAGCTGTTCTTGCAACTGGCTTGGCAACTGCGCCCCTGGAGAATGAAGTTGAATTGTTTTCTTTTTTAATTTCTTTTTTCCCCTTTCCCCTCCTCTTTGGCCAGCTTAACATTTTAATTATAATCAAAATATGTTCATTCCTTCAATACTTAACAGTACAATTGTGGGAACAGTGGCAAGCCCAACAGTCTTCAAATAATTCCTTTTGTGTCGTTTGCATGCCTTCACAGCAATTCAGGGAAGAACTCAGGGAGGTGAGATATCCCTGTTTGCAAATCCCCATCTTCAGACACAACTGAAATATATGGGCCTTCCTTCTTAGCACCGTATTTGAAAAAGGCAGCTTTTGAAGGTCTTATGTGTAGCTTATGAAATTATAACAATGTCCAGAGTTCTTAAACTAAATGTGACATTCTTACACTTCAGCTTTATACATTTGGTTAGATTTCTGCTTCTCTTATTTTTCTAAAAATAAGTTTACTAACCAAACCAATAACCCTTATGTTCCAGCTTATGAGGGATAGTAATTTAAATGTCATTAAAGATCCGTCAGTAAAAATAGGTGTTGATAGATTACACAACAAGGCTGCCTAAGGCTCCTACTGTATTTGGCTGAGGAGTTTTTAACTCTTCTGTCAAAATATGTGCCTTTTGCCTTATTTTGGAAAACAGAAAGGTGGCATTTTGGTTCTTCCTGTCCAAAGTCTAGGAATGGAGAACTTAACCAATTTATGCTAGTTCTGAAAAAGGAGTAGCATTTAACAGTGCAGTCTTCCAAGTAGGATATTTTAATTTTTAAATTTTAATGCAAATTTTAAATTATTATGAAAAATTCCCTTTATTAAATCAAGGAAGCCCAGTCACTGGACAGAAAATGGAGATTGCTTGTATACTGTAATTGTAAATTTAGCAGTGCCTGAATTCTTATGTGAAGATAAATTATCCTTTCATCTTACAATCAGCCAAAACTTTGTTTATATTATCTGTCTGCTCCAAACAGATGAGAGACAATTGATTAATCAAGCTCTTGCCCTGTTTTATCTTTTTTTTTCTGGCCATCTGTTTATCAAAATGCACTTGGCATAGAAATTATCCAGAAGGACTATTTCAGAGTTGCACAACTCTCTCTAAAGACTCTAGAGGAAGACGGGCGTGTTAAAGGCAAAATTAATAATATCAATAACAGCAGCAATGGCACGTCCCAAGTTCTCAGAATTAGAGATGACTTGTATAATTCTTAAACTGAAAATGCTTCAAGATGTTCTGATATAAAGGGTATTACTGCCTGATGGTTACACCTGTATTCCAGTCTACATACGGTGCTTGACACCAGCTGCAGCAACAGGGAAATTTCAAAATCTTGTAACAAGAGACAGAAGGATGAAAGAATTTAATCTGCAAAATCAACTGTAACAATTGCAACCAGTTCTATGTGGGACAAACGTCACATCAATTAAAAATCAGGATCCACAAACACTGGCTGGCAGTCAAATGCCACAACCCCAAATCCTTAATCTCTACTCACACTGACACCAAACAGCACCACTTCGATTGGAGCAACACAAAAATCATTGGCCATGTGACCACCCCCCATACTCATGAGTTCATCAAAGCCTGGCATTCCACAAGAAATTCAATCAACAGACACATTGACTTACAACCAGCCTACAAACCCCTCATAATCCAAATCAATTGCACAGATAACCATAGACAGCACCAAAACCTCAACCAACCCACAAAAGCGCCATCACAACCAGCACTTCACCTCCAATTGACCCTCACCTGATGTAACCTCCCCATCACAACACCCATTACAAGTCTCCCATTGATGACACACACCTGACTCATCACAAGACCCATTATAAGACCCTCACTTAACACATCCACACCTGACCCATCACAAGACCTACTGACCACACAAAGCTCTTCTAAACAGAAGAAGACTGACATCCCCTAAATTCAGCTGAAGTTGTTATCTAGTGGTCGGCAAGCCGCGGCTCGCAAGCCACAAGCGGCTCTTTACACATTTTAATGCGGCTCTTCTGTGTGCCGGATTATTATCCTCCCTAATCATTGTGGATCGAAAAGAAAAAAGGGAAAGGGGCGCTTGTTTTGAAGCGCCCGCTCCCCTCCCTCCTCTCGGGCACTTCAAAACAAGCGCCCCTTTCCCTTTTTTCTTTTCGACCCACAATGATTAGGGAGGATCCTGAAGTCGGGCAGGGACGAGAAGCGAGGAGGCAGAAAAAGAAACGGAGCTCCGTTTCTTTTTCTGCCTCCTCGCTTCTCGTCCCCGCCCGACTTCAGGATCCTCCCTAATCATTGTGGGTTGAAAAGAAAAAAGGGAAAGGGACGCTTAAAGGTTGAAACAGCAGAGCAAACGCTTCAGAGGCAACAGTTTTCATGGGGAATTAGAACAGAGAGCCCTGGAGTTTCGCTGCCCACCCGGTCAGACCTCGCTTTCCTCACATGATTGGCTAATTTGCTACTGCCCGGCTCCCCGGTTAGATTTTTGCTGGGGGGGGAAGCTCCTTGGCCTCCGTCTCTTTTTCTCCCTCCTCGCTTCTTGGGGCTCCACCAATGGGGGAGCAAGGCCCAGCACCAGGCTTTGGGCTAACACAGGGGTCTGCAAAGTTGGCTGTTTTAAGACTGGTGGACTTCAATTCTCAGAATTCTGGGAATTGAAGTCCACCAGTCTTAAGAGCCAATTTTGCAGATCCCTGGGCTAATATGATTGATGCCCTTGGTGGACTTCAATTCTCAGAATTCTGGGAGTTGAAGTCCACAAGTCTTCAAGCTGTCAGGTTTGAAGACCCCTGGGGTTTTTTTTTCTAAAGGGTTAGGGGTGCAAGGATCTTGTAACTTGACAGCTTTAAGACTTGCGTGCTTCAAATGCCAGAGTTTATTGAAACTAAAAACAGTGTACCATCCTATGTATTTTCGGTTTTAAAAATGTGGCTCTCAAAATAAATTTCAATCGTGGTTTTGGCGAGATTTGGCTCAGTTGAAAAAAAAGGTTGCCCACCACTGATCTAGCCTGGTAACGAAATGTTTGGAAACTAACCCACAAGCTCAGAGAATGAACCTTCACTCTCATGGATCCTTATCATATGAACATTTTATCACAGAAGGGAACATAGTAAAATTATCCTCACCAAAAGTAATCAGTAATAATCAAACTAAATAATCATCCATAAATTTCAACCAAAGTCTGAAAACCTTTTCCCAGGATACTGGTGGTCAACGTTCATGAAAATAAAACAATGTGTTGTTTGTCATTTTCTGAAAAACAATTTAAGAATATATCAAAAATGTGGAAGCAATGTTGCTAAAACAGAGACAGAAATCTTAGCTGCCTATTACTTTTCTGCCCACAGCTAGCTAGATTCTGATATTCTGCTGCCAAAGCTAATTCTTTAAGGTGAAATGCTTGATCATTTGGTCCTAGAAGACTCAGTGTCTAGATAAAGATGAAATGAATGAGCTTTCCATTTGATATCAATGGGCTAAAGTTACCATCCTAATATATTACAAAAGAAAACGCCTTCCTCAACAGTGGTGATATACAGCAAACTACTTAGTAAACTATCTACAGCTTTCAACTCCTACTGCTTCTTTTAGTAACTGCAAGACATGAACAGTCACAATGACAATCTGTCATAAGGTTATGCTATTTCTTAAAAAATCACTGGGATAATTTTCGCAGTAACTTTATATTCCCATCTAAGTTAGTTGAAGACATTATTAAACTGAATAGGACAATCCATGCCCCATTGGGTGATTACTTCGGAGATATTGACTTACCTAAATAAATAAACAAGATGACCAAGGACAGGCAAAAAAGAAGCAGTAAGCACAGGAGCAGACTCCAACTTCCTGTCAACTTCCCCATAGAGTTTCCTTGTGGGAATCTGACAAAGAGCATTGGAAATCTTCCCTTCCCTTCCTTTCCCTTTCCTTCCCAGCAGGCAGATAACCACTTGCTAATGGATAAGTCAAGGATTGTTATGGGGCTGGAAAACTGTTATGGTACACTGTTATGGTACACTGAAAATAAAGATCACCTGATCACTGTCAGCCTCTGTTTCGCTATTTGCTTTCAGCTACCATTGAAACGGGGAGAGGGGGCTGGTATTTGGGAGGGGAAGCTTTTGTGCAGGAGAGATTGTAGAGTGGGAGTTTTAGTCTCACTGTCTACTGTGCATGCTGGAGATTAGCACTTGGTGTCAGTCAAGGCCAACTGTCTGCAGTAGCACAAGTATACAGAAGACTAGTGAGTATCCTCAATATTGTTGCTGAATTAATTTCTCAATGTTTGCACACAATGGGGTGCAGTCTGTTGAAAATAGAACTTTACTTGATATATATTGCAACAGAGCAACTTCTCTATTTATCAGGATGCTACCAAGATAAGTGAACTGGTCCACTGCCCATAGTTTCTGCATTTTGACTGTGACTTTGAGTTCTTTGTAGGCGCATGAGAAGCAGGCTGATACATGACTTCTGTATTTTGAATATTAATGAAAAGTCCAAAGTTGTCACATGCTGTGGATAATTTATCCATACTAAATTGCATTTCTGACTCTGAGCCATTATTAAGGGCACAGTCATAATCAAAGAGGACTTTTTTCCAGTTTCCTTCGCTTTGGTAATAGTCTTCTTAGGTTGAAAAGCTTCCCATCAACTTTGTACTTGAAGCTTATCACTGTCCTCAAAGACATCATTCAGCATGACAGTAAAATCGTGCAAGCATGCGGCTCTGTTTGACACCATTAGCAACTGGAAATGCCTTAGAAGATTCCCCATCATGCAGCACTCTTCCCCTAATGCCATTAATTGGTGTATTATCGGAATGAATTTGGCGGAGAACCCAAACTTAACATGATCCTCCACAGGCTTTGTCAGCTGATCATATCAAAGACTTTAGTGTGGTAAACAAAATTTGCAATGCTTTTCATGAAGTAATGCCTGTATCTCCTTATCATTCTCATCAAAACAAGTCATGCTGCTTCTAAGTAGAGGGCCCTAGCGTCTTCAGTACAGATGAATGGACAACATCCCTGAAGCATTCCCAGTCATCCTTAGCATTGCCAACAAGATATAGGTCAGTAAGTTTAGTTTCTAAATCTTCAGGCAGTGCTGAAGCCATGGTGGTGTTCTTCAGCCTGGCCATCTTAATTCTTTTCATGTCCTTGCTTCCTTGTGGTCTCTTCTTGGGTCTGATGTGGAGCTTCATCAGCGTCCTTGCAGTGAAAACTATCTGTGTACAGTATTCCACCTTTGGTTCACTTGGATGACAACACTGCTGAAATTGAGACATCTCAGGTGAAACATATTTGGCTGTTTTCCCTGCAAGACAGCAAGATAGCCCTGTGTTTGAAGGCTGTGTTAAAATATTATCACCAGCACATTGGGATAAAGATAATCTGAATTCCAAGTGACACAGCAGACAAAATTCACATAACCATCAGGTCCTGAAGCAGCAATAGCCTCCTTTTTCAAAACATTACTTATTATCTGGAACTGCTAAGAAGCTTATGCTGCTGTCTTATTTCTGTCAACCACCGGATAAATTTGCATTTTCCTTTGCTCTCTGATTAAATGCTACAATATTCAGTAAATCAGATAGCTTTTTTCTCCTGTATTTCCTTTAAACAACATTAAACGCTTCTTCTTTCTCAGATTTAATTCATAACTGAGAGGATTTTTAATTGAAAAATCACTGTCATCCAAATGTAAAATACCATATGAATAGAATAAAATAGAATAGAATTCTTTATTGGCCAAGTGTGATTGGAATTTGTCTTTGATGCATATGCTCTCAGGATACATAAAGGAAAAAAATATTCATCAAGAATCATAAGACACAACACTTAGTGATAGTCATAGGTTATTAATAAGCAATCAAATCGTACTAGGAAATAAATAAAACAATATAAATTGTAAAGATACAAGCAACATGGTTATAGTCATAAGTGGGAGGAGATAGATAATAGGAAGGATGAGAATAATAATAGTAAAATAGTCTTAGTAAATTATTTGACAGTGTTGTGGGAATTAGTTGTTAAGCAGAGTGATGGCATTCGAGAAAAACTGTCCTTGTGTCTAGTTGTTTTGGTGTGCAATGCTCTATAACATCATTTTGAGGGTAGAAGTTGAAACAATTTATGTCCAGAATGTGAGGGTTCTGTAGATATTTTCACAGCCCTCTTTTTTTACTCGTGCAGTATGCAGGTCTTCAATGAAGGTAGCTTGGAAGCAACTGTTTTTTCTGCAGTTCTAATTATCCATTGAAGTCTGTGTATGTCTTGTTTGGTTGCAGAGCTAAACCAGACAGTTATAGAGGTATAGATGACAGACTCAATGATTCCTCTGTAGAACTGAATCAGCAGCTCCTTGGCCAATTTGAACTTTCTGAGTTGGCACAGAAAGAATATTCTTTGTTGTGTGTTTTTGATGTTAAGTGTCCATTTTAAGTCTTGAGATATGATAGAATCTAGAAACTTGAAGGTCTCTACTGTTGATACTGTGTTATCTAGTATTGTAAGAGGTAGCAGTAAAGGAGGGTTTCTCCTAAAGTCTACCACCATTTCTACAGTTTTGAGTGCATTTAGTTCAAGATTGTTCTGGTTGCACTACAAGGCTAGTTGTTCAACCTCCCATCTGTATGTAGATTCAGTCTGCATACAGATTCAGTCTGTATGTAGAATAGAGTCCTTCACACATTTCCCTGGAAGTTAATGGTTGATAATATTTGCATTTACCCAACATGTTAAATAGAGGACTAGTTTGTTCTAGTGGTTAAGGCACCGGGCTATGTCTTAGCCATGAAAGCCAGCTGGGTTACTTTGGGCCAGTCACACTCTCTCAGCCCAAGCTATTTCACAGGTTTGTTATTGTGGGGAAAATAGGAGCAGCAATGTATGTTGGATATATTCACCGCCTTTGTTATTTCTACAAAATAACAAGGAATACAGTTAAATAAATAAATATAAATAAATAAATAAAAATAGGATTTGTTTACCCAACACCTTGAGCACGTTATAATAGATTATGTAGGAATTATAATTTCAGGGTTATTTTCTGACTTTTTTTGACTTTTCAGAGACCATAATTAGAATAATTAGAACTAATTTATTTTATTTTGCATTTGAGTCAGTTGTGATTCCTGGCAATGTCCTGGGCTAATCCTGCAGTTTTCTTGGCAATATTTTCAGCAGTGGTTTGCTATTGTCTTCTTCCTAGGGCTAAAAAAAGTGACTGGCTACAAGTCACCTAGATGTATATTATTTTATAAACTGTAGTAGAGATATGCTTGACTCCCACCTGCAATCAGTAATCCATATTAATCAGTAGTAGGGAACTAATAAGTGTGAGATTGGTATGGAAAACAGATAGTTGAACATATATTATTTATTGATGTTTATAAGTCAAATTCATAGGCTGCCCAATTCATAATTACAAAGCAATACAATGCAAATCAAAAAAAAGCAATAACCCAGGGATTAATGCACAAAACATATTAATACATTTTACATGAAGGCACAGGTTTCCTAAAGTAGTGCCTGAAGAAAAAAATCAATTTTCAAGGCCCATTTAAAGACAGCAGCTTGAATCTCAGTGGAATACAATTCCAGAGACCAAAGACTGTGACAAATAAGGCAAAGCACCATGTTCGACTGTTTCTTACTTTGGAAAACTGCATCAGGTATTTGTATACCTCTGACAGGAGTCGAGAAACCCAATATTTGAAGGTTCTCACAATGCTATAGATTTGTGCATTCACAATATATTTATAACACTAACTGTGCCTGTGGGCCTTATAATATTGGGAAAGCCTATTTCATTGAGTTAAACATCCAGTTATGATAAGGTGTTTCTTGGGATTCTAAGGCACTAGGAATTTTTAAAAAGCATACAATGCTATCAAACAATCTGAACTGCTGAAGTGGTTTTCTGAATCCAAACTGCATTAAACAAAAAAATAAAAAAGCAGCACTTTAGCTTTATAGATTTTCTTTCTCCAAGATATAACTGAGTTACATCACAAAGGTTGTTCAGCAGCTTGGCAAGTTTCCAGGCTGACAATATGCAGCATCTGACAGAGCTCATTCTCCTTGACAGACCCACTCCTGAAGTTCAGTCCCTTTGGTTCCACATTAAAATAAAATAGGATTTAGATATAAGTATTTGCTGAGATCAGGGATAAATGCTCTATCTTGAACTGCTTTAACCACAACATGCCAAAACGCCAACAAATAGGTCTACAGATTATTTTCCATGGGATAAAGGCTATGGTGGTTATAGTGCTGCCTTTTTTTAAAAAAAATGTAGGTTTATCCTATGTGAATACACAAAACAGCAGACAATGTTGATGCTAAATAAATAGCAATAGCACTTAGACTTATATACTGCTTCATAGTGATTTTACAGCCCTCTCTAAGTGGTTTACAAAGTCAGCATATTCCCCCCAACAATCTGGGTCCTCGTTTTACCAACCTCGGAAGGATGGAAAGCTGAGTCAACCTTGAGCCGGTGAGATTTGAACTGCCGAACTGCAGCTAGCAGTTAGCTGAAGTAGCCTGCAGTGCTGCACTCTAACCACTGGGCCACCTCGAAATGCTGAGATTTTAGAATTCTGTTTGTAGGTGGTACAATATGACTACTTCACTTTATGAAGAATTGAAGAAGCAAATATTTCCTTGGATTTCATAATCTCAGGCTGCCAGAGAAAAGTCTACAGGTTTGGATTCTTCTTTACCATTTGACTCTGAAATCCCAACTGGCCCCCAGAAGGTAATTCCCAAAAAAATAAAACCGAAAGAGTTGAATTTAGGTTGTCTGGAAACATTGTTTGGAACAAGTGCTATTTGTTTGAATTTAAAGTTGTGAGGTTAATCTCAAAATTAAAATGAATTCATAAAGGTATGTAAATTCTTGGCTGTGAATAGTCCATGCCAGATTCAATTTACTGTGCAGCCTTGAATCACATAATCCAACTATGAAGATGCAGATATAGTTACTGAATTTTCAGTAACTTGTGTATATATGTCTTAACTCTGGCTGAATGAATGGCATCAAAAATGCTTCCGTGAACTTATGGTTCAATTTCATATCTAAATATGAAAGCAAAATCTTCAAATAGATCAAGGGAAATAGGAATAAAAATAAAAAAAATCAATGGAAAAAAATGCACATTCAAAGATAACTATTTTGAGGAAAACATTACTCTAAATGAGTACTTTCACTGTGATAGTAAAATTGGTCATATTGAAAATGTATTCATCATTTTGACTTTAATTTAACAGATTAAAAGAGTTGGAAGGGACTTTGTTGGAAGGGATCTTGTCCAACTCCCCACCCAAGCAGGACACCCTACATCATTTCTGACAGATGGCAATCCAATATCTTCTTGAAAGCTTCCAGTGATGAAGCTCCCACAACTTCTGAAGGAAAGTTGTTCCATTGATTGATTGCTCTCACTGTCAGAAAATTTCTCCTTATTTCCGGGTTGACTCTCTCCTTGTTCAATTTCCATCCATTATTCCTTGTCTGGCCTTCAGGTGCTTTGGAAAATAGCTTAACTCTTTCCTCTATGCAGTAGCCCCTCAAATATTGGAACACTGCTATTATGTCTCCCCTGGTCCTTCTCTTCACTAGACTAGCCATGCCCAGTTCCTGCAACCGTTCATCATAAGTTTTAGCTTCCAGTCCCCTAATCATCTTGGTTGCTCTTCTGTGCACTCTTTCTAGAGTCTCAACATCTTTTTTTTATAATGTGGTGACCAAAACTGGATGCAGTACTCTGGGTGTGGTCTTACTTGTATTGTTGTTGAATTGTTGCTTTATTAGATAGGCAAACATACAAATGAGTTTATAAAGCTGTGTATTTTAAATTGCACTTTGCTGGGATATCAGGGTAATTCTGCTCTGCAACCTAAGAGACATTCCACATTGTAATTGGAAGCTGCTTGACTTCCATGACTGTTTCTTAAGCCAGCTTCAGAAATCTTGATTGTAGTGGATTGACAACAAGGCCAAGGTAGTGTTCAGTTTAGACCAGGGGTAGTCAACCTTTTTATACCTACCGCCCACTTTTGTATCTCTGTTAGCAGTAAAACTTTCTAACCGCTCACCGGTTCCACAGTAATGGTGATTTATAAAGTAGGGAAGTAACTTTACTTTATAACATTTACAAAGCAGCGTTACAGCAAACCTCTACCACCCACCATGAAAGCTGGAATGCCCACTAGTGGGCAGTAGGGACCAGGTTGAGTACCACTGGTTTAGACTGTGGTCACTATAAGACATGATTGACTATACTTTTTCCCATCCAAGACCTGACTGGCTTCTTGCCCTTTCCATCTATGCAGGGAAGGCAAGTCACCTTGGCTGGCTTCTGTGTAAACCAGTTTACTAATGCCTGCCTAGTGTTTTCCCAGGTATCTGCATACAAGCCTTCACACAGACACAATCACAGACATAGACACGCACAACTTGTCATATTATGTCCTTTGAGAATAGCATATAATATTTTTTTTCTTTTTTTCTTACTTTTGTGATACCGTGTTTCCCCCCATATAAGATAGTCTTATTTTCTTTTGACCACTGAAATAAGTGCTTGGTCTTATTTTCGGGGAATTCTTATTATTTTGGAGGTGCAGGAGGCCCCATAACCTCAGCCCATGGCCCGTGGATCAGTTGATCCAGAGAGGGGTGGAAGTTCTGTTTCTGGCACACTCTTGCCAGTCCTGGGCCTGCCGCTTTTTGTGCAGCCACCACTAAGAGAAGGGACACAGTAGATAGGCTTTGAGGAGTGGCCTCCGTGAGGCCATTCCATGTGGATGGCAGGTGCATGTGGGGCACGTGGGGCATGTTCCCCCCCTTCCCCCAGGAAATGGCAGGGACTGGCTGCACATATGTTTAAATATTTTAGGGGAGCGATTATTTTGGGGGAGACCTTATTTGAGTGCATGCTCTCAAAAGCCCAATTGGGCTTATTATCCGTGGAGGTCTTATTTTCAGGGAAACAGGGTATCAGTGTTGGTCTAAAGATGCAATAATTAAAAAGATAGAGAGCAGGTTGTGGTCTTACCTTTCTTTGTGTATCCATAGAAATTTTGTAGTGGAGAACAACCAAGTTCAGTTCCACAGAACTGATAGAAACAAATCACCAATTTGCTTAGGTTACAACTTCAAACTTTTTTAAAAAAGGAAAGGGAAACATTTCAGTACCTTGGACAGAGGGTAAAATTATTTTTAAAAGTGACAGTCCTACAACCCAGGACAAAATGCCTTCCTAGTTAACTTTTGGGGAAGAGAAGGCATGACAGCCATTACAAACAATCAAAGATGGGATTGTTTTAGATTGGAATGAAGTTCTGAAGACCACTCTTTGTGAAGGACTTTAGATGGTTCTGGTCAGAAAACAATCTTTTTCAATAAAATCTAGAAAATATGGATGGAACGTGTCTTTGCAATGAGCTGGCATAAGAAAAAGGCAATATCATCTGTTCTCCCAGGAAACAGAGGGTGTTACTGGGAGCTAGCTCTGAGAACTAATTATATATATTGAATACTTTGTCTATACTATACGATAGTATAGTATAGACAAAGTTATAGATTTTATAGATAGATGTTTGCATGCTTTCAATGTCAAATGTAAGTGTAATGAAACACTATTTTGAAAAGTATGGAGAGATTTTACAGTTGAGAACAATCTGGGAATATTTAGAAAACTTTGGAGTGTTGTGAAAGAAATCCTTAGCTTTACTGTTTCCTCATCCTCAAACTCACAGTTATTGTCAAACTTTTTGTTCTGAACAACTGTACAGTGTTCTTTTATAAACTGTTGACAATCTTAATGGCTGGTTCATTTTATGCTAATTATTGAGGATTTGCCTTCTTAGAATTCTCGCTCCTTCTCTGACAATCAGCTCCAATCCATTTAGAAATGTTCATGGACATTCTTTAAAATCAGAATACAGAATAATAGAATGCAGAATAATCATGTTAAACCTTTGCACAAAATTCTCCCAGTAATTTACCATAGATATACTTCAAATAAGGGCTATTACTCTGTAAACATCACTGAATTATTTCTTCAAATTTAAAAAGTCTGGGCACATTTTAAAAATCCTCATGCCTTTGGTCATGATAGCTGAGTATTCTGGGAGTATAAGACCTTGGAAAAAACATCAGAAGTATGGTTGGGAATTGCTGAGGCTGCCATGTTTCAGCAAGTTAACCCTCCTATTGAAAAACCAAAACATGTCCAAAGGGCTTTCAAATAAGTTCTTGATGTTTGCATGTCAGGGAATTTTTTTTATTATGACAGTTCCCTCAAGTAATGCTACCAAGAATTTCTTATTTATACATGAGCTGACATGTTGACATGGCTTGAGCTGAAACTTGCAGCAATTTTTTTATTACTCTGGAGTAGCAAGGAGCAAAAGAAATAAATCTGGAAGTATATTTTTAATTCTTTTAAGTACAAGAACATTAATTTTGTTTTAAATTAATAACCCAATGCAAATTAATCATTAAATAGGTTTAAATGTCTTCCTGGATATTGTTGAGTGAGATTTTGCATGGCTATTATTTTATATTCTAGAAAGAAATATAAATTAGTCATGGTAACAGACTTCTAGAAATCAGCCCCGAGTCAATATGAATTGGAAATGTAAACAAGACAAGATTTGGTTCAAGTTTCTGATCTTAGGCAATCTGAGTGTACTGGAGCCTCTTTGATATTCATTTTTTTTAAAGAAAAAGAGTTATCCATGGGCTATAATGGGGAAACATCAGAAAGCCTGCAGCTTCTTCTTTTTATCATAGAATGAAATGAAATTAGTCCTGGTCCCTGACTCATTAAACGATACTAACCCTATCTAGATTAGTAAAACCTTCTAATATAGCTTAGTATTAATCTACTAATTAGTATTAATTAATGATCTAATTAGTATTAATCTATTACACTACTAAGTAATCTAATAAATTGTCAATAAGTAATCTACTAATCAGTATTAATCTACTAATCTAGTTGAAATGTTAATTTATATTGCTAGTCCATGTATGGCATGTCCTACACTAAATAAATAAGCAAACCCTATCTAACTTCATGGATATCTGCAAAAGTTGTGCTGCAATAAATGTTTGAAATATTTCCCCAGCTCCTCTTTTAAAAGTTAACAAAGTTAGAAAAAAGGACAGCACAGTAGCTTCCAGTTTATCAACCAAAGATCCTGTTGAGTGGTTACGAACATACAATTGGAATGTACCTTAGAGGACATCTAGGTAGTCCCTGGAGATAAAGCAATGAAGTTATTTTAAAAATAAATATTTTGAAGTCTTACTTTTCCTCTTGTTTTGTGGAATGGCAGGTTTGGCATGACCCTGAAGAATGATCATTGACTTACCTTTTTGCTAATATACTTTCCTTACTCTGATCGTTAGGTTTTCTGAAGAGCCAGAATAGGGTTTTTTTTTAAAAAAAATGTGGTGTTTTCCATAACAACCAGTAAGATAGTAAAAATCATCATGATTAACAGAACAATGTTTGCACAATCAATGAAAAGATTAATATATAACAATGATTAAAATATATGAAAGAAGGAAAAGGAAAACATCCATTACTATAGAAATAAACATTAGTATATTTATAGTGAGTACATTTGTATGAAACTAAGTCAATTTTTAATATACTATTACATTTAGAAACATATTGCTTTATCTTTTCATTTCACATACAAAAGGATATTTCAGTTCCTTATTCAAGATAGTTGCCATATTGGTTTTGAAAGCTGGCCCTGCCTTAAAAATGGCCCCAATCACTGGCATGATGACAAGGAACATACAACATTCATAGCCTTATATGAATTAACTCTTTTTTTACAATTGTATATTTTTAGGTTAGTGTCTATAATGTTAGTTTGGCACCTATTCAATCATTGTTGTAACATCCAAGCCTACACCAGTCATGCAGAATTTGAAAATAAGTTTTGAGTAAGTGTACATACTGGACTGTTCAGCCTTGAACTCCTATTCAGTGTCTTTGCAACAAGAGACCCAAAGCATAAAGTTCAGGATTGTGTTTGAACACAGTGAAGAAACTGGGACCTGAAAAGATAAAAGGAGCCCTAAGCAATGTTGACCATCCCCAACTAGCCCAACTAGCTATAGAGTTCAATGAGATCATCAAACTCATTGATTGACCTCAGATGTATGAAAATGAAATTACAACCTTACATATGTTCCTTAACAAATTCAGAAGTGGTTAAAAAAATGTAACCGATTCTTCTTTGAAGCACTTTGAAATGATGCAGAAATGCTGTCTATCCCCCCGATTCAGATTTTCTACTTCAAAACAGATTCCAAATAATATAGATTTTATTTCTGTATTAGTTTTGATGAACCAATTTAATTCAAGCTTTGGTGGATCAAAGCATCATTTCAAAGTGCAACCTAACTTTGGATCATATTGTATATATCTTCAGGCATACATCTCAAAGTTACATGACCTCCACTTTTAGGAACTACTGTAGATAAGCTCACAAGATATAAGTAAAAACAAATTTTATTGGGGAAAAAAGAGAACTCTTAAAGCTTAAAACTCCTTTAAGCTTTAAGTAAAATATTCAATGACAAAGGAAATAAACATACTTTGTTCAGAGATAAAGGAGATAAATGTACTGAATATTGTAAGTCAAATCACAGGTTGAAGTTAAAACGATCTTCTGTATAAATATTATAGCAGACAGTATAAGGCTCTGCACAGACATAGGTTGATGTAGATTTACCCTTAAATTAGAAAAACTTTGTTTTAAAGGGATTATAATTGAACAGAAACAAACCATTACTGAGCAGTTACAGACAATATAAAAACTAAATAAAAAAGAAGAGAGTTGAGACATAGAGGAAAACAGGAATTAAAGTTAATGCATGATTCCTAACAAGGAATGAGATGACCTGATGCCTGAATCTGAGGTCGCTGCTTACTTTCCTGGCCCCGTCTTTCATATTCCTATACATATTCATATTATTAGGCTCTCGTAGAACTTAACTTTTCTCTTTTCCTAGCCTTGGCACCTAATTTCCATTTTTTAAAAAATAAACAGTTTTTCCCTCTAGCAGGAATGGAAGAATTTGACAATACCATGCATTTTTTTTTCCTTGTTAAAATATAGATTCCACGTCTGAGATGAAGGAATACCCAACCAGCATTTAGCATGAAGGCCTGGAAATTTGATACGTTGGTGAATGCCAGAAAGTTGCATTCATTTGTTCTTTGCTGAATTAGCCCAAGGGAACATCTGATCCTCTATTATTGCAATCTAAAAGAATAATGACCAGGTTCTTTTAGATATGAGAGAACGTTTCTCCCTCTGTTCTCTGGCACCTGATGCTGAGAAGAATATGTTCTCTATTAATTGGAGGACAGCAAGGTAGCTATAAATGAATCCTTAATGTAAACAGCCATCTCTGCCTACTTTTGCTCTCCCTCAGTGAACCAAATGTAGAAAGGAGAAGTAGGTATGAAGAAAGAAGGAGCAGTGACTACCACCTGTTGAGTCAATCCTCCATAAGATTCTTCACTCTTTCTTTCCCTTGGGGACAAGTGCTGGACTGGTGGAAAATGCCTCATCCTCTGAAGACTCATTCTGTCTTGTGGATCCCCATCCCAAGCCGTATGCCCAGTGACCACTGCAATTGTGCAGTGTTTCATAAACAGAATGCCTAGTTTATGGAAACCATCCCCTGAACTACAAAAAAATATTAATTCTTCAGCAGTTTCACCCTACTGCATTGTAAATTATTTATTTCACAGGACTTTTTAATGTTCTGAATTAAAACACTTTTTAAAAATAGCATTTTGCTTGTTCCTTACTATTTATAAGCAAGGCAAAGTACCACTCCTCACACATTTACATTCATTCAGCTTTAGAATGTCTTAGTCTATCACTCAGCCTTCACAGAAGCCTTAACAAAAATGTGAGAGCAAGGCTAAATGTAACTAATCAGTGAGATTAAAAGAAAGCATAGAAGGCTAGTATTCTCCTGCAATCCATTCCATCCTCAAGTTATTGATAATATTATCAAGGAATATCTCAGATGGTGGAATACAGAGCAGCTGACACTGTGGCATCTATAAACATTGACTTCTCACCATGAAAGACAAACGAATTGAGTTTTTGCTGCAGCGCCAAATCACCAAAATCATACTAGATTCATGGATATGAACGGTGCACCCCGTGTCAATTAATACTTAGAAACTACACGTGATATTGATTTTAAAAATGTGCTACTATTTAGAGGACAATACATTCTTTTGGTAAAATGTTTACTTATGAGAACATCCAGAAAATGAAATGTACAAAGAGACCTGGACGAACAACACTTTGCAATTTTGCATTTAGAAATATTTAGCAGCAATGCCCTTTATGATATGGTAAGAGCTAATGCTTAGTTATCTTTAAGTAGTGATGATATCTTGGAGATGATCCATGTTGATTCAGTTACAAAATGTTACAATTTTTTCCCTTACAGAACAAACTGATCCAGATGTTCCAGAGATGATTCATGTACTAAGACGGGAGGAAATTTGATCAGTTTGGTATATGTTCAAATCCCCAAATACAACAACTCATTTCCTGTCTTGTCTTATTCACATCTGCAAATACATGCTTGGATTAGCCCATTTCATGGGAAAACAGAAAACTGCAGTAAAAAAAAAAAAAAGTCCAAAGCTCGATCACCCACAACTCAGACCATTTCTGTTATGCATATATACTGGTTGATAATTCTAATGAATTTAATGAACAAATTTCACTATGTTTGCCTATAATTAGATCTGTGTGGTCAAACTGACATACTTATTTTGTTTTAATCATGACA
Organism: Natrix helvetica; assembly: GCF_964273705.1. NCBI lineage: Eukaryota > Metazoa > Chordata > Lepidosauria > Squamata > Natricidae > Natrix > Natrix helvetica. Next base: position 65,803,466 of record NC_138548.1, read on the forward strand.
ATTATGCAAAGTGAAAGAACATTGTTGAACTTTGAACTCAATTGCTTGAAGCAGATTCTGAAATACTGCACTAATTTGTAGTCTAAAGATGGGGCTGATAACCAAAAAGTCAGGAGTCATATATATTTAGCTTCATAAACACACATTTAAATCTATAACTGTAAATAAGGGTGGTAAGAATAAGGCTGCCAGACTGATAAATATGAGTCATTTTTATACAAAAAAAAATTGAAAACCCATTTATAAGTGATCAGGGCTTAATGCTCAGTCATCATCTCTCAAGAAAGCAGTATTTCAAAGCCTTGCATTTACAAACTTCAAAATTTGAAATAAACAGGAAATAAAAATGATGGGCAATACATGGGCAACAGTTTGATATAAGCACACACATTTTAGATATGTTATACATTTTCACCATAGGCTTCCTCAAAGCAAACTGAGCATTTTATTCCTAAAATAAAATCCATAGCAGTGATATTACCAGGATTTGAGATTTAATTTTTTTCCCGGGTAATGGAGCAGGACTGTTTGGAGGAAGTGGTCAAAAAATGAAGATGGCAGCCATCTTGGTAAAGCTCTGCTCATTTTTTTTTAATGTATGTCACACAACGCACATAAAAATGGATAGAGTTTTGATCACATCGTTGTGGCAACCATGTCCACTTTTTGACTGTTCCTTGTGGACACCCCTGAGGGAAGTTGGATTAATTTTATTCATTATAAAAAATAAATTCACTGGCCAGGCATGTTGTATAATGGAGAATAAACTTCCATTACCATTCTAGGAAGTTCTACAGCAGATGTAACATTATCTTGAAGACCTTTATACTCTTGCAAGTGGTGGAATGCTTTAACTGAGAAACAGAAGTCAAGAGAAAGTGGTGCAAACTCCCAGCTACTTGTATAATGAATAAAATCCAATACTCTAATAAACTGGCACCATCCTTGGTCTTATGTGGATATTTTTACAAGTTTCAAATATGTTGTTTATTCATTCATTCAGGGTACTTTGCTTCTTCATTCACCAGATAATGGTAGACAGCAAAGAAGGGTTACAAACTTCAAATACAAAGGAAAATAGTAAAATAATAAAATATACTAACCACAAGTGGACCAGCATCTGATGGAAGAACAAGTCCTAGACCTTCTAAGAGGCTGTCAGGACCAAGAACCTCAATGTAATTGGCAATTGATGACCAGTGCAGCTCATACTAAGCCATGTTACATGGAATGCCTGAAATGCACTCATATCTACTTGCAGTGTGAGTTGGTATGTGTGTAAGTGGTGGTGAGCTTTATTGGTTCATACCCAATATAGAACTACTAAACTTTTTTTTCTTTAAAAGATTACATAAAACCTGTTTTTAATCTTCCTGCATAGTTCACCTAGTTTCTAACTTGTATTTACAACAATCAGTGATGTGCAGTCAGGTGAGGCAAGTGAGGCACAGCCTCCCCTCATCATGAAAAGAAAAAAAAACATACGAGAGCTTGTGGTGAGGCTTTAGCCAGCTCAGCCTGTCAGGCGACAGCTGAGGCGAGGCTGAGCTAGCTGCTGATGACTCTGCTTAACTGTTATAAAAACCTCTTAAAAAGCGCCCTCTACTATGAGGCAGGGGAACTGCGTGCCTCACTTAGTCTGACTTTTTAGAGAGAGAGAATGAAAGAATAAGAAAGAAAAAGTTGGAGAGAGAGTGATAAGAAAGAAGGAAGGAAAGAAGAGAAAGAAAATAAGTTGGGGAGAGAGACAAAAGAAGGAAAGAAGGAAGGAAAGAAAGAAAAAGGAAGGAAAGAAAGAAGGAAGGAAAGAAGAGAAAGAAAGAAGCCTAAAATTTTGGTTGCTAAGCAAGAGTGTTGTTAAGTGAGTTTCACCACATTTTCCACCCCACCCAGTCACATGGCCAGCAAGCCACTCCCACCCAGTCACGTGGTCAAAAATTTGAAACCCACCACTGTGTCAATGCCTCACCAGCCACAAACCTCACTGCACGTCACTGACAACAATGGTATATTTGATGGCCCGTGGGAATAAAGTTCATCTTCTTACTGAAAATCAGAGCCCATTTACACATATTAAGGACTAAATGAGGGGGCCTTATAGTCCCATAGTACCTCTGTAGTGATTTTCAGGGAATAACATATGAAAAGAGCTTCTACTTTTCATTAGATAAAAAACTTAAGAGGTGACTGTCATAAACTGAATTTTTCCCCTATTCTGCTAAAAGACCATGCCCAACGATGCCTAGACAGCAATTAAATACTCCTTTAGTCTCATTCAACTTATGACTCTTGGTTTGATCTCTCCCCATGACTCAGCCTTATGTTAAATTAATGCATATGGGGATCCCAGCTCAGTGTGAATTCTCCCTCTCTCTCTCTCTCTCTCTCTCTCTCTCTCTCTCTCTCTCTCTCTCTCTCTCTCTCTCTCCCTCTCCCTCTCCCTCTCCCTCTCTCTCCCTCTCTCCCTCTCTCCCCCTCTCCCCCTCTCCCCCTCTCCCTCTCTCCCTCTCTCCCTCTCCCTCTCTCTCTCTCTCTCTCTCTCTCTCTCTCTCTCAGTATTGTGCACGCCTCAGAGAAACTGTTTTCTTAATGGAATGTTTTCTTGAGTGGCTGCTATGCTCACTATGAATTGAGCTGGTATGTGCCAAGTGCTTCTTCTGCAAACTACTCATGTGGATTATGAAGATTCTAAAGGAAAAGGAGAAAATGTGTATTATGGTTTCAATGACCCTTGTCCCTGTTCTCTTCGATTATAAGCAAAACTTGCATGATGGTAGCAAGTCTGTGATTAAGTCAGCCTTATGGGGCAGGTTCTTCTCTTGTAGTGAATGAGCAGGCCCTATCTGCCAAGTCTGTATTATGACAAATGGATTTCTTTGCATTTCCCCAGTTTCAAAAAAAAGGGAAACATGGTGCTTGTGAAGTAGTTGCAAAAAGGAATGAAATGATACATAATTTGTAAAATGGATGAATTCATTTAAAGCAGTAAATGCATTTTAAAAACTGTATTACATAGAATTATTCAAGCTTTGTTTAATATAAAATGAAGTTACCAGCTAGTTCTGTACTTTGTCAACATGAGAAAGGGAGGGGGGAGAATGTACAGAGAAGAATTGTATAACAACCACATTAGAATCTGTCTAATGCAATGCCCATTCACCATCAGATTTGCTAATCATTGGAACATGAGTTGGTCCACAGTTCTACACATACAAACCTGGGATGAAAAGCAGTGAGTGTTGATAGATTCACAGAGAACTGTGATGTATGTATGACAGGAATCATAAACAGAGAGACACTTTGTACGTATGAAAATTTATTTAAAGAAAGCTACTTTATTTGGTAAACTGCAAAATGCACACGCTCACACATTCCACACAAAAGAAAATGTTAGATTTCTTTGTCACCACTGTAAACACATTTACACCTAATCCTTTTCTGTTTGTCAGGTCTCACTTGTGAGTCAAAAAAAAATCCTGTAGCACCTTTTCCAACTACAGGATCTGTTCCGACTGTCAAATCTTATTAAAAGGCATAACCTTGCATAAGCTGCAGTTCACTATACCAGATGTTTTGAGACCTGCATTTGATGAAGTGAAGTGCTGCTCACGAAAGCTTATGCCTTTTAATAAATTGTTTTAGTCAGAAAGGTGCTACCAGAATCCTTATTTCTTTTATTACAAATAGACTAACATGATTTTTCTCTTGCAATACTGGCTGCTCTGTATCTGTTTCCTTCGGTGACAGAATTTCAGAAAGATATCATTATTCCTCCGAAATGAAAGTTATTAACAATGAATTCCAGTATCTCAGGGAGAAATTTGATTTTAGTTGATAACTTTACATTATAACCCAAGGTAGTTATTTTATATCTCAAGAATTTGCTTCAATGCTCTTCAAGACTCAAAATTCTGTATCTGTTTCAGTGATTTTAAGATTTGTGTTTTTATTCTTTTTTGCCATACAGACTATAGATCTGTTTATGTTCCTCTTAAAAACCTAACATAGAAAAAACTATTCAGATAAATTCTTATACATATAATATACCTTTTGCTCATATGTTGCACATTTATCTGCACACAGCTAAATGTGCAACATATGAATGCTAAATACCCTGTTTCCCTGAAAATAAGACCTCCTCAGATAATAAGCCCCATCGGGCTTTTGAGCGCATGTTCTAAAATAAGCCCTCTCCCAAAATATTTAAACACATGCGCAGTTGGTCCCTGCCATTTCCTGGGGAGAAGGGGGAAATATGCCCCTCAGGCCCCATATGCACCTGCCATCCATGCGGAACAACCTCACAGAGGCCGCTACTGCAAACCCTAGCTACCACGCCCCTTCTCTTAGTGGCAGCTGCAAAAAGAGCAGCAAGCCAGTGACATTAGGGCTGGCAAGAGTATGTCAGAAACAGAGACAGAACTTCTGGCCCTGCACCTCAGAAATAATAAGACCTCCCCGAAAATAAGGCAAAGTCAAAAAAAGAAGACCCTGCCTTATTTTTGGGGAATCACAGTACTTCTATGAGAGAGGGATGGTGGAATATGCAGTGTAGCATCACTACACAAACTCTGCCTGATTTGTACTTGCATCACAACTTTACAGGCAAGTATCAAATGATGTGGTCCTTATACTGTGGCAAAATGATGCTTATTCATTAAAGAAGGCCTTATTTTTTCCAAGAGCTAAAAATTAGTTGCATTATGAGTCACATTGTGAGTTCCCTTCTTAGAGATCCAACACCTTTTTTTTCAAACTTATCAAGAAAACTAAAAAAAGAGGAGGAGGGGCTGCCTTAACAAGTAGCAGAGAGATGCTGTTCCTGAATGAGGTATGAATTCCAAATTCCTCCAGAAGTATGCCCAGCCCCAATAACAAGAAATAGGAAAAGCAAAAATATTTCTTAACCGCAAAGTAAAATATATCACTCTCTGCAATTATAAGATGATATCTCAAAATATAACAAACCTCCTGGTGCTTCTCCTCTTTCTAGAATGATTAGCTAAGAGAAAAGACATCAAATCTTATTCCTGGAAACCCTGATCTCTATTTCATTGAGCTATGGCAGCTTGGTGATCATACCAGAAAACCAGTAGCCTTCCAAATAATTGGTCTGTGGTCCCTCTCGTCACTTATAACTGGCCAGGGAGTCAAAGGCTAGTGATAGTTGCAGTCCAAAAACATGTACAGGTGAACCCCCAACTTACAGTGCTCCATTTAGTGAAAATTTGAAGTTGCAATGGCAGTGAAACAAGTCATTGATGACTGTTTTACGACTGTTATGACCATTGCATTACTCCCATGGTCATGTCATCAAAATTCAGGCGCTTCAGAAATACAGAGTCATATTTATGAGAATTACAGAGTCACCTTTTGCAACTTTCTGACAAGCAAAGTCAATGGGGAAGCCAGATTCACGTAACAACTGTGCTATTAACAACTACTATGATCCATCTAACAGCTATGGCAAGGTTTACCTAACAGTCTTGCTTAGCAACAGAAATGTCCGGCTCAATTTTGATAGTAAATTGAGGACTACCTGTACAGTTGCTCTTGATCTTTTAAACTTTAGGACAAATATATTAGGTTTTTTGTTCTTTTCTCAATAAACCATGATCTTGTACGGACATGGTACTTAATTGTAAAATAGTTAAATGGGTCATGCACCATGCAAGTGGCCCATAAATACTTGGTTCATGTTATAAGTGACCATCAAAAATAACTTTTAATGATCCAACCATAGTTGGGCAGGAACTATAGATATTATCTGAACTCACAATGCAAACATTTTCTGACTAAATCACAGGTTGCAATTTAGGGTTTAATTTAAAAAGCTAGAAATAACATTGTCCTATTCAGATCATACATGTGGCTACTACCAACAAACTGATAGTGCATAAACTCTAAATTGCTTGGCCACTGAGTCTACAGAAACACGTCGTCCTTTTCCTGACTGGTATCAATTTCAGTAGAGGAATTGGCATTTTGTTTTGCTGTTGTGCTGTTTTCCATTACTGATAGAATTCTGCAAGAAGTGTGAGAGGATGTAAAGATTTACTGTCTTCCATATTCTTTATCTCTCCACTCTCTGAATCTGCAAAATGTGATGCTGTAATTCGGCAATGTATGCAGGTGAGATACATAAATCTAAATCTAGTAATTCAGTTAAATGAAGTCAGCTTGTGGGTTCTCTAAATTAGATTTGATTTCAATTTCTTAATATTAGTGGTGACTTTAGAAAAATAGTTGGTAAATAATATAATATACAATGACTGAGAGAGAGAGAGATGAATCACTTCAGCCAAATGAGATCAAAAATTGTTTATATATGAAATAATACAAAAGTCATAGTAACAGTTTGCATGGATATATTTCAGAATATGATTAAATTTCTAATACAGATAATTTAATGAAGTCTGTAAGAGCCAAAACATCAGAAACTCAAATCCATGTCTCTTCTACTTTTCTTTCCCTGTTTCTTTTTCTACTTAATGATAGTAAATCCTTCCTTTCTCAAGGCCATCTCATTCTTGATCTTTGGTAACTTTCCAATATTTTTTTCATCATAAGTATTCATTGTAATCCATTTCTTTCTCCAGTCTTATCCTATATTGGGGCCACCTAAACTGAAATTATACATTCAAAAACTGTGGTGCTTCTTTTACAATTGCCCTGGAAAAGGCAAAAGATAATATTCACTAGGAATTCCTGCTTAACTTTATAATAAACACACTCATTTATTAAACAGCAAACAACCTAGGGTGTAAACTTAATTCTAGATCTACACACAATAGCAATATTAGTCTTCGAAGACTAATTATTCAAGGCAAAGGGACACAGGGAATGATTGTATCATATATTTTACAATTGTTTTATCATTTGTTATACCAAGTTTTTAAGCAGGGAAGGTAACAATCAAATGTATCTAATGAAGGAAAACAAAACATTAATAACAAACCTATGAAATCAGGGATGGAGATTTTTATCCCTACTAGCAAGCAAACAATATGGATCTTTCCCATCATTTTATACTTTCAGATATAACTTCAGTTTGGTGTAGTGTTTAAGGCACCAGGCTATAAACTGGGATATCGTGAGTTCTAGTCCCACCTTAGGCACAAAGTCAACTGTGTGACTTTGGGTCAGTCATTCACTGTCCATCCTAAGAAAGAGGCAATGGCAAACAACAGCAGAAAACATTGCCAAGAAAACTCCAGGCAGTCACCAGAAGTTAACACTTACTCAAAGGCACCTACACTCTCTCCCACCAAAAAAGAACTTTATTGTATATTGAAAGTGTTAGTCTTTAGCCTAAACTAGAATGCCCAACCTGCTTTTGCCCCGTGATATATCCACATGCATTTATTTTACAAGGGATAGGGTAGAAATACACATGAGTTTTTCAGTTTCTATGTATAACAATGATGCTGATTCCATGTATGTGAACACTTTTATACAGTTAACAAATGTTATGTTTATTCCATTTTATTCCATCCATTTGCATGTTTCCAAGTCAGCAAGTTCTGCATTTTCTCTTTACAAGCTAAAGTAGTGAGGGAAGTCACTGGCATTGCTTTTGGGGAAGTTATTAATTGTGCTTTTCACTAAAAGCATTGAAATGTATCACTTAGTAATTTTCAAGAAATGCCTTCAATATACAAATGGGATTTTGAATCCATGCTAGAGTACCAAGAGTAGAAACCCATTTATCTTACCTAAGCTGAGCATGATCCAGAACTAGCAAAATCTCTAAACAGTTAGCTGTTCCTTATTGAATATAAAGTTTGCACTAAAACGCCTATTATTATCCATTACAGTATTATTTATTAAGCATTATTCCAATTATTCCTATAACTGTTACTGTAACTAGGTGCTCTTCCTGATACTATTACTACTATTACTAATAATACCAATAATACAATTTACATTTCAATGAGCTGCTAATAATTGGGTACAAAATGATTACCAAATTTGTCAAGAATATTTTGTCTGACTTTTTAAAAATCTATAAGCGAATATAGTTTAATATGAAACTATAGTTGGTAATCTTTACCTGCCATGTTTGCCCTCTAAAATAATATTTGTGTAATATAGTTCTTCCTTAGGGGCAATAGAGGTACAGACAGAAAGCGGCACTTCTTTAATTGAGGGAATTAATCTGATATCAGTTACTTCCCAAAAACGATGATTTCAGAGAAAGATTGCATTCATTAATTCGTTCTTAGTTACATAATTACATGGATTCCAAAATGGGCATATTGGCTTAGCAGCTAAAGAGCCATTGTCAGTTAGAAATCTGACAGCCCGGGTTCAAGAGTCGGGCGACCCCTAGAAGCAAGCACAATTGGACAAGGGAAACCTTTACCTTACATAGATTCCATCTTTCCCTAAAAAACTGCTCACCACACTCTTGGGTAACTTTTTATTAAACCTCCCAAAAACTATGCAGTGGGCTGCGGTGGATTGAGAGAACATGACCAGCCTACAATCACTAAGAAAATCCATGATGGTTCAAAGACCTAAACAGAGGTCTCTCCAATATCATCCCTATTAAGAGTATCCACAGGGTGTGGTCAAAAAGGTAAGACGGGTGGTACAACTGACATAAAAATGGATGGAGGTTTGGGCACCCCATCAAAGACATATCTTTTTTTTAACCACAGCCGTGAGTGCCACACTCTAATTTGTCTCTCCAGTGTGTCAACTTGTACAAAATTCCCATTTCTCCTCCAACAGCTGCTCTTATTTATTTGATTGCTTCTTTTATTTCAGTATCTATGCCACCCCTTTCCCACAGAGCATCAATATAGTGATCAGTTTTCTATACAATATAAAGGATGAAAAGGTGATTTAAAAAACTAAAATTATGAGCTGTTGAACTCAAAACATTTGCCAATTCAAATCTGAAAATAAGTATCTCTTTCTCATTTATTCAGCATTCATGTGAGCGGCAAAACCATGTTTTAAAGCACCTCAAATTCTTTTTAATATCCAACATGTTAAAGCAACTTCATTTTTTTCCCGTACATAAAATTAACAAGGTAAAATGACACCAATCCTGAAAACATTTTCTTAAAAATAAGATATGTAATTCAACAGATACATGTTCATAATTGACTGTCTGAGGTTATTGTGAGCAGTTCATCTGACAGACAACTATGATTTCATAACACATTGTGCTTTTCAGTGAAATCAGTTTATACACCAAAAGGTTGCCCTACACAGTGATTATGAATAGAGAAATCAAGGACATTCATGGATATATATTTCAATGGGCTTCATATGAAATATAATATGCATTTGTGTTAGAGAGTTAAGAGTTCCGTTCCGTGCTTGCTTGTAAGACTTGCTGAAACGAAAGGGGGTGACTTTACAGGCATCATTTCATACAATTACACAAAAGCAGTTCATTCAACAATTTGGGGTATAAAGGGGAACACAGGTAACTGTTTGAAGCCAATGCCAATGGCATAAATAGCACACCCTGAATTTCCCAACATTCCCACAATTAAAAGTATCATATCTACGGAGAACTATGATCAAACTGCACAAATGTAAAAAAAAATAGAATGCATTGCTTGATGAACCATCTTTACAGGTATAAACAGCAGACACTTTTCTGTTAAATAAGCAAATAGGTCCATGTGAAATTATTAACAAAATCTGTCCTAAGGCATGTTCCCATCAATAGAGATAAAATGCATTTAGTGCCAACTTTTCCCATTCCCTTTATTCAAAGCCTATATATTGATGGTTTTTTTCTTTAGATTTGTCTGATCCATTTCCCATCACTGTCATTTAGACTCAGTAGTCGATTCAGATTGCCTCAAAGCATTTAGAAAATATGGCATGCAACTGTCTCAAATATATCAATAATAGCTCTGTACATTTAAGCAAGGTTAGGACTGCAAATTCTGTTCTATTGAAAACAATGCTGTGATGACTTATGCATTGTTGGCCAGTCCATTTGCATATCTGATTTTCTGACAAAAGGAAGCTATATGAGCACAAGTGAATTTAAGAATATGGATCAATATAAAAGTTAGTGAAACTTAAACATGGATTTAGATATGGTTATAATTAGTCCGAAGACTAAGGAAATATAATTATGGGACAACATACACTATAGAATCAAAAGGAAGGGAAAAAAGGAAAAGGAAATAATTCATTTTCTACTTTTAAATAGTAGAGAATTGGATCTCAAATAATTTTGATTATTTTTATATAATTTTATGTAATTATAATAGAATTATGGTATGTATAGTTGTTCTGGACATATTTGCAGCAGCTAAGGACAGAGAAATTCTTTGATTTCTGCAATAATTTTAATGTACAGAAATTTAAAGTATGTTTGTCCAATATTTGCCATGACATCTGCTATTCAAAATAAATGTGTTAGTGAAAATAAAAACTTACATGTATTGTCTATACATGTCTATACATGCTATATAGACCAGCAAAGTATTTGCAGCATGTATGTATGTGTGTGCGTGTGCGTGTGTATGTGTGTGTGTGTTTGTGTGTGTATATATATGTATATATTGTGTCACAAGCCCGGGTATGCCCAAATATAGGAGGGAGCATACTGCTTCCCTTTTCTGTCTATCGGCTCACCCTATATATATATATATATATATATATATATATATATGTATGTATGTATGTATGTATGTATGTATGTATGTATGTATGTATGTATGTCTGTCTGTCTGTCTGTCTGTCTGTCTGTCTGTCTGTCTGTCTGTCTGTCTGTCTGTCTGTGTACGTACGTACATATACATATACATATACATATACATATACATATACATATACATATACATATACACACACACATACATACATACGTGTGTGTGTGTGTGTGTGTGTGTTGTATTTGTGCTGATAGATAAATAAATAAATAAAGTAGTGAGTTCCCTCCCATATTTGGGCATACCAGGGGTTGTAACACAAATACATATATATTTATCAGCACAAATACAACACACACACACACACACACACACACACACACATATATGCAGACTATTTTCTTGGATAGATAGATAGATAGATAGATAGATAGATAGATAGATAGATAGATAGATGATAGATAGATAGATATTCAAGAAAATAATCTGCAGATTGCATTTAATTAGAGAAAACTGATTTGCAAAAATGGTATATAATGCTTGGAAAAAGCACATACTGTAAATACTTTAACTTGTGGCTTAAACTTTTTTTAAAAAAAAACTAAAGATGTACTAGCATGGGAGACTTCAATTTAATGAATGAAGGGGAAAATGAATCAGGGGAAAAAATAAAATAAGATAAAATTCTCCCATTTCTAATAATGGCCACAGGATGCAAATATGGGCCCTATAACTAAAGTCCACCTTATGATAGTTCAGCTTCCCTAATTTCTAGCTTTTTCAGTTTGACATGTAAGGGAATTCTAAGCAATTTCACGTTTTTCCTTCCTTTATTTAGAAACATCCACATTTATTAGTGGACCTTCCAAATTTGGGGAAGCTTTTAAGAGCCTGCATGAGTAGACAACAGGCAGCCTCCAACCCAATATTTGGAGTCCCTTCTAAATATAATTACTGAAAATTTGTGGCATATTATAAGGTGAGAAATACATAGAAATTGTAGCATAGAGCCTAAAATAGAATAACATCATTTATCTGAAAAAGGAAAACATCACCTCATCTAAAACAATACTATATCCCTGAAATGTTCATATAATGAAAAATGATAAAGATGTTTTGTGTGCTTACACAGACACACAGACACACATGCATATACATAGGTAAACGGCATTTTCTGGATCATGCTATATTGCTACTTATCCATGTATATTTCCCTATTTTAGCACCATGACACTGTAAGGAAAAATAAACCCTACAAATATTTTAGATATAATCCAGGCCATGAATATAAAAAGAGGCAATAATGTAATGGTTCTTATATTCTAGATAGATACACGAGTTTCATCATCATATATCAGTGCAATGTTACTAACATATATGCATATATAAAAGAAAGTTAACTTTCTATTTTATAAAAATTATTTTTTTAGCAATTTGCCAAGGGCATTTGCACCTTTGCCATAATGGAGAAAAGCAAAAAAAAAATGTATCTATAGCTAGATAAAAATGGAAGAAAAGTATAAAATCCAGTATTTCAAGTTGGGATCTTTAGCCTTTGACTAAATATAGAATTCGGTGTTTGAACTTCAAGTATGGCACTTGTCGTAGTAAGGGCAAATAGGCTTTGTTTTTTCACAGTTAGTGATCCATTCTATTCCTTTGGTATATGTAATTTTAAAATCCAGGTAATTACTTCAACTAGCTGAATTTTAAATCACTACATCTTCCTCACCCGCATAGTGTGGAACTGTGTTTTTTTTTTTTACAAATCTATTTCATAAATTTGATGGGCCACAATTAGCTGTATGACAATTAAAATTATATTGACCACAGTATGTTCATTATTATTATTATTATTATTGTACCAAAAATGATGATAGAAAAATAAATGCTAAGCATGCACAGTATTTAACTGCATAATGCCAAAAGAGGGTGTGATGTTAGGTACCCACAAGATGAGGTTTGGGGGTGATCAGTACTGGCAGTTTTGCAATCATGTGCTTAGAGAGTAGGAATCTCTCCCTTCCCTTCCCCCCACCCTCATCCCAACTTTTGTAGAAATGCTTCCCATCATCCTTCTCTTTTGACAATAACATCCTGGGCATGTTTTCCATCAGTCATACAAATGGAGTGATACTAATCATGGCCAAAATATTGTGCTCTTCAACAAACAGCATTGGATCCTGGGGGGAGGGGAGGGGAAGGGAAGAGAGAGCAGGGCAGAAGTAATGGAGCTGTAAGGCCAGATTGCAGGTGTTGACCCACTGTGTCTTTATCCATCTTTACCATTGTTGTTGTTGTCGTTGTTGTTATGAGCACTCAGGTTTGAATCTGGTCTAGAAAGTGCACAGAGAATACTTTAACGGCTTTCTTGGTGGTTGTAGGAAAACAGTTGTTTAAGCAATGTTCCTTCCCTAATTCAAATGGCAGCTGGCCAAGATACACAGCAAAGCTTTCTGGTTCTGCCAGTCTCACACATAAGCAGAGTCACTAGACTGAGTCCTGCCAAAGTTGGGCACACTCATGCGTGGCAGATCCTTGTTCCTGATTTCATATATTGATTTCCGTTTAGCTTGTGCTCCCCTCACAGCCATTTTGATCTTTCTCCAACCTAAGTGGTTCAGTTCGGCTAAGTTGAGCACCACACAAATGCCACTCACGGCAAACATGAAGACCAAGAAAACTGTCTTCTCGGTGGGCCTGGAAACATAGCATTCGACTTCCTTAATGCAGGGATATCTGTCACATTCGTACATGGAAGGGACATTGAATCCATACAGAAAATATTGTCCAACCAGGAACCCAATCTCCAGGGCATTTCTGAAGACCACCTGAATGATATAAAATCTAGAGATGCCTTCTTGGCGCCTCATCTTTGACTTTGAGGTTCTTATGGCTGGATTGGGAATTTCCTTCACTTCCAAGCAATCAGGTTCTGCTTCCTTGGTGGAGTTTTCAGTGTTTTGCAGCACCCCATTGACAATGGTGTTCTTGATTTTCTTACTGTCATCCCGCTTCATGGAATCCTGATCTCGATCTAAGGCGAGGAAAACAGTAGAATACCTCATTTCCCTCTGCTTGGCAGACTGATGAACTGAGTACGTTATAAAACAGAGACTAGGAGTGCACACCATGATGATTTGAAATACCCAGTATCTAATGTGAGAAATAGGAAATGCTTGGTCATAACATGCCTGGTTGCAGCCTGGCTGCAAGGTGTTGCACACAAACATAGTCTGCTCATCATCATACACAGTTTCACCTACAATCGCCACAATAAGAATCCTGAAGATCACCACCACGGTCAGCAGAATCCTATAAAACAAAGGTTGGGTGAATGCACATGCATAGGGTTGCCGTGGAATTTAAAACAATAACAACAACACAAAATTCATTGGGCATTGTCTAAATTGTCATATAGTGACTAAGGACCAAGGAGGCCTTCACTCTCAGTCATAAAAGCTTAGTGAATGGCCCTGGGCTAGTTTGGTCCTCCCAGCCTATTTCACTCTTTCAAGAGTAAAATATAATGGAGAAGAAGATGGTATGTGCACTGCTTTCAGTTTCTGGATGAAAACTTGAGTATACACCTAATAAATGCATTAAAAATATTTGAGGACCTAACCGTAATGCTGTGAACATTGATGCATTTATTATAATTGTTTATGTTGTTTGGTTTTGCTTTTTTAACTGTTTCCTTGGCCACTTTTTAATAATAGTAATAATATATGCACATTTATTAAAAATCATTCATCCGTGCAATTCCTACGTTTTTTGAATAGAATGAATGAAATGATTTCCTGGCTGCTTTCATTGCAGTTAAACGGAACTGTCCAGTGCTGAATTTGTATGGCACTCACCCACAGAGAACTTCATAGCCTTTGTTGAATGGCTTGATTTTATGAAACAATTGACTTCTCTCTAGGGACATTTACAGTAAGTTAAAAAAAACTGCTCCTCAGACTATGAGAGTACACCAAGCTTAATTCTACTAGCAAAGGACAAAGTCTATAACAACAGTCACTTGAGAAGCATTTTCTCCCTCCCCTTCCCCTTCCTGAGACTCTGCTGCGGTACAACAGAAGTTGATCAATTAAAAAAGAAGGTGAAATGAAAACCAGCAGTGCATCTCCCATTTTCCTTTGGTTTGCAATATATTGGTCAACCATTACAAATTGTAACTGAGAAGAGAGGCAAATCAGAAGTAAGGAGGCTGCTTGCCCTTACTTTACCCTTGTTGCTATTATTACTATTATTTGCACACTGCAATCACCAGCTAGATTAGAGATTACTCTTGGGACTTAAAAATAAATAAATCTACCCAAAAATATATCCCATCCGTATTTTTTCAATTAAATATTAATTCAAGAATCTTTGTTGATGAGCACATGAATGGGAGCAAAAACTGAGGAGTAGATTGTACAGAACTTAAAAGTCTCCCCTGAATTCTGCAATAAAATACAGAAATAAAGGCATGTGAGAAGCGGGAAATGACAGTCCTGTGCAGCAGCAAGCAAGTTTATTGAACGAATATTTGAGGACAAGGAAGGAGGGAAAGAAGGGTCAGTCAAGGTGTCCCGTTCAGGCTTCAGCCCTGCAGCTCCCCTTCCTCGGGGGAACAAAAACCCAACAACAACAATCCCTTACAGACTTTTCTTCCAAATTCCTGTCTTCCGAATTGGAGAAACGACGGCCAAGCAGGCACTTCCGAGATGAATTTACAGCCTCCACCGCAGCTTTGCTGAAAATCAGCAGATCAAGCGGGCAGAGGGAACTCCGGAGAAGGGAAGGGAAGGGGGGAAGAAGACCCCAAACTGGCCGGATGGGAGCCTGTGGATCGGGCTTACCTCCCTATCATAGTAGAGTGCTGCTGGACAGCGGCTTCGAGGAGTCTCTCTAGGATGGTCCATTCCCCCATCGCGGTTCATCCGGAGGCGAAAGCTCGGCGGCGGCACCAGCGACCGCACCAGAGCGGCCGAGAAGCACCAGCCTGAGCGGGGCCTCGTTGTCCTGCGAATAGAAGCCCCGACCCCCGGGGGGCGGGCTGCTTGCAAGGCAGGGCGGCGGCTCCGGGGAGCCAGCTTAGGCGGCGATAGCCTTCCGTGTCTCTCTGCCTGCCTCCCCGCCGCCTTTAAGTAGGCTCTGCTTGCGTCACGGCCAGGTTGGAGGGGAGCAACTAAGCGGCGGCGCCACAAGCTGCAAGGGATCGCCGCCTCCCCCGCCGCCAGGCTGCCAAAGGTTCCGGCGCCAAGGGGCAACTCCAGCGAGCCCCGCCGCAGTTGGGTGGGCGCGATCTGGTCCCCCTCTCCGCCGAGGTGTTCCTTTGCCGAGGGGCCGCCCGGCAATCCAGGCAGGTAAGGGCGAGATCGGAGGTCCCCCAGCCCGTTAGCATCCTCGCGGCTAGATCCATTTGCCTCGAGTCTTTCTGGCTGGGCCTTCGGCAGGCTCTTGTGAAGAGAAGGGCCTTTCCTTGCCCCGAGCTAGGCGGGTCTGGGTGAGAAAGGAGGAACGAGAGTGCCGGGCGTGCTGGAGACCAACAGTGGGGAGAATAGTGACACAGAATCAGATTACTTCTTCCGAACCTACACTCAACGCCCGTTTGATCCGGTCCTCGGGCAGAAAGGTTCAGTGAAGATGAACAGAGTAGGTCGCCAAGGCAGCTCCTGCTTTGAAGAGAAATTGCACTTGTTTGAGAAATGCCTTTGTGGTAGGTTAATCCTTCCCTAAGAAGGCACCCTTTCCCAGTTGTTTATTTCACTTCACCTGTCCTCAGAGCTTTCAAGGTAAGACAAGGAGACCTTAAGATAGGATTAGTAGGGGGGAAAGGGCCAGTATAAGCAATTGGACCCAGTTGCATATTTTAGCACTCTTGGCAACTGCTGACCCATCTGCACCACTGGGAGGGGGGGGGATGGGCAGAAAAGATTATCAATTCCTTTCTGTGGTGTGTGTGAGAGAGAGTGGGGGAGGGGTGTTCTTAAGACACCCATCTAATCAAATGGTGTTCTTATCAAAGCGGCTTGTTTCACGTGCCACGCATTATGTCACTTTCTTCGAAATGTGATGGTCATCCTGCTGGGTTTGGGACTTTGCCATGAATTTGCTACCAAGCTCCTGGAGGAAACTCCTGAGATACCACTGGGTTCACAAGCGTCCACAGAAGGGGTCAAAATGATGTCAGAATGGAAGCTGCATCTCCCCATTTTTGGAGCTTTGTCTCCTTTTCATATGCATTCTATACCCAGCCAAGGGAGAAAACATGTATGGTTGCATCAACAGCATGTGGCCAAGCAACTCTCCAAAACTGGGAACCAGCCCAGAAGCACCATGAAGTGGCTTGTAATGTCATCTTCTAAAATCAAGATTTCTAAGACATTACAAAATTGGGGGAGCTGTATTTCTAGGGCAGCACATCTCCTCTGGGTGCACATTTTTAAAATTTTTGCTTAAATTGTAACACACGGATTTCAAAACAGTTTTTGCAAATGTGTGTATCAGTACCAATAAGAGAGTCGAGGCAAGCTGTAACGTCTACTGTGTCAACACTCAGCGGCAAACCCGAGTGTGATGCTGAGAAATGTATGAACTCAACCAATGAGTCATTGCTCAATGTCCTGTTTCACAGTTCAAGCTGGCACTTTGCTCTGTCTTCCTTACTGAATGTACATATAGTTCTGACAGCACAAAAATGAAGCCATGGATGCAGCTGCAGTAAGCACAAGGGAACCAGGCAAATCTGTCTTGGCTGCATGATATGTGGCATTTCTGTCTAATTCTTGACTTTGGATATTAAACATGACCTGGCATTGTAATTTCACGGCTCTGGGTTTTAATGTACACTAATTATACAGCAACATGGATAACCATCAAAATGCCATGGGCACCAAGCTAGATGGTATAAATATCCCAGAGGAGAATTACCCTGTAGCTTTGAAGAAGGAAGCATGCAGAAAGTTGCTTAGCAGTTTTCTAGTTGGCTGCCCTTGCATTTCAGTGAATGTGGCTGAATGTCTTCTGATGACAATCCTGAAAGATAAACTGCAGAGGTGAAGAAATAAATCAGAAGCAGACCTGTTTTATGTCAACTGCAGTCAACTCCTTTCTACACTGAAGATGTTATACTATAATAATTTTCTGAATCTCTTTTTAATTAGGGAGAAAAATGAAACAAAACTGTTTCAGCTCCCTAGGAACTGTCATTTGTAGCTGCATACCCATTGTTGCAAACAATTAAGATTTTGTATCTCATATAATTAAAGAATATAAAAGCATAGCTTTCAGTACTAAAATAATATACTTAACAGCTGCCTGGAAGTAATATTCAGCACGCTGAAGTATATTACACAATATTTCAGACTGATAATTTTCAAATAGAAAAGCATACTGGGAAAAAAGAGGCCACATATAATCTGCTGCCACTGGACACTGTTGTGGGGCAAGTCATGAACAATACTAATTATTTGCAGTAGGACCATGCTTCATATAAACTACTTTTCAAAATGCAGGTATGACCACAATGGAGCTCAAAATTTCAATTGCTCCGCAAGACAATTGTTAAATGAGTTTTGCCCCATTTTATGACCTTTCTTGCCACAGTTGTTAAGGGAATCGCTGCAGTTGTTAAATTAAGAACATGGTTGCTAAATGAATCTGGCTTCCCCGTTAATTTTGCTTGCATAAGTTGATCACATGATCTGGGACACTGAAACCATCATAAATGCATGCCAGTTGCCAAGTGTTCAAATTTTGATCATGTGACCATGAGGATGCTGCAATGGTCATAAGTGTGAAAAACGGTCATAAGTCACTTTTTTCAGTGCCATCTAACTTTGAACAGTCACTAAACAAAAACTAAGGACTACCTGTAAAAGATGGGTTCCCAAACACTATATATCTACCATCTGCAGATCATCTATAGATCACACATGATGAGGATTCATACCTACTCTGTTTTAGAATAGGCATTGCTATGCTAATCCCACTTCCACTGCTATCGTTTTATCCCTGAATTATGAACAAATTGTTTTCATTCTCTTAGGAATACAATGCACAAAAAAATAGAGCTAAAGTGAAACACTTTGCAAATTGCTGAATTTAAAGTCACAGCCTGGAAATAAGAATGAGACATGGAGCAAAAGAAAGCATCTCTAAGGTCTTTTGGAGGATTGATGAATGTATAGCCCAAAGTTTTTCAGACTGCTGCTCAGACTCTGTCCTTGGTTGAATTGAACATTTTTGTTACTGCAGTTGCCCTATTTCTTATTTACCACACTACAAAATTAATGTTGATGTTATTTTCTATAGTTTACAAGGAATTAGTACTTAATAAAGTACTGCAATGGTTTTGGCAAAGTCTAGCAAGCAGTCGTTTTTTAAAAAAGGGAAAAGCTAATTCATTAAAAAAAACATAAAATGTTATTTAATATCTACATGAAGCAATTAAGTGATACTATTCAGTGGCTGAAGTATGAAACATCAATGAGCAGAGGGCACCCAGGTGTATGTCTGTGTCCCAATTAGATATGAATAATGGTAGAAGTCTTAATGCTGTGTCATGGGGTTTTAAAGACCTGGATCTATACCAACAATGAGATTTAAATAAATAAAAAAGAAAGAAATGGTTATTATTTCTTAAGCATCATTGCCCAGGGATTGCCCAGTTGAGGATTCCTTTCATGTCCCTGTTAAATGCCCACTTTAACTTAACTTTAATTTTATTTAATTTATAAACCGCGCCCTCTCCCAGAAGGGACTCGGGGCGGTGTACAGTGATATTAAAACACAGTATAAATACATAAATATAAATAAATATAGATGGAGGAGGTGACATATAAACTGTACAATAATAGTTAAAATTAAAAATTGGAGATACATTAAAAACTACCCCTAAAAAAGCTACCCCAGAATAAAATGTTTGCCAGGAGGTTAAAAATGGAACTATAAATGGGCCAGGCCAGCTAATTGGAACAGGTGGGTCTTGAGTTTCTGTCGGAAGGAGCGGAGGTCGGTAGTGGTTCTGATATCGGGGGGGAGGTCATTCCAGAGGGTTGGGCCCATCACAGAGAAGGCTCTACTCCTGGGCGCCGCCCGTTGGCATTGCTTAGTGGACGGCACCCGGAGGAGTCCCTCTCTGTGGGAGCGAATTGGTCGCAGGGATGTATGAGGTAAAATGCGATCCCGCAGGTAACTAGGTCCTGTGCCATGGAGTGCTTTAAAGATGGTAATCAACACCTTGAAACGCACCCGAAAAACCACAGGCAGCCAGTGCAGCTCGCGCAGGAGAGGTGTTATGTGGGAGTACCTGGTACTCCCCATGATAGCCCGCGCGGCCGCATTCTGAACCAGCTGTAGTCTTCGGGTGCATCTCAAGGGGAGCCCCACGTAGAGAGCGTTGCAGTAGTCCAGACGGGACATCACCAGCGCATGAGTGACTGTGCGTAGGGCGTCCCGGTCCAATAGGGGGCGCAATTGGCGCACCAGGCGAACCTGGTGGAACGCCCCCCTTGCCACGGCTGCCACATGGTCATCCATCGACAGCCGGGCATCTAGGAGGACGCCCAGATTGTGCACCCGCTCCACGGGGGGCAGTTGCTCGCCCCCTATGGCCAGCAATGGAATCCACTGGTTGAACCGGGGCGCCGGTAGCCACAGCCACTCCGTCTTGGAGGGGTTGAGTTTGAGTCTGTTGTCCCCCATCCAGACCCGAACGGCTTCCAAGCACCGGGACATCATTTCGACGGCCTCATTGGGGTGGTTTGGGGTGGAGATGTACAGCTGTGTATCATCAGCGTACAGGTGGTACCCGACCCCAAAACCACGGATGATCTCACCTAGCGGCTTCACATATGTGTTGAACAGGAGGGGCGAGAGGACCGACCCCTGTGGCACCCCACAAGTGAGCGACCTCAGGGTCGACCTCTGCTCCCCTGCCAACACACATTGCGTCCGGTCGGAGAGGTAGGAGCAGAACCACCGTAAAACGGTGCCCCCTACTCCCATCCCCTCCAGCCGGTGCAATAGGATACCATGGTCGATGGTATCAAAAGCCGCTGATAGGTCTAATAGGACCAGGATAGAGGAACAACCCCTATCTCTGGCCCGCCAGAGTATACCTATTTATCTGACTGACATTAACTCTAGATAGGGTTTTGTGCCCACAGAATAAACTGATCTATAATCTTGGGTTTTCTTAGACCAGAGGTCAGCAACCTGTGGCTCTGGAGCCGCATGTGGCTCTTTCATCCCTCTGCTGTGGCTCCCTGTCGACGGTCAGCACCACAATTGATAGGGCTTTCAGTTAGGACAGGTAGAGGAAAAAGAATGCCATGCTAGGAGGAGACTCTATGGTAGGGGAACCGGACTTCTTGTCAGCTCCAGAATTGAACAGGGGACTTCTACTTAGGACCTTTGTGGCTCTTTGAGTGTTTAGGTTGCCGACCCCTGTCTTAGACCAACAGCTTTTGCTGAAACAATACATGGAAACTGCATCAAGGACAGCCTTTGAATACTTTTGACTTCTGTGTCATTAAAGCTATTCCTAGTGCATTCTTCCATGCCTTTTCATGTCTTGAGTGGTCTATTGTAAATGTATTATGGGACATGCCCTTGAAGATCACCAGGAAACCTCAGCGGGTAGAAAATGCAACTTCCTGTAGAGTAATGACAATGCAGATATACGCTGTAACAGGATCTGCATTATTTCTGCTTCTTTATGGCCGCAGGTCAAGGTGCTAATAAGTTATAAACCATTAAAACTCTCCTAACTTTTAGCTGTGCAAAACAGTGCATCCCACGGTAATGATTTTGAAACCAAGATACTTCAAATGAGTTAGTTTATAGAATGTGTTGAAAATTTGGAACTCATGACTCCTGTGGAATTGAAATTGGGCATATTTTATAAAACATTTTATAACATAATACAAAATGTCACAAAACATTTCCTGTGCTCAATTGCTGCTATTTTGCTGTGCTGTAAAGTTCAACATGGGCTATTTTCAAGGCAGATACATCTCTGAATAGTTCCCTGATATATATTTTTTGAAAAGTTTCCACTGAAAGGACTACGTTAGTTCTGCCATTGTTGAAGGCATTGAGGAATCTGCTAATTCATATCTCTGAAATGATGACCTGACAGATCATGGGATGTCTAGTAATCTTATAAAGCTATACAAGCCTTCGACTAAGGAGTCTGAGAGATTATTTGCTGTGAGAAAACGTGCCCACCAAGTAGTGCTGGTAGACATTGCATAAGAAGAGTCCTGCTTTCCATGAACTACTGTGGAGGAAACATTCTTTGCCACAGTTCCTTCCTGTGAAATCATCACCCACAATCTTGTTAACATACAGAAAGCTTATTCACATATGGGTGTTTAAGTGGGCATTTATGGATTGAAAGATCTGGTGAAATATGCATGCGTGTGGGTGATACTTCTTCCTGTTTTATTGCTATTGTGCCATTGAGTTTGTTGTGATACACAATATGTATGTGTAGTAAGTTTTATAAAAATTATACAGTATATATATATATATATATATATATATATATATATATATATATATATATATGTAGTCATATTTACCATGCTATTAAAACCTTCCCTACGTAAAGGAAATACTGTACATCCCTGTGCATATCAAATCTGCTTATGCAGTACCCTTGCAAATAAAATCAAATAAAATCAAACCTTTATTGTCAATGCACAACATGTGTACAATGAAATTGAAGGAGCCTCCCTTGGTGCAGTCCTCCTCGAAACACAAAATACATCTCAATAGCTCAATAAATGAAAGAAATAGAATCCCTAAACCCAAATAAGTAATAATTAAAACACATTCCCATATCCCTATATGTATGTAACATTATATTATATTATAACAGTATGAACATGTTGCACGTTGAGCTGGCTCTGCAAGTCTATCATATTAAAACTAATTGTGGTGTTATGTTGCGTTCAGAAGTCTGACAGCCCATGGATAGAAGCTATTTTTCAGCCTATTTGTCCGGCTGGCTATGCTTCTATAGTACATCTCCTGCCCGATGGTAGGAGAGTAAAGAAGTGCTGACTAGGGTGTGAATCATCCCTGAGGATTTTCCTCACTCTGTTGGGGAAGGGGGTCCTGGTGATTTCATCCAGTGATATTAGGGGGCAGCCCATAATTTTTGTGCTGTGCTCATCACCCTCTGTAATGCCTTTCTGTTCATGGTTGTCAAGCCAATTTATCTTACCGTAACACAATATGTGTTACTGGTCTATTGTAGACCAGTAAAAGGAAGTCATCAGTCATTGTTCCACCTGATTTTTTCACAAGACCCTAAGGAAATGAAGTCTCTGTTGAGCCTTCCTGACCACCTGGATTGTGTCATTTTTTCCAGGTTTGATCTCGGCTAAGGTGGACTCCCAGAAATTTAAAAGAGCAGACCCTCTCCACACAGCCCCCCCCTCCTTGATGTAGAGTGGGGCAGGTTCCTCTCTCTGCTTCCAGAAGTCTAACACCATCTCCTTTGTCTTGCTAGTGTTTGGATGCAAGTTGTTTTCTGAGCACCATGTGGATAACACCATGTGGATAACCACAGGTAACCTGCAAGATATGTCCTATGTTCTGGTTTTAATATAGAGAGTGGCATTTATTTCATTATTAAACAAGGACAACTCAGAAATGATAGGTCAAGTTGACTAGGGGCCCTTCTCCACATACATCTAAACATGTTGTGTTCTCTAAGTCTTAAATCATCCTTAGCAATACATTAATTAGTGTAGAAATGTCTTCCTAATTTTGACACTGTCCAAAGACAGTCTCAAAGTGTATAAATTACATTTGGCTTGTTACCTATTAGCTTAAATTGAAGTCATGTGACTTGAAACCAAGGCAATAAAATCAGGGAAAGGATTATCAGTGGAGGTCAGCCAATTTTATGCCAGTATAGTTTTGCCAATTCAAAGATAAGTGAACAACACCAATTCAGCAGTGAAAAAAAGCCCCAAGAGATGCAACTCATTTGTGATTCTCTTACAGCTGAACTTCAGCTGAAGATGCCTCATGATGCCTCAACTAAAGATTTACAATACAATTCATGGTTTTCCAAAGCCACTGATATATATTCTTTCCCCAAAAATGAATGCTTTTGATTTTCTGAGAAAGGGTTTCTTCCCAATTATTATGTTTGAATGCTTACTTTTTGAAATGACAAGAAAGGTTGTGGCAGGGGTAGGCAACGTATGGCATGGCAGATGTTGCTGAAGTACAATTCCCAGGAAGTGTGCCAAATAGTGAAGGAGTTGTAGTTCAATCACCTTTGCCAGGCCATAAGTTCCAAACGCATTACTTAAGAACCTCAAAATATGTATGTACAACATAAAGTCCAGGTAAGACAAGATGATTATGTGTAATGAGAAAGAATCTATTGCTTATCCAATATTTATCTGATATTATCACCTTGCCCATATCAAAAGGAAAAGAACACTGCCGATCCAGCAGTCAGAGAAATAAATTAAGAACCTCCAAAAAAGCATGAATTTGGAGGAAGCTGAGGTTGTGATTAGGACATACATATTTTTATGAGGTCAAAGGATTTGTTTTCTTTTGTCACCAGCTTCCAGTGATTCTGTGTTTCAATTTAATTTTAACTCCTGACGCTGACATGTGAAAGGAAGAAAGTGTACAAATATATATGTAGTTCTTTTAAGGTGAATAATTGCATTTAGCCAGTGTTGCTCATCTTTATGCTTGTAAATAGCACTTGTAAGTGCGAGACATGAAGTGTTTTGATGAACAAGTGCAAGTTCTAAAACTAAGGCTATTAGTGCTTGGTTTAATCCACAGCAGCTAAAAAAACTAGCTGCTGAAATGAAAACACCCATCAAGATCTCACAGCTATCTGCTTTGCTGTGTTTTTCAGTTTGTGCCTGTGTGAGCATTGATGATTTTATCAGATAAGATATTTTATTCATAAAATCATACGAGCACACCTTTTTTTATGCCTACACGTTATAACTTATTGCAGGAGGTGCGCAAAATTTGCCCTCTTTGTAATTTATTTTCATTGCTGAAACTGAGTTGATCATTCAAAACAGAACTGTCAACTATTTTAATCTTTGCAGCGTCAGAGGTGTTAAATAACTTGGCTATAAAACCACCCAAGATAATATTTAAGATAAAATTTGAATATCGAAATAAATCAAATTCTTCTGCTTTAGCATTTTTGAATTAGCATTGGCTACTAAGGTACCTAGGAAGTGCAAGGGGAAAGATGACAGGAATTAGAAAACAGTTTGGCAATGGCAGGCACCTGAGATGAACTTTGAATACAGATGCTATACTTACTGGCTTTCTTAAACATACGGCACAATGGAGGAATTATCTTTATTGATCAGATAGCTAGTTATATACTTTGCTAAAATGCTATTTAATGATAAGGAGGAAAAAACCCCACTTCTCAGGCTTTTGTTTAAGATCAAATGTAGTAAGAAAAAATGGAGTAGTGAAAGAATACCATGGGGTGAGGTTCTACTAAATATATCTTCCTTTTACTATATAATAATGTTATTAAACATTACAGTTAAACAGATAAAATCTAATAAAAACTCCCAAAACTAATTGAAAGGGAGGGGAGAAATTGTATAAAGAGGAAATATAAAAAAATAGAAAAGAAAAAATAAAGATACAGCATAGAAAAAGAAGAAAATATATAAAAAGGTAACTTCTTCCTTCCTCAAAAGAAATATAAACATTTTTGACAATTTATACCTTTTCTTAAAATACAGCAAATGATCTCTTTATCCCAGATCTCATTTCTTATCTATAAACAGATCCTTAAAACCTTGTCATTCAGACTTGGTCTGTAAAAGTCCAATAAGAGTTACCAGAAATAACAACATATCTATTTTAAACTTGATCAAATTACACCCACTTTATATTCCTAACTTTTAATAAATTTAATCGTTAATCCCTTTAAATAGTGTCCCACAACTTGCGTTCATTTCATTTCTTTCTTTGTCTATTTTCACAAAATCTTTCAAAATTAACAGATCTCTTTTATAAATTCAATATAAAAGTTATCCAAGTCACTTTTTTGTTTTGCTATTTTAATTATTAAGATATCAATCAGTTTCATTTGGATATCTTTTTCTCTATTGTTCTTGTCACTTTTCAATCAACTTTTAGCTCAGTCTCAGCCTTGTCTGGTAAACTATGTTCCTCTTCCAAAACATATTAAATGCAGTATATCTATAATGGCAGACACTTTAAGATTAAGTTCTAGGTCCATTGCTCACAAATATATTCCATTATGTCTGATGTTAAAGTATTTTGATCCATTCTGGGTTAGTAAATCAACATTAAGTGTTCTTCTCCTTCAATAGTAATCTTTAATCTTGGTTCCCTTTAGTATCCAATATTCAAATTTCCATTCTATCATATTTTCTTTTAAAAATTCAAAACAACTGCATTTTCCCAAGGGAAGAATTCTGGTGATTAATTCCAAAATCCTATTTAAAATCCATCTAGAAATTTAGTCCATTTGTAACTTTCCAAAATCAACATCTAATCACCTTTTTGCTTTTTATTAAAAGAAAAGCTTCAATAAGTGTATTGTTGGAAGACAAAGCACCTGGTTAGGAACAGATCAATAAGTTCTCTAAGTTCTGACATATGATCAATTAAACTAATCAATTAATCAATAATTTGTATTTATTAACAAACCTATACAATGTATAAAATTTAGTTTACTTTATAAATCAATCCCTTTAGGACTGCAAAGTAGAATATTAGAATGCGCTCAGGATTTCCTAATTGATAGAATATTACAAATGAATGGTAACAATATGTTCTGGACCAAAACCTGAGGTGAATGGAAAGGGTAGTCTCACGTCATTCAATAGAATAATAATGATTTTACTCAATTGCTCCAACAGATATGGAGTTAAGATGATATGCAGAGGATTGTTGTGTGTTGGTTAGAAATAGAAAAGCAGATATAGTTATGATTTATTTAAATGAAGCTTTAATTAAATAAAAAGGAGTAAGATTCAAGAGGTGTCCAGTTTTTATTATCCAAGACAGTGGCCATAAAATTTATATAATTATACCCAGTGAAAATATGTTTGGATCTTTATAAATAGTGTTATCAAACTGATATCTAGCTTTTAGTCTGGGGCCACATATTTTGGAAGCATCAGATCTTATTGATGTAAACCTCATCAGCACCTGTTTTGAAGTACTTCAGGAGGTTTTAGTGAAAGTCTGATTAGGAAACTATTGAACTATTGAATATTGAATTATTCAATAAAAGGGCTGCTTTCAGACTCAACCTTCGCTGGATTGTTCTCACTTGTTGTACTTAATAAAGAGCAGTTGTTACCGTTAAGCCTGTGTGTGCCTATCCATTACCTAATCTAACACTACTGCTGAGTTCCTATGGACATAGTAAGGGGTTCCTTGGTGCTCTCTGAGCTTGGTTGTTTTCTTGCAGGCATTTCATTACTCAACTAGGAACATTATCAGAGCTACTATTTAAATCTAGCACTGATGCATATTTATAAAAGGTGTTTTAATGTCCTTAAACATATGTTTAAAATTTATTTCCTGAAGGATTAAAGGTAATTCACCTGGTGAGTTAAATGAAATTTATTGACCAAAAGAGTCTTAATAATTGAAAAGCAGTTAAAAGCCATTTTACAGAAGTGATCGAGAAATGAGGGTGGGTAGAATTTCGTATCTGTAAAGGTATATTACGACTGTGAACTTGGTAGGACCCCTCAACTCTCAGTTCTTCAAAACCTCATGAACTGACTGCAGAAATCAGTTCCTGTAGTTTACTCATGAGGAGCAGCGGTCTGGAGTGCAAGTGGGTGATCTCACAATCTCTCCTTTATTGGAGAGTCTTGGCCAGCCATATATCACCTTCTTGCTGTTGATCTCATCACAATGCCCTCTCTGCTCCTTTGGAGACATTTAGTTGGCCATAAATCTTTATCAGAACCACTAATTATATCTTTGATGCTTGCCAAAAGTTTGTTGTTGGAGCAGAAACTGTTCATTGCCCAATCTCACCCCTTTAAAAGAAAATAAAGCAACAAGATGAAAATAAGATTATTCGGTCTGAAGTAAATTAATACCAAATTGGCACTGGAGAGTCTGCAGACCAATTTGATACATCATTCTTGATACCCTGTGGGTATAGTAGTGCTTTCTCAAAGACTACATTTGAAGGGCAAACAAGGAGCTAAAATGGAATGAATATACCAACAGGAAGAGCTCATGTTAAAGGCGCAGAAGCTTAAAGGCCTAAAAGAGGTAAAACTGCTCATATATTTTTAAAAAATCAACATTTTTTTTCTGACACAGTAAAAAGTATGGAAATGAATTAAAGTAGGGATACATTGTACACAGAAATATTGAAAAGCTGCCTAGGGTTACCTTTTTGGTGAGAGAGGTGGCATATAAATTTAATAAATAAAATAAATACAAATTGCTTTTTGAATCAAATACAATGCTCATCACTTTTTCTTTATTCAAATAATGGAACTTGTTCACATTGCAGGCAATGTTGGCTTCAATTGAGGGCTGTTTATATATTTGGTTACATATGTCTTGGACATTCCTGATGACCTCTCCCCTCTGTTTTCACTACCTTCCAAAAAGTTTTCCCATTATAACCAATGATAATGTGATGCAGCCCACTGAAATTACCAGAGCTGTACTGTGATTGATTTGAAGTGAATCATTGGGAAAAAGAAATGGGTGGGAAAAAACTAAGAATTTGAAATGTTTATATTTTTATTTCTAAATCTGTTGTCCATGGCCCCTGGGAATGGAATTCTGCAATTTAATTATAAAGGAGCAGAAGAAATATAATATTAACCCACACACAACTAAAGCATCAGAATGGAATGTTTTTCTAAAAGACCAATAGGGAATTGCATTATATTTGAATCAAGAATTAGAATATACCAGTATTTCACATCTTCCACGATTCCAGTCTGTCTAATAGCATTTGCTGGAATTAGCAAGATGCATAATCAATTTGTGCAAATCCTGATTCATTTTTTTAAATAAAAAATGTATATATTTATTTACTTTCTTTATGTATCACAAGGGGTAGCTCAGTGGTTAAGACACTGAACTTGTCTATCAATAAGGTCAGCAGTTTGGCAGTTCAAATCCCTAGTGCAGCGTAATGGAGTGAGCTCCGGTTACTTGTCCCAGCTTCTGTTAACCTAGCAGTTCAAAAGCATATAAAAATGCGAGTAGAAAAAATGGGGACCACCTTTGGAAGGTAACAGCATTCCGTGTGCCTTCGGCATTTAGTCATGCCAGCCAGATGACCATGGAGATGTCTTCGGACAGCGCTGGCTCTTCAGCTTTGAAACAGAGATGTGCACTGCCCCCTAGAGATGGGAACGACTAGCACATATGTGCGAGGGGAACATTTACCTTTACCTATGTAACACTGGTTCATGGTAGTTTACATACAATAGACATAACTGCATAAAACTCTACAACGTAAAATTACAATTGAAAGATAATGCAATAAAAACATACACAAATAAGGTGCATAAAACCATATTGGCAATAACAACATCTAATGAAGGTGTGACAAACATTAAAAGTACCCATGAAATAATTTCATTTTGGCAGTTTTCCTTAGCAATGGTAAAAATTGGATCTTCAGGGAAAGTTTCTGCATGATGGGGGCTGCCCTGGATTAATATAAACACTCATTCAAATGAAGAGATTATATTTTAGTATGCTGAACATGATCACTTTACTAAAATTTCTGAATTAGTATTTACAGTAACATTTATATTTGTATTAACATAGAACATTACAAGAAATGCTTAGGAGGGAATTTGGGTTTTTTAAATTAGCCAATCCATTATATTGAAGAAGGTCCTTCTTTCATAAAAAGGTTTCATGAAACTATAAAATTCCTTAAATAAATACATGTATTAAGAAATCAGTCAGCATACAGATATGCAGACAGTATCATATAGGTAAAAGAAAAGCAATAGATAGCAAGAGGATGTTGAACTCATGCGGTGAATCTTCTGGTATCAGGTGGAGAGGCTTGTTCAGAGCAAACTCAATAAACTTAAGGGGCATGCAATTTTAAGGCACTACAGATTTTTTCCCCTTCATTACAAAACTGCTCATAGTAATTGTAGCAGTTCTCTTCATTTTTTATTTCATGACCTCTTGCATTCTGGATTCCTCCCCCCCCCCGCCCCGCTAACCGGTTGGAATCCAGTTCACATCCCATTTGCTCTTCTATGTTTCAACAATCCTTCCCCACCTGATCATGCAATTGCCCACCTCTGTCTATCTGCATTGGCCACCCCACCAGCAAAAATCTTGAATTATGGGAGTTGACATCCATGCACCCTGAAGTTGCTGAGGCCAACAATACTGACTTAGAGCTATGTCTCATATTCCCATTTATCTCCTCGGGCCTCTTCTCATAGCCAAGTTTCCAAATTGAACAATTTCTGTTCTTCTCCCCTGTGCTTGTATTTGGATGCATCTGGCTTTGCACCCCCAGCTCAGTAGCTTTTTAGATCTTTCCTGGTTCTTCTGAGTGTCATTTCTTGCCTTCCTATCCTTTGGGACAGACCACTTCATTTCTAGAGGTTCCGACCATAATTTTTGAACTGACTCCAATCTGTCTCCCAGCAGCTTCCTAATGCCTCCTCTAATCTCTCTTTAAGTTAACATTGCCAGGATCGTATTTCTTCTGTTTCTGACACTACCAATTGCAGACCTATAAAACCTGATCCAAGACACCCAAATAAGCTTCTGTATCCTCCTGGCAAGCTCTTGCCACTCTGCACCAGGCTTTAAGTCCTTTACATATTTCTACATCATTATCTTCTAAATCAGTGATGGGGGATCTTTTTCGCCTTGGGTGCCAAAAGCACATACACACATGCTATCGTGTGTGCGTACATGCCCACTCCCATAATATAATGCCCCTGTGTGCCGTGCCCCCTGCACATGAGCATGTGACAACCCCCTCCCCGCTGCCCCATGCATGCACAGACAGTTTTCTTGGAGCCTGGGGAGGGAGGGCAAAAATGGCCGCCCCGCCCTCCCATGCAGCCCCTCCAGAGGCCAGAAACGGCCCATTTTCTGACTTCCGATGGGCCCGGTAGTCCGTGTTTCGCCCTCCAGGACTCCAGAGGATTTCTAGGAGCCTGAGGACGGCGAAAAACAGCCCAATGTGCAAACCGGAAGTCTTCAGCGAAGGGCGAAAACCAGCCAAAAATCAAGGCCAAAAATCAGCAGGCCAGGGTGTGCACGCATGCTGGAACTGACAGGGCAATGCCTCGTGTTCCCTCAGAGATGGCTCCATGGCTCCACAAGTGGCACGCATGCCGTAGGTTCCAAAATGAGATGAGAATGTCAACCGTTGTGAAGAAAGTGGGAAAGGCTAAGATCAATTAGCTGCTTTCTTCTTCCAAATAAATTATGTTTTTGATGCAAGATGGGTGGCAAATAAAATTCACAATCATAATGAAAAGGTCTTCTGTCACCAATTATCTGATTTAAAATTGAGTCACTTACTGGACAGATGTTTAAAGATAGGAGGCAAATAAAGCAGCTTTGTTTTTGTGATAGACTATTTCATGACTGCTTTTGTAAATCCAGGAGAATATAATTTGGCCAAAATTAAAGGGTGTTTGGGATGGGCTTCATATATGTATTTCAAATCCCTAAGATTGGAACTTGGATCCATACCCACATTTGAATCAGGGAAAATCTCTTCCCCAGGTTAACCATTCATGTTCTTTGCTTTTTTGAATAGTGTTATAAATCATTTCAATACTTGCTTTTCCCCCAAAAAACAATGCTCATGCATTTTTTAGGGTGAGACTTATAAGAATCAGTGATCAAGTTAAAAGAGAAAACTATTTTCAGATCATCTCTATGAAGAGCGGTTGACAACTCACTGATTTTAAGAAAGAAAGCTACATTGTATACCACATACTTTTAGTAACTTTGAAGCCTTTTCCTTTAAGGCAAGAAAAAGTTAAGAAGGGCAATTTGTCACAATGCTGAACGTTACACTGCTTTATTGCAAAACAATCCATATATCTCTTCTATAGATTGCTTACAGGCTGAATTTATTTACATATTTCCAATGCAAATGTGTCCTCGTTTTTTTTTAGCTGACTGTCAAATTCCATAGTTTCAGTACAGAAATGTCTTTTTAGATGGCTTCCAGGCCTTCCACACCTTACTTTATATATATATATTAAAAAATCTAGTTATTTACCTATGAGGAAAACAGCCGAACTCTGCAAGAATTAAAATATTATAACCTCAGGTATTTCTATAGTTGAGATAAGAAAAAAAAATCTCAATTTTCCTACAGATTGTAACCAGGATAGACTAACATGTATGGGAGGCATGAACCACGGCCCCGTTGTTGTTTTCATGAGTATCTATGTTTTTGTGACTTGTCAGAGGGAAGCAAAATGTACCTGAATTAAGATTTCTCCAATTTAATATCTTACAAATTGCTTTATCTGAATTTGCAAAACTCTTCATATTCATGGTCACGTGGGGAGAGGGGCAGCAGAACAAATGATAACCTATGTAACATGTTACTGCATAACTAGAGATAGTCCTCATTTAACACCCACTTGTTCAACAACCATTCAAGGCTACAGTGGTACTAAGTGAGGAGACATAGGAACAGTCCTCATCACTGTGATTGCTGCAGTATCCCTTGGACATGAGATCACCATTAGTGACCTTTACTGTGACTTCTGACACGTAATGTCAGTGGGGAAGCCGGCAGGAGATTGAAAATGCTGAACACATGACATCATTCTTAATTACCATATGGCAAGGCTGTCAAATGTACATCATGCCAATGTCATGCACTGGCCATGCCCACACCCACGTGGAAGTTCATGATGTTTCCTAGCCTGGTAATGAAACATCTACTGAAAATAAACAAGCTCAACAACACCAAAACCCAACATACATTTTCTACTATTGGAACACCAGGCGAAGTGTTTGTTTACACCATTTTGCATTGCTTTTCAGATAAACTCTGTGGATCATACGGATTTGGAAAATGTAGGTAACCTTTCAAGTTATCTCCCATTTACTCTCTATCATATATATATTTGTAAAGGAACAAACCTTCAGCTCCTGGTCTTTCCTCAAGTTCATTAGTTGCATGAAAGACCAGATTTGTCAAATAGCAAGGGCTGAGTTATGTTATTTATCCCCTGTAAAGAAAGTACCTTTGTGCTTGAGTTAAAATTAGATTGGCTATTTTTATCTTTATTACATTCTCTTGTTTGTCTCTGCCTCACAGCAAACTGAATAGCATCACCAGAATGCAAGGACCATGCAGACTATCCAGAGGCCACAATTATTGAAATGGTAGGACGTTTCATTGAGCAGAGACTCACTTCCATGTGAATAGGTGTAGTAGAAAGGTTAAAACGTTTTCTAGTTGGGCTTCATCTCCTGGTAGGAACTTTCTCTGCTGCGTATGTTGCACAGGGAAATATTTGGATGACTTCTGCTTAGCTTCAAGCTGAGAACAAGCTGGAAACATTGCTACTGTACAAGATGGGAAACATGGTGCAATAGGCATCCTAGAAAAAGATATCTGCCTTCCTGTACTTTTGACCTGTATGTGCCTTTTGGTAACATTTCCTTTTTTCTTAGCAATGAACCAAATTCCAAAGACTATTCTGAACCACTTGAATTGAATAAAATTAATATTTCATCAGGGATCTATCTGAGGAAAGCCTGAGGTATTCAGTATTTTTTTACTTGTAATAATCAGCAGCACAGGACTATTATTTGTGGCTATTCCAGAATCTATTAAATTAGAACTTGAGTAGTTTGCCCTTGTGAAGTGTGGGGGGAGGGTAGTATCATAGGTGTACTATCACACAGGTAACAGTTATAGTCTTGATATAGGGGTGTCAAACTTGCATCGTCATGGCATCATCATGGGACATATTGTGACTTTTTCCCCCTTCACTAAACCGGGCATGGGTGTGGCCACCACATGATGCATCCGGCCCGTGGGCCTTGAGTTTGACATCCCTGTCTTAATAAGTAAGTAACTGGATAGCTGGTAACCAGGCTCACACTTATGCATAAAAAAAGTGTTTAAGTGAACTTAGTGAGCTTAGGTACTATGTAAACCCAGTCTTGTAATTTATTTACAATCCAATGCAATTGAGTAAACAACTATGGATAAGGGATCATGAGTAAATTTGCCATGAAACTCGGATAGGGACAGATAACTGAAATACAATATTTTACCATTTTCATTCTAATGAAAAGTGCTTGAACATTCAAGCTTACACAATGATGCCTGAACTTGAACCAATCTAAAAAAAGGATGGTGTTTTCTTTTTTTAAAAATACTGATTTCCTTCAGTTCAACATGCCAAGTATTGTTCATAGTGTGAAATGAAAACTCCTGGATTTAACTATGTAATAGGATGAGGTTACACTGAGCAAAAAGAATTTCTCACCGTTTATTCCAGACAGTTTAACTTGAAGTTTCATCTTTCCATTATTTACCTTCAAAGAGTTTTTTTTAAAAATGGCATGTGGAAGGATCGATGATGGACTGATGACATCAGCAAGTATTGTGAGCCCAATTGGCAAAAGAAAGCCCAGAACTGTATAGGTTGGAAACATGCAGAAGAGGCCTTCATCCTGCAGTGGATAGAAAATGGCTAAGATGATGATGATGATGATGATGATGATGATGATGATGATGATGATGATGGTGGTGGTGGTGGTGGTGGTGGTGGTGGTGGTGGTGGTGGTAGTGGTGGTGGTTTTTTAAAATACCATCATTGGCATAGAACACAAGGGGCCTATATAGTATCACTGATGCTTCAAATATCATCACCGTCATCATCATTCTAGTCATTGTGTATCCACTGCAGGATGAAGGCCTCTTCTGCATGTTTCCAACCAATACGGTCTTGAACGTTTCTTTGCCAGTTGGGCTTGCGATACTTGCTTATGTTGTCGCTCCATCTTGTTTTAGGTCTACCATCAGCTATGTTCCCTCTAAGCTGCGCTGGTGCGCAGCCGCGCACGTGGCAACAAAACACCGTGCAGCAGTTTCCAACTGCCATGCAGTAGTTTTTAAGACACCTTCCACGATAATAGGAGAGGAGAGCCAGCCTGGAATCAGCAATCCGTTCTAGGTCCACAAGGCAGAAAGTAGCTGAGAGAAGGGGTGTGGGGGTTGGGAGAAGGCATGGGATGGGTGCCCAGCAGCGGCTGCTCGGATTTGCCATTTGAGAGAGAGAGAGAGAGAGAGAGAGGGGGGGGGAGGGGGGGAGGGAGAGGGAGAGGGCGCGCACGTGCACGTGTATCCCTCCTTCCTTCAGCCCAACACTCTCGCTGGCATCCCGGCCAGACAAGAGGGACTGCAGAGAAAGTTGCCTCTTGGAAGGAATGACCCGGCTTGGCTCCCGCTTCGCTTTGTCTCTCCTGCCTCTTTGCTTCTCCGTTTGGTCATTGGGCAGCAGATCGAAAGCAGGAGCCAAGCCGGGTCATTCCTTCAAGAGGCAAGTTTCCCATCAAATGACTCACTGCCCTAGGCTCGGGGAGACTGTCTGCAGTCCCTCTCGTCTGGCCGGGATGCCAGCGACAGTGTTGGGCTGAAGGAAGGAGGGATACACACACACACACGCTCTCTCTCCCCCTCTCTCTCCTTCCCTCCCCCCCCTCTCTCTCGCATTAAAAGAGGGAGAGAGAGAGAGAGAGAGTTAGTTGGTGGGCAGACTTAACACTTTGTTAAGTGTGTTTCTCTGTGTGTTGTGTATATACATGTCTCCATGGATGCAATTGTGCAAGCATTTTTTTCCTCTTTAAAAGAATTTTTGGATTTCTCCTCACCAAACCTTTAAGACTGAAAGAGTTAGAGTTGAAATATAAAGAGATTGTCAATCACCATACTGTTAGATTTATAGGCAATTATGGACTATCTTGATTATATCCTCCTTAGAAAGAATATGCTACTGTATGGTTGAGAAAAAGATCAAACTTCATTCCATGGAAACCCAACAAAGTTCATAGGGAGGGTTTCTTTCTACGATGGGCTTCTTGGGTCAACAGTGAATATCAGTTATCAAAAATGTAGGTAGAAAATTAAGCAGACAATAGGCAATTACAAAAAGGGAAGCCAACTTTCTGAATTCTGTTTCTTTGCACTTAGTGACTTATAAATAGACTAATGTTCTGAAAACCTGACCTAAATTACTATATATTTTAAATAGCTGTAAAGCTATGCTGAAAAGTTGTTCTCAAGGTATTGTGATAAATTCAATAAAAAGAAGGGAATTCTTGATGAACTTAAGGAGAAATGAGAGTATTGGATTGTAAGTGGACAAATAAAATTACCAAACAAAGAGAATATTTGCACCTCAGGGTTGAAATGAGATGTTCTCTCTTACTCTTTCCTCTTCCTCTCTTCTCTCTCTGTCTCTCTCATCCTCTTTCTCTTTGTCTCTCTTCTCTTTCTCCTTCTTTTCCATTCTTCCTTCACTTTCTCTCTCCTTCTCCATTCTCTCTCCTCTTTGTCTCTTTCTGTCTCTCTCACCCTCTTCCTCTTTGTCTCTCTTTGTCTCTCCTTCTTTCCCACTCTTCTGTCACTTTCTCTCTCCTTCTCTGTCTCTTTCTGTCTCTTTTCCCTCTTTTTTCTTCCTCTCTTCTCTCTCCCACTCTTTTATCACTTTCTCTTTACTGCCCAACCTGTCCCCATACTTATCTTCGACTGATCAGGTTTGCAATAATTTACCTTTTCTAAATAGGTGCAATTCCCTTACCGGATCCCTCGCTCACTCAAACACACACACACACACACACACACACACACACAAACCATTTTTCTCCATTCCAATTCGGATTCTATAAATGAATTGCTCTGTGAAACCACTGTGAAAAAAATTCAGGTGCTCGGGCATGAAAATGTGCCTCTCAAACACTATACTTTTCCGCCCACACTGAAAAAAAATTAGAGGGAATATTGACCATCAGTTCTATTTTCTGCCCATTTCAATTCTTTTACTATCTTGATGGCATCGTATATTTTAGTTTGTTCTCTAATCCATGTGCAGGTCTTTTTATCTTGTCTTGTGTTGCCGAGCACATATCTTTCCATGGCTCTTTGCATCACTCATAGTTTTTGTATTGATTGTGAGGTCCATGTTTAGCTGGCATATGTTAGAGCAGGTAGCACACACTGCTCAAAAAGTTTTCCCTTCAGGCATAGGGGGAGGTTGTTCTTGAGAATTATGCTTAAGTTGCCAAATGCCCGCCAGCCACAATTTCCTTTTGAGATCCATTGAAATCCATTGGCCAAGGGATATGTAGTAGTCTACTACATCTAGTTCTTCTCCAGATGTTAAAAAACCCTTACTTTCTTTGCTGAATTTATTAAAACAACCTGGCTGTTTTTCAGGTTTTGAAGCCAAATGGTTCTCCTGCTTTGTGCAACTCTTGCATGTGTCTTTGTAACTCTTCCGGGTCTTGTGAGAAGATAACAACATCATCTGCAAATCTTATGTGTTTTAAATAAGCACCATTGATTTTTATTCCATCTTTTGCCCAGTTTACTTTTCAAAATACTTCTTCAAAGCAGGCTGAGGAAAGGATATGGGTTTTTTTTCTGGGATAGTTCCAAATATAAGCTTGCAAAAACTCATAAAACAGACTATTTTCCTATAAATCCATGTGTTTGATGAGACTGCTTTCAAAAACTCTTTCTGTAAAGTTATGCAGGCAAATACAAAAGGATGCTTTTCAATGTTAGCAATGAAACTAAGTTGCAAATCTCCAGTCTATCCCTGGACGGTAACAGAGGTTAGCTGAAATTGAGTAGTTTAAAAGTTTGACGAATAAACACAACTCATGAGTGGAGACAATGAATTAAATGTTTTCTCACTAGTCACTAAACAAAGGAATAGAGAACTGTGATTTTTAAGGATTGTGTTCATGGAACGTTCTCAATTCTTTTGCTAATTTAACTGATTTTATGAATTTGCAGTCTTTTTAAACTCTAGTGGTCTAAGGAAAAAGTAATAGTCATTCCTGTCTGTATATTTTACTTACATTAATACTACTGTTTTTTTTAAAATATACTATCATCAGGTATATTTTTTATTTTTTAAAATCAGACTACATAACATATTTACGTTGCAAATCCCAGATCTTGTTTATTTATAAAGCAATAAATATTCAAAGAAGCATAATAAATTGCACGGGCATGTGTAAACAAACTGTACATTATAACCGAACCTAGTTCAGGAAGGATTACCAGGGGGGAAAAATACTTCAAGAAGCACATCATCCTGAGTGGGTAATTTGTGGCAAAGGGTATGAGAAGATGCTTAGAAACACTTGCGGTGGACAATGGATGGACCAGCCTCATCATACTCCTGTTTGCTGATCCACATCTGCTGGAAGGTTGAAAGAGATGCCAAGATGGAGCCTCCAATCCAGACCGAGTACTTTCGCTCAGGGGGGGCAATGATCTAAATGGAGAAAATAAACAAGAGGTTTCTTTCAGAAGGAGCTGTATCAACCTAGGTTTCTAGGCAACACAACTTCGTTTAAATTGTTTCTAATAACAATGACTTCTTAACAGTGAGACATCAATGCACAAATTGTACTAAAATTCTACCTCTCAATTCTGACTTGGGTAGAAAAATTATGGTGAAATTGGTGAAAAAAAGAGTGTGCTTTGTTTATTTGAGTTGGCAAAGCAAAATCTAGGAGGTGTTTAGTTACTGTTGTTTATTACCAAATGGCCTGTTAGGGTTTTATTTTTTGGAAGTAGAAAGAGAAAATCTTCCCTTCCAATAAATATATTCTTTAAAATTGAAACTTTATCCATTTCTAAGGTCATGTAGAAGAGCATTGCTCAATTAAACAGTTTTAACCCTAGAGAAATGTCTATGCAGATTCTCAGTCATCCAGGTCATGGTTGTCCCAAAGGTGTTTTTTTTTTCAAGAGGCAACTGGACTTTCTGGTTTTTCTTTGAAGACGTTTCACTTCTCATCCAAGAAGCTTCTTCAGCTCTGACTGGATAGTGGGGAATGGAAAGTATGTAGAAAGGAGTGTACATCATTCCATTCCCCACCATCCAGTTGGAGCTGAAGAAGCTTCTTGGATGAGAAGCAAACCATCTTCAAAGAAAAACCAGTTGCCTCTTGAAAAAAGCACCTTTGGGACAACCCTAGAGAAGCATTGGCCACAGATTTTATTGAACCTTTAATAACTTTACAAAGTTACTTCTATCTTTTCAAGAGGACACTTCGCAGGGATTTGGAAGTTTGATATAGGAAACAAATTTCGCACCTTAATTTTCATTGTGCTGGGAGCCAAAGCAGTGATTTCTTTCTGCATACGATCAGCAATGCCAGGGTACATAGTAGTACCACCAGAGAGTACGTTGTTGGCATACAGATCTTTACGGATGTCAATATCACACTTCATTATGCTGTTATAGGTAGTTTCATGAATGCCAGCAGATTCCATACCTTAGAAATAAATGAATATTGATAGGCTATTGACCGATGAAGTATAGAGGAAGCACAACATTTGAGCATTATTAATAGCAGAAAGCTATAAGAAAAAAAAGTAAAAATAAAAAAGCATTTATCAAATAAGATTTTTCTATAGAAAGAGAAGGTGGAATTTAAACATTAGGTCTGGGCAGGCCTCACACATACTGTATAACCATATGGAATTCCAGGACTCATTTTCTGTAGGTTATAGATGGCTCTCTTTTTTTGTAATTGAAGAAAAGTGACTACATATTTTTACCACTTGAAAGCAGGATGCACATGTAATATAAGTCCTAAGAAGGCATGCCACTATTAACAGGCAAATATCTTACAAACTGACAACTTGCATGTGAGAACTCTGAGAGGCAATGAACGTTAGCACATGTGCTTGAATAAGAAAAAAAGGTCAGGATTGCATTTAGGAAGGCAAAAAAAAATTGATGAAGGTATGAACAGAAGCTTAGCGCTGAAGATAAGAAAAACTTACACCAGAAATACAAATTCAAGGGTTACATTCCAATGTATTAGTTGACAGGTGGCATCTTAAAGTGAACTGAAATTAGATCCATAACAAGGCAACAGCTGATGAACAACTGCTCCTAAATCCACAAGGCTGTATTATAAAGATTTGATGCATCATCAGTTGCAAAGGGAAATTACTTTTTCTATCATGCCTAAAATTGGTCTCAAAGAATATGAATCTACACTTGCTTTTCTTCCCCTTGAACTCTGGCCGGTTAAGTGATCACAGGCTGCAATTCCAAGGCATTTTACCTAATTTTATATAAATGTATATAAATTAACCTTTTAAAATGTACTACAATGAAAGAAAATGGCCATGGTGAAATCAAAATAAACCAAAAATGAAAAAAATACACATATCAAAGCCACAGTGCCATAATAAATGCCGATCTTTTTTTTAAAAAAAAAAGATATTCAGCTTCACTTTGAGATTAACAACATAATGGATCTGACACAGTCAAGACTGCCATTCTAAATTCAACACTGTGGAAGGATTTTTTAAAAAATTGGCCCTTTAGGCACATTTATGCAAGGCTAGAATTCTTCTCTTGAACATACATATATATACATACATACACACACACACACACATACACACCTTTATACCCAAGGCAGCGTGATTGTTCATGAAGTCATTTGTACCACAAAAGGAAAGGAATTTGTGCCTTTGGCAGACATTCCTGGCCAATGTATTAATTTATGGTAATAGTCACATTGTATGTTGAAGTAGAGAGACGGCCAGAGATAAAGATGTGCCCAAGAATGAAATACTTTAGATTATTATTTTTTATTTTGCAGGTGAATAGAATTCTCATATTGTTGAATGAGTAATTTCAATGTAAGTAATTAATTAAGATCAAAATGAGAGTTGTTATGCTTCTTAACAACCCTTAGTTATTGGCACTGCTGCAGTAATTCCACACAGGAGGCAAATGCATTCCAAAAATAGTAACTGAACGCAGGATTTTTTTAAAAAAAATTGTTTGGCTAGATGGAAGGGGAACTCTCCAGCAACAGCTGCTGGTAGCCAGTTTCACTATTATATTGGTTTATGTTCCTTTATTTTAAAAATTAGAAATGTTAACCCCGTTTATCACATTTGCAAGATAGTTTCAAAATATTATAATGACTATAAGGTCATAAAATGATGCCCCTTGTGTCCAGAACAAATGTCTCTATTGCAGGTATGAGATGCAGTGGTTCCTGGAATGAGGGGAAAGCCCTGAATTAATTGTAGTCAACAATAATATTCATACATCCCTTCAACAGTGTGTATAATGTAGGTAGATTGGTACTCCACACAAGACTCTTAATCAGATGGGCTTCTCTTCTTAGAAAGATTATCTTCTGCTTTCTCATCCTTTTGTATAGAATTACATAACCTGAGACTGCAAAGCCACTTCCAGCCAATGTCTTAAGGCCTTCCCAATATCTTAAGTTCAACACCCACAGATAAAGATTAAGGCTCCCCTCGCACATGTGTGCTAGTCATTTCTGACTCTAGGGGGTGGGGCTTATCTCTGTTTCAAAGCTGAAGAGCCAGCACTGTCCAAAGTCGTCTCCATGGTCATGTGGCCGACATGACTAAACGCCAAAGGTGCACAGAATGCTGTTACCT
Source organism: Natrix helvetica (assembly GCF_964273705.1). Lineage (NCBI taxonomy): Eukaryota > Metazoa > Chordata > Lepidosauria > Squamata > Natricidae > Natrix > Natrix helvetica. The sequence goes on from NC_138548.1 coordinate 65,844,806, forward strand.
TCCCACAAAAGGTGGTCCCTATTTTTCTACTTGCATTTTTTATGAGCTTTCCAACTGCTAGGTTGGCAGAAGCTGGGACAAGTAACGGGAGCTCACTCCATTACATGGCACTAGGGATTCGAACTGCCAAATTGATGAACTTTCTGATCAACATGCTCAGCGTCTTAGTCACTGAGCCACTATGTCCCTTTTAACATCCATATATAATCCCTCCAAAAGTTATTTCAAAATATTTCTTAATGTTGCTGGAGGAGAAAGTGGTTTATGTGCGAGTATTTCTTTGAGCTGTATTTGTTTAAATTTAATTTAATTTCTGCCCTCTTTTTTGATTTGTTGCAGTGTGACTCCCACTAATAGTTTAGCATTGTCATCAATGCATTTTGACAGATATTACTACTAATTTTGATTATTTCCAAAATGTTTTATGCTTTTGCATTTTGCATCCTTTTAATTTTATATTTCCTTTAGAGTTTACTGCACAGAGAAGCAATTCAGCCAGCAGCCAGTCAGCCAGCCAGGTCCAAAGTAACTTCAAGCTAAAGTTTCCACGTAAAATAATTCCTTACCAATAAAAGATGGCTGGAAAAGGGTTTCTGGACAGCGGAAACGCTCATTCCCAATTGTGATGACCTGCCCATCAGGCAACTCATAACTTTTCTCTAGAGAAGAGGAGGAGGCTGCTGTAGCCATTTCATTCTCAAAGTCCAGAGCAACATAGCATAATTTCTCCTTAATGTCACGGACAATCTCACGTTCAGCTGTAGAGACAAAACCAAAAATGTATAAAAAGAAGAAAAAGATAGAGGTTAAAAAGAATGCAAGCAAAATTGAAGTTAAAAATCCTGTCCCCGTAGTTGAGTTTGGTCATTTTTATTTCCATATATCCTCAAATAATTTTCCAGGATGCTTAGAAATAGGATCAAACACAAGGGTTTCACCATATCTGATGATGGGGAAAAATATGGAGATATAGCAATAGCATTTAGATTTTTATACTGCTTTACAGTGCTTTACAGCACTCTATAAGCAGTTTACAGAGTCAGCATATTACCCCCAACAACTTGGCTCCTCATTTTATCCACCTCAGAAGGATGGAAGGTTGAGACAACCTTGAGCCTGGTGAGATTTTAACTGCCAAATTGCAGGCGGTCAGCAGAAGTAGCCTGCAGTACTGCACTCTAACCACTGTGCCACCACGGCTCATATAGATATTATGTAGAAGAAATAATGTATCTAGATCCCACACAACTTTTTAGTTTGATATGACACTGAAAATTCCATTGCTGAGCTTATGTTATAGTTGAGTAATCTTATAGTTGAGCTTACTCAACTAAAGTATATCAACAGTAGCTTTTTGAATTCACTTATGAGGCATAAACAGTGATCAAAGTACATTTCAACTGTAATTACCTGTTGTTACAAAGGAATAGCCACGTTCTGTCAGAATCTTCATGAGGTAGTCAGTCAGATCCCTGCCAGCCAGATCCAGACGCATAATAGCATGGGGAAGAGCATAACCTTCATAGATAGGGACATTGTGTGTGACTCCATCCCCTGAATCAAGGACAATACCTGTAAAACAGAAAAGCCCAAGTTGTTATAATGCCAGCATTTTTTAAATGACATGTTCTTGCACATGTCATGCAACCTCTCCAAATGCAGGTTAGGAGAATAGAACAGAAAAAAAACACCAATACACAAAGAGAATGTGCAATTAAAGTCTGGTGTGACAAATGAGCATGAAACATAACCTTCCTCATTAGTAACTCTCAGTATCTTACAAGCTGAAATGCCAAAGGGAATACTTTCTTAACTTCAGCCAACTGTAGACCTTAATGCTTCCTTGAACCAATTTTGGTTCAAAATGGCTTCACTGGGTTAGTCTTCCTTTCATATTTATAACATCCTATAAGCAAGTTGATAATGCCGCATTTTAATAAACAAAGAACTTAGCTAAACAGAGAGTTTGGGTCATTCAGCTGAATCTAAACTAATTGTTTCTAACATGGGGATACACTCTTAAATTTGTCTATTATAGATGATAATTCTCCTTATGTTCCCGTGTTTTTTGCACCCTGTGGTCCTTGAGATATATTCAGCAGTGATGCTTGTTTTCATGGTCTCACCACATCATTCTGCTATATCTTAATGTCTAGTATCATAAAAGTAGAACCAACTGCCTGAATCCCTCCTACTACGACATCTGCTTTGATCTCAGCTGGATCTATTAGACTATAGACCTATATGGTAAGAAAATGGGATGATGAGTGTCACACAAGATCATCAAGGGCATTTGAGTACATTTATTGGCAACATCTGTTGAACTGTCCATGCTACTGTTACCAAGAACACTAATTGTCCATATGCATCAAAACCTAAGTTCAGTTTGAGGGAAAGTTTGCCTTTTGATTCAGCTCAACAATGGTTTGACTATAAAGGTTTCAAAGAGATTCCTGGCACTAATTAACCCAACATATTGGCAGTCTCCAATATGTTAAAAGACAGACTTCCTTAACCTGAGTTAAAATTGAAAGCATTTAAATGTCCAGACTTCTCCAGCCACCATGGCTTTTTGGTGAGAATTCTGATTTGAAAATCCACACATCTACAAGAGACCTAGGTGGGAAGAGCTGTTATGAGAACCAGACAGCATAAGATCATATAGGATCAATAACTACTTCAGATGCTGCTATCTTAATATGTGAAGGACAATAATTTATATGGGTGTTTCAAATATGGTAAACCAGTGGGGTTTTTTTCTGTAGAGATTCTCAGTCATCCAGGTGATGGTTGTCCCAAAGGTGCTTTTTCAGGAGGCAACTGGACTTCCTTGTTTTTTCTTTGAAGACATTTCGCTTTTCATCCAAGAAGCTTCTTCAGCTCTGGCAGGATAGTGGGGAATGGAAGGATTTATATTCCTTGCAGACAACTGGTCATTTACATCTTTTTGGAAGGTCATTGCAGCACTTTGAGGTGTATCTGTGTCCTCAGGGTCACCTGAGTGGTGCTCCTGGTTCCTGTAGACTGCAATTTTTTTCCCTCTGGAAATCCTTTCCTACTCCCACACCATTCAAAGGGTGCTCATCCCAAATTGTATAGCTAAAAATCTGTAGAGATTCTCAGTCATCCAGGTCATGATTGTCCCAAAGATAATTTTTCAAGAGGCAACTGGACTTTCTTGTTTTTTCTTTGAATATGTTTAGCTTCTCATTCAAGAAGCTGAAGAAGCTTCTTGGATGAGAAGTGAAACGTCTTCAAAGAAAAAACAAAGTCCAGTTGCCTCCTGAAAAAGCACCTTTGGGACAGTGTTTTTTCATATTTTCAAGAGGAGGAAGCATGTATTTGGGATTGAGGTGTAATCTTCTTTATTTTAGATTCTGAATACAGAAATAGGAAATATTATTTTTCCAAACTGTAGGAAAGTAGCAGAGAAGTGGGCTTGTATCTATTATAGCTTTATATGAAAATACCTGCTATGTGCAATAATTTTCCCATGTTATACATATCACAATTACACTTCTGATTCAGTAAAGTCTGCCATTCCTTTCATGTATAAATTACAATTACAATTTCTACTTAATGCTGTTCTCAGTGAAAGGCAAGCAGTGTTCATTAAAAGATTAAGCCTTTCCTCTTAAGATAACTTTTAAATATGAATATATTTGAGCTGCCACTACGGTGATTATCTGTTCCAGTATTCAGACTGTCTAAGGCATCAGTTTCTCAAAAGTGAGAGTCACTGTAATCATTATAATAGCCAAGGGAATTTGCAGGAAATGAAGAAATGCTAATTATTTGAGGCAATTAAACTTTCAAGAGTTGTACCATTAAAAAAAAAATAGTCCCACCATGTCACAATCACCTGTGAGAATGCTAAAATCTGAGATTTTACATTTTTGTTTTGAATTTAATTTTGCATTATACAGATGTCATCTGGCAAGTTGACTCCCACATGCATTTTTCTAACCCATTCATTAAATGAAGAAATATGGTTCCCTTCATGAAACAGATTGAAATTCTGTCCATTGGGGAAAGCTCTTCAAATAATGAAATGAACTGGTTTGGCATCTCAGAGGCAGTGCCACTTAAGGGATATAGAGCATATAAACAGGTAGTCCTCAACTTACGAACACAATTGAGCCCAACATTTATGCTGCTAAGTTAGACATTTAAATGAGTTTTTGCCCCATTTTACCACCTTACTTGCCATAGTTGCTAAGCAAATCACTGCAGTTTTTAAGCTAGTAACATGATTGTTAAGTGAATCTGGTTTCCCCATTGACTTTGCCTGTCAGAAGGTCACAAAAGATGACCACATGACCTTGGGACACTACAACTGTCATAAACATGAGTCAGTTGCCAAGCATCTGGATTTTGATCGCACAACTATGGGGATGCTGCAATAGTTAATAAGTGTGAAAAATGGTCATAAGTCACTTTTTCCAGTGCCATTGTAACTTCAAAGTTTGGTCACTAAACAAAATGTTGTAAGACAAGGACTTGCTGTTACATTAGGCAACCTGATGCCTTTCAGTGACTTTTGAATTCAAAAGTAAGCTCTACCCAACGTGACCAACACTACAGGATTTGTAGTTGTAGTCTGAAAAAAGAAAGAGAAGGGAGACCAGCATGGTGTCTGTGCCGAATATAAGCATTTACTAGGTCAGTCTTCAGGAAAAATATCTGGTGAGGAAAGCAATTAACTTATTATTTTACCTGTAGTACGCCCAGAAGCATAGAGGGAGAGAACAGCTTGGATTGCCACATACATGGCAGGCACGTTGAAGGTCTCAAACATAATTTGGGTCATCTTTTCACGATTGGCTTTGGGATTCAGAGGGGCTTCTGTCAGCAGGGTGGGATGTTCTTCAGGGGCAACACGCAGTTCATTATAGAAAGTATGGTGCCAGATTTTTTCCATGTCATCCCAATTAGTAATTATTCCATGTTCAATGGGGTATTTCAAAGTCAGAATACCTCTCTTGCTCTGCGCTTCATCACCCACATAGGAGTCTTTCTGGCCCATACCAACCATGACACCCTAAAGGAAGAAGGGACATGAAAAACAATACCATGGAGTCAGAAATCTGATGCCGCCATGTTTCTCCACGAAACACCCTCCATGTGTGTTTGCGCTTTAATAATAACTTCTCACCAGTGTAGGTGTTAAATTCTAATACCTCTATGGGTGTGAAGCTGGGAAATTGTAAATACACAGCATGAAATCACTGACTTCTGTATGTAGCTCCTTGAATTTAACACTCAACTTAATGTACATAAAAATGTTATTCTTTTGGCTGGCCATTAAACATATGCAACATGAGGGTAAAGTAGCACTGCGTGGCATAATATGGTAGATTTCTTCTTACTTTCTCAAACAAACAAAAAACAGGCCTCTGCAGTTCCAAACCAATGACAATCAGCACTCCTTCTTTCACTCAAAATCTGATACCTGCAGCACTTACTAGTAATTTATTCAGTCTGCAACCTTCAACTTCAGAAGTATTCTCAAACCACCCACTTAACTCATATTTTGGCAAGTGGGTTTTATGGACTCAGCAATGCAGACTCACTTCTAAATCCCGAATTTGTTTTCACTAACTTTGAAGCCTGTGAGATTTTTTGGATTAGCCCTTATAAAGGTATTGCTCCAATATAACATTTGGGTTTTCCCTTTATGTGAAAGAGTGCGGTTAGGGGTGTGTGTGTATGTGTTCTTAAATTACATTTTCAACAAGAAAAAATGCATTGGGATTAAATTACCACAATATTGCAATTTCTGCCCCAAAAGATGTAGCATCACAAGAGATCTTAAGCCCTATTTATGTGACCAAATGACCTGAGGCGGACACTTTTCTCCAAGAAAAGCACCAATTACAATACTGTATTAATAAGAAAATAAAAACAGTTTAAGGAATGTATTTTTTTTTAAAAGGGAGGATTGGAATTTCCTACTGGCTAGTGAAGTTCACATGTTTATGATTTTGAGAAAAGGTGGGAAGGAAGAAAGAAATATGGCAAAAGTACTATGGAACAAGGGGGGAAGCACAGAGGAAAGATACAGCAGATTCAAAAAGAGAAAGGAGAGGATGGGAGATTGCCCATGTGTGCTCCAGATGGCTCCTCCCCACAAGGAGACTACAGGAGAGTGAATTTGAGCACTGGGAAATGATGGGATTCATCATCTTTTTTGCAGCCAGAAACTTTCAAAGGACACTAAGTTGTACAATAATATAATAGCAGAGTTGGAAGGGATCTTGGAGGTCTTCTAGTCCAACCCCCTGCCTAGGCAGGAAACATACCATTTCAGACAAATGGCTATCAGCATCTTCTTAAAGACTTGCAGTGTTGGGGCATTCACAACTTCTGGAGGCAAGATGTTCCACTGATTAATTGTTCTGTCAGGAAATTTCTCCTCAGTTCTAAGTTGCTTCTCTCCTTGATTAGTTTCCACCCATTGCTTCTTGCTCTACCCTCAGGTGCCTTGGAGAATAGTTTGACTCCCTCTTCTTTGCGGCAACCCCTGAGATATTGGAACACTGCTATCATGTCTCCCCTAGTCCTTCTTTTCATTAAGTTCACAAACCCCATTTTCTAATCACTTTCAGAAATTGCCCATTAACTATTTCTAACTTACTAGAGACCTTCAGAATGACAGGTTTGAAAACCTGTACAGATCTGCTTTCTTTCTTAAGAAAGAATCTTAACCATGTTGAAGAATTTAAAGAATCTGAAATAAACAGCAAAAAAGTGAATATGAATTTGATCTTAAAAATAAATAAACTAAAGATCCATATAAAATTAGAATTTTGAAACTTTTACCATAGGATTTTGGAATTAATGATAAAGTGCGATCAGCTTTTTATAGGAAATAGATCCAGTTCGTGTTTTACAAAACATAACATAGAAAAATAATTTTTAAAAGCGGATATTGAAGGAGATTAAAATGTAAAGATTTTAGATACAGGAATATATATATGAAAAGTTACCAAATTTGCTTATACTTGTTGAAGGTTAAAGGGAACTTCTTTAGATATTTTTCTTTTTATTATGTTCTTATTTTTCTTTCATTTTTTTCTTTGCCTTTTTACTCCTTTTCCTTATTGCTTTAAATTTGGTTTGTAGTGAATTTTACTATTATAATCAACATTCTTAATAAATTAATAAAATAAAATAAAACAAATTAATAGATGATTGATTGATGGATAGATAAATGGATAGAGATTGATGAAAGAAAGAAAGAAAGAAAGAAAGAAAGAAAGAAAGAAAGAAAGAAAGAAAGAAGAGAAATTGAAACAATGGAATCTGAGTTGGGCTGAGAAATTAAAATATTTACTGGAGCCAAGTAGGATTTAAAGAAGCAAAGGAAGGAGGAAGATAAGAAATACTGTGCTTGGACCATACACTTGAATCACAGTGATTGAAACACCTGGGCGATCTATTCTAGGGGAGACATGATAACAGTGTTCCAATATCTCAGGGGTTGCCACAAAGAAGAGGGAATCAAACTATTCTCCAAGGCACCTGAGGGTAGAACAAGAAGCAATGGGTGAAAACTAATCAAGGAGAGAAGCAACTTAGAACTGATGAGAAACTTCCTGACAGTTAGAACAATTAATCAGCGGAACAGCTTGCCTCCAGAAGTTGTGAATGCCCCAACACTGGAAGTCTTTTAAGAAGATGTTGGATAGCCATTTGTCTGAAACGGTATAGGGTTTCCTGACTGGGCAGGGGGTTGGACTAGAAGACCTCCAAGGTCCCTTCCAACTCTACTATTGTATTATTATTGTATTATTGCATTCCCCTTTTGCTGTTCCCAGAAGCGCCCAGAAAGCGTTACCTGGTGCCTAGGACGGCCTACAATGGAAGGGAAGACGGCTCGAGGGGCATCGTCACCCGCGAAGCCCGCTTTCACCAAACCTGAGCCATTGTCGCACACCAGGGCGGTGGTCTCTTCGTCATCACACATCTTGGAAAGGAAAGCGGGAGCTGCAAAATACAAAACCAGCGAAGATTCACCATCTCTGGGGGCCAGCTGGAAAGGGACTCCGCCTACCGGTTAGAGTTGCCGAAGTTGGGTAAGCCCCTCCCTCCTCCCCCCCTCTCTCAGATACACTCATACACACACACACACACACACACACACACTCCCTCACACACACACTCCCTCTTTCATTCTCACACTCACTCACTTTCTCTTTCACACACACTCTCTCTCTCTCGCACACACAATCACTCACTCCCTTTCTCTCCCCCCCCCCTCTCTCTCACACACACACACTCCCTCCCTCCCACTCCTTCTCCCTTTCCCTCAAAACCCTTTCCCCTTCGGCAGAAAGACGTTCAGTCAACGCGGGATAGATTCTGGGAGGCTGCTTCTCCTGTTAGATCGCGCACTTTACAAGGATGGGTCTTCCTTGGCGGCCGCGAGGTCCCTGTTTGGCTGCGCTCCCTCCACTCCCCAGTTCAAGCGTTTGCACGTGGATCTAGTGACTGTGAGGACTCCACAAGCGCACCGCGGCATGATTTTCGCTCCGGCTGCCGCAGGTCCAAGAAGCGGCTGGCTGCGCCGCTTCAGCAACTGCCTTTGCTGGGTTGCCTAACCCGCTCGAAGTCGCCGCTAGCTACTAAGGGTGGGGACGGTATCAGAAACCCTCGGGCTGTGAAAGAAGTTTCCCCATTGAACCGCCCCCGCCCGCAGCCCAAGTCCTTTCCTTCGTCCTTTGAGGCACAATGGAATCTGGCTTGTGCCTTCATACTTTGGTAGGGTCAAAACGTAAGAAATGCTTTTACCTTTTTAACGTATGCCGATTAGTGTACATGCAAAGTGGTAATAAAGTATTCCTATTCTATTCTATTCTATTCTATTCTATTCCATTCCATTCCATTCCATCCATTCCAGGGGTAGCGGGTGGCTGCATGTTTCTTCGGACTTTTGTTTCCCATAACAAAGGGCAAAGAAACTAGGAAAACTTGGCAAATTTAGCGCCGTCCAGAGCAGACCCAGGAGGAAGAAGATCCTCGCTAAGGTGTAGGCGGTTCTCCCCCCGCCCGCCATCCCCCCCCTCCCATAAGAGCGCAAAGAAATAGAGGGAAACCGCAGGTGGGACGGACGGGGCTTCCTCGCCTTTACAAAACTTCGGGTATCGGGATCTTCTGGGTGGAAACCCCGAGCCCACCGAGATGCGCGAAAGGATTGTGGAGAGCGGAGGTATCTGCTCCTTTAGCGCCACCGGACGACTTCACTTTGGCTACTCTGGATGCTTCTGGGGGCAAGGCAGCCTCCTTGCAGCCGCTCCCATGGTAGACCCGATTTGCAACGCTCCCCCACCTCCCATCCCGGACATTCCTCGCATGCGCCCGCGGCGATGGACAGAAAGCCGGGACGGTCAGCTGCGCTGTTGTTACTCACCGGCTCAACACTCTCTGCGCTGGGGGTTTGTGGAGCGCCAGCTGGGTCTTGCTCCAGGGAAGCGCCACCCATTTATACCCGGCGGAGTGGCGGGGTCGCTCTCGGGCTCCGGAGGGACCAGCCAGGCACCTTGTCCTTATTTGGTCGGCTTCACGCCATCCAGTAGCCGTGAGGCCATTAATGGAGTAAGGAAGGTAAAAAGTCACAGCCGTCCGAAACACTCGGGGCACCACAGCCCTTGTAAGGAAAGCGAAGGGGTTGCATTCAGCAGGCAAAGGGGATGGCCAAATAGGGCACCCTGTTAAGAGGGTGGGTTGGGATGTGGAAAGGGGGGGGGGAGAGTCGATTCTTGCCATCCCACTTCTGGAGACAAGTTAAAAACAGGGTGTGAGTAAATGAAGGGAAGTCTGGAACTGACTTCCCCCATCATGGTAGTTTAAAGAATCTCAAAGCAAGTAGCAAGATCAATGCAAGATCTATGATGTCTGGCATGTGTCACCCTAGAGTGGCCAAGAAGCAACTGGACCATCCAAACGGAACATTTCAAAGCCCAGGGATGGACTTAAATGTATTATAGATGCTTGCTGATGTCTGTTTTAAACATTCATTGTCTCTTTAAAGACTTTCATTGTCCTTCAGTCCTGCCACACCTCAGCAGCTGATTGATTCTCCATTCCTAACTGTTCCGCAGAAAGGGACTTTAAATTAAAATTAATTTTAAAATCAAATAGCCTTGTTTATGTGCAAGGTGGCTGGGATGCTATTTCTGCTGATAAGCAACATTCTTAACATTACATCTTGTGCAATTAACCCATTAAGTATTTTCCCCCAGTCTAACTAACCAGGGAATACCCAAGGATTCAGTATGCATTATTATACGGTTCCACATATGAATCTCCTTTCATGGTGGTGAAGAGTGTCTCTCCAGCTGTGGTTCCTTACCAAGGTTAGTATCTGTGGAAGGAAAAGATTGGAGGCAAATGGCATTCCTGTGTACTCAACTTATTTGCCTGCATGCACAAGAATATGAGATGATGTGCTGCTTTCCCCAATGGATTTCTCAGAAACTCGCAGCACCGTAAGATGTATTGCAGAAAAAGCAAGTCATCTCTCTCCCCTCTCCTCATTTTTAATTCAGCCGCATGATCTGTGAGATGCAGAAAATTTAAAATGCACTGTGTACTATTAGCCAATGATGAAATTGTTTCTTGGGTGACTGAAAATACAGTCTACAGTCAGGGCCTAAGAGGCAAAAAAAAAAAAAAGAAGAAGTGCAGAGTTCTTATGACCAATCTCCCACTAAATCTATGCAAAGGTCTACTTGTAATAGCATACAGTCTGCCTCCTTATTCAGCAGAAATTCTATTCTAACAATTTACTGCTGTGATCACTATGGGTGTGTTTAGATCTATGTGACTTTCAAGAATTTGAAAGGCACGGGTGAATTGATTCAATTCCCCATCTCTTCTGTTTCTATTAGGTAAAGTTTCCTTCACACCTATGTAATAGTCGTTCCCAACTCTAAGGGGCGGTGCTCATCTCCATTTCAAAGCCAAAGAGCCAGCATTGTCCAAAGATGTCTCCATGGTCATGTGGCCAGCATGACTAAATGGTGAAGGTGCATGGAACGCTGTTACCTTCCCACCAAAGGTGGTCCCTATTTTTTCTACTTGAATTTTTACATGCTTTCCGAACTGCTAGTTTGGCAGAATCTGGGACAAGTAACTGGAGCTCACTCTGTTATGCGGCACTAGATTTGAACCGCCGAACAGCCAACATTTCTGATCGACAAGCTCAGTGTCTTAGCCAATGAGCCACTGTGTCCCTGTTTCTGTTTCTATTAAATATCTGCATATGGGTGCTACTTTTCACTTCATGAATGATAGACATTCCTGACATTGTGACAATGACCCACCCAGTGAAAATATTTTTCTGACATCATGCTAACCATTAGCCAAACCTAGATACATATTTAAGAATTGGTGTAGAATCATGGTTTGGCAGCTTCCCCAATCCTCCAGACGTATTGAACTACACCTTTCGTTATCAAAGCCATTATTTGGCTTTCTAGCAGGGATTGTTGGGTAATGAGTACATCTTCAGAATATTTCCAGATTAGAAATATTGTCCAGAAGGTGTATCCAATTTATTTTACTATGTTCATTATATGTTACAATATGTTCATTAGGTTCTTGTAGAAGAAAATATTTGTAACTCAGGATTGAACTGTGGAGTCCAGAGGTGGTATTCAGCAGGTTCTGGCCAGTTCTGGAGAACCAGTAGTGGAAATTTTGAGTAGTTTGGAGAACCAGTAAATACCACCTCTGACTGGCCCCGCCCCCATCTATTCTCTGCCTCCCAAGTCCCTGCTGATCAGGAGGAAATGGGGATTTTGCAGGAACCTTCCCCTGGAGTGGGGAGGGAATGGACATTTTACAGTATCCTTCTCCTGCCATGCCCACCAAGTCACGTCCACCAAGCCATGCCACACCCACCAAGCCACGCCCATAGTACCCGCAGTAAAAAAAATTGAATCTCACCACTGGTGGAGTCCTTGGGGTTCTCTGAGTTTGGTCACAACCAAGCTTGGTTACAACTGAGCTCAGAGAGCACCAAGGACTCCACCCTTTGCTAAATTCACTGGAAATTATATTCTGAGTAGAATTGTATGTAAGAAATGTTCTAGGACATGGGTGTCAAACTAGCTGCATCACGTTGCCATCACATGACGTTTCATGACATTTCCCCCCTTCGGAGAGCTGGGCTGGGTGTGGCCTGCGCATGACACATCCAGACCACAGGCTACCAGTTTGACACCCTTGTTCTAGAAGTTTTACAAATTCACCATAAATAAGCAAAAAGCATTATTCAAATGTTTTCTTCATGAACAATAAATGAATAAACAAAAGAGGACCAAGTTTTCCCAATCAACTTGACCTCTGGGGATATTTTCAAAGGCAGACGATCTAGGCATGTAAAATGGTCCTTCCAGACTTTTTACATGTTTGTTTAAATTTTGGCCTAAGATAATGAGAAATGTAGTTTGGAAGGGAGAGCCCAGTAGCACAGTCCCATTCTCTCCATGTCTTTATTGTACATATTGGAGAATAATGGAAGTGGCTGTAATTTAGAGATGAGCACTTGCAATCTTTCATCTAGTTTCATGTCACTGTTAGTCAGAAATGCTTTTTAACTAATTGATTCAAACCACTGGCAAAATCAATTTGTTCTGGCTTATTTAGGGACGGAAACAACAAAGGGAAGTTCAAAAAAGATAAAAAGGAATTACAAAGACTGCCAATGGGTTTTGGTTGTCATCCCACCAAATTCTTACTTAAGCCCAACCCACTATCTCACCCACCATATCTCCTACAATGAAGTCTACAAGAACTGCTTGCAATTTTACAAACAAGCTTCTTCACCATTGCAGTAAGTAATAGGGTCACTGGGAATCACGCAGCATATACATTTAATAAATTATCATGGTTGATCTCAGTCTGCCCAACTGGATTTGACATTTTTATCCACCTATTGAGTTTTTCTCAAGGATCTGGGATATACAGAGATGGTTGTTTGATGGTGCTAGAGGTATTATCACAGAAGATAGTTGCTTTTGAAATTGACTGATGGTGAATTTGTCAATTCTGCTAGTTTTGGAATTACTCCCAAAGCACCTACTACTGTTGGTACCATCTTTGCTTTCTTATTCTACAATCATTCTACATATTTGCAGTTCTTTGTATTTTGTGATTGTTTTACACTTCTTTCTATTTTGCTGTCTCCAGATACTATAACTTCTACCTCCAGACTTTTGTTTTTGTTATTGACAATTGTTAAATGTGAAGTGTTATGTGGCTGGTGCTTGTCAGTCTGAATTTTTAAGTCCCAGAGCTTCATTAGCTTCATTTTTTATTACTTTGTTTTGTGGTCCCACCTCTTCTTGCTTGCAATTCAAAAAAGTGTATTTTTTGCAGATGCTCCAATGCACCATTGTTGCTACTTCATTACTTGTTCCCTGTCCGTGCAATCTTCTGGCAAGGACTAACTAGGTGCTCCACTGTTTCTTCAGCTTCTTTGCAGGGCTGGCATTCTCACTTTGTTGCTGTCTTCTCATTTCTTGCTTTATGTGCATTTGGTTTTAACGATTTTCCTGCTCTTAGCTATTGCCAGGTCTTGTTCTTATCTGCTTTGCCTGCGAGGTTGTGTGTGTGTGTGTGTGTGTGTGTGTGTGTCTGTCTGTCTGTCTTGACCATGTAATACTTTGCTTCCATGTCTATTTTGTTTCTTGCTTTTACTGTAAGCCAGATTGATCTCTTTGGTAGTCAGTAAGCCTTCATAGTGTATTGACTTCAGTTCATCTTCTTCAGTATCCATCATTCTTCTTTCCAAATGTGGTACTTGCAATATTTTACACCCTGCCATCTATACTCCTTGGTAAGTAGAATCTGTCAACATCACCATATGGATGAAGGGCATCATCCATAGTGATTATTTTTTCTGCTTTTCATATCCAGGATTTCTAGTTCAGTTGAGTCCAGTACATTATTCCAGCTATCTTCCGAGATCAGTAAAATGAGGATACAGATTGTTGGGGACAAGATGCTGACTCTGTAAACCACTTAGAGGGGGCAGCAAAGCACTGTGAAGCAGTATAGGTCAAACTGCTATTGCTAAAACATGGGAAATCTAATGACTGGAATTCCCCATGTTTTAGCAATAGCAATAGCAGTTTGACCTATACTGCTTCACAGTGCTTTGCAGCCCTCTCTAAGTGGTTTACAGAGTCAGCATCTTGTCCCCAACAATCTGTATCCTTATTTTACTGATCTCGGAAGGATGGAAAGCTGAGATAACCGTGAGCCTGGTGACAATTGAACTGCCAAATTGCAAGCAACTGGCATGCAGCAGAAGTAGCTTGCAGTACTGCATTCTAACCACTGTGCCACCATGGCTCTTTTTAATTTGCTGGCATTATTAGATATTGTGAGATATTTTGTGATAAAAGATGAACATTTGATAAACTGTAGTAAGTTTTGCTCTTAGGTCATGAGATACAGATCATGCTGGATAGAAACTAGTTATTAAAGCTGAAGTTGAAATCCAGTGTATCCAACAGATGAATAAAAATGCATTCCTAGATTCAGGGTTTGCAAACCATTTGCAATAGATTCACCAACATGAAACAAATTTAAATAGAGGAAAAACGTATCTATGATTAATGTAAATACATAGATTTGTGGTCATAAATTCCTAATATCTTTTTCCTAGTCAACCCTATAAGAGTAGATAAATACATTGATTACTGTTGCAAGGGAAAGCAGCATATTTTTCAAAGGAGTGCCTGAAGTGGTAAAAATATATACATTGCATTAGATTAAATTTTTTAAAAAATTTCTTGTGTTTGTATTTTAATACTCATTCAATTAGCAGTATAAACTAATTCTAACAAACTAAAATGAAAATTATTCTAATAATTATTCTAATAAAGAGGGGGAAAGGGAGCATTTTGTATAGGAAAACAATGATGGAATCTCCAACCCTTGTCAGAGCAGTTGAGGAATCTGTTATTTTTCAGTTAAAAATAGACAAGACAAAAGAGGCAGACACTGAGTTGGTTGAAAGCTATGCGAAACCTCAGATTGTCAATGAATATCCTGAAGGAATTTCTTTGTTGTCCTTTAGAAATAGCGCTTTGTAAATAATCAGGCATGGGCTTGTGTATGCATAACATTTAGATTGCAAATGTTATATTGGAAAAGAGAAAGCTGTGTTAATTGTATCTAATTAAAAGGTATATATCACAAGATAATGCTCTGTCTTACACAAAAAATCAGAAAACAAAATACAACCTCGTAGATGACCCTCACTCTGTCAAGGACCTTGGAGTACTCATCTCTAATTATCTAAAGTGCCAGTGCCCACTGTAACAACATTGCCAAAAAGGCATTAAGAGTTGTTAACCTAATCTTGCGTAGCTTCTTCTCTGGTAATATTGTACTGCTAACTAGAGCATACAAAACATTTGCTAGACCAATTCTCAAATACAGCTCATTTGTCTGGCACCCCCACTGCATATCGGACATTAATACAATTGAGCGAGTCCAGAGATATTTCACGAGAAGAGTCCTCCACTCCTCTGCTCGCAGCAGAATCCCTTATGCCACCAGGCTTGAAATTTTGGGCTTAGACAATTTAGAACTACGCTGCCTTCGGTCTGACCTAAGCTTAGTACATAAAATTATCTGCTATGATGTCCTACCTGTCAGTGACTACTTCAGCTTCAACCACAGCAATACACAAGCACACAATAGATAAAACGTAAAGTAAATCGCTCCAAACTTGATTGCAGAAAATACGACTTCAGCAACAGAGTGGTCAGTGCCTGGAATGCACTACCTGACTCTATGGTTTCCTCCCCTAACCCCCACAACTTTAACCTTAAACTGTCTACTGTTGACCTCAGCCTATTCCTAAGTGGTCTATAAGGGGTGTGCATAAACGCACCAAAGTACCCACCGTCCCTGTCCTAATGTCCCCATTTATACATATCCATTTCATGTATTCATAATCATGTTTATATTTATGTCTGTTATCTTATATTTCTACATTCAAATTTCTGTCAGATTCAGTGAAAGAATTGTATATTGATTATAGTGACGTTTACACCAGAGGTGGTATTCAGCCAGTTCTGACCAGTTCTAGTGAACAGGTAGCAGAAATTTTGAGTAGTTTGGAGAACTGGCAAATACCACCGTTGGCTGGCTCCACCCCCATCTATTCGCTGTCTCCCGAGTCCCAGCTGATCGGCATCCCAGCTGATTGGCTGGGTCTTCTGTTCCCTTACACAGGGGAACAGTCCGGAACACAGGTTAGCGGGGTGGGGAGGGAATGGGGATTTTACAGTATCCTTGTCCTGCCACGCCCACCAAGCAATGCCACGCCCACAGAACCGGTAGTAAAAAAAATGTTGAATCCCATCACTGGTGTACATGCCTAAATTGTTACAGACTGTCAGAAAATAATTGCAAGAATAATTGAAACAGTATTGCAATTAGAAAAAAATAGTAGAGAACAAAAGCTCTATATCAAACCCTTTATAAAGTCTGTCAAAAATGAGACTCCACTGCTTTTTCAACCAACAGCACTATGTTAAAGATTTCTGAGTATTTCACTTTTGGACTCTAGCAAAGTTGTTTTTATTTCCTGCTTTATTGTGGTTAAAAAAACATTGCTCTACTTTCCCACACAGGTGATGATTCCCAGGAGTTACCAGGTAATCTGCTTTTCTTGAAACAAGAGAATATTACACATGGCTTACTGAGATTTAATGATTTCTTCCTGTACAACAGAGGCAGACTGCCCACTCATGGCATCCCAAGCTGTCTGGTAGGAGTAAGACAGCCACGTGATATTGTTCCCTTGCTGTTCCAGTGGGAAGAGCACACCCCAGCTGCACTGGCATTCCTAACTTGCTCCACATTTCTGCAGTAAGAGATCTGAAAGAATGCTACTACTTCAAATAACCAATCCCAACTATGATGGGAGTCAGGAGTAGACGTGGGCAGGGACAGGGTGTGGTGCAAGAAGTGATCAGCAAAGAGACATCAGAGCCAAACTGATTTCTCACATTTGTAGCAAATGATTGTTGGAACTGGCTGTCCTCTACTTTAGGTAACACCCAGGCATTGATAGAGCCATATAAATCTAATGAACAAGGAATAATAAAGGGGACAACTTTATTTTGACTGGGTAATGGATGTGCTTAAGTACAATAATTGCCAGGGATAGTTTCTAGTCCTAGAACACCATGCAAACCTTTTTGAATTGCTCTGGGCCACAATAATTATAATACCTGAAGATCAATATGATTTTCTGTTATTTTGAGGCATGAAAACATGATGCATTGGTAAGTTGTAAGATATGTGATATAGTTTTCATTTTTAAAAACAGTCACCTTAGGAAGAAAATAGGTAGGAATCCATGCCCCATCCACAAATGTGGTGCAGTCCTACACAGTCAATCTTATTTGTTGCCCTTGTGGCCTTCCCAATGTTAAGTGTGCATGTCAGACTCACAATGACATACTGTAAGGAGAGCATTGTGTTAATAAATCAACTTCCATTTTAAAAAGAAAAGAGGAACTAATTGGGGGAACATTTTTAAATCCAGTTTCTTAACCAATCTCTATTTCTCCCCAATTGTGGGATGGAGAGGGAAGTTCTGCTTCTTCTATAACTTTTTTTTACACATTTAGGTCTTTTGAGGACAAGCTTCTCCACCCTACTCAGGAGCTATTGTTGCTGAATGTTTAGCAGACCAGAATTAACTAGCAACCTATGTAGACAAAGTAATGTATTATACCTAAGATATAATACTAATAATTAACTGTTTAGTATTCCTGGAACCACATTCATTTGAATGGAAATAAATGGTATATTGGGTATGCATTTGTGAAGAGAGAAAAGAAGGAAAATTGTGTGGCTTAATCTAACTGAGATGGATAATGTAATGTGCTGTTTAAAAGGCAGCTAAATTCAAATCCTTGGAAGTTATTGACATAAAGGTTTATATACACAGGTGGTTTTATTAATATGTATATATTGAAAACTGTACTTGGCTCCATACAAAATCTTCAGTTGAAAGTTATGTAATATGTTGTGGCTAAGGCAACATTCTGGAGTTAATGACACTGAAGCTTTTTACTTGCAAGTCTTGGACCATTAATAAATTTTGATTGATGGATTTACTTGCAAATGTCCTGATCAATGGTGACTAATCTTGACAGTTCAGTCTACTAGGGAAAGTCTTGTTAATAAGCAGATGAATGATTAAAAATCAGAAGTTTTAGGATTGGAAAATTGATAAATATTTGAGGCTAAATTCCATGGCTATTATATTCAGTTCTTCTGAGTTCTAAAGTGACAGATATCCATAAAGACAGCTATTTTATTAGTGAAGCCAAAGAGCCTTAGGAGTTACTAAAAGCAGATCTTCTGTTCCATGGCACACACCGGAAGGTTGTTAACATGCATATTCAAGCCAATTGATATGTCATATTTGTATTCTTCAGTATGACACAAGTTGCTGTTTTTAAGGAGTGTTCATAGACTTTTATGGTTCTACGTGAACATGAAAGTACAAAAGTAATGTACTAGCCACCATTTTACCAGAATGATATAGTAGTGAAGACATCAAGCGAGAAAATGGAAGACTGTGAGTCCTAGTAGTGTTTTAGGCACAAAGCCAGCTGGGTGACCTTGAGCCAGCCACTTTTCTTCACCTGAGAAGGAGGCAATGGCAAATTGCTTCTGAAAAACCTTGCCAAAAAAAAATAGGGAGTCCAGGCAGTCTCTGAAAATCAGACAAGACCGAACAAGGGGGATGGGTGGGTGGGTGGGGAATCCACTTCAGAATTCCAACTTCAAATACATGCAAGTGGCCATTGGGGTTCTACTGTATGCTTATTTTTACAGACAAATATGTATACAAATGCATGGATTGAATCAGATATGGTGCTAAATGGAATTTTAATAGCCAAAGCAAAAAAGATAATATAAAATATAATAAATGTCATATACATTAACAGCGAAAATAAGACGTTTCTTCCTTCCAATTTCTATAGTTTACTAATGCACGTGCAAGAGAGATTATTCTTTTCCTCCCCCCTACACAAAATTCCCAAGGTAACTCTTATTAGCTCTGGGAAATCTTTCAATGGTACTCCAGGTTTTCCATGCAATAGAGAACCTGACTATCACCTCATCAACAATATGAAAACACAAGAGATATACTGAATTCTAAATGGCATGTCAAAGACGTTATTCAAATGGGTAAGGGTTTTTTTTTTAAGTAAGTAAAGATATGCACAAATAAAATTGACATTTTGCCAGTTTCTTAGCAACTGCGAAATAATTGATTCCAGGTCATGCAGAAGGAATACACATTTAAGAGACCAGATAGAATCATCTATCTAATCATCATCTTTTATCAGTATGGTCTAATTCAAGATATATTGTTCCAAACAATATATTTAAAAAGCCCAACACACCTTTCAGTCTGGGGTACAGATCATGCCAAACTCTGTTCTGAAACATTACTTGGCAAAACCAAGTATAGGTAGTCCTCAACTTACAACACTTCATTTAGTGACCATTCGAAGCTACAATGGCACTGAAAAAAGTGAACTTATGACCATTTTTCACACTTATGACCTTTGCAGCATCCCCTTGGCCATGCGATTTACATTCAGATGCTTGACAACCAGTTCATATTTATGACGATTGCAGTGTCCTGAAGTAATCTGACCACTTTTTGTGACCTTCTGACACACAAAATCAATAGAAAAGCCAGGTTCACTTAACAACGGTTACTAATTTAACAACTGCAGTGATTCACTTCGCAAAATGTTGCAAGAAAGGTCATAAAATAGGGCAAAACTCATTTAACACATTTCTCACTTAGCAACATCATTTTGGGCTCAATTGTGGTCAGAAGTTGAGGATTACCTGTACTACCAATAGAACTTTTAAAAACAAAATCCAGTGTGAATATGTTTATTTTCCTCTATTTTTAAATAAGAAAATATTGCAAGCAGCCACTGGCAGCAAGTATGCCTTTTTCTATCTTGTTACAAAACAAACTGTCCAACATATCTGTACTAAAACTATGCAATCTCACCCTAAACCTTTGCAAGACCGCTTCAACATATACCTACAGAAGTCTACACATTCCAGATTTCTAAAGTAGAGCAGCTGGTTATTTATGGCTGCAAAATTCCATATTATTTTTTCCCTAAGTGATCTTCGAATCTCTTGCAAACTTCACTCTGAGCCTCCATGAGCAATGCTCGATTTGTTTTCTTTGGAGTCAGGTGTTCAGATCCCTTCCACAGCATTTTCAAAACCTCCACTAATTCTTCAGGAACACAATTCGAATACTCCCCCCCCCCCCTTCCTCTTTCTTCACCATTCTCTCTGGTCACTTTCCCTACATTGGCCAAATAAATTATGGAGAAAGTCAGAGGTTTTGAAGATGAACTGTCCATCACCAGACTAGTCCCATTCTAGTCTCCAGGATGTGAATGCACCTCTTTGTTTCATTTTGACCAATTTAGAAATGGTGGAAAAAGAGGTAGTATTCATTCCTGATCTTACACCAAACCTTTCCTATCACTGATCTTTCCAGTAATACCAACTAAGAGACTAATGGAAACCATGCTAGAAAGTGGGAGACTATGAGTTCTAGCCCACATTAACCATGAAAGCAAGCTGGGTGACCCTGGGCCAGTCTGTTTCAGCCCAACTCAACTCACAGAGTTGTTGTGGGGAAAATAAGAGGACCGAGATGTGCCGAGTTATTTGTAAAACAACTTGAGTTATTTGAAAAAATAATAGAGGCGGGATACGCACAAACAAATGCTGCTCACAAGGACAAAAGTCAGGAAGAAGATACAGTCATGGCTCTATATTATTTAACATTTTACACAGTAAAAAGAATAACTTGCAATCAAAAATAATAAAAATAAATACAAGTGAAAAATAATTTATTTCAAATACAATCAAATATTGGTATACAGTATTATCAGGCCTCTACGAGATTACTTGAATTTGCTCGATGGCATGCTTGACATTGCCTTGCAGCCTCAATCTCACATTTGCAAAATCACTGGACCTACAATGCATATCTAGACAAAGCTGTTTCAGAAATTCCAGGAGTTCACTAAACATCGGAAGAACTGCTGGAGGAAATCTCAGAAGGGAGATGCCATGAAGCAAGATGGGGGCCCCTGCTTGACTCTTAATTTATGTGTACACTGGAAACCAAACTGGTTAAGTCAGGTAAAATAGCATGGAAACTCTTTGAGACTGAAATAAAGTCCTTTTTTAATATAAATGTTGCAGTGAAGATGTAGAAATCAATGATAGTGGTGAAAAAAAAATGAAAAGCAGGGACACTTGTAAATGAATGGGATGGGAGCGACTCTGAGATGTCTTCTTCAGACCATGGCCCTGCCAGTTCTGACGTTTTTAGCACACTCTCTTCCCACATGTACCGCTTGCAGCATAGATTCACTGATATCATCCAGTCCTATCAGCGAAATCATGGGTGACACAAATCCATAAAGGGCTGCCATAGCCACACTCAAGGGCCAGGCAAAAGCCACTAGTATGATTAACCAGACCAAACTCCACAGCAAGCAGCAGCAGCTCAGAGTTCCAGGGGTGACACTGTAAAAGAACAAAAAAACATTTTGATCAGATGCATTTTTAAGCGCATTTCTCTAGCAGTTTCAAGTAGAGGAGGAGGAGGAGAAAGAGAAGAATATTTATTTGTATTCTCTTAGGAAATTGTGGTTTCATCCCTCTAGGATGGTGCCAGTTTTGGGAGAAAGGCAGAGCCTCCAAAAGGGAGTCTGCAGAGTTTAGGGGAATTTAGAGCTACAGCAGAGGTGAGTTCCTACTGGTTCGGCCTGGTTCGACCAGTAGTGGCATGCTGGCCTGGGTCCCAGAACCGGCAGCGACACAGGCTGTCCACGCCCTCAAACCGGTTCCCCAGTCGCTGCCGTCACCACCATCATCTTTTTTTTTAGTTCTGTGCACGTGCAGAACAATTTCAATTGAACTGTGCATGCACACCCAGCAAAGCGTGCGCACGAGTGAACCAGCCGCAATGCTAACTTAAATCCACCCCTGAGCTACAGACTCATTTTTCTCCATGTTTGTGCTAAATGAACAGCCACACCTCTTTCCTTTTGGGAAATGTAATGAGCAAAACAAAGATATTTTTTACAGAAAAGAAGAACCTCTACCTTGCCTTTTTTTCAGGTGGAGGCAGAAGTGCCTCAGTAACTTCTTTTTTTGCAGGTTTATCTCCTACATCTTCATACCCTTCCTCTTCTTCTCCTCCTCCTCCTTCTTCTTCATCCGCTTCAGACATGGTTTTCCAAACAGACTCCTCTTAAATGCGCTATTGGTGATCACAGAATGCAAACAATGTTAGTATTAAACGAGTTTGAAAAGTAAGTAAGCTTTTTTGGCTTTTAAAGACATACAATTACTAATATTTTGTCTACTTTAACTCCATCCAGCCTGATATTTTCTACGTATTCTGAGATTACAAGGGAAAACAAGACAAAAGTAGTATAAAGAGCTTGTTAATATCTTGGAAAATTTTTGGCCCTTCATCATTGCCTGTCAAATTCCCAATGAAATAGATTAGTATTCAAAATTTCAAACTACACCAAAATAGATGTATCACTGGTATATTAATTCACATTTTGAAAATAAGGGATATTATTAATAAAATTGCACATATGCATTCACAAGTTACACATATTTAACATTTATTTATTTATTTGTTTATTGCTATGTATATGTCTCCCATTTCATTGCTATCTAACTCTGGGCGGCTTACAATGCGATAAATGATGTTTTATTTATCAAGCTGTCAAGTCATGCTAAGACATTACATGTGCAAAGTGAAAAAAACTGAATGATGTTTCTTCAGTGCCTCAGAGATATATTTTACTTTGATGTGTACAGACTTCTCTGAGATGGCCATTACAGTAAATTTCAGGGTATGAGTTCAAAGCATTTAGAACAGTCCAAAAGCAGAACGAAATAGGGATATGGACCCTCATGGGGTTTAGTGGGCTGTGGTTGCGACCTTCTTTCAATACAAAAGTACAATTGATACGCAAAGAACTCTGCCCCACTTATTCACTTACAATATTCTCCAGTGTACTTTCCATCTCCCCAAGGAAATGACTTACCTTGTAGATGTATATTCCTATAATTATCTGTTAAAATACCTAATATAATTTTCAGGCGTTCACTGTGATCTGAAGACATCAGCAGAGAAGAGTTTAAAAAAAAATCCATGCATCTCCTGATAAAAATGGCTTGATGCTTAAAGACTATTGAGAGCTTTGTTGTTTCCAAGTAACCAGTATGATGTCATACATGGGGAAATCTGAAAGACTATATTGAATGCCACTCTACATCCTTCATACAGGCTTATTAGGGCAGCTCTCAAGAATGGGTAATTATATTTTACACTTACTTAAGTATCTCTTATTATGTATCTTGTTAAAAATATAAATTATTGATTTATTATATGATAACAATGATTAAAAACCCGCTCCTGTAATCCTTTAATTCGGGGTAGAGTCGGGATGACTTGCTGGAGCTGGCCAGATGCTTTTCTTGACACCATGTGGAGTTCACAGCAGATCTTTTTTCTTTGCATCCTGATAGAGAAACATCTGTGACTACCTAGATGTGAACTCCCAATCTTCCAAGTGGGAAGCAAATGTCTTCACCAATGGGCCATCACACTGCTGTGATAACAATTATAATTAGATTATAATTAGATAACCACAAAAAGAGTTATCTTGAAGAAGAGAAAGCTTATTTAATGTAATTAATATAGCTTAATTAATGTAACTTTCAAATGGTATATGGGCTTTGTGCATGGAGTGAATATAGTAACTAGAAAGACTAACACTGCCCTATTTTATGATTCAAAAACTCCCTTGTAAATTGTTTTCTTCACTTGAAGAAAAGAATAGCACTACGAAACAAAAGAACTAAGAAACAATTCTAACAAACTCAAGAAATAAAATAAGAAAAAGAATCTTATACGTTATAAAGATCAACAGCTACTGGTTTACTAATAACAGTAATACTATAATATAATTAGTGTAAAATGCTATTGCAACATATCACTGCCATAAGTAGTGATAGAATTTATTGCCTTTTGCAAAATTGCTACATTGTACATTTCTGGCAATAATTCTTTTACATCGGGAATACTATCACATTTCCAATTTCTCAGTATGATTCATTATGGTATTTTAATCATTGTCAAAGTTGAATACAACCATAATTTCTAAAAAAAACAGTCAGATTCCAAAGCTTTGGTATATAATTCAATGTCTTGAACTATATTTTTATTATTTTTAACAATTAAAAATTTCCCCATAAATATACTTATAGTTGTTGTGAGCTTCCCAGAGTTGTTAGGAGTCAAGCAGCATACAATTTTAGTTATAAGTAAATATTAATACCCTAGCCTTAAAATATATCAAATTATCAAAGACCTTTTCATTTCGGTCAAAGAACCCTCACTTCTTTTATGTTTCCAACTTTAGAAAACCTGATGTCTATTTTTTCTAATATATTCTTTGGAGAGTCCAATACATTATAAGTACATTTTTTTTGATGGATCAAATTTAATTTCAAAATGGTTGGACATGAATGCACTGATTATTGGAGATTGCAATTCTTGTGACTTTGACAAGACCGTATGTTGGTACCTTTAGATGCAATTTATTCCTTTTTTCTTCAAAACACAAAGAACAGAAACATTGGATGTCATTTATTATAAACAGAATCAGATATGGTTTATATAATTTTTAAAAAATTTAATTTTAAGCAATGACATTGAAGCAACAATTTTACCTGTTTTTGTGCTTATGTCATAAAATTGTTCAGTGATATGTTTGTACTTTCCATCTTTTAACATCATCTCTGATGAATTATCGTTTAAGACTTCTGCTTTGTTTATTGCTAACACATTTTTATAATCCTTGTTAATTTGCTTGTATCCTCTTTTTTATTTATTGCTATCAGCACTAGATATATTTGAAAAGGTGTGGCTGCATTGATTGTTACTCTATGATCACTTTAAATTTTTAAGTGGTCTTTTTTATTAACACTTGGATCATTTTATAATGAAAATTCACATTAAATAAATAAATAAAATATCAATCCATAATAAAAATTATCTGGCAACATATAACCAATCTCACAAGAATTTACATTCTTTTCATTTTAAATTTCCTTAAAAACATTGTTTCATAATTGTTAATTACTAAAGAGATATATACCATATTTTTCGGACTACAAGACCACCTTTTTCGCTCAAAAAAGAGGCTGAAAATCTGGGTGCATCTTATACATTGAATACAGCATTTTTTGCCTACTGAAACCCCGCTCCCTTCACCAAAATGGCCATGCATAGCCTTTAGGAGACTTTCAGACTGCTCCTGGGGGCTGGGGAGGAAATGGGCAAAAAAATGGGGCGTTTTTTGCTTAATTTTGCCCCCCCCCCCAGTCCCCAGGAGCACTCTATAAGCCTCCTAAAGGCTATTCATGCCCTTTTTTTGAAAACAAAATGTGCTCGTTTTCGCAAAAAAATGGGCCGTTTTTGGGAGGTCTTCAGAGTGCAAAAACTTTTTTAAAAAATTTGTCTCTTCAAAATCTTGGTGCGTCTTATACTCCAGTGCTTCTTATACTCTGAAAAATACAGTATGTATTTTTTTGCAGCTATACCATAACTTAAAATAGTTTCAAACTGACCAAAATACTGAGAGAAAATGAATGAAAATAAATTTCAGTGATCTAGTGGACTTACGTTGTGAATCAATTAACAAAAGAAGTGAATGTTCCATGTACAAATAGTCAAACAGTGCTTAGAAGAGAAATTATGACATCTAGAAAGCTTGGAGTAAGTTTTTTCCTGTAACAGCGCTATCTCATTTGTGAAAAGTGATAGTAATAGAAAGGAGATAAATTTTTACCTCCAGCTTTTTCCCCTACTGGCCATTCATGTTGATTCTAGTAAAACCGTTGCCATCCTGTTAGAAATAATGGCAATATTTTTTAAAAAGATTTTATTGGTTTTTTAAAACATTTATGGGGAAAGGGTACAAAGGTGCATAAAAATTTTTGGCAGCTCCCATGCTAGTGATGGGAAATCCTCCAAATCTCACAATTTTTTCAATTTTGAAAACAACATTTAAAAGATAAGCATAGACAGAATTCTTACATTATATCAATCATGTGTTCAATCATCTCATTCTTTGTCACTTTCTAGTATATCAACAATTACAATAATATTTCAAATACATTTATTTTTGTGATCTGAGCCTTTTTGATATTGCTCCCTCCTCCCTGTCCCCAGATGGAGCCACGCCCCCCTCCCCCATATCTTGTACATTGCTGCATTTCTCACCACCTCCCTTCTTTTCATCCTGTAGGATAGAAAATTGTTTTTGGGTGAAGGCTTCAGCCTCTTCCACTGTGTTAATTGTAATTCTGTTTCCCTCCCAGAAAATCAGCATTCCCTCTGGCAATAACCATCTAAACCAAATTCCTTTATTGTATAGTTTCTTTGATAAGGAGGAATACTTCCTCCTTCTTTCTCAAATTTTTTTCAGAATTTGCTTAAGAATGGTAATTTTTTTATCTTGATATTTTAATGGTCCCTCCCTTTGGGCCCCTAGCACCTCATCCCTCGTGGTCCTCCTAAGAAATTTAACATGTACCTCCCTTGGAACGTTATGGGTTCTAGCATATGCTGAATTAATCCTATAGACCAGATCCATGTCCCACCACAACTGTTCTTTGTTTGTCTTGATATATTCTGCTAAGATTGTACTCATAATATCTTTAAGATTTTCATTCTCTGTTTCTGGTAGGTTCTGGAATCTGAGAAAAAAGGACATTCTTTCAAGTTCTATTTTTGCCATAAGATTATCCAATTCTACATTTCCCTTCTGGACTGCCTTAACCTCCCTTTCCAGCCCAGCTGTCCCCTCCTCCAACACCACAATTCTCTGTTTATTTTCTGTAATATGCTGTTGTACCCCTCTGAGTTCGTCTTTGAGATCTGCCACCTCCTCCTTCAGCTTGTTTTGACCCCTCATAATTTCCTGAAACATTTGGTTAACCGATAATTCTTTTGGGATCTCTCCAGCCCCTTCTTTTTGTAACAATGAAGTAATTTTGGTCTGCTGCATGCTTGGACTGGAGGTCGCAGAGGCAGGAGCCGAAAATGACTTGCCCGTTGGTGGCTTTTTAGGTCCCATTTGTCTGAATTCAGAGATGATAAGTCTTTTACAAAGAAAATGGCGTCAGTGGAGCGCGCAGCTGGGCCGATCCAAGGTGGCAGGCAAAACCCGAAAGTGAGACGTTAGTTCGTCTTCACTGTTCCATGGCACAGAGATACACCAAAAGGGGAAAGTCAAATAGTCAAAATCCAGGAAGACCACGCAATAGGAGAAGTCCAGCGCACCCTCAGGGGGAGATTTTAAGACAATACCAGAGATTTTTTTTTCAAAGTTGGTTTCAAAAGGCAGACTTCATTTATAAGTACAAAAACAAAGATGGGGGGGAACCATCTTGACTCCGCCTTTCCCAGGGAGAAGAGCAAAAGTTTCCATTCTTTAAGAAAACAGCTCAGCAATCCCCTCTTGCAACTGTGATTTCGATCTTTCTCACATAGTTAGTTCAAGTGATGAGTCAGCCTTTGTTCTCTCTCCATTCCAATCTAGAGAGAGATAGTTCAAATGCCGCTTAATCCGAGGGGGGGGGTAAAGAGAAAAAACACCCCCCCTCTAATCTTCAGTTTCAAATAAATTGAACACGAACTTACAGTAGTCTGCTGCTTATCCTTTAAGGACGATTAAGGAGATCGGGATGTGTCCCCCTCCACCAGCATTCAGACGCTCCTGGATTAACTCCTTCCTCCCAGAATCCATTCGGCGAAAGGGCGGACAGCCCAAAGCTGTACCATGCCCCCCTCCGCTCCTCGGCGAGGCTGAAAACACCCCTGTCGGCTGCCGCCGAGTCCAGGGGGGATTCAGCAAGCCACCCTTTGGCAGGAGACCCCTTCAAGGCCCCCTGTGCTCCCTACGGAGCCAACCGAGGAGACGAGCGGCGGACAGCACGTCCGTTGCCAGCAGGAACCGGAAGTGATCTCAGAAATAATGGCAATATTTGAAAACAGCTACATTGATCCTGAAATGTGCATTAAGAATCAATGCCAGATACCTAGCCAATGCTAGCTCTATTTTTAAGTCTGAAAGAGCATCTAAAATTGGAACACTTGTAAGAGAAGGAAAGAAAAAGTGAGTTGTCATATAGCCAAATATATATCAACCAAAGCAGAGACAATATTAATTCATTCATTCATTTCCCATGTTTATTTTTTTATAAATAATTCAAGGTGGTAAACATACTTAAATATTCCTTCCTCCTATTTTCCCCATAAAACAACCCTGTGAGGTGAGTTGGGCTGAAAGAAAGTAACTTATGCTCAGTCAACTAGAACTCAGTCTCCTGGTCTCAAATCTGGCATCTTAACCACAACACCAAATTCCTTAGTGAACAATATGCTTCTGAAATAGGGAGAACATCTCTGTTACAGTTGGTGCTGCCCAGAATGGAAGCTGATTATTTCTTCTTCTTCTTCTTCTCCTCCTCCTCCTCCTCCTCCTCCTCCTCCTCCTCCTCCTCCTCCTCCTCCTCCTCCTCCTCCTCCTCCTCCTCCTCCTCCTTCCATCATCATGGGGAATGATCATGTGAAGGGTAGCTATCATGAAATCATCCTGTGGTATATTATGTTAACAGCCAAATAATATGATTCTTATAAGAATCAAGCAATACTTCCCCACCACTAATACCTCAGAACACTCAGCCATACAGATTTATGTAATAATAGTTTATAGCTAAACATTTCAGGAGGATGCCACAGATAATGATACAATATGGTACTGATATTATCACACATACACACACACACACATGAATCAATATGGAGGCATTATTCTGTTTGATTTCTGGAATATACAGTCTAATGAGAAAACTGAGATAATTTCTATTCTCAATCTGGACCATTGCAATGACACTTTCCCATTGTTTGAAATTGTAGCAAGGATTACTTACATATATATTAGGGGACAGAGAACATAGATCTCTATTAAAATATCAAATAAGTGACAGTAAAAAATATTTTACTATTATCTAAAGTAGGTTCTAGTTTTAAGAACATCATAATATTTATAATTGTGTTTCAGAAAAGTAATAGCATAACTCAAGAATTTCTTATATTAGGAGAAAAATACATAACAAAAATGTAAAAAAAAAAAAAAAACCTACACAGAAACTTCCAGTCGAGTTACGTTTTATTTATCATAAGTGATAACATATCTATAAATCATTAAAAATAACTTCCATATATTTATATAAAATTTAAATATAATGAACATTAGTGATAATAATACAGATTTATATATTGACTATGTTTGGAAACAAAGCTAATAAACAATTAGACTTTGAACTTTTGATAACTTATAAGGCAGAGCAAGAAGCCAAAAACCATCTTTCCCCTGAAGAGGAATGCAAGTTTCATCACTGTATCTAAGGAAATATATTAATACATAAGTTTTCAGTGCTGCAAACATGGTGTTCTATTCAAACCCAGATCTGACAAATATTTCAAGTTCTTATTTAGATCTCCCCAGGTTTCATACAATTTACAAATTAAATGACACTATATTTCTTTACAGTATTGTAAAATATCAATAAACAGGAATGTACACAAATACTTTCAAAGTCCATTAAAGATCACAGAATGAAACTTTATTTCCTGATTTGTGATAGGGTTTATTGTTAAAAGAGGGGTTTTCCTGTTCGCACATTCATAGCACATTGTCTTCCCAAATTTACCCCCTTCAATAAAATTTCACTAAAGTCATCCAGACTCATCAAAGTCAACAAAGGAGCGAAGAATCCATACAGTCCTCCCAAAAAGATGCTAATTGGCCATCCAATAAAAAAGAATATAATCAGCCAAATGATTCCCCACATGACGCAGGATGCATCCATCTTGAACCTAGCAAAAGAATTAGATAAGTTAATTGATAAGCTCTGATAAAGTTTTAGCTTTATTTATGATATCTATTAACATTAAAGTATTTACACGTTGGCATTTCCAATCACTTTCTGATCTGCTAGGAGATAGAGGAGTCTGCATAACTTAGAGCAGGGATATCAAACTTAAGGTCCGTGGGTCAGGGGTGAAATGCTATCTGACTGGTTCGGTGGAAACAGGAGCAAAAAATGCTAAGGTTCGCAAAAAACGGTAGTAAAAAAAAAGCTTTTAAAAATGGGGGGGAAAGGTTCTGTGACCCTCAGCTGTGTCGTGCGATCGGAATAATTTTTTTTCACTTTTTAAAACATTTTTACTACCGATTCTGGCGAATAGGTAGTTAAAAATGCTTTAAAAAGTGAAAAAAATGGTTCTGACGATAGTGTCGTTGCTTGTACCAACCCCCGCGTTCTAGGTGGTCAGGAGCTGCAGACCCAGGGCCTGAGGCTGTTGTTATGCAATGCGAGGTCCGCTGTTAATAAGGCCCCCCTCATTCACGACCTAATTTTGGAGGGGGAGCCGGACCTCGCGGGAATAACGGAGACCTGGTTTGGGCCACGAGGGAGGTGTACCCCTCGTGGAAATGTGCCCACCAGGCTACCGAGCATTTCACCAGCCTAGGGCCCAGGGAAGGGGCGGTGGGGTGGCAGCAATTATTCGGGAGGACTTAGAGCCGAGGGAGTCTACTGTGCCACAGACGTCCGGATGTGAATCCCTTGTTGTGAAATGGGGCCCTGGGAGACAGTTGGGCCTGCTGATAGTATACCTGGCTCCTCGCTATACATCAGCGGCCCTGCCTGAACTCCTCGAGCTGATCGCATCGGTGGCGGTTGAGACCCCCAAACTTTTAGTTATGGGGGACTTTAACCTGCCATCGATGGGAGAAGCATCAGAGGGGATTCGGGAGTTCATGGCTTCCATGACAGCCATGGACCTGACTCAATTGATTCAGGGCCCGACACACGAGGGAGGTCACACCCTGGACCTCGTTTTTGTCTCTGGCCAGTGGTTGAGTGATCTGGGAGGAGGTGACTCCCCTGTCATGGTCAGATCACTCACTCCTTCGTCTTGACTTCCCTGGTGCTACCTCCCGCTGCGGGGAGGCGGAACCGGAAAGCATTAGATGGTTCCGCCCCAGGCGCCTGATGGAACCGGATAGGTTCCAGACGGAGCTTGGGCCACCCCCTGTAACCCTGACCCGCCCCCGGGTAGAGGACCTGGTGGTCGCGTGGAATAATGCGACTACCGGGGCCTTGAACCGGGTGGCGCCTTTGCGGCCTCTCCGGCGGCAACGATCCACCCTGGCCCCTTGGTTTACCGAGGAGCTGAGGGTGATGAAATGCCGCAAGAGACGCCTAGAGAGTCGTTGGAGATCCTCCCGTTCCGAATTTGATCGAACACAGGCACGAGCCCATTTAAGGACGTACCTTGTGGCATTGAGAGTGGCCAAACGCCAATACTGCGCCACTCTCATTGCATCCGCAGAGAACCGCCCTGCTGCCCTGTTTCGGGTGTCCCGCTCCCTCTTGTTTCAGAGGCCGCGGGAGGCCCCTCTACAGGGCAGAGCAGAGGAATTTGGGAAATATCTGCAGGATAAAATCGCTCAAATCCGGAGGGATTGGGTCCCTGTCAGTGGTCCAAAGGAGACGTCCGTGGCGAGTCTTGAGGATTCGACCTGGGAGGAGTTTGACTTGGTTGCCATCGAGGATTTGGACAGAATGCGTGGACGACTGCGACCCACCACATGTTTATTGGATCCGTGCCCCTCCTGGCTTGTACTGGCATCCTGGGAGGTTACACGAGACTGGCTCCTGGGCCTAGTGAACGCTTCGTTGGGCTAGGGGTCTCTCCCGGCCGCCTTGAAAGAGGCGGTGGTGAGACCCTTGCTCAAGAAGCCTTCCCTGGACCCTTTGGAGCTGGCCAATTATCGTCCTGTCTCCAACCTTCCCTTTCTGGCGAAGGTTGTAGAGAGTGTGGTGGCTTACCAGTTTCCACGACATCTGGAGGAAAATGATTATCTAGACCCGCGCCAGTCGGGCTTCCGCCCCGGTCACAGCACGGAGACGGCCTTGGTCGCGTTGGTGGATGATCTCTGGAGGGCCAGAGATAGAGGTTGCTCCTCTATCCTGGTCCTATTAGACCTCTCGGCGGCTTTTGATACCATCGACCATGGTATCCTGCTGCGCCGGCTGGAGAGGTTAGGGGTCCGGGGCAGCGTTCTGCGGTGGTTCGGCTCCTACCTTTCTGGCCGGACGCAGCGTGTGTTGGCAGGGGAGGAGAGGTCGACCCTACGCCCCCTTACTTGTGGGGTGCCACAGGGGTCGGTCCTCTTGCCACTCCTGTTCAACACATATATGAAGCCGCTGGGTGAGATCATCCGTGGTTTCGGGGTGGGATATCATCTGTACGCTGATGATACTCAGCTGTACTTTTCCACCCCGAACCACCCCAACGAGGCCGTCGAAGTGATGTCCTGGTGTGTGGAAGCCGTACGGGTCTGGATGGATGACAACCGACTCAAACTCAACCCCTCCAAGACGGAGTGGCTGTGGGTACCGGCTCCCCGGTTCAGCCAATTAATTCCATCATTGGCCATTGGGGGCATTCAACTCGCCCCCGTGAAGCGGGCGCGCAATTTGGGAGTCCTCCTGGATGCCCGGCTGTCCATGGAGGACCATGTGACAGCCGTGGCAAGGGGGGCATTCCACCAGGTTCGCCTGGTGTGCCAATTGCGCCCCCTACTGGACCGGGACGCCTTACGCACGGTCACTCATGCGCTGGTGACGTCTCGCTTGGACTACTGTAACGCTCTCTACATGGGGCTTCCCTTGAAATGCATCCGGAGGCTACAGTTGGTCCAGAACGCAGCCGCGCGGGTAATTATGGGGAGTACTAGGTACTCCCATGTGACACCGTTCCTGCGCGAGCTGCACTGGCTTCCTGTGGTCTATCGGGTGCGTTTCAAGGTTTTGATAACGATCTTCAAAGCGCTCCATGGCTCAGGACCTAGTTACCTGCGGGATCGTATTCTGCCCCATACATCCCTGCGACCAATCCGCTCGCACAGAAAGGGTCTCCTCCAGGTGCCGTCCACCAGGCAGTGCCGGGGGGCGGCGCCTAGGAGTAGAGCCTTCTCTGTGGCGGGCCCAGCCCTGTGGAATGACCTCCCCCCGGATATTAGGAATACCTCTGACCTCCGCTCCTTTCGTGTAAAGCTCAAGACCCACCTATTTCAAGTTGCTGGCCTGGCTCAACTCTGATCCAATTTTATCTCTCCTGACGGGTTTTTTATCTGGGATATTTTAATTGCATCCAATTTACTTAGGGGTTTTTAAACATTGTGTTTTTACTTGTTTTTATCTACCAATTCACCTCCTCCTAGTATATGTTTTGTATATGTCCTGGTATATGTTTTTGGTATATGTATGTTTGTCTATATATTTATTTCCTATGTTTTGTTGTACGCCGCCCCGAGTCCTTCGGGAGAGGGTGCGGCTAAGAAATAAATATTTTTTTTATTATTATTATTATTATTATTATTATTATTATTATTATTATTATTATTATTATTATTATTATTATTATTAGTGAGGATCAGCTGTGAGCTCTTTATTTCACTTTTTAAAGCATTTTCCCCTACCTATTTGCCTGAACCGGCAGGAAAAAATGCTTTACAAAGTGAAAAAAAAGGATTCTGACAATCGCGCAACTCACAGCTGATGCACACAATCGTCGGAATCAATTTTTTCACTTTTTAAAGCATTTTCCTTGCCGGTTCAGGCAAATAGGTAGGAAAAAAAATCCTTTAAAAAGTGGGGAAAAGTTGGCCATGCCCCCGTCACATGACCCCCCCCCACCAAGCCATGCCCACAGAACTAGTAGGAAAAAATTATATTTCACCACTGCCGCGGGCCGCATTCAAAGGACTGCGATGCCTCTGCCATTTTCACTGGCAAAGCGCTGCAGGAAGCTGTCACACGTCCCTCCCTCTATTTTCACTTGCAGAGTACTGCAGCAGGCCACTGCAGCCAAAAACAGAGCTTGGGAGGGCCGTGAGTGGTTCTTGGCATCCTGGCCACACCCATTCAGCCCCCCAAGTTCAAATACAACCCTGATGGGGCCCTTAATGAAATTAAGTTTGACACCTCTGACTTAGAACATAGAATAACAGAGTTGGAAGTGACCTTAGAGGTCTTCTAGTCCATCCTCTTGCTCGAGCAGAAGACCCTGTACGAGTGATGGAGAACCTTTTCGGCACTGAGTGCCCAAACCGGAACGTGCATGTGCGGAGCCCCGGAAACTCATAGACCAGCTGGCCGGTGTGCATGCTGATCTTTGGGTTTCCAGCGCTGGTGTCCATACATACAGGAGCATCGAAACTGGAAGACCAGGTGGACAGTGTGCGCATGCGCACCAGCCAGCTGGTTTTCATGTTTCCAGGGCTCTGGCATGCGTGAAGATCATCTGGCCAGTGCGCATGCACATGCCAGAAACCAGAAGAGCAGCTGGCAACGGCACGCATGCCCACAGAAAGGGTTCGTCTGCCATAGGTTCGCCATCACGGCTTCATACCACTTCAGACAAGTGGCTGTCCAGTCTCTTCTTAAAAGCCCCCAGCGATGGTGCACCTACAACTTCTGAGGGCAAGGCATTCCACTAGTTAATTGTTCTCACCACTAGAAATTTCTCCTTAGTTCTAGGGGGTTTGTCTCCTTGATTAGTTTCCATCCATTGTTTCTTGTTCAAGCTGTTCCACTGGTTGATTGTTCTCACTGTCAGAAAGTTTCTCCTTATTTCTAGGTTGAATCTCTCCTTGGTCAGTTTCCATCCATTATTCCTTGTCCGGCCTTCTGGTGTTTTGGAAAATAAGTTGACTCCCTAATATTTGTAGTAACCACTCAAATATTGTAACACTGCTATCATGTCTCCCCATGTCCTTCTTTTCACTAGATTAGACATACCCACTTCCTGCAATTGTTCTTCATACGTTTTAGCCTCCACCTCCCTAATAATGTTTGCTGCTCTTCTCTGCACTCTTTTGAGTATCTCAACATCTTTTTTATATTGTGGTGACCAAAATTGGATGGAGTATTCGAAGTGTGGTCTTAGCAAGGCTTTGTAAAGCAGTACTAATACTTACGTTATCTTGATTCTGTCCCTCTATTAATGCAGCCTAGGGTTGCATTGGCTTTTTTGACTGCTGCGCTTCAGCTCACTATCAGCTCCTATTTAAGTTATTGTCCACTTAGACTCCAAGATCCCTCTCACAGTTACTGGTATTGAGCAAAGTTTTCCCCCGTCTGTACCTGTACAAATGGTTATGACACTTTTTCTTGTTTTTTAATTGTTTCTACTCTTAAATTGTTTTGCTAGTAGTAGTTAATGACAATATATATTCTTGCAATTTCACTTGCAAGTTTGGAGAGGCTTGGGATATGTTTAATGGTGTGATGAATTTTCTAACACTAATATAAGTACAGAGCTAATTGTTTTAATGCCTCCTTCAACTGTCTATCTAACCACGTTCTCTTGGGGTAAGAGAAGGGGTGGGTTTCTACCGGTTTGGACCGGTTCAGGTGAACCAGTAGCTCCAACTATCAGCTGGAAACAAACCGGTTTGCTCCGACTTTGAAGTGGGCCTGCCCGCCCACCCCTGCGTTATACTCATCTTATTTCCTTTTCCGAACCCCAGCTGATTGGTGTAGCAAAGTGGATCCACTCTGCCACGCTCCAGCTGTTTTCCTCGCTGGCAGTAATACGGAAGATGAGTTTTTGCTAAACTGTGCACGTGCGCTCAGTGAACCGGTTGTTAAACCGGTAGGATCCCATCCCTGGGTAAAGGGACAATATTCCTGTGGGCTTCATTTACCAATGGAATTGAATTCTGATCCCAATACTCTGAATATTGCCTGAGGGCTAACTTTATTCTTACATTCTGCATGGTTGGGGCAAGGTTAAATCACTTGTCAATGACTGAATGAGTGCCAAAGTAATGCTGGTTTTGGTCTAATATTTTATTGCTCCAGGGTCTTGGGCAGGGTACCACTTTCTTTTGGTTTGCCTAGCTCTGTGGGTTTATTTCATTTCTGATGCTAATGTGTTTGCTAAAACTGTTCTCTTCAAAACTGCAAGCTGACTCCAATCAGAGCTGATTCATATACTGTAGGTTTGAGAATGCAGGGATATAAAATGAAGAAATACATGGATAAATAAATTCTACCAATTCTAAATATAACATGAAATAGAGTTGATGTTTGTCTGGCTGAGAACTTCCCTGTAATTTCATAGACAAGTAAAAATTAGAACTTTTGAAAAATGAGTTCTCTCCTCACCTTTGGAAAGAGAGGCCAAAAAAATGACATACATTTTTAATATGTTGCATGTTAAATAAATGTTATGGGCGGAGTAACTAATTTGTATTTTATATAAGACTGAAGATGGTTCTAGATGCATTAATAAAAAGAACAGTATAGCTGGGGCTGAAAAGTTTTTTCTTTATTCTATCTGTGTAACAAATAAATTCTGATGTAAATTATAGATATAGAGTTTGGGATGACCCAATTAAGGTATTGAGATGGTGAAAAGAACCAAGAGCAAAGCGAACAGAAAAGTTTGATAGAATAGAGACAAAGGGAGAAAAGCGGAATGTGCTGAGAAAATGTTAGAAGATAAAAATAGAAGAGTGAAATTGTAGCAGTAGTTGGAAAGGAAAGCCAAAATTGAAGTTCACCTACCTTGAGCGTGGATGTAGTTTTAAATTTGTTAGAGATAGAGATAGTACAATAACAGAGAAGTTGATCCTTGCGGATCTGTGTTGTTGAGCCCACGGTGGTTGCGGATTCAGTCAGAAGATCTGGATTGGCGGAGAATTTATTGCTGCAATCCAGGGTCTATGAAAGAAGAGTGAAGAGTGCATCAGACTGAAGTTCTGATAGTAGCGGGAAGACAGTCACAATATGCTGAGGGAAAAAGGAACATTGAACTTGAAAAGACTGCCAGGGGAGGTCAGCTGGAGATCAAGCATTTAGATGAACTTGTGGAACCTACCTGATTCGGCCATTCCAGGGGAAGGAAAACCAGCAATTTGGTGCAATCAAATTGGTCTGGTGGTCCCAATCCTGCTGGCTTGATCATTAGGGACCTTGGCTTAGCCTCCTGCTGGAATTCTGTCTCTAATTAAAGACCACACTCATCCATGATTTGATTGTATCTGAGTAATCTCCATTTCCTGGAGATCAGATCAAGGACGTTTGTGGCTTCAATAGCAACTATGGGTTTGTCCCCCGTGATATTTGACATACCTGCAGATAGTCATGCTTTTGACCTGGCTTTACCTCAAAACAATTATGCTATGATCTGAATATGGACATAATTACTTCTGGCCCATTCCCATGGTTAGTTAATTTCCAGGTGCAGCTGAGACTTCCAAAGGTCTGTGGGACCCATTAGAAAAGTCCACTCCTACTACATGATTGATTTAGAGGGTTTCTTCAAGTGCTTGAAGTTTTTTTTTTAACAATTTGGCAGTTTATAATTATGTAATTAATGCCTCTTTTAATGAGAGCTGATATCAACAGTTTTAAAGTAGGTGACAGTGCTTTTCCTTTTCAAGAGTTTCCCATCATATCCAGCAATATCTGACCCTATTTTATCTTGAGTTTTCTCTTTTGGGAGAAAGTTATTGAGCATGTGATAGGGATTTAATTAACCAGTACTGTAGAGAAAGCAAAGTATCTGGATTCTTTTTAATGATGTTTGGGGCCAGGCATGTGATAGAGACAGCATTGCTCATTCTTATAGATGACCAGTATCCAGACTTTGATAGTGATAATGCACCCCTCTTAGTCTTATAAAACCTTTTGGCAACATCTGATCAATCAATCATGCTTTCCTTCTGAGCTGCCCATTGGGGGGAGGGGGGAGTTTGTAAGTATTGTTTTGTAGTGATTCTGCTCCTACTTTAAAGAGCAGTTCCAGCCAGTGAGAAGGGATTAGCGTAGCAGCCACTCTTGTGTGACATTCATCTGCATTAAGCCCTCCAATGCATTAACCTAGGGTACAGAGCGCAATGCCATCAATATGTTATGTTTCATATTGGTATCCTAGGGCCAAGAAGTAATATTGCTGGAGGGATTTGAATGGGACAATACATGGTGAACTTGAAGCTAAGTAAGAAGGAGTTGCTGTGTGCGCATCAGAGTTGTTTATAGGTTCTGGTATTTTTTCTTGACAAGATGGCACTA
Source organism: Natrix helvetica (assembly GCF_964273705.1). Taxonomy (NCBI): domain Eukaryota; kingdom Metazoa; phylum Chordata; class Lepidosauria; order Squamata; family Natricidae; genus Natrix; species Natrix helvetica. The sequence goes on from NC_138548.1 coordinate 65,883,176, forward strand.
AAAGAGCAAGTCTATTGGTCTTGGAGTCTCAGCTGGAGTCACGGCCATTGCTATATGGAGAGATGGATGCCATGGCTAGAAGGGCATTTGCTAAATTTGAGCTGATGTGCCAGTTGTGCCCCTTCCTGGAGTAAGAGGACCAGTTACAATGACTCATGCAGACTTCCACAGTCACTCCATTTGTGGCAACTTTCTAAGACCATCTAGAAGCTGCAGTTGGTTTAAAATGCAGCAGCTGCATTTGATGAGCACTCTTTATTGTGATCATATTAGCCCTGTTTTGTTGACTCTTCATTAGTCACTATTAGTTTTTTTGTACCATTCAAAATGCTAATAGGATGGAAGTGTAGGCAGCGTGGCAGTAACTTGCAGCAGCCACTCCGGATCCAAAGTGGTGCTATTTTTATGTTGTATCCCGTCCCATGAAACATGGATGTCAGAGCAACTCTGCACCTACGTGCACCTTCGGCAGAAACTATGGAAATACAGAAACAACTCCAACACCATCAATGATGATTTGTGGGAGAAGCTGTGCAACCTCAGCTTGCTCCAAGATCCAGGCCCTCAGATCCCGGCATCGCCAGAAGCCAATGGATGGAGGAGGGGGCTTCGGAAGTGGTGCAAGAGAAAGCGGAAGCAGGGAAAGCGAGCAGGGTTTAATGCTAGGTTAAAGGCAAACCCTAGCCAGCCTGCTCTACCATCCATCTTGCTAGCAAATGTCCGCTCCCTGGACAATAAATTAGATTACATTAGACTCCAGCCAGCTACACGGCGTGAGTACAGACACTGATGCATCTTTGTTTTCACGGAGACATGGCTGAGTGATAGAATTCCGGATGCTGCTATTCAGTTGAACAGGTTAACTGTGTTTCGTGCTGACAGAAATGCAGCTCTGTGCAGTAAGACTCGTGGCGGCGGACTGTGTGTATACATCAATACAGAATGGTGTAAAAACTCTGTCCTCATTTCCACCTACTGCTCACTGCTTGTGGAGTTTATGGTTGTGAGATGTAGACCTTTTTATTTACCCAGGGAATTCACCACTGCTATTATACTCAGCGTGTATATTCCATCTAGCGCTAATGCTAAGGAAGCGCTCTGTATACTTCACTGGACCATCAATGAACTGCAGAACACACACCCTGATGGATTGTTTATTGTTGCCAGAGATTTCAATCATGCTAAACATGTCAGCCTCTGTTTTGCATTTGCTTTCGGCTGCCATTGAAATGGGGAGGGGGGCCTGGTATTTGGGAGGGGAAGCTTTTGTACAGGAGAGATTGTAAAGTGGGAGTATTGGTCAAACCGTCTACTGCGCATGCTGAAGATTAGCAGTTGGTTTCGGTCAAGACCAACCGTCCGCATACCTTCCTGATGATGCTCCTTGAAGATGGAACTCACATGACACCTAAGGGATTTGCAGATTGGACAGTGGGATGAGGGTTGCCAGGGGGAGGGGGTTGGTCACGTATTGATATGTATGATTTCGCACGCTTATGCCTCAGATCTTGCTTTGCTTAGCTACTATCTTTTCATAACCAGTAAAAGTACTCTTAATTCTGAAAAATTGAGTTAAGTGGTTTCTTTCTTGGTTACTGAGGGAGGCCGGTTTGACACTCAGGACTGTGCTCCCTAAATTTCATCAAAATGTGGACTTTGCAACCAGGGGGGAAAACACACTGGACATTGTTTATACAAACATCCCAGATGCATATCAGGCGAAGCCCCGCCCCCACCTTGGCTACTCAGACCACATCTCTGTTATGCTAATTCCAGCATGCAGACCACTCATCAGGCGTTCAAGACCAGTTTGGAAGCAGGTGAGGACCTGGCCAGCAGGAACCATCTCTGCTCTTCAAGACTGCTTTGAATGCACTGACTGGGACATGTTCAGGGAGTCTGCAACCAACGGTGACTCCATTGACTTGGAGGAGTACACATCGTCAGTGACCGGCTATATCAGCAAGTGCATTGATGATGTCACAGTCTCCAAGAAAATTATCTCACACTCCAACCAGAAGCCGTGGATAACTGGAGAGGTGCGTGCTCTACTGAAAACCCGAGATTCTGCATTCAGGGCAGGTGATAAAGCAGCCCTAAGAACAGCGAGAGCCAATCTGTCCTGGGCCATCAGAGAAGCAAAGCTTGCACATGCCCAGAGCATCTACCAACACTTCACGAACAGCGGTGACACACGGCATATGTGGCAGGGCATCCAAGCCATCACTAATTACAGAACATCACCACCTGCCTGTGAGAGTAATGGCTCACTTCCAGATGTGTTAAACAGCTTTAATGCCCATTTCGAAGCACAGAATGACGTGACAGGGAGGAAGACTACACCTCCTTCCAACGACCAGATACTTTGTCTCTCCACTACTGACGTGAGGAAAGCTCTAAGCAGAGTCAACCCACAGAAAGCTGCGGGACCAGACAATATTCCTGGCAGAGTACTCAGAGGATGTGCAGACCAACTGGCAAATGTTTTCACCGACATCTTCAACATCTCTCTGAATACCACTGTTGTCCTAAAGTGCTTCAAGACAATGACCATCGTCTCCATGCAGAAGAAACCATCAGTGTCCTGCCTCAATGACTACCGTCCCGTTGCACTTACTCCCATCATCATGAAGTGATTCGAGAGGCTCGTCTTGGGCATATAAAGACCCCCGCTGCCCGTAACATTGGATCTACTGCAGTTTGCATACCGCTCCACCGATGACGCCATCTCCACTACACCCCATCTAGCCCTCATTCACTTATAAAACAAAGACTCATACGTACGAATGCTGTTCATAGACTTTAGTTCAGCATTCAACACTATCATTCCCCAACATCTGATGGGGAAGCTGACCCTGTTGGGCCTGAACACCTCCCTCTGTAACTGGATCCTGGAGTTTTTTACTGGAAGACCCCAGACAGTCCGGATCATGAACAACACTTCTAACACCATCATATTGAGCACTAGAGCCCCTCAGGGTTGTGTGCTCAGTCCCCTGCTGTTCACCCTGCTGATGCACAACTGTGTAGCAATGCACAGTTCAAATCACATCATAAAGTTCGCTGATGATATGACCATGGTGAGTCTTATCAGCAAGAACGATGAGACAGCATACAGAGAGGAGGTGGAGAAGTTAACAAACTTTAGCGTAAAGTGTAAAGCCATAGGATCATGTGATCACCTTTTGCAATCTTCTGACAAGCATAGTCACTGGGGAAACAGATTCACTTAACAACTGCGTTACTAATTTAACAACTGCAGTGATTCACTAAACAAATGTGACAAGAAAAGTTGCAAAATGGGGCAAAACTCATTTTAAAAATGTCTCATTTAGCAACATAAATTTTGGGCTCAATTGTGGTCATAAATTGAGGACTACCGGTATAAATTTTATTCTTCTGGAATATCTTCTGACCCGACTGTCTATCACTCATAATTCTCATGCAGTTGCAATTGCTGTATTATTTTCTTTAAATGTGTGTGTCTGTCTGTTTGTGTTGTGTATATTTACAGTACTATGGACATTTTATTACTAGCATTACAAGTAGTCCTCGCTTAACGACAGTGGCTTAGTGACCATTCAGAATTATGATGGGCCCACCTCCCCTGGTTCCAGATTTCTGATGGCTCTAATCCCCTCTTCCAGGTCACATTTGGGTGCTTGGCATCTGGGTCACATTTAAGCAAAACCCATTATGGTCTTTAAAAGAGAAAAAATAAACAAATAAGGCAGATAGGAGCACTTTAAAATTCAGTGATTTCTTCAATATTAACCAGGCTGTGAAAACCAGAAGAAATAAACAGTTTTACAAACATTTCTAAAAGACTAATATATTTAATCTAAGGAAGTATGAACTTCAGAGGACATCAAAGTTTGATGTAAGAAACTGTTTTATAATCTACATTTTCTGTGGGTACGAGATTCATTTCTGCTATAAATGAACACCGTGACAACTTTTTCCTCTAAAAATTTTCTACATAATTACAATAAGTATAGATTTATATTTTACTGTCTCAAAAAAGTTAGCATGACAGCTCATTAGGATTACTCAAATGCATGCTTTGAGAATAACATGTTATTAAAATATTACAACATTCTATTTCCATATTTTTGTCACTTATATAATTCATCATTTGCTAGAAAAAGAACTATGAAATGAGGCTCTTTTGGAAAAATACATGCTTTTGTTTTTAGTTTTCAACTTTTCATTGTTTTTAGAATAAAATGGATATTTCCAGATGTTACAGCTTCGGATGAGTTATGGGATCTGATTCTGAGGCACTATATCTTACAAATTGGTCTCAAAATTATACAGTAGAATTAACTTAAAAGGCTCTAATAATGAAAGAAAATATATTCCATCATTATTATGATTATCATGATTATTCCAATGAAACAGAGCAGCAGTGCTTACCTTGTGGTGAATAAGCCTTCTGAAGATGTTATTTCTTCCAAGCATTCACTACAGTATAAGGCATAAATTAGTGTCACACCCACAAGCTAAATATCACCACAAATATCTTACAATCATGACTTTGTTTTTCTCTTGCAAGTCAGCTGACAATTAAAATGTATAAGAGAAACCACATGTTGAATGAGATCATGTGTTTAAGCAACAGAAAGAACAAAGTCACTTCTGTTTTTTAATTTTGTTTTTGAAGAAGCATATTCTGTATATAAAGGCCACAGTGGGGGTGGAGTTGTAGTTTAATAAAAGATGACTCCCCCCTCCCCCCCCCATATTGGCCCTTTGGGGGAAAAACAGAAGTGACTTTGCTGACTTTTCTAGACAAGAATTATTACAGTGAATGCTAGGAAAATAGAGGATTTCCCATGTCCATTTATTTTTCCACTGGGTTGGGAGATGTAATTGATCGTGTGTGTTTGTGTGTGTGTGTACAGACACATACACACAGTCCATCAGTTATTTCTCCCATATATATAGGTAATCCTCGTAACAGTTTGTTTAGTGACTAAAGTTACAACGACACTGAAAAAAGGGACTTATGACCATTTTTCAAAGATATGCCCTTTCCAGCATCCCCCTGATCATGTGATCAAAATTCAGGGGCTTGGCAATTGGTTCATACTTATGACCGTTGCTGATCCCTTTTTATGATCTTCTGACAAGCAAAGTCAATGAGGAAACCAGATTCTCTTAACAACCGGGTGACTTATCAACTGCAGTGATTCACTTAACAACCGAGGCAAGGAAGGTTGTAAATCTAGGCAAAATTCATTTAACAAATGTCTCACTGAATCACAGAAATTTTGGGCTCAATTGTGGTAGTAAGTTGAGGACTACCTGTACTAGGAAAAGTTTTGCCTGGGAGTCATCTTTTATATTCTCCCAACCCAGTGGAAAAATAAATGGACATGAGAAATCCTCTATTTTCTTAGCATTTCCCGTAATAATTCTGGTTCAGAAAAGTCAGCATGGTATAACAAGGAATGTATCAGATCAGAATCAGAGCATTCCAAGTTTCCATCCACCTTTAGATAGTCAGTCTTTCTTAACACAACAACTTACCTTGAGCAGGCCAATAACAGACAGATAAAATAAGAAAAGACAGCCAGGATATTAGTCTAATAAAGGATAACCCAAGTTCCAGTTCCAAATGGGAACTCCAATGCATAGTAAGACTCAAACCAGACATAAATTTTGGATGTACCCAATTGTAGACAACACTCATTCTTACTAGTAGAGTTCAAGCATTTTAGTAAGACAGAAGTGAAAATAGAAGACATGAAATCACACATCAGAACTTTTTAGAAACAACCTCCTTTATACACATGAAATGTTACAGAAGAACAGAAGAACAATTACAGGGGGCTACAATTTTCCTCCTCTTGGGCAGGCCCTATCAAGCACAGCCTTAGGAAATTCCCTCTAGTTTCTCAAATGATTTCAGGATATACAGCACAATGGTACTTCTGTTCTCCAAATAATAAAATTGCTGCTGGAAGAACAGTATCTATACCTCCCTGCAGTGATTATAGTATTCAATATTTTACCTACAGAAATATATAGCATTTTGCAAAGGGCCTTCCTCCTGGATTCTTTCTGGGTTATTTCATTTTCCCAAATTCTATTTCATTAGTTCAGCCTCCTGTAATCTTGTCATTCTTTCTCTAATACTAATTTAAGCACATACTCATTTTTACAGATGTACCATAGTAAAGTGGAAATCTTTGAGATCTGTATTCAACAAAGAATAAATGTGATTGCACATGCACCCAGCAGGAAGTGAATTGCTTTATTCAGCTATTTTTATTCCTGCCCATCTCCAAAGCAGAACTGGAATAATGATTTTCCTATTTGCCTCTTCGGGATTAATCTTTTTAAAATATGGGACTGCACATAAAGAAAAAAATTGCACCAGAGGTGCAGGGCCTATCCTCAACAATGCCTTTAAAAGCATTAGGAAAGGACGCTATTAATAACAGGAGGGGCTACAAATAACTAGGACCAAGAAATTTTAGGGGGCTTAATACAATGAGTAAATGGTGAGGAATTCACAGAGTTGCACAAGGCAACAGTAATTCCAGAAAATATTGGACTTTGCCAGATTGTTTGGGCCTCCTTTCATCACTAGTTTTGAAGGCCTGACTCTCCACTAATCTTATTACCTCAGACAACCCACCTTCCTTCCTTCAGATGAAAGTAGGAATATGGTGTACTGTAAACACAGATATTAGGCTTTAAAAAGAAAAAAATCTATTTCTGTCCAAGCCTTGATTGTATCACATTTCTAGATTCTGCTCCATTCACTTTTGTAAGTTGTTTATATTTTTGTTTTTAATCATATCCAGATTTAAGAGAGGTGTGTGTGTGTGTGTGTGTGCGTGTGCGATTTGTAATCCTCTGATATGAGGGGAGCTGTACACAAAGCCCCTCACTGAAATATATGAGGCCTGTGTCTGAATAATCAGATGCAGGATTTAGATCCAGGATTTAGGTGGTTGAATTTATAGAACAGGGATTTATTTTGCTAGCTGTTAGTATATTATTGTATTTGTTTCCTTCACTCTGTTTTTGTTTGTTTTTGTTCTATTAAATGTTGCTAATCATTGACCAAATTATTCTTGATCAATAGAAAGGGGGGAAGAGGGGAAATTCTTTTTTTTTTTAGTATGCAGTACAAGAAAACATTGTTTTCAAAATACAAATTTCTCTCTCTCTCTCTCTCTCTCTCTCTCTCTCTCTCTCTCTCTCTCTCTCACACACACACACACACACACACACACACACACACACACATGCTTACCTTGTCTTTCTTTCAGGAATGTTGGGCAGCTTAAAGATGACTCCTTCCTCTTTTTTACTCTGCAAAACAATCCTGGGTAGAAGGTTGGGCTGAGAACCAGTGGGTGGCCCAAATTCATCAGTCGGCTTGTGTCTGGATGGCAGGGAGGGGTGGGGGGGAAATGCATTCCGACTTTCCCCATCCCTGGTTTAACATGTTAGCTGGTTCACCACCCTAGTTCTCTTATTGGCCCCTTCTATCTCATATGGAGATATGGAGGCTTGCTATGAAATATCTGCCTTCGCTTCAAATTCAGAGAAACAAATAAAATTGAATCATGAAATCCAGTCTAGAGGATCCATGTAGCCCCAGCTCAAGTGAAATAATAGCCCTCTTGGTTGGTTCTCACCCCAAAAGTTTGCCCGACAAAGCCACAAGATGTTGAAAAATATTGCTACAAAATGGCTAATTGTGGAGCTGAGTAAAATAATAGCTCCTCATTATTTACCCTGAGTAATAACTGTAGGCAATAATTCAATGCGTCTTTGTTATTTCCCAAAAGAATTCACATACTTTTATGTTGAAATGTGGTTTCAAACATTAAATAAGCAAAAAGGGGAAGGCAATTGGGACTGGCATTTCTTCTTCTTCTTTTTTTTTAATACTTTCCCTTGAGTTGCTAAACCAATGAAAACATCTTCCTGCAGCTGTCTGGCAGTTTCTTAAGCTTAACATTTTAATCACTGCACCGTGGTTGATCTCAATATCAATGCCAGTAAAACCATCAGTTTTTTAAAAAAATAATCCATAGAAATGGAGAATTTAAAAAATGAACTCACTAGAATAGCTTTGCATACTTTGGGTCTTCTTGTTAATAATTCTGTAATGTACTTATCTAAAAATTATAAGCCTCTATAATAAGACTAGTCGAGGAGCTGGTTCAGAAAGAGCAGCTGTCATCAGCTGTCACTGCCTCCTTTTCTTGCATAATTTAAGCATACAGGATGCCAGTGGGTGAATGCTGTAAGAGCAGGGAATCATTTAGGACACAAAAAGATCTAATGAAATATACTTTGACCTTGCAGTTGTGAAAATTGATGAAGGCATAGTATATACTAAAAATACAGTTCTATATTTTTTTCCTTTCAGATTAGGATAACTGTTTATAAAATAAATGAAAGCAGCATCAAAATCTTAGTGTTATCTATTTAAACTCCCTTTATATACCAGTAAAACTCACATCAAAGGTCTGATAACATTCAATGGCAAAGTTATGCAAGAAATCAAAAACTCTGATTGGAACCTTTCCACAGAACAGTATTAACAAAATTAAAAGTTAACAAGATGCACATTTATTTTCTATGTAATGTATCTCCAGAAGTTAATTTTAGTTAAATTAGATGCTATCTCTGTGCATATACGTGTGCGCTTATATATACACATTAATGAAACACCTATGATATTAAACCATGAAGGACATTCCAAGAATAGCCTTTATGAATGATGCATGTGCAAATTGTACATAGTACACTGATGCATACTCCATTGATTTTCTGTTTACAGGACTAAAACAGAAAAGAACATCAAACCATGGAAAAAGAATAGTGAGTATATGTCATTGCTAAAGTAGACATTCTAACTTTCACTCCCCTGTGGCCTTTTTGTGTGTCTAAGAGTCAATCTTGAGTGCAGTATCAGAATGGGAAGCATGTAGCATGGCTGCTAATTTGAAGTAAGCAAATAAAAACTTTGAAATAAAAGCAGAATTGCAGTCACTATTTGTCTAGAACGGAGAATAATAACAAAAGAGGACCAATTTCTGTTTAATCCTTACAGGACACATTCTCTCTAATGCTATAACCATACAGTAGTTGAGCTGCTTTTCTTACAGATGTAGTCATTTATGCTTGCTAAATAGTAGTCCTTGCATAACTGAAAGGACTACTAGATCAAATGAAATACTGTATATGAATTATTAATTAATACTAGGCAATACAGACTCCCAACAACCAAAATATTGTCTACATGCATGGATATCACCAAATGGAGCACACAGAAATCAAATTGACTATTTTATTTATTTATTCAATTTGTATGGCTGCCCACCCCAAATTCATTACTCTGAATGGCTAGTCAAAAAGTCCATGCAACATTTAATAATAAAAACAACACTTGACATCAGTAGCCAAGAAAAAAACAACAGATCAACATACGGTAACTATCATACAGCTCAGTCATACAGCCAGATCTCTAAGTTCAGAAGGCAGAACAAAAAAAGCAGATGATCTGAATTTCTAGAAGCACAATGAAATGGGATTAAAATTAAATACAAATAAGACAAACTAATGACAAGCAGGTTTAGCCTTAGAACTGACAGTGAAGATACTGAAATGATGGATAGCTTCTTTCTTTTAAGAACTATCAATATTAAAGGACTAGCTGTCAAGTAATACAGTCAAGAAAATATACTGCAGACTTGGTAAAGCAGCCATGAAGGTCTTCAAAAAAGTATTCTGATACTGGGATCTGTCTATACCTGCAAAAATTAGAATCATGCAAACAATGGTTTTCCCCGTGATACTATATGGAAGTGAAACTGAACTTTGAAGAAGCACAATAGTGTATTGATCCTTTTGAATGAGGTTAATGAACAATACCATAAATAGCTAAGAATACGAACATTCTCATTCAAGGCAGAAATGATTGGACTCATGCATGGCACATATTATACAAAGGCCTAGCTCTATGGGAAAGGTATAAAGAAAAAAACTAGGATGACTGGCCATTAGGCAGGTGGAATTCATTACAGTGGCAATAGGTGCAATATTGGAAGACCTGAAGGCCAAGATATCCTGAAGAATATCTATGTAGTCACTAAGAAATGACAACTACATAATGTACATAATCAATAAAAATGTTTTCTGGATATAAACATATAAGGGGTGCAGCTTTAAGTCCTGAAAAGTGTTTATAGTAAAATGTATAAGAAAATATTCATATTTACTTTGTCCTGTCTGCCATAAAATAATTAGAAGCCTGGTTACACGTCAGCATTATTGTGAACTAGCAAAAGCTCATCATTATGCTTGTTTGAAAGCCAATTGGATCCAGTGCATTTCCATAATAAAGTCGGGATCTCTACTGGTTTTTAATGCTTGTAAGCCACCCATAGTCATCTCTATACAAAATGGGAAGCACACAAGTCTAATAAATAAATATATCTCTAAATTTAAATGCCATTTTCCTGATAATGAAATGGGAACAATTCACTTACACAAGATGATAAAAGTGTTTTAAGGCCACCACTGAGTGAAGCTTAGTTTTGCTTCCTATACGCTGGCTTTATTTGCACAAAGCATTGAGCGATCATCTAACTAATCACATTTTAACAGGTTATGCAATCTTAGTCTAACTTATTTGTTCAGGACTGTGTCACACACTCAGAAAATTGGTGGATTTAGTCATCATGGATTAGCATGTTGTGCAAGTAACCAAGGATGCTCTTAATTTTTAAGTTTAATTTCTTGTTTATAATAGTGCAATAGACACCTAGGAACGTTTAACAATGGTGGCACTGAGCTATGTTCTATTTTAAAATTGTTTATAGACTTAGCATCACGTGCCAATATGAATTTCAAACTCAAGAATGTTTATTGCTACTAACTTTTTAAGAAGCACCCTGTGAATCTTTAAAAAAAAACTAAGATTTTTTTTGGGGGGGGGCATTGGAACAGTACTTGAAAGTAGCACACTGCTCCATCATCCATGCTTTTCTCTTTACTGTAATTAAACATTCCATGTTCACAGACTATCAATCTAAAAATAGATCTTTTGACAATAGAGGGATGTCAGATTTAAGCAGCAGAATGCTGAAGCGCCTCACGATGCATAACAGGACTACTGTTATTTTGTAGCCTAGGAATTTAGAGCTGATATGGGTAGGCCTTTTGGCCTTATCTTTGGTGAAGAGGGAAGTGGGAAATCATTTATTATTAGAGAGCTTTTCACCTGGAGACTGCTCAGTGTGAATATCATGTAGACAGAAATCTAATTGCTCCAATGTAGGTCCAATCGTGGACATTCTTTACATCAACAGAAAGAAAACACAAATGTGAGACATACCAAAACAGTAGTGGGAAGTCAGGCATCACCCATTCCTAGATTAAGTGAATAATTTTCTCATTTTCTAGCATATAAAACATTTCCTAGTATGCTTTATATTCCTAACAACTCATGCAAATCTATTAGTTTGTCAAATCCTAATATAAATGCTAGTGTCCTCAGCATTAATTTCAAATCAGCTTAGATAAGTTCCTCAGTATATTCAGTTGTTAAATATGGGTAGTGACAGAGCCAATACAATTAGAAATTTTATAAAACATATGTTAGCTTTCATCCTTGTTTATTGTACTTACTGACAGTATTATTAAAACCAATTAGCTAAACTATCTCAAATTTTTGATTAATATATATAACAAGTAGCAGCTATTTCTGCCAGTATTTGGGTTTATTTTATTAAAAGACACAAATTAGTTAAGACACTGGAATATTTTTAGAAAATAGGTTAGAAAGGCGATGTTCTCTAGCTGAGCTGGCCACATGTTGCCAGAAGGTTTTTCTGCCATTCATCATATTATGAATGTTGGTTTATGTTATTGTATCACCATGTCTCATGGCTCTGTATAATAAAGCCTTTCTCAGAGACAAATTAAAACCTGTGACTTATTTTATTTACTATAACACTTAAGGAACCAAATTGTTTTACTTTGCTAACACAATTCTATGATTTAGACTGCTAAATAATGTTATTGTGTAAGTTAATCAGAGATTCAATTAATAGATGAGACCTTTATCCCCTATTAATGCAGCAAACTCTTCTATTACATCTCTATTTAGGCACAAGTTTCATACACAATATTTGTTAATAAAGCTAGCAAACTTGAAATATGTAATATAACTTCAGAAATTATTATTATTATTATTTTGACCTATGCAGTTTAGTGACATAGTCCTGCTGGCAACTTATCACCAAATAATGCTTTTGGAACATATTTATCCTACAGCACTGTAGTCATAGAATTATGTGTCAAAACACATACCCTGGTAGTATACCACCCATCTTTTTAACGGTGCATATGATTATGCAGTGCCAATTTGTGAATTATATGACACTAGAATTGGGCAATATTTACTTTTATGTCATTATTTCTCTATTGGAACAAGAATAACAATATTCCATTAGGAAAGTACTACCTGTCAACAGGTATGGGAAAATGGAATGTTTTTCCAGATTTAAAAAACACATATGCGTTATCTTGCTCCCCAAAAACCCCCACCCCGAGTAGAAAATTATAAACAAGGATAAGAGATGAAAAAGCCAGTTTAATGTGCAGTTTAACTTCTATAATTAGCAAACAAACTTTTTATTTTTATAGTGGCACAAACAAATAGTAGTAGTACCTTCTCCAAATAAGGTAATCCTGAGCCTTGTTTGGATCATAACTCAGTCACATAATCCTTGCTTTAAAATAACACATTATCACTCCAGTATAATTGCAATAATCCTAGTAAAGCTACAATAATCGATACTTTTAAAATGTTGTAATGTTTTCTAGTTCTCATTATTTATTATGTATTTATCTCCTATCTAACTTAACTATTTATAGCATTTAGACTATTGAGAATAATTTTATAGATGCTTTATATTTTTAATTTTGAAATTTCCTGTTAATGTTTTTATTAACAAATTTTACACCTATTTTTATTTTGGAAGAGCTATGTTTATTTATTTTGCTTTATTTATTTTATTTAGAAACTGCCCATCTCCCTTACAGAAGGACGTATTGTGGAAATATGCTGGTGTACCATCAAAATAAAAATAATAATAAGTATCTCATGATCTATCCTGTCTTCTTTCCCAACCAAGTTTTTTCCCCAGTATTGGATCAGCTAAATTTCCCAGCCAGCAAGAGTCTGAGAAAGGAAATCCCAACACATTTAACCAATACCACTTTAGAGAAGTTTGAACTCTTTGAGCCTATGTGTGAAAACATGAACCTCTGGTGTTTTTTAGTATTACTACTGCTATCAACTAACTGTGTGATATTTTAAAAAATAGATTAAAATCTCTCAGAAGTTTTCAATAGCAAAAAAAGACTCAGAGCAGTAATTTTAAAATGTTTTACTAAATACATAAAAATGTGATACCACTGTGTCTGTTCCTTGTTTATGACCACATAAATGATCCATTTCATATTTATAGTACAAAAAAATGAAATCTGAAGTATCATTAATATTTACAGCAACTGATCCACTAAAACAATGGATACATATGGTATCTATGGTCATTTTTTTGCTAACACTTTTTTTCAGACCTGAAAAGGCAATGTTCATTTATCAGCATCAAGTTCTGTTTCACTGTCTTCACTGTCACTATCTCTTCCAGGATGTTCAGGCATTTTCCGATGCTCCTCTTCTTCCTCTCTTGTCTTTGGTTTCTCATTCAAAATATTCTCTTTTATAGTATCCCCTGACATAGCTTTGATTTCAGTTCCTGTTTCCATTTCAGATTCCTTACTCTGGACACCTTCATTTTCCTGCGGTTTGGATATTTCACTTTCTTCAAGAAGTTTTGGAGGAGGTAATAAATGCTACAATGAAAAAAAAAGATGTGTTTTGTTTAAGAACAATTTCAACATAATACAGATCTACACCAGTAATTGGGCAATATTTACTTTTATGTCATTATTTCTCTATTGGAACAAGAATAACAATATTCCATTAGGAAAGTACTACCTCAGTCAACAGGTATGGGAAAATGGAATGTTTTTCCAGATTTAAAAAACACATATGCGTTATCTTGCTCCCCAAAACCCCCACCCCCGAGTAGAAAATTATAAACAAGGAAAAGAGATGAAAAAGCCAGTTTAATGTGCAGTTTAACTTCTATAATTAGCAAACTTTTTATTTTTATAGTGGCACAAACTAATAGTAGTAGTACCTTCTCCAAATAAGGTAATCCTGAGCTTTGTTTAGATCATAACTCAGTCACATAATCTTTGCTTTAAAATAACACATTATCACTCCAGTATAATTGCAATAATCCTAGTAAAGCTACAATAATCGATACTTTTAAAATGTTGTAATGTTTTCTAGTTCTCAGTATTTATTATGTATTTATCTCCTATCTAACTTAACTATTTATAGCATTTAGACTATTGAGAATAATTTTATAGATGCTTTATATTTTTAATTTTGAAATTTCATGTTAATGTTTTTATTAACAAATTTTACACCTATTTTTATTTTGGAAGAGCTATGTTTATTTATTTTGCTTTATTTATTTTATTTAGAAACTGCCCATCTCCCTTACAGAAGGATGTATTGTGGAAATATGCTGGTGTACCATCAAAATAAAAATAATAATAAGTATCTCAGTGTTTTGTTTAAGAACAATTTCAACATAATACAGATCTACACCAGTAAGAAAAATCTATCAATACAAATTACATTGGTTGCAAAGCACATGCGGATTCTGATAATAACTCCATATAACTTGTCTAAATTTATTTTAAGAATCTATTGGAGTGGGCATCTATAACAAACTTAATTAAATAAATACATTTTAATTTATATAATATCCTTAACAGATATTTTTTTTATTTGTAGTTTTATATATGAGAGACATTGCATAGCTTTCTATAGGCTTAAGTTGATCCCACAGAATTTTTGAATGCTCTAAGATGAAAGCAAGCAAGCATTTAAATATGGTGAAATTGGGGCGTTGCTCTTACCTGATATGCCCCTTCTCTAGGCAGGTGGCGACAGCGGCCAGGCGTGGGTTAACTCAGCCAGAACCAATAGGACTGAGTCTACTAAATGATGTCATCGTCTCTGAGGAGTGTCCTTCCACTTTCTCAAGGAAGGAGATAGGTAGACTGCTGTGCAATAGTCGACTGCTCTCATCCCTCTATGTTCAGGTGACCCTCCCCCAAAAGTCCCTCTGCGACCTAGGTCAGTCCCCAGAAGGCTGTCTCCACCTGCCTAGAGAAGGGGCGTATCAGGTAAGAACCAACTCCATTTTCCAAAGTTGGTGGAGACAGCAGCCATGCGTGGGACGTACCAAAGCTCTATGCCTGTCGCCGGGTGGGAATGTGAGTGTCCTAGGCGCTTGAGGAGGGGAGCACTTGCTGAAGTACACATCAGTCCGAAGACTGCTTCGGCTGATGCGTACCTATCCACCTTGTAGTGGCGGATAAATGGCGTCAGAGTAGTCCAAGTGGCCACCTGGCAGATTTCCTCCACTGAGGCCTGCTTAGACCACGCAGCCGACGTTGCAGCACGTAGAATGTGCAGTAATGTTGTCCGGAGGCATGAGATGATGCATTAGATAAGCACATGATATGGCTGATCTAATCCAGCTCCCAACCATTGATGAAGATGCCTTAAGGCCTTTATTAGTAGGGTGGAAAGAGACACTTGCGTTCGAGGGCATGAGTTGGCCTGAGACAGAAATTTGGAAGGGTCAGATCTTGAGACCGATGAAAAGCCAAATTTACCTTGGAGATAAAGGTAGGGTCAATTCGAAGGACCACTCGGTCCGGATGGAACACACACAGATCAGATCTGAGGGAAAGAGCCAGCAATTCCGAAACTCTGCGAGCCAACGTGACGGCTACCAGAAAAACCGTCTTCAGTGTGAGATGTAGCAACGAGGCAGATCTAAGTGGTTCAAATGGCGGTTCTGTGAGGAATTCAAGGACTTTGGACAGATCCCATGAGGGGAAGCGATGGGTGACAAGGGGGCCGAGATTAGACACACCCCTAATGAAGTGTCTGACATGTGGATGCAAGGAAAGAGGTTCTTCACGGTGTAGAGATAGAACCAAGGGACGCCACCTGCTGCCGTAGGGTGTTAGGTGAAAGTCCCTTGTCGAGACCCTGCTGCAAGAACTCCAGGACCTGGGAGATTGAGGCCTCGAGGGTGGTAATAGATCGAAAGAGGCACCAGGTTGAGAATGTTTTCCACATTGACTCATAAATTCTATTAGTGGATGAGCGCCGAGATGCCTGAATAGTCCAAATCACCTTGTCATAAAGGTTAGCCGCCTTCAAAGTTGCCCACTCAGCCTCCATGCAGTTAGGCGGAGCCAGTGGAGGTCGGGATGATGAATAGAGCCTTGATGGAGAAGGGACTTGATCATAGGTAGCAGCCATGAGGGACCCACTGGGAGATTGACTAGGTCCGCATACCAGGGTCGGTGCGGCCAAGCAGGGCCGATTAGGATGATCTCCGCCGCCTCCTCTAGCATCTTGCGGATCACCCTCTGTATCAGGGGGAAGGGAGGGAACACGTACAGGAGACTGCGAGGCACCTTAGAGCGTCCGTCCCTCCCACGCTTGGTGTCGTGTAGCGAGAAAGGTACCTAGGCAGTTGATTGTTGCGAAGAGATCTAGAATTGGAGTCCTGTATCTTGTGGACAACTGTCCGAAGATACGGCGGTCGAGGCTCCATTCCGCTGGGTCGATTGTCATGCGGCTCAGCCAATCTGCCCGGGTGTTGTCGGTGCCCGAGATGTGAAAGGCAGATTCCATGAGCGACACGGCCTTTGTCCCCCCCCTTGGCGGTTGACATACGCCTTGTCCATCGTGTTATCCGTTTGAATTAGCACATGGGAATTGCTTACTGATGACTGGAAATGAAGGAGGGCCAGATGAATTGCCCTCAACTCCAGCCAATTCAGGCTGAGCCACCTGATCCTCGAGGTGAGCCCCCCATCCCATCAGACTCGTGTCTGGAGGGACTACGAGCCGTTGAGGTTCCCTGAATAGGGCCCCCTGAGAGATGGCCAGGGAGACCCACCAGTCCAGAGATTAGATCACGTCTGGAGTCAGCCTGATCTTCACTAGAGAACAACTGCTGTTGGTCTTCTGGTACGGCAATAGAAACCACTGGAGGCAGCGGCTGTGAAGCTGTGCCCAGGGGACAATGGAGAAGCATTAGACCATTTTCCCCAGCAGCTGGAACAGTTGGAGAAGTGGAACCAGTGTTTCCTGCACACTTCGTGGGCTAAGTCCCTGAGGCTTACCTGACGCTCCTGAGACAGAAAGACCCTCCCCTGAGAGGAATCTATGAGAGCTCCTAGGTGGACTAGCTGGCGAGTGGGAACTAAGTAGCTCTTCTCGTGATTTATCAAGAAGCCCTGTTCCTGAAGCACCCGCATGGTGGTCTGAAGATCCTGGAGAGCCTGACTGTGCGACCTGGACAGCAAGAGGATGTTGTCCAGGTAGCACAATATCCGAATGGGTCTGGCTCGAAGATGGGCCACTACAACAGCAAGCAGTTTAGTAAAAACCCTTGTGGCTGATGACAGCCTGAAGGGGAGGGCCCGATATTGGAAGTGACTGCCTGCGTAGACGAACCTCAGGAAACGTCTGTGATGTTTGTGAATGGGGACGTGGAGATAGGCCTCTGTGAGATCCACCGAGGTGAGGAGATCGCTTTTGCACACACTCTCTAGGATGAATAGGAGAGAGTGCATTTTGAATCTCCAGTATCTTATGAACCGGTTGACAAATTTGAGATCGAGGATTGCTCTCCAGTCCCCCAAAGATGTTGGCACAATAAATAGACGAGTAAAAGCCCCGCCTCAGCTGGCCTGGAGGCACTGGTTGAATGGCCCAAATGCGAAGCAGATGATGAATGGCCTGTTCCACCAGGAGCCTCTTGTGAGGATCCCTAGCACGTGGCACGTGACAAACTGGTTCGGAAGGCTGGAGTGCAAGTATAAGGTTAGGCTGAATCTGATGGTGGACCTGATCCACGCGTCATTGGTGATGTCGTCCCAACGATCCGCGAAGGCTGTAAGACATCTCCCGATAGGGAGATCCTCCAGGCAGTCACTTCCAGCTCTTAAAGAACTTATTGGAAGAGTCCCTGAAGGATTTCCTGGAAGCAAACCTCTGGTTATTTCTGTTGGATCGGTTGGAGAAGGAGGGACCCTGTCTGGGAGGGGCCTGACATTGTGGACGGGAGTTGTCCTGCCCCCGAAAGGGCTGCCTACGGTAGAAAGTGTGTCCGCTCCCTCCTACTTCTTAGTGGCAGCCTGGAGGACTTTCTGTTTATCTTTGGATTCCACTAAGAGGGGCTCTAGTGGGGGACCAAAGAGGAGGACAGAAGAATAGGCTGAGGAGGCAAGCATCCACTTTGCACGGGCTTCCGCCTGCCATTGCCTGAGTCAGAGAAGACGGCGAGACGAAACAGAGGAAGCAATGGATTTCGAAGCAAAATGGGCAGCATCTAAAGATGTATCTGCAGTGTATTCCAGGGCCACCTTAAGTTTGTTAATGTCTCTGCGAGCTCTGGAATCCCTGGGGGGAATTCTCTCTTGAAGCTATCTAAGCTATAGGAAGGCAGAGTGGCTAAAGAAGGAGGATGAAGTTGCGACACAAACAGCCCAAGCTGCGGCCTGGTGTGGCTTAACAAGAGTCTGTTCAAGCCTTTTGTCCTCCAGGCGAAGAGCCTCCTCAGGAGCAGCTGAGGCTGCATTAGGCAAGGACAAGGTCAAAACAGGTAAATCAATTGAGGGTACTCGCTCCTGACGGGTTTTTACTGGGTATTTTAATTATATTTAATTATCTAGGGGTTTTTAAATACTGTATTTTAATTGTTTTATTTATCAGCCGACCTCCTCCTTGTGTATGTCTCGGTATATGTCTCTGTTATATGTTTGTTTTGTCCATATTTATTTCATATGTTTCATTGTACGCCGCCCCGAGTCCTTTGGGAGAGGGTGCGGCTAAGAAATAAATATTATTATTATTATTATTATTATTATTATTATTATTATTATTATTATTATTATTATTATTATTATTATTATTATTATTATTATTATTATTATTATTATTATTATTAAGAGCCTTGCCGAGGTCAGGACCAACATTGTACAGGCGCTTGTCCAAGGTGGAGGGGAGACGGCCTGTACCTGGAGACACCCACTGGTTCTGGACCACGTCTATGAAGAGTCTGGGTGAGGGAATCACCTCCCTTTCCACCTTGGGCTGGATGGAGAGGGGATCAGTGGTGTCCGTCTTGTCCACCTCCGTGCCCTGAGAAGTCTTGGGTGGAGGGATGCCAGCAATCTTCTTCGCCTTAAAGAGGAGACACCGGAAGATAGCAGGTTTAAACAGACCAATAAATGTGGGTGGATCTGGTGGGAGACCCTCATCCTCAGAAAGATCCGAATCCCGGGCAGGGCGTTCCTCCTCCCCAAAAACAGAAGGTTGGCTGGAGGTACCAGGAAGATCATGCGAGGAAGAAGCCGAAAGGTCACCATTCCTGCGCCTGGAACTCGAAGAAGAGAACCTGCGTGGGGTAGAATGGTTAGAAGACCTGTGTTTAAGACCTGCAACTATGCCTCTCTCAATTGCATCGGATATGATAGCAGCCATGTCAGGTGCGTAAGGTAGAGGCCTGAATGGAGGGGAGGTATCCTCCTGGGACAAGAGTTCTCCGTCTGGAGTAAGACTTCTGTCACCCTCCGACTTCTTCCCACTGCAGACCTCGATGCCTGTGGCCCTGGCGTCCTGCAGCTGGATAATAGAAGCTGCAGGGGATAAATCATCCTCTGAATCCGATGATAAGTCAGGAGGAGGGCTGGGCTCCACAGGCCTTTGGGCCTGGAAAGGATGGGCATCTATGTGCTTGGTTTTACTCCTGGCCTTCCTAGGAGGAGCTTGTATGGCAGTATGCCCTCTGTCTGAAGGGGTGGTATTTGTAGCCCTGCGAGTAGGCCGGGAAACCTTAGCAGAGGGCTCATTGGAAGGAGCCACTGAGGCAGGCCGGCACCTATGCACAGCGGAAGCAGGGGTATTCTGGGCCTGGACAGGTGGAGGAAGCTGCGGATCTTGGGCTGGAGAGGACGCCATAGCAGTACTTACGACCTTGCTGACCGAAAGGAGAAATCAAAATGGCCTCTGGGAGGATTTGTGCCTAAACAAAATGGCCACTGAGGCTACAGAACCTATGGGCCAGGCACCACGAGGCTGAGGAGGCCGCGGTGTCAGGTGGCCGATAACTGGCCCTTGGAGAGACTGCAGAGGCGGTGGAGGCTTCAGCGGCGCTCTCTGAGGCCGCGGTGCTTGGGGCTGCAGTGGCGTTTGACAGTGGTGGCAGCGGTGTTTGTGGCCCGTGGCGGCAATCGATAGTGATGAAATCCGCCCTCGCAGCGGCGGCGCTGGAAACTAGATCGCTGGGGCAGCCGCGAGTCCTCAAAATGTCTGCCCAATAGCGGGGCCTCCAACGGCCAATGCCAGGCAGCGCCGAGAAGAAGGAGCCTCTAAATAGCCGTGGAGAGCAAGGAGGCTGCAAGCCTCGGAAAGAGCTCTCGTGGCAGCGTCTTCCGTCAGAGCCCTGAAGGGCTGTTTGAAAGCCTTCGCTCCCTGAGGAGCCATCCTCGACAATACCTGTCTTTTCTTTCTTTCTTTTTTCTTTTTTTGTAATTTGGAGACAGGAATCCTTCCAAATTAATTCTTTTTGAAAAAAGGCCAATTAGAATAGTTTTTAAAAAGGAATTTAGAGTAGTAAGTTGAGGAGACAGCAGTTAGCACAGCCAATCCTGATCGAACTGAGTTTAAAAAAGCGGGAGGACACTCCTCAGAGATGATGACAACATTTAGTAGACTCAATCCTATTGGTTCTGGCTGAGCTAACTCACGCATGGTTGCTGCTTCCAACAACTTTGGAGAATTTGTGAATTATTATATGCTACTTAATTAAACTAGTTTTTGTTATTGCTATATTCCGAAGAAGAGAATTGCTATTTGTGGGACAAAAACATAGTATTTAAATAGATCCCTATAGAAGGGAGTAAAAAAATCCATTAAAGCTTTAATGTATTTGTTGACTCAAGATGAAAACAGACTAATCTAATTAAACAATACTATGAACATTTCTCCAGTCTTATCTTTTTGATATAAAGCCATGGGAATAGAGGGTATGCCCATCTCCAACAATATTATCTTTCACAGTTTCAAGTGCAGTTTTTGTTTACATTAGAATTTAAACATGGAATTAAGATAACTTACTATATATTTAATTGATGCTTCTAATAGCCATATATAAATTTGATGCTGCATGCTGGAAGAATAACATTCAAACTTAAAAATTACTAAATGACTATATCTGGGTTCCATACTATGTGGTCAAAAATGATATTTTTGGTAGACTAATTATAGACATTCAGAAAATCTAAGCCTCAAATTAGGGATTCCTTTGTATTTGGCTAAATATATATTTTTATCTGCCGGATACAAACTAAGATTCCTTCTGTGATGCAGCTGGTACAATTTCTATCCATATACTATTAGCATCATTCAGAGCTTTTTGTGAGAAAACTAACATGAAGTTAAAAATAACATTTTAATAGTGCAATTGAAAACGCACTTCCAGTACTTCCAAGTCTGTGGGAATGAGCTATGTACAAACATGTTTAGCTAGTTGCTAGTAGTATAAAGAGCAAGATTTCAATGAGCTTCCCTTCACATTAATTGGTCACAGGAGTTCCCAGTCATATTAACAAATCTACTCTAGTGGGTGACAATTTTCTACAAATAATAATTACTTCATAAAAAGACATCACACTTATTTTTTCTCCATATCAAAATTCTGTGTTATTTGCTTGTTTTTAATTAGCTCCAGTTTCAGAACGAATGGATGTAGTATGCATTGCCAACTTTTATTTACACATACCTTAAAAGAACAACTAATCTATACTTCCCATGCAACAGCTGTTTTCAGAGATTAATTGAACTATGGTTTATCAACATGTAAATGAACTTAATTTATATACCTGGCTTCTTCTCTCAAGTTGTAATATAGGTACAAGGTGAATTTAGGACACTTTTAATTAACTGGACTGCCATGTTTAAATCCATTAAATTGATTAATCTTATTTTGAGCTGCTATTCCTCCTTCTGTACTGATTTTGGTGTCTGCCAATATCACTGTTGTTACAGAAGATTAATAAAATTTCTCTTTCAACTTTCTTTATGTTAAATATAATTTATACATCATTTTCTCTTCGTCCCCTATTCTCCAAACTGATAGAATTAGTTCATGTTATTTACAAAGTTACCTAAAGCATAAAAGACTTATTAAAAATAAAATCAACCAAGCCGACTAATTTTCAACTATGTTCATTTGTTATCGGAATGTATTAACAAAGTTTTCACTCAGAGCTTTTAAATTAAACATGTTTTTCTCAACTTTTATTTCTTTACCTGTCGGTGTTGGTGTGTAGTTTGGATCATATGCATATACATGTTGTAGACAAAATTAGCCATCTGAGGCATATTCTTTATAATATGAACTTGATGAGATGGATGTTTTCCATTCTGAGGAAGGAAAAAATGATAGAAATGTTTGGAACTAAAACAACAGCCACTTCTTAAGTAAGATAAAAGAACGAATGCAGTATGAAAGATAAGTATATTTTTAAACATTTAAACATTAAACAGAATTCAAGATAGCTTGTTGTACCTGACGAGCAGTTGGAAAATACTCTTCGGGGACTATATACAGTTGAAGAGGACGAGCAGTAAGCTGGCTGAAAGCTGGAGTCAGTTCAAAGCAGTTCTGGAATAGTGACACTCTTGCAAATATATATAGACCAAGCCTGGCTCTTGACATAGCAACCACCAAACGCCGCACATCCCTTCAGGAAAGAAAAATTAAACAGCTCTATTATTTAAACCCAACAATGATATTTAGTTTTTCACTTGAACACTATTATGACCACATACAACAAAAAACCCTCCAGAAAATTAAAGCAGGAACCTTATTTCCTTTGAATATGAAAATTAACACAAATTAAATTAATGCCCATTTTTCCTTTAAAACTGAAGATAACAGTTCTAATACATTTATCTCTGTGTTAGAAACTTTAATCAGCAATAAATATGTTTAAAAACATCAATTTTATAATTACTCTTTAAAATTAGATGCTGGAGTTAATGTTGCAGTTATGGAATATGTTAAATATAAGTATGGACAAGACAGAAAATAGGTAAGATGTCTATTTCAGTGGCTCACTGATGGATAAAATGGGATTCAATTGAGTTTCTACTCATAAATAGTCCATTTTACTCATAAATACTCCAAACCTCTACTCGTACATATTCCACTTATGGTAGGATTGCACTGTTGTTCTCTGTATACTATTGCTTACCTCAAGTGTCCAACTGCTTTTGTTCGCACAAGTGAAAGGATGATATAATCATTTTGCTGACCTTGAAACCTGTCCACAGTTGTCACCTAGCAAGAAAATAAAGTTAATTAATTGCTCCCCTCCACACAATAAAATAAACCAGTCTTATGGAGTTAATGGTATCAAAAGAAAACTACTGTAGGAGAAATGGCAAAACCTCAGGTTGGAGTTAAAAGAGAGATCAGTCTAGATCACTCTAGACTGATCACTCTAGCCACAAGTGAATTTAGTCCAATCTTCCTTGAATTATGTTGACCCTTATCTATCCCCAAGCAAGTGCTAACTGTTAGTTGAGAAAATGCCTGAGCATAGGCATGATTAGCAATGCATTTAATTGGACCTTCACATGTGGACCTGATTTTTTTAATGCCTGACTATTGCTTTATTATGACTAGCTAACATCTGTAAACATACAATTTTTATTAGAAGTATACACTTATTAATCTAAGCACTCCCTCCCTCTGTAATGTATCATGATCCCACACTGTGGGTGAGTGCAACCCCCTTGGATCGTATGAGCCACTTTCTTTGTTCCATTCCATTCCAGTTTCTGTCAAATCTGCTGTCTCATATTCTTTTTTTAATTTTGTTTCGTATTGTTTCTTTTTAAAATATTTTTTCTTGTGAGCCATTCATCACAGTCATTTGGCATACAAAATAAAACAATTTTTTTCCCAGGAGAGTCGTGGGTCAGTTTCCATCTATTCTTTATTTTGCAGTGGCTATATTTGCCTTCATGTTTTTCATATTGAGAACTAATATTTCATAACTGAGAACTAATTCTCACATTCTTAAAGATTTAATTATTGTTTTTCAACAAATTGGTAAAAATGTTTACTTTTAAAATACAAGTCTATGCTTTTTGTAACACAAAACTGAATAAAATTTTTATATACACAACTAATATGGCATAATAAATAAATATTATTTCCTGCAGTTGACCAAGTAGAAGGCTAAATTAAAGTAGTTAAATAGGAAAGACAGGAAATAGGAAAACAAATGAATGACTTCTATTTTACAAAGTATGCAGTTCAGAAGCAATATTCAACATGATATAGTATAGCCTTTATTGTCATCGTACATCATGTATACAACAAAATTAGGTTTAGCCTCACTGGTGCAATCCATGACAAAAAACACGAACAACATAAATAGTATAAAGAACAATCCCTATGCAATGATGAATGTATTCTAACAATGGTTACTTGCTCTGCACTTTTGTTGAGAGGTATGTTATTTGATATTATTTGTTCTTTGGAATGTTACCTTATTTGGTCTTCCAATCAATGGATTATTCCCACAACGCTGATTGATAATATCCCGAATCAGATGTTTCTGCCCATTGTAAGTTGTCAAGATGCTTATCTTTTCTGCAGGGTATCCTAGCAGGCACATGTACATGAACAGTGCAACAACATATTCTGCCTCACCAAGATTCTGGAATTTTTAAAAAACAAGTACAGACCTGTTTCATGTATCAGATCACATGTATCATAAAATTATGGTCAGAGAAAATCATTCCAACCCTCACTGAAAAGAAGCAATATGCACCAGGCCTATGTTACTCCTCCCTTATCTGCCATGAAAGGCAAAGAAGTCTAGTTTCTTTTGAGGCAGAGCCACACTGACTTGATTTATCAATTGGGAAGAGGGGGTATTTCTATGCATGCATAGAAGACTATAAACATAGAAGAAACAACTCTGCTCCATTAAAAGCAAAGTGTTACTCATGGAATTACTTTAAGAAACATTAAAAACACAGCTTGGAAGGAGAAAGCCAGATTCCAGCCCATTGTGTTCTCCTAATTGTAATAATATAACTAATAATACAAATAACTTTCCAGGAAGAAAGTTAAATTTAAATTCCTATATCTTTCTTGTAAATATTTATTGGTAATCTCCTTATTTTATATAAATCATATATAGGTAGTCCTTGACTTAAAACCCCCCAAAAATGACTTATGACCATTGCAACATCCCCACTGTCATGTGATCAAAATTCAGACACTTGGCAACTGACTCATAACTATAACACCTGTAGAGTCCCAGGATCATGTGATCACTTTTGGCAAACTTCTGACAAGCAAAGTCAACGGGGAAGTCAGAGTCACTTAAACAACCATGCAAGTAACTTAACAACTGCCGTGATTTGCTTAACAACTGTGGCAAGAAAGGTTGTAAAATGGGGCAAAACTCACTTAACAACTGTCTCACTTAGCAACATAAATTTTGCACTCAATTGTGGTCATAAGTCGAGCACTACCGATACACATTTCAGCAGTAGACAGACATTCTCCCAAAAGACTAGTTTAAGCATTCTGCAAGGGAGATGGGAAATTTCTAAATTTGATACCTAAATAAAATAAATAAACAAACTGCAAAGCGCACACAGAGCGAACCGGTACCAACTGGTACAGGAACCCATCCCTGTTGTAAACCTTGAGATATTGAAAAGTAATACAGAAGCTTCTAGCAAAAATTCACTTTGTTATTTATTGAACATAGTATATCCCACCTTTATTCAGCCAAGTAACACTGACTACATATCTCATCATCTCAAATAACATTTTCCGAACACTGATGTTGTATTATGTGTGTGTGAAGAAGAGATATTACATTGCTATTCTTGCAACTTAATACTATATAATTTGTTAACTATATTTTATCCCATCATAATAAAGTACAAAGATATATTCTTTCTGTTTTCATAATTAACCTATCTGAAAAATGTTGTTAATATAAAAGTTGATTGTTAGGAATGTAAACTAACAGTTGGGTCTGTTAGGGTGTAACCAACAAGTTGGGTAGACAATATATTGCACAAGGCATGTTATATATCTTTAAGAGAGGAGATCTACTAATTAGTAGATTACAGCATATAAATTGCAGCTGATGTTCTCTCTCTCTCTCTCTTGCCTGATGTATGATAACTGCTGTCTAACTGTTATTACTGTTGCTACTACTTACTGTGTGTAAGTTATTGGACTGTTTTTCTCTGTGTATGACTTTTTGGCTGTGTTTATGGATTTTGCTATATTCTTCAGAAAGTAAAGTTTATTTTTGTTACTTTACTATCCATTATTCAGTGTGGTTGCTTTATATATCGCACGCTGCGTATACTTTACAGGGTTGCTCTGTTATAACCTCGACCTGGGGTTCATTGCTAGTGCTTAATCGCACTAGTACAACTAACATTGGTTATGGGCCCAGACACCCTGCCTTAATATTTTATTTTTATGCACCACTTTTTGGATAGTTTATTTTTGTGAATATGGCACAAGAACAGTCTGCTGCACTCTCCATGATTACCCGGTTTGATGGAACCAACTATGTTTCCTGGTCCTTGAAGTGTTCCCTACTTCTGCGTAGAGAAGGACTGTGGTCTGTGGTTCAGAACCCACCGGATGTTACAGGTTGGGATCCTGCTGATAATGAGGATGCGAAGAAGATTGCGCAGTTTAACAGGGACAATGAGAGAGCTCTCTGCATTATTGGACTAACACTGAATGACCAGCAACTGGTCCATATTCGTGGCGAAGAGTCTGCTGCTAGGTGTTGGAACACATTGCGGAGAATTTATGTTCGGGACAGTGTGGGTGCTCATATTCATCTCACACGGAAACTGTTTAGAGCCCGTTTGCAAAAAGGTGGTGATATGTTGGCTCATTTAGACTTCATGAAGAAAACTTTGCAGGATTTGCAAGAAAAAGAGTTAATTTTTTCTGAGCTTCAACAGGTGTATATTATGCTATCATCGCTTGATGAAAGCTACGACTCTTTTGTTTCCTCATTGGAAGTTCTTTCACGTGATGAACTGACATTATCTGAGGTTACCGGGAGATTGCTTGAAGAGTCCAGACGAAGAGAGGATAGAGTTCAGTTCAGAGACAATCAATCACAAGAAGAAACACAGTTTTCAACTGTAAATTTTGTTAAGAAATGTTATTCTTGTGGTGGTAAGGGTCATATTGCTAAGAACTGTAAAAATAGCAAGAAAAGGAGTGTTGCTAATAGTAAAAGAAAAAGCAACAATGTTACTGTAACTGTAGCTAAGGTTGATAAGGCTGTAAACCATAGTTTCTGGGTGGTTGACAGTGGCGCATCCCATTCTATAACTAAGGTTAAAGAAAGGTTTGTTACTATGAAGGCTAGCAAACAGCACATTTCCTTAGCAAATGGTTGGAAAATTAAGGCTTCAGGTGAAGGTACAGCTTATTGTCCATGTATTAATGAAAAATTGGAAATGTTATATGTACCTAAAATGAAATTTAACCTATTATCTGTAAAAGACCTTGTGAAATGTGGGTTTACAGTAACATTTAAGAATGATAGATGCATTATTGAAAAGGAAGGTAATAGTGTTATTGCCAATTTGGAGAATAATTTATTTATTCTACATGAGAACTCTTTAAATATTGCGAGTTCTGAACCTGATTATAAGAATAAACAGCCCCATGATAACTGTATACATCTACTTCATAGACGTTTAGGCCATGTAAATTTTAAAATGGTACGTCAAACTGTTATTCTATCTAATGGAATCAATTTGAAACCTTGTTCAAAATATCTTAACTGTAATGCCTGTAACCAGGCTAAAAGTAAGGTTACCCCTGCAAACCGGTTTCAAGGATTTAAGACATCTAAACCACTGGATGTAGTGTTTGCAGACCTAATTGGCCCTAAGAAACCTAGCTTAGGAGGTGCCTGCTATATACTCAGCATTATGGACCATTATTCTAGGTATGGTTTCTGTTATGTAATGAAATCAAAGGCAGAAACTTTCCAACATTTTACTAAATGGTTAAAGTTTGTTGAACGTAAGATGGATAAAAAAGTACTTTGCCTAGTCACTGATAATGGGTCTGAATTCACTAATCATAGGTTTACATCAATGTTGGAGAATGCTGGTATAGAACATAGGCGTTCTGCCCCCTACAGGCCAGAACATAATTCATTTATTGAAAGACGTGGTCAATCATTGCAGGCAATGACCAGAACTATGCTGATTGATTCTGGTTTGTCAGAAAAGCTTTGGGGTGAGGCTATAATGTGTGCAAACCATATTCTGAACATAGTAGTTAACTCAACTACTGGTAAGATTCCTTATACTCTTTGGCATGGTAGGAAGCCTGATTTGAGTTATTTACACACATTTGGTGTCCCTGCTTGGGTGCATATTCCCTCACAGACTAGACGGAAGGATCAAAGCAGAGCTAGGAAGATGGTTTTTGTTGGGTACAATTCCAATCATAGATCGTTTAGGTTCTGGGAACCTGGAACTCGGAGAATTATGCACAGTGCTAGTGCTAAATTTTCAGAACATGTTGGTTGGGAGAAGCTAGAACAAGAGTTTCACAAGGTTTGTGATGATATAGATGTTGATCGTTTGGTTAATCATGATACACCAAATGAGCAGTTAGAGAATCAGGATAGTCCATCTATTACTCTGAAAGGGGAGGAAGATGTAGATGTAGAATCTACTCGTGAGGTGGAACAGGATGATCCTGCAAGTCCTGTATTGCCTAGGAGGTCTACTAGGGACAGGCATCCACCCGACAGATACCAAGCCAGTGTAGTATTGCAAGTTAGCATAGAACCTTCTAGTTTTGCAGAGTTAAGGCTGTATCCTGAAAAGGAAAAGAAATTGTGGAAGACAGCTATGGAGAAGGAGTTGAAATCCTTACAGGAATTGAAAGTTTATGAAGAAGCTAAGCTCCCTTCAGGGGAGAGTGCAATTGGCTGTAGATGGGTGTTTAAAATTAAAAACGATGCTGCTGGCAATGCTATTTATAAGGCTCGTTTAGTTGCTCAAGGGTTTTCCCAAACTGAGAGGGATTACGATGAGGTTTTTGCTCCGAGCTTGAAAGCCTCTACGTTG
Organism: Natrix helvetica; assembly: GCF_964273705.1. NCBI lineage: Eukaryota > Metazoa > Chordata > Lepidosauria > Squamata > Natricidae > Natrix > Natrix helvetica. The sequence continues at coordinate 65,912,571 of NC_138548.1, forward strand.
AGGGCAGCATTGGTGTGGGCTGCTAAGTATCGGTGTAATGTTACCCATATTGATGTTGAAACAGCGTATCTGCATGCTCCATTGCAGCATACCATTTATATGAAGATGCCACCAGGTGTGGATTCTAATGGCCAGACTGGTTGTTGGAGACTTAAAAAGAGCCTTTATGGTTTAAAACAGTCCGGTTTTGAGTGGAACAGATGCATAGTAAAAGAACTAAAAGCTATGGGATTTATTCCAGGTTTGGCTGATCCTTGTTTGTTTAGACGGGTGAAAAATGGTTTGATCTCGTTGTTGCTTTTGTTCACGGACGATATAGCTATTATTACTAGGTCTGAACAGGAAGCTATTGACATTGTTTCACAATTAGAGAGTAAATTTAAAATCCGGAATTTGGGTGAAATTAAGCATTATCTGGGCTTAGATGTGGTAAGAACCAGTAAAGGTTTTAAGCTGTCACAGGCTGGTAAAATTAATCATTTGCTTAAAAAATATAGCATGGAGCTATGTAAGACTGCAAAGACACCAATGGCATTGGAGTTTAAACCTGAGGTTACTGAGGGTACTGGTTTTGATAAGGGAATCTATCAATCTTTGATAGGTAGCCTAATGTACCTAAGTAATTGGTCTAGACCAGATATATCATTTAGTGTGAACCAACTGGCTAGATTCAATGATAGTCCTTCAGAGAGGCATTGGCAAGCAGCAAAGCGTGTGCTGCGTTATTTGAAGAAAACTATCCACTATGCATTGTATTTAGAACCAAATAGGGATTTAGTTTTGACTGTTTATGCTGATGCGAATTTTGCAGCTGCTATAGATAATAGGAAGTCAACTTCCGGCATAGCCTTTATGCTAGGTGGTGTACTGATTGGATGGAAGTCGATACGACAGAAACACATAAGCTTATCCACAATGGAAGCTGAGTTTTCATGTTTGTCGTTGACATGTACTGAGCTGATATATTATAAGCAGTTGCTTATAGATATGGGATTAAGTATGAATGAACCCTTTACTGTGTATGAAGATAATCAGGCAGCAATAAAAATGGCGACTAGTTTAGCTATAAAAACGAGGTCGAAGTATACTGATTTGAGGTATCTTAATGTTCGACAAAGCATTAAGGATGGCCTGATAAAGTTGGAATATTGTTCAACTGAAGACAATTTAGCAGATAACTTCACTAAGGCACAAAGTTCAGTGAAACATACCTCATCATGTGAAGGTTATCATCTTAGATTGTGAGTGGATATATTGATCTACCCAAAGGGGAGAATGTTAGGGTGTAACCAACAAGTTGGGTAGACAATATATTGCACAAGGCATGTTATATATCTTTAAGAGAGGAGATCTACTAATTAGTAGATTACAGCATATAAATTGCAGCTGATGTTCTCTCTCTCTCTCTCTTGCCTGATGTATGATAACTGCTGTCTAACTGTTATTACTGTTGCTACTACTTACTGTGTGTAAGTTATTGGACTGTTTTTCTCTGTGTATGACTTTTTGGCTGTGTTTATGGATTTTGCTATATTCTTCAGAAAGTAAAGTTTATTTTTGTTACTTTACTATCCATTATTCAGTGTGGTTGCTTTATCTATCGCACGCTGCGCATACTTTACAGGGTTGCTCTGTTATAACCTCGACCTGGGGTTCATTGCTAGTGCTTAATCGCACTAGTACCACCAACAGGGTCAGCAATATATAAACCAGGATAGTAGTACTGTTTCTTTAAGTACTACTGTAATGTGATTGGTTGCTGTTACCTCAAGAAGCCATAAGAGGGAGCCAGAATGACTGTTAGCTCTGTTTGTTAGACGCTGATCGGTGTATTGTGAGGTACTGTGTTTTTGCTACTGTTAGCTGCTTTTGTGTGCTAAACTGGTGATTTGATACTGGACTGTGTTCGAAGGATTATTCCTTAACTGAGAACATTGATAACTGACTAACTGAACCGTGTATGCCTTGGACTGTAAATTGACCTCTGAATACCTCTATATTTCCACATAGTAAACTACTATATTTTATACTATTCGGTGTCCCTGTATGCTGGTTTGTGCGTGTTCTTCCATACCACTCTCATTACACTTCTCTGCAAACTTGCTCTCCTAATGGGGAGCTTACTTACTTAACATTAATGATCTGCATTTCTTACCTGATAGAAATAAGGATTTGGTTCAGATTCTCCTATGCCATGGAAATCCTCTACATTTATAAGCTGGAAGTCATACAAAAAGCCAGCATTTGCTGTTCTGAATTCAGGTAAGAGCTGCACATGTGGCAAGTTGCCCAGCATCTTATATCGCCAATTATAGAGATTACACAAGCTTTATAAAAAAACATAATGAAAGTAGTAATTAATTCAATTCTTATAAAAATATTTTACTATTTTCAGTGTCTGCAATTATCTGATAGAAATATAATAATAACATGTCAATGATAGCTATCTTTTTGGACAGCATCAAGCTGCCAAAGCATGTTTCGGAATCTCAGGAAGGTAAGCTCTACATTCTAAACAGATATATTTATATATTTTAGCTATTAAGAAAAATCATTTTCCATGTTTGAAAGGAACCTTAAAGATTAGAACTAGTCCTTCAATGTTACATTCAAGCTGCATGAAGCATCACCTGGATCAGCCATTTAGCACTTATCCATTGAATAATCCCATTATTCAGCATTAAATTGATGGAATGTAATCTGAACATAAAAGACTTGGCCTTCTTAAATTAGTTCAATAAACTCAACAAATTCCTTTATGTATAAAATATGCAGAGTTTGGTTTTAAGTGTGCATGTACTTGTGTGATCTCCTGCCCCTTGTGTGGCCAGGTTATCCAACAGGTCTCAGCCGCGCCCCAAGGATTGGGGATCACTGCTCTAATGGAATTAGTTTAATCATCTTTCACTCCAACATGCGTTACTGAAGATCCATGAAGTGATTAACAATGTAGCAGTATAAAAAGGGAGAAGCTACATGGAAAATACCAAGACCATTGCAAAGGATAAAGTATATTTCAAGGTAGAAGGACTAATTTCAGTAAAATTTCAAACCAATTGCAATGTAACCTTAACCTTATCATTTTTTTCACTATACAACCTTTCCGTTTAAATTTTTCCCATGCCGTACCTTGCTCTTGCTCTCCCTTGAGCATCCAAGTCAATAGTTGGCACTCCGACACGAACAAACCGTGTAAAAAGAGACTGTTCCATGTTTGAGTATTTTTGAAAAGCCATGTTTTTAATGACTGGTGGCAACTGATGATGATCCCCAATCATTATCCACCGCTTTAATCGGCTAAATCCATCTTGTGGGTTCTGTGAAATATAAATAAGATTCAAGCATTAGCGTTATTATAGATGATTGATCAAAAATTATGATTGTACTGTAAATGATTGAACGGATTTAGTATCTTAGCTTTGACATCTACACACCAACTACATTAAACAACTACAAAATAAAAAAAATGAGTTGCATTAGTAGATGTGTTCTTGGTGCAGGCTCTGCCAGCCACTTCTACTGCTGGGGTCAAACTGAAGAAGCTGCTGTATTTTCCACACAATTCTATCTTCAGGAATCTGTCACCCAGGAGCTAAACTGGATTAAGGGCCTAGCCTAGCATTGGCCTATAGCAAAAGCATTTAGACTTATATACTGCTTCACAGTGTTTTACAGCCCTCTCTAAGTGGTTTAGAGAGTCAGAAATTGGTCCTCATTTTACTGACCTTGAAAGGATGGAAGGCTGAGTCAACCTTCCATCTGCTAAACTGCTGAGAATAGAACTGATGAACTGCTGGCAGCCGGCAGTCAGCAGAATTAGCCTGCAATACTGCATTCTAACCACTGCGCCACCATGGCTTTATCCAAGCTCACCTACCACATATACATCCCAGACACTAGTCTTGTTTCTGCCCCACACTGGCTGCTTTCCATTTGCAGATTCCCCTATCAGATAAGTAAGACTTGGGCTTCAATGTTAAACATACTTTGAAATCCCAGACCTCCATTCTTTCTCATTAAATTGCAACTGTAATATATCAACTTGCAATTACTTTTTTTAATATCTTCATCATTTTTGTCTAATTTCCATTAGGGTTAATCTGTAATTGTCCTGCATTTACAGAATTGTAATCTCTTATGAATGTGTCACATGCCCAACTGAAAACAAAACATCTTTCATTGTTGTAATCCTTGGATTAAGGAACTAGTTCTTGTGAGTCCCTTCAGATGTCTTGAGTTTGTGATTCCTAGTGTAGAACATGGGTGTCAAACTTGCAACGTTATGCTGCCGTCACATGATGTTTTGCGACATTTTCCCCATTCATGGAGCTGCGGTGGGTGTGGCCTGCAAGTGACGCATCTGGCCCAGGGGCTGCCATTTCAACCCTCCTGGTCTAGACATTAGGAACATTATCTCTTTTCTTCTGAAAATGACTTAAGATAGAAGAGAGATTCTTGTCAAGGGAACTTTCTTTAACCTATCCATCATCACATTTCTGATATAATATTTAAATGATCTCCTTCTATTCAAACATCAAAACACTGAAGTAATAATTTCTTATTAATTTGTAAAGGTAATTAATTGATGTAATGCTTGAGTGCTTACCTGCAAAAGGAGTGGTATAAATGTTTCAATTTCCAATATCTGAGCAGCCTCTTCCATTAAGATATTATCATACTGAGAAATGATAAATGAATTATATTAGCCAAAGTAAGAAACAGAAATACTACAAAGGCATTGAATTAAGATGGTTACTTGCTTACCAAAAGCAAGCATTACATAACCATACGCTTTTAAACAATCTCTACAAAATTACACAGGTACAATCGTTTGGAAGAACAAACAAAAATAGGGATAATCTTTAATATAACTAGTTTCTGATAAAAAACTCAAGATAACATATTTAAGAAAGTTTTTATGTACCTTAAATCCCAGCTCAACTAAGTCATGGCGTTTCAATGCAGCATGAGTACAAGTCATTGCAATAATCTTCGCTTCCTTCACAAGTAAATACTTTGATCTGTCCAGCCCACTACGGAGCAATTCAAATGCTCTAAATTCCTACAGAAAGAAAAAAATAATTATACCTAAAATTCTATGAAAAAGTTCAAAATAGTAATGTCCTCAATATGCTGTTGTCATCAAACAGAACAAATATAATCCAGAATGCTAGGGCTTTATCTGCTTATCCACTCTCTACATAGAACTATCTTTCGAGGCCACCCAGAAGCTACAATGGAGGCACAATGCAACGCACAGGAAGTTACATCACAGTATACCCATGTAACACCATTATATAGGATTCCTATAGACCAGAGTTCCCCAAGCTTTCTGGTTTTCCAGAAGGGTGGGAGGGGGAGAGGGGATGGTTCAGTGTGAGAGGCCAGCAAATGTGCATGTGCACGCAGTTTCATTTGCCCAAGTGGCGTGCACCGTGCACTTCGAAGAATAGTAATATACTGGTATATATATTTTTAAAAAGCTTCTTCTTACATCTGAATACTACTAAATAACATTTATGCAATCCTAATTTAAATTTAAATTTAAAAATTACACAAATTACAGATTACATTTTATATCCAGCAGCACTTTTATATATTGCAAGGAAATCTCAAATTCATCTCTCTCTAAAGGAGACAGGAGTGGTAAAGCATCTTCCCTATTACAGTGATAAGTGCCTCTCCCGTTTCTTCTGGGGTTACTATCCCCAGGACACAATAGTAACAAACTTCCTCTGCACATTCACTTGGAACCTGGTTACTCTTCTCCTTTTTTACCTTATATATAGATTTGGGAAGATGAATCATATCTAGAATTTTTTAATACAGCAAACAGTTACATGTGTGGGCTTCATTGAGAAAAAATTCCTACATAACTCTAAATGAAGATTTTTAGTCATCCAAGTAGAGTGGTCTAGAAGTTGAGTCATGGCAACTGGACTTGTTTCCTTGCTGGTTCAAAACATTTTGCTGCTTATCCAAGTAGCTTCTTCAGTCTTCCAGGGAAGTTCCATTCCTTACCTAATCTGGAGAGATTTGTTAGATGACCAGGCAAAGTTGTTGAGATGTAAATGTTCCAACTCCTAAATCCTTTAATCTAGGTAGGTCATTAAGTGTGACCTTAACCCTTGGATAAGCAGCAAAATGTTTCGAACCCAAAAAAAAGAACTCTAGATGCCATGACTCAACTTCCAGACAAGGCTGCCTAAAAGTTAGTATTAAGCAAACATGCATATCCATTAAAAAAAAGCTTTACCCCATTCAAAGTACTTTAAATTTGGGAGATGGTGGGGATGTTGCAGGTAGATTTTTGTCTTTTACATGGGTTGAAATTTTAGTGTTTTTAGTTTACTATATCCATTACCTTTATCAAAGGTGCAAGGGGAGTATTCACTGCTCAATAACATCTAATTTGAAGGACCTTACATAAATCCATTATAACACTGTGGTATAGTTACTTTTTTCTAACTAAGAATGAATGTCAGAGTATTATCTGATTTTGTTAATCTTACCTCAAGTTGAGTAAATATTTTCTTAATATGTCTAAAGCATCCTTCAGCAATTTCCATATCTTCAGTGTAAGACCTGCCTTTAAAAATTGGCTGAGGGGCATTTGCAAAATATTGATGAAAAGGAAAAAAGTTGCAGATATCAGCAACTTCAGAAGGCTTGCTACCTTTAACTTTCACTTTGCTCATATACTCTTCCCAGCGAGACATTACCTAATTTAAAAAGAAAGATACATTAAAACAGCCAGAGTCAAACGAGGCTTGTACATAATTATGAGGAAATGCACTGTGGCTTTTGCACCTTGCTCCCATTACAAAAGCATCCTTCCCCACAAAACCTTCTTGACTATTGTGACTTAATATACAGGCTCAATATTAAGGCTAAAAGCAGGAGGATGTGAGTTCTAGTCTCACTTTCGGCACAAAGCCAGCTGGATAACCTTGAGCCAGTCACTCTCTCTCATTCCAAAGAAGCCAAAAAAGACAAACCACTTCTGAAAAATCTTGGAAAGAAAGTGCTTGTCCAGAAAGTTGCCAGTTGTAAAAAAAACTATTTGAAGAGACTAAAAAAAATAATAATAATAATAATAATAATAATATATTTATTTCTTAGCCGCGCCCTCTCCCGAAGGACTCGGGGCGGCGTACAACAAAACATTCGAAATAAATATGCAAACAAAACAAACATATAACAAGGTACACTAAAACATACATACATATATATAAGGAGGAGATCGATTAATAAAAACAATTAAAATACTGTATTTAAAACCCCTAGAAATTAAATGTAATTAAAAACCCAGTTAAAAACCCGTCAGGAGCGATATGGTTAAATCAAAGTTGAGCCAGGCCAGCTGCTTGGAATAGGTGGGTCTTAAGCTTAATACGGAAGGAGCGGAGGTCAGAGGTATTCCTAATATCCGGAGGGAGGTCATTCCACAGGGCTGGGCCCGCCACAGAGAAGGCTCTACTCCTAGGCGCCGCCCCACGACATTGTCTAGCGGACGGCACCTGGAGGAGCCCCTCTCTGTGCGAGCGAAGAACCCTCTCCATGAAGGAATCCTATTGAAAAAGGAGTTTGAAAATGTGGAAACATTACGCTTTTTGTTAGTGGTACTAGTGCGATTAAGCACTAGCAATGAACCCCAGGTCGAGGTTATAACAGAGCAACCCTGTAAAGTATACGCAGCGTGCGATATATAAAGCAACCACACTGAATAATGGATAGTAAAGTAACAAAAATAAACTTTACTTTCTGAAGAATATAGCAAAATCCATAAACACAGCCAAAAAGTCATACACAGAGAAAAACAGTCCAATAACTTACACACAGTAAGTAGTAGCAACAGTAATAACAGTTAGACAGCAGTTATCATACATCAGGCAAGAGAGAGAGAGAGAGAACATCAGCTGCAATTTATATGCTGTAATCTACTAATTAGTAGATCTCCTCTCTTAAAGATATATAACATGCCTTGTGCAATATATTGTCTACCCAACTTGTTGGTTACACCCTAACACTTTTGTATGTGGTTTTTTTTTTTAAAAAAAAACCCTCTATTCAACTTTTAATTTGAATTTGGGCAAAAACTAAAAGGACAATACTTTATGTCCTTTCAGAATGTATATCATAATGATCGAAATGGATTGATACATTCAAATATATAATCAAGGCAGATCATAAGCCAATTAAGACTCCTTCACTAATGTCATACTATGACAAAGCCACTTGCGGTTCTAATTATGCTTCCTAATGTATATAAGTTAAACAACAGCAACAAAAACAACTAAGAGCATAATTTCAGCATTAATTGCGACTTATGTTTTAAAACAAAACACAACCAGCATTTTAGTCAAAATCCTAAAAGTTTTTAGCCAATTTCTAACGATGCTTGTATTTGTAATATCATCATTGAAGGGCATTTAAAACAGGAGCATCTTACATTCAAATGTGCCTCAGACTATTCAAAACCATGCCATTGACAAGGCTTACATATTGTTTCCCTTGAGGCAACGAATAGGCTATAGGACATGGTTGAGCAACCTTCAGACTCTGGATAATATGGTGACAGCACTGTCAATCTCTGTCACTTCAGACTGTAAGACTGGTCTATTGGGTTCTTACTTGATATAAAAAGAAATGGCCAGCTGTTTCACAAGTATAGGATACATCTCCTGGGACACCCAGACTCTCTTGTAATCGCCCAACCTCTCGCAGAAGTTCCAGTCTCCGAGACAGAACATAGTTTACTCTTCCATACCTGCAGATCAGATTAACATAAAGAAGAATAAGATATATGACTGAACTGAAAACTCCTTTTCTTCCACATGTTTTATTTAATTTCAAGTCAGGCAGCCTTTAATAAATTCCACTCATTATTGTGGTAATGTATATATACCATATACTGTATATACATTATCATATAATGAGACATATACTGTATACACACATGTGCACATGTATACACACAAACACACACAAATATATACATATATGCCTCATTATTATATGATAAACATTTATAGCGTGTGGATTGAAATATCCAGAAATAGCGTAAAATGTTCTTTATATGTCCAGAAACAAAATTTGTCTAGGAGAGAAAACCACACCATAAATATAAACAAGTCTTCCTAATCAATCTCTTGCTTTAGGGCAATGAATAATAATAATAAAAAGCGTAAAACGGTTTTTTTGGGGGGGGGGGCAGACTGCAGCTTCATATTTTTTCTGCTATTTACTCACCTGCTAAAATCTTTCTCTGTTTCCAATTCTTCCTCTCCATGACCAAGACGCAAGAGGTGACGCTCATCGACATCTAGAGCCATGATTTTCTCAAACAGTTGATTCAAAGCCTAGAAGATAATAAGAGGAATCAAAAGAGTAGAAAATTAGATGCTAATGAAGGGAAGTTTGATATACTGGAATAATTGTTTCTCTTTTGAGAAGAATTAAACTAAAAACAAAAATGAAGAGAATATTTACATTAGGTACCAAATCACTATATGCAAGGCCTGATTTGTGCTTTAGAGCAGGGATGTCAAACTGGCGGCCTGGAGGCCAGATACGCAGGCCACGCCTACACCAGCTCCGCAAAGGGCGAAAATGTCATGATAGACCACATGACAGCAATGTGACACCACGAGTTTGACACCCGTGCTTTAGAGAGACATTTCTTTAATTTGGTTCTTTTATGCGTGTATATATGTATATATGTATTTTTATCTTTTATGTATTTCTATAAATAACTCAAGGCAGCGAACATCCCTAAAGTTCTTCCTCTTCCTATTTTCCCAAAATCTAAGAGAATGACTGGCCCAAAGTCATGCAGTCAGCTTTCATGCTTAAGGATGGACTAATAATCTTAGCATAATCATATTTTAGTAATCGTATCGTTGTATTATCTTAGTAATAGTTTAGTAATCATATCATGTTGTCCTAATAGGTATGTTGGATATGGATAATTGCTCTCTCTGTCTGTCCTTCTCTGTTAGTTTCAATACAACAATCTTCCATGAATTTGTCTAATTCCCACATTAAATCTTAATCAGATTAGATCTAATTAAATCAGCAACTAATTTACGTTAATTATACTTGAATGAAGAACATAAAAACACTCTTTATCTGGTTTGCCAGAAGAGTTCTATTGCTTTGTATACAAATCCTAATCCAACTAGAGCAGGTTCCCCCAATCCCCAGTCTATGGACCAGCACCAGATTGCGGCATGCCAGCAACAGGGCTGCACAAACAAGCAAAGCCTCATCCGCGGATGCAGGCAGCACACAAAACCACACACCCTCCAGTCCATGGAAAAACCTTTCTCCAGAGAACTGGTCCCTGCTGCCCAAAAGATTTGGAGGGGGGGTGGGCTGAATTAGAGGCAAACTCAGATACCAAGAGCCTCTCTGCAAACAATTCATAATTAATGGACCACATTGAAAATGTTTTCTCAGAAGTCCTTAAATACATTTTAGTTTTGCACAGCAAGACTTACATAGCTACCACTTTATTCAGTGAAGGATTGACATAAATGACAGTAAGGTCTGAGTAAGATTATAGGGAAGAAATGTTCCTTCAGAAACTTGATCTCAAACCATTTTCAGTTCTAAACATTAATTCCTGTGCTCTGAAAGGATTTATTTTTTTTTCTATTTATGGTGTATATCACTATATCACTGATCCCCAGAAATGTCATCACTATAAATATGTCTTCTCCTGACCTCGTGATGAATCTCAACTGTGGTTCAATTAGTGTCAATACCTGCTCAAACACATCCAAACGGATAGTTTCCCAGATCAAATTAGTATTGATCAGCAAAAAAGATTATTTCCTTTCTAACTGGTCCACTTGTAAGGTAATTTGCAAATGATGCATTTCTTTTTGAAATTAAAACAAAGGCAATTCAAAAGCAATAAAGGAACTTACGGTGTGTTTACCTGATTAGAATGTGTAACAATCAGAGTCCTCTGCTCAGGAAAGTTGTGATAGAGGTTAGATATTATCTGCACTGCCACATCAGTTTTACCTGTACCAGGTGGCCCTACTACCTGTGGGGTAAAAATACATAATGTGTTTGGTATTTTACTCACTCGAGGAAGAACTGTTCAAAAAGGAAAAAAATTCAGAACAATCAGAAAAATAAAAGTCTTTTTAAAAATGAAGCTACCACAAGAAAGAACATTATTTAGGAGGGAATAAAATGTACATTTCGATTGGGAAGTGAAAGCATGAGGAACAAAATACCAGGAAGCTCTAGATCTTGAACATGGTTCTGAACCAGACTTTATTGATTCTTTTATGATTTTCAGCTGGAAAATCAACGGAAACTCCAATTAAAGAAAGTCAATTTTAGTAAGCTTGCACAGTAATAACTATTGTTAGAAAACATCTAAAATTCAATTCTTTTTCTTCCTAAATTTTCAGCGAAAAATATGAAATCCTTTGCTAATGACCATACTGAATATTGGGAACCATTTAGTTTTATAAGTTTGGTAGAAAAATGCAAAATTCTTCTTCACTAGTTATTAATAAAGTCTATCATTTATTATTACCATTGTCAAACCAGGTTGCATTCCTGCCCGGATTGCTTCAATCTGGGTATGAGTGAATTGTATGGTATTGCTGCAAATAGATTAAAAATTAAATCAGTTAATCCAGGACATGGCATACTAGTTCCAATTTAATTTATTTGATGCTTGTATGCTTATTTCTAACATAGTTATCCATCCTTTTAAACCATAAAAACTTGGTTATTGTATTTGTGTTTTAAAGGAATCTACATATAGCAACAGAAAAGAATTTCTATTTTAAAAATCTATATATTACTTCAAGTCATTATACTAACTTTCCAAAATGAAACTACAGGTCCCCATATGTAATTAGAGTAGTGCAAGCCCACTGGCTTAAAGCAATAATTTAATCTAGAAATATTTTAATACAAACCTTAAACAGGTGATTTAGTACTAAATAAAACTACCAATAAAACTACTCACTAAAGTATCTAAAGCAAATATTAAAGTTGTACAAAGCATTAAAGATGTGCTCACAATGTATTACCAAGAACAAACCCCCCCCCCCCCCAATTTATTAAAGCAGCTGCATCTTTTGCAAGGCTCACATGGCTGCTTTGAAAGCTGACTTCAACTGATCATGCGTATACAGAAAACACTTTGGGCAAATTTACTGCAATTAAATAATGACATCATTCTCAAATAATATTATGCGGGTAACTCTGGATCATGTAAACATGAGTTTTTAAATTCTTTAAAGAGAGAATTACTAAATGTGCCCTTAATATCTGGATTTGTTTGAGTTAACTATATCACATATGTACTTCCACAAAAAGCTACTACAATATTACCGCTTAGGTTGATTGTATGGGTAAGGACCTCTGTTAGGGATGACATGTGGTTCAACAACTAGTGTTTTAGAACTTTCGGTATTTTCTTCATCACACTCTTTCCGTTTCTTTCCTGCCTCACTTCTGACTGGAAATGTTATTCTATTGGAAAAAAATCACAGTCCTTCAGATTTAAATGCTGCTTGATTGTTAAAAGACCATTTTAGGCACACAATAGTCCTCCTGAATGATCAGAATTATCAGAACCGTCAAATTTGTAGGAAAAATTCAAAAGACAATGTGATACAGAAAAACTGAGTTTTGGAATGACTGCAGATCTAAAGTATAATTTTTAAAATAAAGGTTCTAAGAAAATAAACATTTTTTAAAGGGAGACAAAAACAGGGAAAGCAATTAAAAGCTGAGATTTCACACTAATAAAGTAGAAATCAAAGGAAATTTAAAATTTGCTTTATAATCATAGAAGAAACTCTTCATTATTGAGCTGTTGTATTACAGTGGCACAAAAGATACTGTTTGGAATGTCCAGAGGCAAAAATTTCCTCATGCAATTGGATGTCCATTATTAGAACAGATTCTGGGACAGTGGAGGGTTCCGGATCCCGTTGCAACCGGTATGGTGGCCACCACATGAACGTGTGCAGCGCATGCACAGCGCACGCATGCGTCACCTCCTGCGATGCCTCCACGACGCTCCAGTTGCTTGGTGGAGCGTCGCGCAGGCGCATACATTGCAAGTGCGTGTGCAGATAGCCTGTTTCCTTCAAATACCTGGTACCCGGCAGGCACCGGTACGCCCTGCAACCCACCACTGCTCCGGGATCACATTAGCCAGGGGACTGATCCAACAGGCCACTGCTTATGTTCTAATGAACTTTTTCTGTGATTACAGAAATACATTTTCCAAAAATATAATACATGCATATTTCATCACTGAGTAAAATTAACAGTGCCATTATTTTAATGAAAGACTTGCTTATTAAAAAAGACGTTCACATTTGTACAAAGAAGAACATCTCACCTGAATGGAGGAATTTGCAATGCTTGGTCTTCCACTGTTACTTTAATGTTATATCCAGGAAAGCTAGCTTTTAAGTGATCAATGGAAAGGAAGGTATCATTAAAATCCAAGCAGGCAATCTGATTTGGCATTTTTGAATAGTGAGCACTTCCAGGATCACCATAACCAAGAATAATGTCATGCAGCCAATTAGGAACGACACACTCTGTGTTCATCAGATTTCTTATAGTCTCCAGAACAGCCTGTAATAATTTATAAAATGCTTGATAATAACATCATTCACAATTCATATTTAACTGCACATAACATATTGTGCTGTTAATACTTTTAAATTTACAGACATTTCTGCTCCAAGAACTATATAGAAAAGGATTGAGAAAGCAGAAGGAATGAAATAGAATGAATGTATTTAAGATCATCATTTGAAGGACCACTAGGACATACTATAACCTAGTGCCCAGATTCAGTAAAGGACTGGATAAGGGCCAATACAATGAATCAATATTGAATCCTGGCAGGATGAAGACTGTGCTTTTACAGATGTCATATTTCTTTATGCTAGCAATCAACATAAGACTTTGACCAATTTTCCTTTGCATGCTGATAAATTATTCAACATTTGTCATTAATGAGAGCAATTTATCTTATTTTCTCTCATGTGAGTTAGGACTTGTACAGCAACTAAAAGATGATAATCCTCTAGGATGCAGCTATCATCTGAACCTAATCAATTGGTTTAATTTTAAACCCGAAAAAGTGAAATTAAAGACACTGGCAAGCCCTTTTCGCATTATCTTGATGTCTGACTGTAACTAAATTGCAAATAGTCTTTCAGAACTTCAAAGGAAAACAATGTACAATAAAAGTCTGAATAATAGTTTTTTGCCTTTGAGGCACTTTAAAGCCATTTCACTTAGAAAAAGCAAACACCATTTTAACATATTTATTGCAATACAAGCCATAGAAACAGATGGTTCTGTGGGATATGTTTGATTATTTGTCTTGGAGTTTCACCACCACTAAACAATGCTTACTTAGCATTCATGATTCTTCTATTGCATTAGCAATGAGATTTAACTGGAAGTAAACATTTAAATCTATCTTATGTTTTTCCCACTGCTGGTAGCAGAGATTGGATAGAAACAACTGCAATGCAAGGAAAGAAACTAAGGCTCCTTTTAAAAATTTGTGCTTTTAAAATGTTCTGGAGGGTAAAACACAAACTATTTGGGAAAAGAAAACATATTACAACTTACTTTAAAATTGTTTTCTTTGGGTTTTCTCCTCATTATTATATTAAAAGTTTCATATACATCTTCTGTTCCACTTTGGATGGTACTGGCCATATCTTGTTGATATTGATTAGGATCCAAGAAAATTCTAAATGTTCTTGAGTCACCTTTAAGTCTTGGTTTGGGTTCTGGCCCTGCTTACAATGAAAGTCAAAATTTATCAGATACAAATTAAAAAAAGAAAAGTCATAACAAGTATTTTAGAGATCGGTTCAGGCTGTAGCAATAGCAATAACACTTAGACTTTCAATTCAACCAATTCAAAACTTAATCAATGACAACAGCAACACAAAACAAAGTAAAGAAAGCCTAGGCTGACAAAATCAATCATCTCAGCTCTGTCCCTTCAGAATGAGTACTTCTTTAAGTTCTCATTAAGGGTTGTAACTGCTGCTATTGAAAAAGTGACACATTAAAAGGCAACATTCTGGTTCCAGTTTATACTCTCTCACATGGTTAGGGAAGAAATTTTACAATAATAATAAGTTCAACAACAATTTTATTATCATACCTTCTTCAATGACACGTCCCTTATCATCCAGCATACCCTGGATTTCACACCCCCTGACATAAACAAGGCCAGCTTGTTCCACAAATGGCTGCCTTCTATCAAACTTGGTACCATAGGGCTGAGTGGGACGGACAGTAATTAGAAAGCAGACATCGTGTTTGCGCAAACCTAAATGTAATGAGAGAGAGAGAAAAAAAAACAAATTCAATTTTTTATATTTTTAAATATAAATATAAATATAAATAAATGTGGTTTAAGATAATGCAATTTAAGTCCATGGAAACGAAGTTAAATAGTTTTGAAATTATACTGATGTACCTATTCAATAAAATGTTATTTTTGTCATTGGACTTTCAGCAATGTGTTTTTATTTATACTGATGTACCGACTTGTTCCCAACCAAAAGGTCTTAATCAGAAATGTGCATCTTTACAAAGGAATCCATGAATTATATTTACTGTTTTCAGCCAATCAATTGGGACAGTTTCCTTTCTTCTCCCCTCTCCATTGATCTTCTGCTATAGATGTTCATATATTGATATTAAATTTCCTCATCAAAGTATGTAGTGATCTGCCTCACAACACTCAAAAGAGTTTTTACTCAAGGATTCCAGGGCAGGCTGTTATTTGCAAAAATAAGTATAAATATTTAAGTAGCAATATATGCTGATTTTAACTTTGCTGTAATTTATCACCCCCAACATTGCAATGCTGTTTTCATTTTTATTGCTCTTTTGAATTCTTAAAGAAAAACTGGAGAAAAGTAATTAAATATATACCTGCTAAGCATGAAAAATATATTACATATATTGCAATTACACTAAATCTGTTCTGTGGTATCAGTGGATCTATATAGATTCACAAAAAGCTGAATTAAAATTAATTAAGAACATAATTTGGATTTTAACAGGGATTCCCCTCCAAAATATATGTAGATATATCTAATAAGGAGCTTGTTAACATGTGTGATACAAACACACACACACACACACACAAATGCGTGCACACACCCATATATCCTTGTAATTGATATATATTAATGAATGAATGAATCAATCAATCAATCAATCAATCAATCACAAGGAAGCACAGCTTGCAAGTTCTTCTAATATAGAGAAGCAGAGTTATCTCAATGTTCCTTGCCTTTTCTTTATACAAATTATGTCCCTTCCACATTCCTTAGTTAGTTCAGCAAGATTAGAACTTTCATTAATGCCCCTAAAAAGTCCAGTTGATTTTGTATTTCTCTATGGCCATCTGGCAAATGATTTTAAAATATATGTTCATATTATTTTTCTATTTAGATAATTTGCCTTTTTGGTAAATGGACTGTGACACATAATTAACAGTGTATATTCAACCATGGTAGGGAGATGAAAATCCCAAATTATATGCAGATTATCAGTCCCGTCCCTGTCATTTGTGAATGTTCTAATTCTGCCTTCTTTACATCCTGAGGGCTTCCCTTGCTATCCTGTTAAAACAGGATTCTGGATTGTGAGAAAACATATTAAGCTAATCTTCCCTTTCAATACAGTAAAGTAGGAACAAACGTAATAAGTGGAAGTAGGCATAAGCCTTTCTGTGACTTAGAGAAATAACATATATACAGCACTACTCTGTCAATAATTCAAATGTTAGCCTTGTGAAGATGGATATTGATCCTTGATAAAGAATTGTAAATCTAGAAATTAGGTATGTTTTACAAAAAATTTACTTAATGTAAATTTTGTAATGTTATAAATAATGTAATGTTTATATGGTTTGCCATCTAGGTTAACAGAAAGAGCTAAAATAATTATCTATTCGTGACTTTGAAGACTAGTTCTTTATTCAAACTGAAGAAAATATACAGAGCAGACTAAAACATTTGACAATTTCTACCATTTATGTTTTACTAAATATACTATAATGGTTTTTTGCAGGTTTAACATCCACTTGAAATGAATTAATGACCTCTTAAGGATTTGATATACCAACACACTCAAACATACCTTCCCATTCATCTTTGATGTTGTCTCTAATGTTCAAATTAATTGTAACATCTGCACGGACTCTCATTGGCCAATTTTCTCCTATGTTTGGCTTTGCCACCTCTACGATGGTGAAAGAGACAATTGGCTGTGCCATTCGAGCCCATCCACCAAAGACAATGCCACCATATTCTGATTGCCTAATAACCAAGATCAGAAATAAGAAGCTGTAAACCTTTAGAGACAAAAACAAACTCATCACAAACTTTTTCCAAAGATTGAAATTCCTAAAAAACATCTCTTGAAACAAAGCATAAGAAATAACCCATGGCATGTTTTCATCTAAAAAGCACCATAATTAATCTAGCCAGTTGAATAATCATACCCTTTCCCGTAATCTGGTCCTGTAAAATTAACTTCCTAGGTGAACATGAGTTAGAATGAGATCCATTCAACATTCTTCTAATTTAGTTAATTTCCCATAGCTAAAAAAAAAAAAAAGGAATTACAAAACAAAAAGCATCATAAGCAATAGAAAATATTTTTAGTACAGGTAGTCCTTGACTTATGACCACAAAAATTTCTGTTGCTAAGCAAGACATTTGTTGTTATCTTGCCCCATTTGATGACCTTTCCTGCCACAGCTGTTAAGTAAATCACTGCAGTTGTTAAGTTAGCAACACAGTTGTTAAATGAATGGCTTCCCACTTGACTTTGCTTATCAGAAGGCTGCAAAAGTTGATCACATGATCCTGGGACACTGCAACCATCATAAACATTATAAACCAGTTGCCTAGTGCCCAAATTGTGATCACATGACCACGGGGATGATGCAACAATTGTAAGTGTGAAAAACAGTCATAAGACTCTTTTTCAATGCTACTGTAACTTCGAAGTGTCACTAAACGAACTGTTGTAAGTTGAGGACTACCTGTACATAGCTTTAATGTAACCACTGTGTATGTTACCATGGTTTCATCCTACTGACACTATCTTCAATGTCTTGTCTGATTTCATAAGTAGATTCCAGACGAAAAAGGTTGAAATTTCTTAGAAGGTAATCATGAAGAGTTAGAAACTGTAAGTTCAATTTTGGGAGGGCAAGACAGCCTGGAAGAAAAAATGGAAGGGAGAAGAATTTATCTCTAATTTCTTCTGGGAATTAATTTTTTGTATTAATTACTACAGCTGCAACTCTATGCTATTTACCAGCAAGCAAGTCTCACTGAATTGAAAGAACAATTTCTTTAGAGTAGAAATACAGAGAATTACAAATCCAAGGCAGAAATCTTTTTAGAATATTCATGACTGGGAGAGACATGGTAACAAGGTCAGCCAATTAATAGGCATAGCAACTAAGTCAGCCAATGGGAGCTTAAGCAGATCTGAGTCTCTGCTGAGAATTGAAACTGAAACCTCTCTATCTGCTCTAAACTCTGAGATGAAACTGTTCTCTCCTGCTTGTGTTCTGCTTGTAACTTCTATCACGTTGAAAGAATCTATTATTGGTATTGTACATTTATTCATCTGTTATTATGTATATAACGAAGTTAATGAATCCAGCTGAATCAGTTATCTGTGTGTGCTTTCTGGATTTGTTTTTTCTGCAACAAACTCTGATAGAACTTATTTTGACACATATAAAAGCATATATATTGTTCATAAAAAGGGCTCTAGTC
Source organism: Natrix helvetica (assembly GCF_964273705.1). NCBI lineage: Eukaryota > Metazoa > Chordata > Lepidosauria > Squamata > Natricidae > Natrix > Natrix helvetica. The sequence continues at coordinate 65,931,416 of NC_138548.1, forward strand.
AAATAAACACTTGCTGAAAGAAGTGGAGCAGATTAATGCACTGATTTCCTCTTTCAGTGCAATCTGTGTTTGAGTGAGGAAACTAAAGATATCACCCCTACAAAAGATATATATTTGTAATCCTGAATGCACCCAGCTGAGTAATACTCAGTTAGTCTACTCCAAGCCCATATTCAAATATGGATTTGTGGGCATATTTAATATTATACATACCCTAAATGTCAGTTTTAAATTAAAAGGTTAAAGATGTATGGATTGGGTTTGTACCCCAAGGACCCAGTGCCCATTTACTGGATGAAGAATATACTGCCCACAAAGGGAAATGTACTCTCATTCATGTTTTAGGGTACCCAAATCTACTTCAAAGAGCATATATTGAAGAGGAGCACTGTTTAATTGTCTGCCAGCACATACAATACAATACAATACAATAGTAGAGTTGGAAGGGACCTTGGAGGTCTTCTAGTCCAACCCCCTGCCTAGGCAGGAAACCCTATACCGTTCCAGACAAATGGCTATCCAACATCTTCTTAAAGACTTCCAGTGTTGGGGCATTATAAAGGAATAATAATAATAATAATAATAATAATAATAATAATAATAATAATAATAATAATAATAATAATAATAATAATAATAATAATAATGGACATTATAAAGGAAGCTTGTAACGGCAACAATAAACTATTCTAAAAAAACAATAAACTATACTAAATTGTAAGAACAGAAAAACGAACTTGAATATGGTCTGGATTGATTATAAAAAAGCATTCGACTCATTGCCACATAGTTGGATCATAAAATGCTTAGAAACAACTGGCATTAGTAAAAATATTACATCCTTCACTGAAAAGGCGATGAAACAATGGAGAACTGAGTTGGCAGTAGGGAATGAGAACTATGGAATGGTTAATATCAAGCGAGGAATTTTCCAGGGTGATTCACTTTCACCTCTTCTCTTCATCATTGCGATGATCCCACTATCAGTAATCTTTAAAAAAATGAAATTAGGCTACCAAACAGCCAAAGAAGCTGAAAAAATTTCACATTTATTATATATGGATGATTTGAAACTCTATGGAAAGTCAGAAATAGAAATCCAATCACTGACAAACACTGTCCGAGTATTCAGCACCGATATTTCAATGCAGTTTGGCATGGAAAAATGTGCCACTGTATCCATAAAAAGGGGCAAAATCACTACATATGAGGGAATTGAAATGCCCAATGGCCAACTAATTAAATGCAACGAAAATGAAGCCTACAAATACTTAGGCATTTTGCAGTTGGATAACATCAAGCATGGACAAGTAAAAAATATTGTCAGGAGAGAGTACACCAACAGAGTTAGGAAAATTTTGAAATCTAAATTAAATGGTGGAAATACAATCAAGGCATAAATACCTGGGCAATACCAGTTATAAGATACACAGCTGGTATAGTTAACTGGACACAAGCTGATTTGGACATTTTGGACCGAAAAACAAGGAAACTAATGACAATGCACTACAGTTTACATCCACGTGGTGACACTGATAGACTATACCTGCCCCGAAAATCAGGTGGCAGAGGATTATTACAAGTGAAGCAAATAGTTGAAGAAGAAAAACATGCACTAGCTGATTATTTAAAAGAAAGTCAAGAACATCTATTAATCGAAATAAATAACAAAAATCTACTGAAGGCCCAACAGACAAAACAAGAATACAGAAAAGATGTGATAAAATCAAGAATGGAGAGTTGGCAGAACAAAGCCTTACATGGTCAATTTCTGGAAAAAATAAAAGATAAAGTGGACAGTGAAAAAACTTGGTTATGGTTAACAACAGGTACATTAAAGAAAGAAACAGAGTCACTAATCCTGGCTGCGCAAGAACAAGCTATCCGAACAAATGCCATTAAGGCCAAAATCGAAAAATCCTCTGATGATGCCAAATGCAGACTTTGCAAAGAAGTTGATGAAACTGTTGACCACATACTCAGCTGCTGTAAAAAAATCGCGCAGACTGATTATAAATTGCGGCACAATTCAGTAGCACAAATGATCCACTGGAATTTGTGCAAAAATTATAATATTAAAACAACAACAAACTGGTGGGAACATAAGCCTGAAAAAGTCACCGAAAATCAGATGGTCAAGATCCTGTGGGATTTTCGTATACAAACAGACAAAGTACTAGCGCATAACACACCAGACATCACACTGGTTGAGAAAAAGAAGGTTACAATCATAGACATCGCAATACCAGGTGATAGCAGGGTCGACGAGAAGGAACATGAAAAAGTCGCGAAATACCAGGACTTAAAAATTGAAATCCAACGATTATGGCACAAACCAGCAGTGGTAATCGGCACACTGGGTGCTATTCCAAAAGCACTGGAATTACATTTAAAACAGTTAAAACTTGACAAAATCACCATCAGTCAAATGCAAAAAGCTGCACTGCTTGGATCTGCACGTATATTACGAAAATACGTTACGACGTCCTAGGCCCCTGGGTGGGGCCCGACTAGTAATCAATGCCAAATCCGGCGAATCAACTGGCCGCTGTGATACAATCGTATAATAATAATAATAATAATAATAATGGACATTATAAAGGAAGCTTGTAACGGCAACAATAAACTATTCTTTCGTATTTTTAGAGAGCCATGCTTTCCCTCCCAAGAGGCCTTTAGCACAAATCCTAGGTCTTCATAGGCTAATAAAACTTAGTGAACTCTTCAGTAATCTTTGGGTTACAGAAAAATACAGGAAAATAAACATTCTTCACTAGCTTACTCTACCTTTTCATCCAACTTCTTTGTTAATTGTCTTTCTCATAGATAGACAGACAGATAGATAGATAGATAGATAGATAGAAAGATAGATGATAGATAGATAGATATAGATAGATAGATATAGATAGAGGTAGATATAGATATAGAGAGATATATAGAGATATATAGATATATATATTTTAGAACATAGAACAAATAAGAAAAAAGGAGGCCACATCTTTCTATCTCAAATCAGGGAAGACAGCTATCCAAAGAAAATAGGAGGGACACTTTCCACAAAGACATTCACTTAATTTTTAAACCCATTTTCATAAAATACTTTCTTGTATTCAGAAATCTAAATCTATTTCAGCAAGTTTTACCTTCTCCAGAATAGTATTCAGTTGGAACAATATTTTCATCCCAAATAATCTTCTCAGTGGGATACAGAGGCATCTGATTAAGCTGCTGAATTTGAGAAATTCTACGTTCATGTCGAGAGACCTAGAAAACAAAAAAATCTTTATGAGTACTTGCCAGCCAATTGTTTGCAAATAAAATGTTCAGGTGCTGGAATTAACTTGAAAGCACCAAACAATTTAGTCTCTATACAGTCAATCAAAAACTTATCCAAATGTTAAACTCTGTAGAAAAAGTCCTTCTAAAGATGTTCCTACTTTCAGAAGATTCTGACATGTTGGCTATGTTACTCCCAAGCAAGGAAATAATTTTTTACCATTCTTTAAAAGAAAAAAATCAATAACAATCCATTTGTTTGGCAGCCTTTTAGTTAATTTACGCATTATTGTAGATATGTTGTATGTGTGTGTTTCTCCTTTATAAGCTGTCTTGAATATTTGTTTTAGTAGACAGGTTTAAAAAATTGTATCAATAACTGTTTGCACAATGCATTTTGATAACTACATCAAATATAGAGACACGAGGTTTACAATATACTTCATTGGAGAGAACTATCTCCAAAATTACTAGTATTAGTTTTGACTGCATTTATTATAAAGAAAAGGTAAATAATTGGCTTCTTTTAAAAATGTATTTCTCAACAGTTCATTCAAAGAAGCTAAATAATAATAGCACTGAATAGGAGGTGTGGGCTGGTTACAGATTACATGGCAATTGTCCACAGACACATTAGCAACATTGTAAAGAGATTTGGCTGACACCAAATACAAGAAATTGTTCGGAGTGACAATGTCACACAATATTTAGCATGACTTCCATGCAATACAAAATGTAAACATAACTATAGCATGCTGGCAACTTGTCTACATACCAGCATATGTACCTTGAAAAATGTAAGAGGAGCATTATCAAACTGCTATCCATGCAAACATTGTTTCCAAAATATTAACCGGTTGTTTTCTCACAGGACATATTAAAATGCACAAAACCAAATAATTAAAAGCTGCCTAAATTGATAGCTATATCCCGTCAACCTGATTTTCATATTTGAAATGAGCAGAATGAATTATTTCTTTCACTTGAAACATACACGGATGAAATAGAATCCTATTGCGTTTTCATTTTTCAAATAATCTTGACAATTCTTTATGATAGTGAGATTTTAATTTGAGTTTTTTTATTTTGTTCTAATAAGTGTTTTTATTAAACATAGTTGAAAGATGATGGGATGTAAGTTGAAAAAATACTAAAAATTATAAACATGGCATTTTTATAGATGCCACAACTTTTTGGACTTTTCCTTTGTACCACAATTTATTTACACTGTCTGCTCATCATCAATTCAGATTCTGAATGACCAGCTGAAATAACCCAAAGAGCTGTAAGTAGAAGAAGATATACACTATCACTTCCCAGCCTGTCATGAAGTGACATATTCTTCAAAACCAAGACAAACAAACCTTAAAAGAATTCATTTAAGCAAGAATAACTCAAACTTACCAATAGTTCAAGCAGAAAGTATTTTTCATAATTTGTATTTTCTCCTTCACGTAGAGCTGGGAGTAAGCAGAGATATGATGCCACCTGGTGGAGCATATCTGGACTAAATAACAAAGAAATGTGTTAAGAATCATCAGGCTTTTATGAAAAAAATATGAGCTACTTATTTTAATATTTTCATTTACTTTTATCATAAAAAAGAGACCAGGAATGATCTGCTTGGTCCAACAGTTCCAAGTAGTAAAGTTATAGTATAGTGAAACTGCCCATATTCAGTTGTTATGGTAAAGGAACCTACTATGCATACAGTACTTCATCAAGATTTAGTATTATGTATATGAGCAAACTCATGTATGTAGCCAGGGAAGCACTCCTAAATTAAGACTTGCAAAATTGATTTATCATTATGCTCAAACAGAAAGTGGTATGCTTAAAGCAATTGCTGGTTAATCAAAATAGAAATAATGAATCCACTGTACACAGCTAGGTTCTTTAGTTTAATTGTAAAGACAAGCCAGATCTTATATAATGTGAAACTAAATGTCTAATGAAGCCAAATGAAGCCATAGGAAGATCTACTTGAGCATATTACTGCCTATGCACCTTATGTGAAATGCTACATTGTTGTTATTACATGCATACCAGACCATTATTGTTCAGATTCTTTTTTAAATCAGCAGATAAATTACACTGCTTTTGGGGCACATAAATTGCTAAGCACTAGACCAGTGGTAGTCAACTTGGTCCCTACCGCCCACTAGTGGGCGTTCCAACTTTCATGGTGGGCGGTAGAGGTTTGCTGTAACTCTGCTTTATAAATTTTATAAAGTAAAGTTACTTCCCTACTTTATAAATCACCATTACTGTAGAACCGGTGGGCGGTTAGAAAATTTTACTACTAACAGAGATACACAAGTGGGCGGTAGGTTATAAAAAGGTTGACTACCCCTGCACTAGACCTATGAATTGCGATTAACAAATATTTACACAGAATATGCTTTTGGGAAACTAGATATACTTTCCACTCTTTCTCTTTAAACAGTAAGAGAATTACTGCCCTAAATTAAAAAAAAACAGTTTAGTTATACATAACAGGGTATGAATCACAGAGTATTTTCAATTTAAGCAACCATTTCAGCTGAAATTATATAATAAAAGTCAGATTTTTGGCTTAAAGAGATGGCCAGTCATTGCTTAAATAATCCTGATCATCATGAAAATCAAGAATTTGCCATTAAATATCTACCTTTAAAAAAAACCTTAACCAAAGTATGATAATGACGACGTACCTTAGAGGCCCAAAAAACTTTAGCAGAGAATCACGTGTATCTACAGCAGATACATTTGAGAGGGCAAAACTGTAGAGTTCTGGAAAATGTGCAAAGGCAGCTCTCTGAAAACCAAGCAAGAATCAGGATTAGAATCAAAAATTCTTAGCATCTACATAATTTGCGATTCACAAGACAAACTGCAAACCTCTGAGAATTAGCTAACTATCAACAGCAAATAAAACAATGTTTATTATAAGCTTGTTTAATTGCTAATATTAGCCACTTTCATCTTCATTTATGATAGTTATTGGATTTATCATATGAACTGACTATTGCTCTGAGTAATATATAGCACTAAATTAATAAAATTAATAATTAATAAAATATTATATCAAAATATAATACAGATTAGCATCCTCTTCTAATCTGTGAAACAGTATGTACATTTTGATACCATATATTATTTTTTCAACTACTGAAATTTTCAGTCAATGGCAGTCTGTTCTCTTTGGGTAGTTTCAGTCTGGGAGAAATTGGCTCAGTGGTTCCTCGGGGACACCACAAAGGTCATCTCTCCCCCTCCCTCCCCAGCTTTTAAAATATCCCTGTGAAACCACTGGGGGAAGCCCCCTGGCAATTTGGGTTTGCACTATGCTGATGATACCCAACTATATATTGCTATTCCAGGCTGTGGGGCAGATGCTTTTGATATTCTTCTCCTGGAAGATGTTGGGGTCTGGATGGGAGAGAACAGGCTCAAATTAAATCCAAAGTTGCTATTCATACATCAAGGTTCTCCTTTGGTGCCAGTGTTATCCCTAACAGGAACTATCTCTGCAGCAGCAGGTTTCTAATTTGGGAGTGCTTCTGGACTTGTGGTTGCAACTTGAACAGCATATGAAGGCTGTGTGTAGAGCGACTTTTGGTCAGCTTTGGCTGGTACACAAATTGTGCCCTTACCGGGTGCAGGAAGACTTAAGTGATAGTAAATCACAGTCTCATTATCACTGCATAAGTATTTGCAATGTACTTTACATGTGGCTGTTTGATTATTACAATCAGTGCAGAATATGATATCCTGTGTCTTCAATGCTTTCTCAATGCTTACACCTATATTGAAGGCCCTGAACCATTATGAGGAGATTTGGAGAAAGAGACTTCTAAAGAGCAGGCTCCATTCCAGCAGTGCTTCAGAAGTCTCCTTCTCTAAATTGCATGATATGAACTAGGAGGCTTTCAAAACAGTGAGAGAATGGAGCCCACAAGGAGAATGGTGCAAGCTGGCCTTGATAAAAAAATTAAAATACCCATGCCTTGCATAGGCTGAGTAAGCCTGTCAGTAATTGGTGAAGAACAATTAAGGTAAGTGAAGATAAGTGGGACATTCTGCATATTCTGGTGGGGCAGGGAGCAGATTAAGACCTCCCAAGCCTAGAAGGGCAGGGAGCATTCTGAAACCTCCCAGGGTCATAGCATCTTTGCACACTAGCTGGCCAAATGGATGGCTGAGATGAGGGAAGAATATGTGGGTGAGGATAATTGAAACACCCCTGCAGTGATAAGTGCAAGTGCACTATCAAGCACCCGAATTGGGGCACTGCAATGGCTCTAAATTTCGCACATAGATTATAAGTACTTTGGTTCAATAACATGGTAATGTTGAATAGTTACTGAATGTATGGCCATAAGTCAAGGACTACCTGTATGAGTATGCCTATATCTAGATATGATTCATATTATGCAGAATCAGCTGAATACATTTCATATGAAATGTAATGCTACACAAATTGTATTTCCAAATATATACCCATGCTTTCAATTTCATAGCAAAAGCAATAGAACTCAGACTTATATATCGCTGCGTAGAGCTTTACAGCCCTCTCTAAGTGATTTACAGAGTCAGCATATTGTCCCCAACAATCTGGGTCCTCATTCTACTGACCTCGGAAGGATGGAAGGCTGAGTGAACTTTGAGCCGGTTAAGATCAAACTCATAGCAGTGGTCAGAGTTAGCCTGCAATACTGCATTCTATGCTACTATGGCTCTTTTATCATATCCTTTTATCTCAGCATAAATTCTTAATAATCAATGACATATAAAACAAGTCTTTTCCAAAACAAAGTTTGATAAAAAGCTTTATTTAAAAAAAAACTTTTGAAAAAAATCTTAGAGAAGCCTGAAGGTCTAATTACCTGGAGGGAAGTAATTCTATCATAGTGAATTGTAGTCATTTCATTTGCAGTCAAAGCATTTCCAGTCTGATCATTAATTTCAAATCCCGTGTAGAATTTGAGCATGTCTAAAAGCTGGAAGAAAAAAGTATTATGTGAAGCCAAATAAAACATATTAATATCATGAAAGTTTTATTCTAGTATCCGTGCAGTTTATAAACTGTCTAGATATTCACTAATTCAAAGTATGCTTGGAAATGTTTAAGCAATGATTTATGAATAATGTGACAATGGAAAATATTTAGAATTTTTTTAATATTAGATTTTAAATTTTTCAGGCTTGAAAGTAATTTTAAAATAGATGCACAACTTGAAAACTGATCGTCATCAGAAAAATCCAAACACAATTAAACTTAAACTAATAGTTACAATGCAAGGAAACATTATTCACTTCTATGTAAACTTCACAAGAACAATCAGAGGCAGGAAAGATTGGCAGTAACTGTTACACTATCAATTCCTACCACTAGTAAATGATGCTGACTTGCCCACTCTCACTTTTCAGTTGCAATACTGCAATCCTTCATGAAATTCCAAGAAATCCAGTAAATAAAAGCAAGTCTCACCTGGCAGAACAGATGTCCCTCTTTGTCCCTTTTTGCTAGATTGGATAAATAACAATGTACAACTAGGTGGGAATCGTCTAGTATAGTATTAAACCATCGTCGTGTTGGAAGCAGAGCCTAAAAAAAGAAAATATCACACTCTACAATGTTATGCAGGTCATTGTTTGATCACATTTATTACTCAAACATTAGTTAGAATTCAAAATTTTACTGTAAAAAAAGTTTTGCTGTAAAAAACCAAAAAAATCATTTATAGTGGACTAATTTATATTGATAAAATGAAAGAAAGTAAATATTCAGACTTTTTGAAAATGTAACAGAAATTGAATTAATATTTTCTGATAAAGATTGTAACTGAAATTGATACCTCTTAAACAGAGATAAAGACTGGTTTTTTGGCTCAAAATCACACTAGGCCTGGTATAGGTTTACCAGTGTTCAAAAAAATATCAAAAAGAGAATAAATCCAGAGATCAGGTAGTTAAAATATAACAGTATTTATTGATAATCACATACGGCTAGTTTCTAACTTGGTATAATGGGTGTTGCTATAATTTTTATTATTATTCACATGCTAAAATCATTTATATTTTTTTAAAATAGAAGATATTAAAATTGGAATGATTCCTGGTACTTAATTTTTGTTACTGTTATTTTAAATTTTAGCATTTAAAGCAACAGTAAAGAAAACCAAGAAAATGCAGCAAATATTAGCAATCAGACCAATATTAAAACTCTTTTTCATGAAATACGCATAATAAAATTATGTGCCATACATTGGGAGGTGAGGATGGTTTTGAGTGTGTTTGTTATATTATCCCTCTAATCCTTAACCTACCTTTAAAAGCAGCATGGTTTGATTGCCAAATTTCAAAAAGGACAAAACGCTAAAGCACACTTATGAGACTGTAACTTATAAAGAAATATGAAATTGCATATATTGTACAATAGGTTGAGATGATTTTTTTCTCTTTCTCACAATGCCAGAATGAACAATGCACACAAACAGCTTGAAAGTCTATTCAAAAAGCTGCTGACATTGAAAGCTGTTACTATAGCCTAGATGATATTGTAAAAGAACTAGCATTTGTCTTACAATTGTTTTACCTCTAAATCTATCATGAATTCAATAAACCTTTCACAATAGCGCACTTTATCCATACAGAGGGCATCTAGAAGAAAACACAGACAATTATACATTATCTCAAGGACCTTGGTGGGACTGTGGCTAGAATGCAGCATTGAAGGCAAATTCTGCCCACAGTTAAATCCTGACAGAGCTCAAGATTGATTCAGCCTTCCATCCTTCTGAGGTCTGTAAAATGAGGATCCAGATTGTTGGGGGCAAGATGCTGACATTATAAAATGCCTAGAGAACACTGTAAAAGCACTATGGGGCAGTACAGAAGCCTAAATGCTATTGCTATATCCTTACTTTATACATATAGCAACCTTACATATAAAAATCCAGAGACTTTCAGTCAAGTTGGCTGAAAATTATGAAAGCAGTTGTCCCAAAAGACTCCGCGCACTATCTTAGGAGTAGAGCTAAAATTTCACTCTGACATTGTAGCAATGCCAAGTAGAAAAGTTGAAGGTAAGACTGCACTGAACAAAGACCTCTCAATAATCTTGACCTTCTCCCTCCATTTGAGAGAGCAGCTGCAAGAATTAGGGAAAGAGGAGCTCAGGACAAACAAAGAAACATTAAAGCTTAGGGTTTTTTTTTTCTATTTGGGCTTCTTTCTCCACTGTGGAATAACACAGGGGCAAGAATGATCTTAGAAGAGTGTTTCTTTAAATCTTATGCCATCGCCCATTAAGCCACACATAAAAGAAGGGAAGGGAGTACTTGCCCATATCAACTACTTACCTGAAATGGATATTGACTTTAATACAGAGATAAATTTCTGGATAAGCTGTGAGAGGAATCTCCTTTCCTGATATGTCCTGCAATATACACGCAAAAGAAAAGCCAGTGGAACTCTGCATTTCAAATTGGCACGGCCCCTGTCTCATCAATGGCTTTGACTAGAAGTTGTTTATGGCAAGTCGAATAAAAAAGGAGAATATTTGTAGGTCAGGTTGAACCTTTATGCTCTCTGGTTTGGTTTTCTTACAGACCTTTCCTTACCCAAACTAGCTAGCATCATCAGTGCTAGAAGCAATATACTGATGATGTTACCTACTTTGGCTAATGAATAATAATGTGGCTAATAATTATGATCTTCCTACCCTCCAGCCACAGCATGATCCCCTTGAATGTTTACCTTTTGAAACATTCTAAAATATTTGTATTTTTTTAAAAACTAAACAGACTAAAAGCCGCAAGGAATTTTTTTCATTAGTAAACTCCGGTACATTAAAAACTGTCCATAATATAATACATTCAACATTACACTAACGCCACTGACAGCTGCATCATGTTTCCTCATAAAAAAGAAGCTATAAAATGTCAGGCTCATCTCAAGCAAAATGTTTTCTAAAATTGTGTTTTTCATTTTGTAGGGAATGGTAAGAGAAAGAAAATTCAGTGTCTATTCTTCTCACTTTTTCAAAAGAAGTTTCACATCATTACATATTTTTATGTACTTCTTGAATAACTACTCAGGAAAAAGTATTTTGCTAAATGGATACACCACAAATGGATATACCATGGAAGTTTGGTATAAGATGGATGGGGGGAGAGAGGGTGGGTGGGAGGGTAAATAGGAGGGAGGGGGGCAGACAGATAAATTGCAGATTGGCTTTGCCTCAAGAAGCTAGGCCATGGAGCATACTGTATACTTTTGCCTTCTAATCCTAGCTCGACGTGGCATTCTACCCTACCCAATTCCCGACTTCTCACAACTTGGTTTAAAAATGACTTTCCAGCTAAGCTCAAGAGCTATTATTAAACAACAGTGGTAGGGTTATTGTCAAACTTACTGTAATCGTATTTTTTCATCCATTTTCGCATCATTCTTCTCGATCAAATTCCAAAATTTTTTAAGTTTTGGTGTCTTTTTCAATTCAAGTTGTAGACGTGCCTAGAATTGAGGGCTTGTTTAATTTTTCAGAATATCAGAAAACCATATAGCATGCAATAAACATTTTTTTTGTATATAAAAGCTTAATTGATAATACAAATAATAAGTATGGTGGTTAAGGCATAAGCCAAAACTCTGAGTATGAGATCTAGTCCTGCCTTGGCACAAAGCCAGCTGGGTGACCTTGGGCTATGAATTTATCTGTGTCCTAGGAAGCAGTCAGTAGTAAACAACTTTTGAAAAACCTTATCAAGAAAACTGCAGAAATTTGTCCAGGTAGTGTCCAAGAATTGGAGACAACTGAATGAAAGAAAAAAACCTTAAAAACAGAAATTTTACCTGTCTGTATATTCACTATAATCATAAATATAAACATTTATATCTATACCACAAGGTTCTGAGATCTTTTAATCATTTATCTTAGACAACTTACAGGCTGCAGTCCCATCCACATTGGGAGGGAAATGAGTTGCTGGATTTGTTCTCTGATCAAGTCCACTTCCTGTCAAAAAAAAATTAGAGAAGAATTTGGGAGTGTACACAGATTTAGATGCATCATATAGGGTAGTATACAACAAGCTGTATTTCTAAAGTATGGTTATTCATTCTATCTTGCTGCACTTATTTCCTTTCTGATTCATAAGAATAGCTTTCAGTTGAAGAGTAAGAAAGCCCAATTTCATGAACTGAAATTCCTCAAAAATGTATTATGACTCAAAGTTAATATCCTGAGCAGGTACTTAAACATTCAGTCTACTTTCTACTATTCTTGATTTGCTTCCAAGCTCTAGGTTTTATGTTATTTCCATAACCTGTCTTTGACCACTTTAGTAGCATCTGCCTCAAAATATTTCTTTAAATTTTCTTGTAGTGCAAAAGTTTGGAGGGGAGGAATTTGTGTTGTTTTTATTTTAAAAAGGCAACAAAGCAGTCTAGTAATGTTAACAAAGAATGATGCTATAGTGAATTGGCATTAAAGTAGGTACTTCTTCACTGTACACTAAAAGTATTATTAATTGTAACAATATTTGAAAAATAAATTTACCAAACTGTTGAAACAATGATCAAGGAACAGCAAGAGTATCGTCTGCTCTTGCAGAGTGATTTCACCATCCTTCTCTGCCAAGGAAGCCACCAGCACACGTTTGAAAAAGAATGGAAAATGCTGTGGTTTCTTCTTGAATGTCTAACCAAAAAACAGAAGTAGAAGATCATTGTCAATAAGTTTGGGGAAAATAAAGACCTTGAGACAAATGCAAGTTTTGTTCCCACTTTCATATTCAAGTACTATATGAATACAAAGATTCTCATTCCTAAATCCTATAATTTTACTGAAAGATTAGAACATGCTTTTATATGCTGAAGTATAAGGTTGGCATAGACCAGGGCTGTCAAATTGGCAGCCCGTGAGCTGGATGCGTCATGCGCTGGCCACGCCCACACCAGGATTTAGAGAAGGGAGAAAAAGTTCCGATATGTCACGTGATGCTGTTGTGACGACATGAGTTTGACACCCCTGGCATAGACAGTTGGGAATCTGCACATAACTGCAGCTTATGTGCTCCTAACTGCTCATAAATGGATAATCTTAATTGTGCTGCCTATGTGGAAATCTAAGGATGATGCTCAAGGAATTGGGCCAATAACATGGACCAATTCCTTAACCTCTGTACTTAACACTGAATCTGACGATTAAGAGATGAAGGACACAATCAATTCACAAAGACATTCAACTTTACTGAGGTTGGTCCCACCCTCAACTAATACCTGCCAACAAGCATCCTCTCAGCCTACAACAAGTAAAAAGGAAAAGTAAGGCTAGGGGGATTCCATTGAAAGGCCAGTCCCCTCATGGTTTTCCTTTCCCTCCACTGCCATCTTCCATTTTCTATTCCATTAGGCTACAAGGGAAAGAAAGCTGGGAGGCAATTTACTGATGAATCAAGAACATTTGGCTCCTACATTGTTTTCTTTTAGTAGTTATCTGCTTTCTGTCTGTAACTTATGCAAATCATTCAAACGAGGGCTTCACTTATGGCAAAGCCACATGAAGTACCACTCCTCAAAGCTCAAGCTGGCTGTGCCCTCCAAAAGTGAGGCCAATCTGAGGACTTTCCCAGATCCTCTGAACATGTTGAGAAGGAATTCATCATGAGTGAACATGGAAGCACATATCAGTTCGGGTGAAGCTGCTTTTCATTTCCCACACAGTAACCTTATAATAATAAGATAACCTTTATCATTTTTTCCCCCGTGGGCACTCTGGCACACATTAAAAATGAAGTTTTGTTGCTGGTCTCAGAAGTGTACACATGCACCACACGCACATTGATATGCTATATACATACAAATGTATATATCAGTGGTGGGTTGCTCCCAGTTTGGCCAAACCAGTAGTTATGGTGGCGGGAGGCCCCGCTCATCCGCCTGGATACTTGGGAGCGAGCCCAAACCGGTAGTAAAAATATTTGCAACCCACCACTGGTATATACCTGCACCCTAACATATAAATACATATAAATATAAATACATACAAATGAAAAATTGTATTACTATATCTTACAGGATAAACTTTCCATTAAATTCTAGCATTTTTTTTAAAGTAGCAATGCAGAAAAAATGGCTTCACCTGCCAAAACAATTCTTTTCACATTGATTCTGCTTCCACTGCAAAACTTTTAAACTATCCATAGGTATTATGCAATGTAAAATATAGTGGCGGATGACTTCACGTAAGGAACAATCAATGTATTGTATATTCTAAACATTTGATAACTCTTTAAGTGGTTAACGAGAAACATGAAACTTAAGAATCAACGTTTCTGCTTCCTTTGACAGAAGTTTATTACCTCCCAAGCTGGAACATTTTCTCTGAACTTTTCATTCACCATACAACAGATGGACATCAAATAAGCTTTGCTAGACAATTCAGGAGCATAATTCACCCATAAGTAATTTTCCAGGTACTGACTGAAATGAAAAGGGGAGAAAATAGTGACCATCTATTTTGTATGTCACTAATCGGGAGATCAGCAATGCAATTGTTTATGAAAACTTTTCTATAATCCTTGTAACTAGCTTTCAGTGTTATCTTCCAACGCAACTTATTGCAGCAAACTTATTTGTGACAATTGGAACAATTCAAGAATACAAGGCAAAAACATTGGTCTTCTTGAAATTTCCATTCATTAAATGAATAAGAGACATTTTACATATATTGGTACAGGCATTATATGCATTTGAACCTTACTTCAAATCAACTACATAGCAATAAAAAATAAGCACACCACCAATTTATTAGAGCGAAACAAACGTCTGCTGTCTCAGTAAGAGACATAAAGTTTTATGAAAGTCATACTGTGTTTCCCCGAAAATACGACATGTCCTGAAACTAAGGCCATGCAAGATTTTCGTGGTGGGCAAAAATATAAACCCTCCCCTGAAAATAAGCCCTAGTGAAGGGGTGGGTTTAGCCAGAACAGGGGGCAGCCCTTCCCTTCCCCGGTCACCTCAGGGCTTCTTGACCCCTTAATCGGATCAGCTGGGCCGCTCCGATGGTTGTAGTTTCCTGGGTCATGTGATCATCTTTTGTAATTGTTTAACAAGCAAACTTTAAAAGGAGGTGTTAAGTTTTCTCTAATTTTGGAATCAAACCCATAAATTCACACAACCCTCCTATTCCCTTAATGTAAACCTCCTGTGCTGAAGAGTAAATAGTTTAAGAAAATTTTCTTCAGGAATTCATAACAAACTATTATGCTATACCAGATCACCTGTCATCAGATTTGGAGCTAGTACCAACTCATTCTATAATCAGTTCATACTTTAAATTTATTTTCTGTAAAAAAAAAACTTACCTAAATTCTAGTAGCATTATCTTCCTAATAGCAAATCTGAAATCAATAAAAAAAATTGTCACTTCAAAATCAGTAAAGAGAATTATCTGAGTCTATACCAGGCATGTATAACCCAAGGGCTTTCAAATATTTCTAAATTGCAACTTTTATATCCCTCATTATGAGCTCTGCTGCCTAGAGCTGTGGTATGAGCAACATTTGGTGGGAGGGACATTTATTTAGGTTTAGGTTTAGGTTTATTGGACTTATATGCCGCCTTCTCCCAAAGGACTCAGGGCGGCGTGCAACATAAAAACACATATTACAAAAGTTAAAAGAAAGATTAAGTAGAATATCCAAAAAACCAATAGACATTTACAATGAGATTTAGAAATTAAATTAAAATTAACAATTAAAATTAATAATTTATTTTATTCTGGCCAGGCTGGCTTGCTGGAAAAGTCAACTTTTTAGGGCGCACCGGAAGGATCGGAGGTCGGGAATTATGCGAAGCTCCAGGGGCAGCTCATTCCAAAGGGAAGGCGCTCCCACAGAGAAGGCTCTCCCCCTGGGGGTCACCAGCCGACACTGCCTGGCCAACGGCACCCTGAGGAGGCCAACTCTGTGGGATCGTACTGGACAGTGGGAGGCTACAGGTGGCAGTAGGTGGTCTCGCAAGTACCCTAGGCCTAAGCCATGGAACGCTTTAAAGATCATAATTAACACCTTGAATCGCAGCCGGAAAATAACCGGCAACCAATGCAGGCCGCCTAAAAGGGGTGTAACATGGAAGCACCTAGGTACCCCCATGACAACCTGCGCGGCCGCATTCTGGACCAGCTGAAGCCTCCGGGTGCTCTTCAAGGGCAGCCCCATGTAGAGTGTGTTGCAGTAGTCCAGGCGAGATTTTCGAATGTAAATAACTGGCCATCTTGAATGTAAATAACTGGCCATCTTGAATGTAAATAACTGGCCATCTCACTTGCATACGATTCTGGCTATGTGCACCATTTCTGCTCAAAGGACTGGTACTTTTATCCTTAATCTGGAGAAACCCCTTGCAATATAGATATTATGCTATCTTGAACAATTACAATGTCCTGTTAAACTGCTGTATGGTCTTGGCCACCATGCTGCAGCTCAGTTTCATGGTCTTGGCAATCTTCTTATAGCCTAGACCCTAGGCCATCTTTATGTAGAGCAACAATTCATTAGCTTGTTGCCATGAGATGCCATGTTGAACTTCCAATGAATGGTATGAGAGTGTGAGAGGGATAACACCAAATTTAATACACCTGCGACCTTATAACACTATCAAGTCACATAACACTAGGATGGGAAAACAGCTATTTGGGCCCCATTTGGACATTATCACCTAGGGATGTACTCACTTTTGTTGCCAGAGGTTTAGACATTAATGGCTGTGTGATGCGTTATTTTGAGGTGACAGCACATTTACACTGTTATACAAGCTGTATACTCACTACTTTGCATTGTAGCCAAGTGTCATTTCTTCAGTGATGTCACATGAAAAGATATACTTAAATATTTACAAAAAGTGAGGGGGTGTACTCACTTCTGTGATATACTGGTATAATAATACATTTTCTATACAAATATGCTTCATAAAGGCCTGGTTTGGATTACTACTTTATTTATTCCAGTGAATAAAACTGCCCATGCAGGACAATTTATAGAAGAAAAAAGCTTACATCAAGTCATTTTTATTATTGCCATCATTACTTAAAATGCATAAAATATATCTATAAAATAAGCAGTTTGGCAGTTATTCATAAGTACATAGTACATACTTTGACCTAACAATTTCTTTTCCATACACATCTTCAATAACCTAAAAAATAAGAAAAAAGATTGAAATGTATAGTAAAACGATTGTCTTATATATTTCCCTTTTCCCAGTAATCTGTATTTGCAAGGAACTAAATAAGCAATAAATCACCCAGCAGTGTTATTACAATTACTTTTTCTATTACTACAGAAATTTTACAAACATTTTGCTAAAAATAAGAATGCATCTAGAATAAAAAAAAGTAATTAAAAAAACTTTCAAAATGAAAATTTATGCTAGGTAATTTTAAGAGTAAAATCAATCTCATTTTACAGTAATGATATAAACTACAATCTCATTATCAAATTAAACATTGTTTATTTTTGGCATCTATTGTCAAGTTAAGGACAAATTATTAAGTATTATATTTAAACAATTACCCTTGACTCAAATGGCAGCTTTTTCTTGACATGTGGTGCCCAATATTTATTTGCCAGCTGAAAAATAAAAGGTTACATCATTCAATTATACTATTCATATACACTGTAAATGCTGTATTTACAATGTTAAATGTATACTGTTATGTGAGATGAAAAGTGTATTAGAAAAATAATATCCCTATCCCATCCCAATCCTATCCCTATCCCATCCCAATTTTATCCCTATCCTATCCCATCCCAATCCCCATCCCTACTCCATCACAATCCTATCTCTATTCCACCCCAATCTCTATCCCATCCCAATTCTATCCCTATCCCATCCCAATTTTATCCATATCCCATCCCAATCCTATCCCTATCCCAATCCTATCCCTACTCCACCCCCATCCTTACTCCATCACAATCCTATCTCTATTCCATCCCAATTTTATCCCTATCCCATCCCAATCCTATCCCTGTCCCAACCCAATTTTATCCCTATCCCACCCCATCCCAATCCTAACCCTACTCCACCCCCATCCCTACTCCATCACAATCCTATCTCTATTCCACCCCCATCCCTACTCCATCACAATCCTATCTCTATTCCATCCCAATTTTATCCCTATCCCATCCCATCCCAATCCCCATCCCTACTCCATCACAATCCTAACTCTATTCCATCCCAATCCTATCCCAATCCTATCCCTACTCCACCCCCATCCCTACTCCATCACAATCCTATCTCTATTCCATCCCAATCTCTATCCCATCCCAATCCTATCCCTGTCCCATCCCAATTTCATCCCTATCCCACCCCATCCCAATCCTAACCCTACTCCACCCCCATCCCTACTCCATCACAATCCTATCTCTATTCCACCCCCATCCTACTCCATCACAATCCTATCTCTATTCCATCCCAATTTTATCCCTATCCCATCCCATCCCAATCCCCATACCTACTCCATCACAATCCTAACTCTATTCCATCCCAATCTCTATCCCATCCCAATCCTATCCCATCCAAATTTTATCCCAATCCTATCCCTACTCCACCCCCATCCCTACTCCATCACAATCCTATCTCTATTCCATCCCAATCTCTATCCCATCCCAATTTTATCCCTATCCCATCCCAATCCTATCCCTACTCCACCCCCATCCCTACTCCATCCCAATCCTATCCCTATCCCATCCCAATCCTATCCCATCCCAATCCTATACTTATCCCATCCCAATTTTATCCCAATCCTATCCCTACTCCATCCCTATCCCTACTCCATCCCAATCCTCTCCCAATCTCTATCACATCCCTATCCCTATCCCATCCCAATCCTATCCCAATTTTATCCCTATCCCATCCCATCCCTAACCTATCCCTACTCCATCCCCATCCCTACTCCATCACAATCCTATCTCTATTCCATGCCAACCCCTATCCCATCCCAATTCTATCCCATCCCAATTTAACCCAATCCTATCCCTACTCCACCCCCATCCCTACTCCATCACAATCCTATCGCTATTCCATTCCAATCCCTATCCCATCCCAATTCTATCCCTATCCCATCCTATCCCTATCCCATCCCATCCCTATCCCATCCCAATTTTATCCCAATCCTATCCCTACTCCATCCCAATCCTATCCCAATCTCTATCCCATCCCTATTCCTATCCCAGCCCAATCCATCCCTATGTTATCCTATTCTATACCATTGCAGACAAATGGTGGTCCAATCTCTTAAAAACTTCAAGCTCTGGAGACAATTTGTTCCATTAATTGTTCTAACTGTCAGGAAATGTCTCCTTTCTTCCAGGTATGAAGGAAGCTGGGAGGAAGCGGTTTTCAAGAAACCCTGACCAAAGCAAAGCTACACCTCTCCTTCCAACCCCAGCCCAGTCCGGGGCTCTAGGGCAGCCTTATCTCCGGCCGCGGCCTTTACCTGCGTCACGAACTCCGCGTTAATCTGAGATACGGTGGGGGCTACGATCTTCTTGGGCGGAGGGAGAGACTCCGCCGATCCTACCGGCGCAGCCATGCTGCTCCCTCACGAAAATCCCCGCTCGAGTTGGTCGACCTTTTCCGGGTTCACGATAGTGAGGTGTTTTTTTTTTCTTAGGCCCGCCCCCTTCTCCCTCATCAAATGGAATTGCCCGTCAGTTCCCGGAGTATCAGAATTACTTCCGCTCTTCGACTACCACTTGCTCTCGGAGAGTTTTACGTTTTACGTAAGAAGCTCTCCACCAATAGGAAGCAAGAGGGAGGGGGGAGAGGGGGGGAGAGGGAGGAGGGAAAGAGGGGGTAGTAACGTTTTTCTATCGCGCCCTGGATTGTTGCTATGATAACGCGACTCCTTTAAGTAAAAGTAGGGGAGGGCTAGGAGGGGCTGTAAGATTTTCCCTTAAACTTGGCAAATTTAAGACTTGTGGACTTCAACTCCCAGAATTCTCCAGCTATATTGGCTGGAGAATTCTGGGAGTTGAAGTCCACAAGTCTTAAAGTTGCCAAGTTTGAAGACCTTTGCTTTACTGCATTTCAGTTAGATGGCATCTCTTAGGTCAGTGTTTCTCAACCTCGGCTATTTTAAAATGCGTGGACCTCCAACTTTCTACTTACAAAATCTTCTCGCTCCATATCTATTTGATCCTGGGATTTGTATTCCTGCAAACTGAGAATATAACTCAATGATAATTTGTTTTAAATTATTCAGAGGTATCTTAGGAAAAGTCATTTATTTAAATCTTTTTGTTCCTGGGTACATATGGAAGCAAAACAATACTTTCTGGTAATTAGTGCTTATGAAGCTTTGAAAACCATAGCAGTACTAATTTGGCCTGTCACCTTTTTGTACTTACCTTTAGAATGCATGTGGGTGATCCCAGGAACATTTTTTAATTCTCTAATGCCTTCTAGGTTAATGAAAAATAGAGACGGTTATATAACACAAATACAAGAGAACATGTGTGTGCAACAATCCAGCAGATTTCACATAGTCAATATAGGTTGTAGAAATTTCCCAACCAAGCAACCAGTGTGCTGCTGTTGCAAAAAAGCCAATAAGATCTTAGGATGCATCAATCGAGGAACAGAGCATGTGAAGTGTTAGCATCACTTTATACTGCTTTGATAAGACCAGACTTGGAACGCTGAATCCAGTTTTGGTCAGCACGACACACATACAAAATAGATATTGAGACTCTAGAAAGAATGGACAGAATGTTTAGGAGCTTGGATGCTAAAATATGAAAAAAAAACATTTGCAGGAACTAGATATATCTAGTCTAGCAAAGAGAAGGGCTAGGGATGGCATGATAGCAGTGTTCTAATATGTAAGGGGCTGCCACAAAGAAGAAGAGGGTCATCCTATTCTCCAAAGCACCTGAAGGCAGGAAAAGAAGTTACGGATGGAAATCTATCAAAGGAGACAATCACACTGAAACTAGATAAAAATTGCCTGACAGAACAATTAATGTAGTAGAATTTGTGGGTAGTCCGACACTGGAGGTTTTAAAGAAGAGATTGAACATTTGTCTGGAATGATAAAAGGTCTCCTGCTTGAGCAAGAGACTAGAAGAAGGTCCTTTCCAACTCTTGTTATTCTGTTATTCCAGGGCAATTCTGGGAGATGAAGTCCACATATCTTAAAGTAACTGAGATTGAGATAAACTGACCTAAAACACCCTGGCTGATCTCACAAAACAAAATGGGTGGGGATGGGAAACAATCAGAAAATCTCAGGGTTACAAATTGGAATTTGGGGAAGAAAGTGAAGAAGACAATGGTGAACTGCTGTCATAATTCTGCAAGACAGATAACGAATATGTTCCTATACCAAGTGTTAATCTTGCATTTGTTTGTATACAATTAACCACCAATGGGTAGATATCTCCATGCTTTAAAAGCAAGGTTTGAAAATTCAGGTTAATTTGGCTGCTGTAAAAAAAAAAAAAGATCACAGCTGATTAGTACTTAGAATTCACTGTAGTATTAGGAAATTCTATGGCTGTAAATTAAAGTGAGAAGTCAGAGAAAATCTGAAAGATGGCAGTAGCTTGCCACTTCTCCCTTGCTGCCAAGATAACTACATAGCTGAGCCAGTCCAGCTCATATAAAGAGATGTTGCTGTTTTATTTTCTAGAATAGATCTATTGTAATTAGAACTAGAATTGTTAGCAAAATCATAGAGGTCAATACATTCAGTCGTATGTAAACATCTAAATAAACATATACTATGTTATGCTCTTAAGTATTTTGAAGAAAATGATTGATCTATACTGAAAATGCTGGGTTTGCTGTAGCTACTCTTTATCTACGTGGTGAAATGATAAACTGAGATGATAGCTGCTCCCTTCTGCTGAACATAGGATGTAAAAGCAGGTATTGAATTTGTTAAAAATTTCTTCCGGATGTTTTGCATATTCAATGTTTTTCAGTCATCCACATTACAGTATTCTAAATGCAATATTGAGAAGTAATCAGTGATTGTGCAGTGTAATAAAGACATGCCATTTTGTTCACATTTTCTCAAACCAGAAACTTCCTCCAAGATTTATCTAGGTGCTGCCTTTATTGCAGAGATATTCGGATAATAAGTGGAATGCACCTTTTAATTTAGTTAAAATACATTTGTGCCATGCTCAGCTATTTCTTCTTCATCAAAATAATTAATTTTGCTTAAAATTGAGATAATGCAAGTAATAGTTTGTATAATCTGAGAATGACTAGCATATAATAAATCATGGCAAAATAAACATGGTTTCATACCAGGGGTGGGTTCCTGCCACTTCTAACCTCTTCTATAGAAGAGGTTCCACAAATCTACAGTACTGTTTAGAACTGGTTCCAGCTCCCTCCCCCCGCACGTCCGCACATCATGAAGATGAAGAGCGAGAGGAGGAATTCTGGGAGTTGAAGTCCACAAGTCTTAAAACTGTCAAGTTTGAACCCCCTGGGGTTTTTTTTTCTAAAGGGTTAGGGGTGCAAGGGTCTTGTAACTTGACAGCTTTAAGACTTGCGTGCTTCAAATGCTAGAGTTTCTGAGCCAACATTTTGGTTGCTAAGCAAAAGCGTTGTTAAGTGAGTTTCACCACATTTTAGAAGTTGGCCATGCCCATCCAGTCACATGACTGTCAAGCCACTCCCACTCAGTCACATGGCTGGCAAGCCACTCCCACCCGGTCACATGGCTGGCAATCCACTCCCACAAAGCAGGCCACACCTACAGAAGAGGTTCTAAAAAAATTTGAAACCCACCAGTTTCATACCATGTACATATTCGCCCAACAGGCTCAGCAAGCCTCATTCTCAAATATGACTTACTGGATCCCATTATACTTAAAACAGTAATAAGGAGCTAATTCAATATCTATATATCTCCCTTTATAAACCATTAATAAGCATGTCTTGGATTCTATTTAAAATTTTGTTTATATACTGTTATAAAGGAGACATTTAGATATCCAAGAATTACTTTTATATTAGAATTAATTCTTCAGAAGCCATATTAGTCCTGGTTCTAATGCTTTCTTCGTAGATTTGGATCGTTTATTACATTAAAAGGCAGCCAATGTTTTGGAACACTCATTAATTAATGTTCTGGGATCATACCTGATATAAGTACAGGTTCACCTTGTGGGAAGAAATATCCATCTGGTTCAGTTTCAAGCTGGGAGAAAGGCACTGGAGACAAAATGGAGGCTGGAGGCTGATTGGAAAGACGTTTAACCCACATGGGTTCTGAGCAGCTGACCAAAATATGAGTTGAGAGTGGAGGTTTTTATACTTTTTCTTGGGCTTTGCACTTGAACTTCCTGTTCCTATGCAAGAACATATATTGTGTCGGCTCCTATGGGGTCATGTAGGGTTATGTAGGGATTATAGCTGGTTCTATAGCAAAAGTAAAAATCCTAGGTCAGCGATGGCGAACCTTTTTGCCTTGTGGGGGGAGCGCAGGGGGGTCGTGTGCGGGTGTGCTGCACCCATAATGCAATGCGTGACCCCCAGTGTGCATGCGCGCACTACGGGTGCTTCCCCCCCATTTTTACATGCTTTTTTTGCCCTCCCCAGGCTCCAGAGGCTTTATAGGAGCCTGGGGAGGGCAAAAACAACTTCCCCCGCACCCCCCAGATGCCCTCTGGAGGCGTCAGGGAAGCCTCCAAACAGTCCCTGAAGCCTTCAGAGTGCTCAAAATGACCCTCCGAGCAAACCGAAAGTGTCTTCCGGTTTGCTCGGAGAGTTGTTTTGAGCGCTCCGAAGGCTTCAGGGACCGTCCGGAGGCTTCCCTGATGCCTTCGGAGCACTCGAAATGACCCTCCAAGCAAACCGGAAGTGACTTCCGGTTTGCTCGGAGGGTTGTTTTGAGCGCTCCGAAGGCTTCAGGGACCGTTTGGAGGCTTCCCTGACGCCCCCTGGAGGGTGTCCGGGGGGGCGGGGGAGGCTGTTTTCACCCTCTCCAGGCTCCTATAAAGCCTCTGGAGCATGGGGAGGGCAAAAATGGCTTTAAAAAGGGTGGATTCAGCTGGCCAGCGCGCACATGCGTGCTGGCCAGCTGACAGGGCAGCGCCTCGCGTGCCTGACAAACGGCTCCGCGTGCCACCTGTGGCACGCATGCCATGGGTTTGCCATCACTGTCCTAGGTGTTTGTCTGAGCTAAGTTTGGTTGACATTTCTGTGGGTGGCTTTGTCCATGTTGGATCTTGAGTGAGGGCTAGCATTCTCTCTTTGTTTCAAAGTAGCCTGTTTTGAATGGATTACCAAATCTGCATTTCTAAAAGCTGGCCTTAATATCTGCTAGGGGCAGGGAGATTGAGTCTGCTTTCTATCTTTTAAGAGCATGTTTCTCCATTTCTCCTTTAGGGAAATATAATATTCTGCCTTTTTAATATTTCCTGAAATATTTCATTCTTCTAGGAGAGGGGTGGGTGCTAACTTTCCACAGCCTCTATTGTGAGAATTTTAGAGGCTAAGAGATAAAATAAAAAGGCAATTCTAAGGGCCTGGAAATTTCTATCTTAGGGCTACTCTTTTTTAATTGAAAGATTTCATTTTTTAAAAAAGATAACAATTGTGAGCTCTTGCTGCTTGAATAGTTGATGTTCTATCTAGTCAATTTCCTTTTGATTTCTGGGACTTTCTGGATGCTAAAATTAGAAATTTAGCAATGATTCAAGAAGACTTATCAATTGAAGCTGGGATTTTGTACCCTGAGATTTCAACTTTTCAAACTGCAAGAAAAATTCACTCAAAATGGCACTTATTGGTTTTTTTTAAAGTGTACATCTCATTTTATCTTAAGTTTTATATAAAAACCTTTTCCCTACTTCCTGAGGAATTGTCTTTCAAGTAAAGATGGAGAAGTTTCTGAAGAGCAGACAGATTTTATATTTTCATGAATGTCAGATAAATAATTGTTTACTCCTCTCTACTCCCTTAGAAGCAATCAGAAACCATTTCAGCATCTGATAGAGCATAATTTGAATGTCTGTCTGCAGTCAACTCCTACATTCCATTTAAGATTATACAAAAATCAACCTTGACAAAGTTTCCTCCTTTGTTAACTGATTTTAAGTTGACCTAACAGGTAGTACTCTAAAACACATTTCAGATCCCACCCCCCTAAAATGATTGTGTTTGCTTTCTTGTTTGCATATATTTTTTTAAACCTAAGTTATTAAATTTATTGGAGACCTAAGTCAAGATTACTTTCAGAAACCTCACTGTCAGTTCAAATTTCCTTACAGAAGGACACGGAAACAGAATGTATGATGGTTTGCTTAATGTAGTTGGTTGACTAAAGTATAATTGGCTGGGGTCACATAATAAATTAAACCAAATTATGTTCTGTTGATCAAAGTGTTTGAATTCACTTCACATGTTAAGCCAAGACAAAATGAGCCACATTGTGGTGTTTTATGCTGTGTGAATCTAGTTTACCTCTCAGTAGAAGAAGTTGTTGGAAGAAATATCCTTCTGGATTCAGTTCCAAGTGAGGAGAAAGACACTGGAAACGTGGTGGCTGATTGGAAAGATGGTTTAATGGTGAACAGGACCACATAGCTTGAGGTCCTGGACAAAAAAGGGAAGAGGTGCTGAGAGTGCCTGAGTTTTATGCCCTCTCTGGGCTTTTGAATTTGAGTTTGTATGCTTACTGGTTGTCAGACTCCCATGGGGCCATGCAGGGGCAACTCCTGAGACCCAAGCTTAGTTGACTCTTGCTGGGTGATGACGTAATGAAAGGGCTTTGGGATTCCTATTATGGCTCTGCCTGAAGGAGGTAGATTTTTGTTATGTAGAATAGACTGGTCCAGGTCTTAATGGTCCATTTACAAAGGTGGGGAGGGGGGGCTGAGTTTCTGCCTCCCTTTTAGGGGAAATATTCTGCCCTTTTAATATTTCCTAAAATATCTTATTTTCCTAGGAGAGGGATGGGTGCTAACTTCCTACAAAGTCAAATAGCATTTTTTAAATACCACTGGCCATCTGAAATGAGAAGTATTAGAGAACTAATACTTTATCTGGAAGTGGATGATTAAAGAATGAAAAGCAATGCTGGGGGAGACTGCCATTAATCTATGCTAACTAGGTTAATAAGAACTCAACTACATCCATAGACTGCAAAAGCTCTTGTAACAAAAATTGATAAGTCGGTAGACAGACTACATATATAATATATATATATATAAAAGCAACCCCTGATATGCTTTCCCTTATTCTTGGGAAGTCACAAATGTGCTGTTGGCATTACAGCTTGAATGTTGGAAATTCATAATAACAAAGATAGCAGAAAAATCTATAGGTGTAATTTACAAGCCTAAATCTATGATAATCATATAGAAAAAATTCAGAAATCCCATCTCCCGAGGACTGTCCTCAGCACGTGTTTGCAAGGCACAAAATTTACTGCCTGTGCAAATTCACTATTCTTTAGCTTGACAATGCTGGAAATCAAGCCAAAGCCCCTTGTTTTCAGAGATTCTGAGTAATGGCTTGCTCAAGGTAGCTGAACATATATCACAGGGTACGCTGCCATCCCAAATTTATTTGCAGAGGAATTTAAATTAGCAAA
The DNA here is from genome assembly GCF_964273705.1 of Natrix helvetica. Lineage (NCBI taxonomy): Eukaryota > Metazoa > Chordata > Lepidosauria > Squamata > Natricidae > Natrix > Natrix helvetica. Next base: position 65,958,306 of record NC_138548.1, read on the forward strand.
GGTAAAATAGCTAAAAATATTTATGGGCACTTTGAACACAGGGAGCATTTCTTTACTTATTTTAGTGGGCAAAGGGCATTGGGATTAAAAGAACAAACAAAAATAGGAGAATTCAAAGACCTGTCAAAATAATGAAAGAATAGATTCCTTTACAACCTCTGACTGGAAAAAGTCATTCAGGACACCTACGTAATCCTTTGGTAACCGTTGATGGGATACTATATGACACATCTGGGGATTTTAAATAGTTTAGTCAGTACTGTAACAATATGGATCAATCTAATTCAAACCATCCCTTTTAAGAAGATTGGGCATGAGGAGTCAATCTGATGAGAATTTACTTCAGTAACAGCCAGTGAAGAGGGGAAATGTGTATTGTGTGGCCATATGCTTGTGTTTGCATGGCTTGTTTACCTTTGGCTAACTGAATCATGATTTATAAAAGTGACACACATTTTGAGTTTGCATGATAACATGAATCAAAAACCCATGAAGGCTGGGTTTGTATAATATGCTAGGATGAAAAGTAATTGGCAAATTTGTGATTATGTTTCATGATTTTCAGCAGTACCATGTATCCCTACCCCAAAAATAAGTAATAGCCTTCATCATACCAGTGCAGCTGGCATCCTGCTGCTCGCGGCTGCGCCAGTTGTCAAAACCCATGGCGGTGCTGCCGTTCACATGTGCAACGATACAACAAGCCTTGCAGGGTCCTGCTCCAAGAGGCGGCGGTGGCGCAATGAGTCTCACAAAGACTCATTTCTGGCAGAGTTTGGGGAAGAGAAAGAAAGACTTCTAATGCTTCTGATGCTTTCGCTGCATGCAGCCAAAAGTTTGCCAAAGGCAGGAAAGTGAAATGCCAAACTCAACCTGTACTCACACTTCGTGTATGGGCCACCCTGAGTGGGGCAGGGGTGGGGAGGCCATCGGAAGAGCCCCATGCAGCCCTCGCCTGCTTCAGCTAAACCTTTGGCAAGGCGGTGGGTGCTAGAAGGGGGCTGCCCTGAAGCCTCCCCATCACTTGGTTTGCGGTGGATAGTGCCCGGCAAGCCCAGATGCAGTGGGTGGGCAGGTGGGTGGAACAGAGAAGTGAAATGGCACAGAGGAAACCTTTTAAAACAGCGTTGCCTGCCATTTTTGTTACTCTCCTCTGTTGTTTCTTTCTCTCCCCCCTCCCTCTCATTATGTCTCTCACACACAGAGACATTTGATCACTTGAAATGGACAGGCTGGGCTTTCCTTCTATCATAGGCATGCGCTTCCCACAATCTTCCACAATTGCCTGTCCTTTTCTCAAGCAGTAGCAGGGTAGAGGCGGCGGGGGGGGGGGGAGCCGATTCTGACAGGCCACATGGCTTTCTGCCTCATCGTAGCAGCAGCCTAAGCAATACCAGGGCTCCAGGCCTGACAGAGGGCAAACTATGCTCATCGCCTGCTCCATAGCCACAAGGTGAGCTGCGGAACAAAGGGCCCTTGGCTGTAAGGTTGCCTGGTGCTGTGGGCAAGGCTAGGGCTAGCAAGAGTGCACTGGAAATATCTTCAGGCACCCAGAGAGATAAAACTCCCGGCCCTCGCTGAATAAGCTGATCTGTGGTCCGCGGTTAAGGGGCCCAGCAGCCATGGGGTGACTACACTTGCTGCCTCTTACACCTCGAAAAAAAAAGGCTTCCCAGAAAATAATCCTAAATGCTTATTTTCAAGAAAATTATTTTTGGGAAAACACAGTAGCAATACAGCAATAGTAATTAGAGGGGCCCAAAAGGAACCGAAAGATAGCTTTTGATGGGATTGGATTTGGGACTCCTCAACTCAACCTGGTGCTAGAGAAACATCCTTTGCATCTGCTATGATGCAACCATGGCTATTGTAAGTAGGTTAAATCTACCATTTGTTCCTGGAAAAGTTATTTAAGTTGAAATGTGTCTCTGGATAGGGCTGTAACCCTAGGATGCAAAATGATCCAGGTCGTTTAGCAGTCTAATATTTTTTATACAGCTATAAACCGAGTTAAGTACATACAAAGATTAGTGAAGCAGTGACTGTTTCCTTTATCCTTTCTTGAATTGAGTTAGAGTCCCATTCTCAGGAATGCTGTCACACAGCATCAGAATGCTTCAACCTTTATTGTATGTGATGCTCTTGGACATGACATCTATCACAGACAGTTCAAACAATAGCACAGAACCAACAATTTAGTTGCCATTCATTCCTTTTTGTTTCTTGAAGGCTAAAGCTGAGCTCATATCTACTAATCTTTTATAGAATCCCCGAAGATCCCCTGCTTTGAAATTAGTTGCAAGCACTATCAATTATATCTGCTTAAATGGACACATTTAATTACTATGGAAGGGAAATTGATTTTTAAATTACCACTGATAGCGCTGTGGGTATCTCTGTGGGAAGACAGGTACATCCAGGCTTTTAAATGTAATGAGTATATTAATTAATCTCCCACTATCAGTAAATGAACAAAGTCTCACTTTCCTCTTAGACTCATTGTTTTTGCTTTAAAATAAATAAGGATATTATGGCAATTCCAAAATTGAGTTGGAAAGGCTCCATTGATAATCTTTTTTCTCTTAGAGAAACCATCCTAGAATGTAAGCATGCCTGAATGACTTTTGCTTGTTGAAGAATTTTGTTCTTGTATTTTGTCTGGCAAAGTGTAGGTGTTATGTCATTCAGCACCTACGCACAATTTCAGCAAAAGTGTCTGATCTAATAGGGACTAAATAATAAATATTCACCTAGACAGTAAATAGGACAAAAGCTGTGCATATAAAAAAAATGGCTAGTCTGCTAGGCCAGGGTCCTTGAAGGCTCTCCTTGCTAAAACACTTGTAAGCTAAATCTTTTCTGCCTGCAACTTTATGATGGGAATTGCAAAAGCAAAGTGAATTAGGTTATGCATTTCAAATGAAAAATTCTTTGAATTAAGAAATAGTAATATCTGATATAAGTGAGAGTTTGGCATAACTTGGCTAGAAACATGGAAGACTGTGAGTTATTGTGCAATTTAGACACAGTGCCAGTTGAGTGACCTTGGCCCAATCATTCTTTCTCAGCCCTAGGAAGAAGGCAATAGCAAATGCTTTCAGGAAAAATTGAAAAAACAAACCGACCCTGCAGAGATTTTTCTATGTGGTCACCAGGAGTCAAGGGTATCTTGAAACCACATGTAAAATATCTAATATTACTCTCTCTCTTGACCAAACCGGTAGAGGTCAATTGAAGAAAGAATATTAAAGTCTCAAGCAGAAGACTAGTCGATGGAATACATGTAAACTATCATAAAAGTTACATTATTCTAATAATAATTTTCTTTCCATTTTAAAAAAGAAACTTACACATGGTAATTGAGAATTCTAGGAATTTCTGCCCAAACTCAGGCTGGGGAATTGTGTTTGTCATGCAATCATTTCCATTCTTACATCCTAACAAGTTGAATTTGTCAATGAAAAATATGCAGGCATTTTTATGACTTATATCCAAGAACCAGCATATTTTTTTAGTTTGAAATAATCTTAGGAAAGCCATAATGGTCAAATCTCTCTTAAGGTAGCTGCCATAATAAAAGAAACAATTAGCCCTTATAGCCATAATATAAAACATATAAAAAGTATATGTTATCTACCCAAATTTATATGAACTTCTCAGTAAACATCCATTTCTTTATTAATTAATAAACAAATTTAATTAATGTGAAGCATTTGATGAATAATGCTGCAGTTTGATTTGCTTCAGCATTTTACCCATTTCCATGTTCCTGACATAACCTACAAGATAATTATATTTTGATGCACCTTTACTAGTTCCATTTCAAAATACTTTTGCAAATAATGGGATTTTTTATTTTTTTATTTTTAAGAATATATTCTGCAAATGCTATATATGCAGCTAAATCAATTAAATGGACCATTGCACTCTGTTTGCTTGGATAACAGCTTTCTCTCTTTTACTTCTGCCTTGGTGCTTTCTTGTTGGCTTTACATATTCCATTAAGTCACTGTAGGAAGTTAGCACCCACCCCTCTCTTAGAAGAATGAAATATTCTAGGAAATATTAAAAAGGCAGAATATTATACCTCCCTGGATGAGAAAAGGAGAAACATGCTCTTGGAAAGCAGCCCCCACCTTTGTTAATAGCCCCAGAAAGACTGGTGCCAACCTATCTACAAGACAAAAGGCTGGGCCAGCTTATCTACAAAACCAAAGACCTTCACCCTCAGGACATGATAGAATTAGCCCTCACTCAAGATCCAAACCACCCAGCAAGATTCAACCAAGCCTGGGACTCAAGACAACCTACAAAGTTACCCATGCATGGCCCCATGGGAGTCTGACAACCAATCAGAATACATTTCTTTCACAGGAATAGGAAGCAAGTTCAAAGCCCAAGAGAGGGTACAAATCTCTCTCTCTCTCTCTCTCTCTCTCTCTCTCTCTCTCTCTCCCATGTGCTTGATTGCCGAGGACCTCAAACCATGTGATCCTGTCCACCATGAAAGCATCTTTCCAATCAGCCTTCATGTTTCCAGTGTCTTTCTTCCCACTTGGAACTGAACCCAGATGGACATTGCTTCCAACATCACAATGTGATTTGTAAATCCAACTATTGTGGTTTGCGAGCCACACTTCATAGCTTAGCATAGTATGTAAGCCACTAGGGATATTTCAAAAAGTCATGGTTAAATAAACCACGGTTTACTGTAATATTGTATATATTTACTGTATATACCAGGCCACTGAGTCTAACCAAAACTTTGAGAAATGTACAAGAGAAGAGGATCTATCCCCTCTTCCCTCCTGGACAGTGCTGGCAAATGTTGCAGAGAATCTGAAGTTGTCTGACCTGTGAAGCGGATATGGAGGATGGATCATATAAAAATGCTCTGTTTAGCCATGAAATCAATATTTCAGTGGAAAATGATCACTACCTGCGGTATTTTGGTTTCTTAATCTGCCACATGCCTAAAAAAACTTCTCCATCTGTCTGGTCTGTGCAAAACCTTTTGGGTAAGTTGTGGCTAACAGGTGAGTGCAGTTATGATTCACAAGCCATTAGTTTAATGACAACTTCTTGGTTCTCTGAATGAGCATGGCCAATGATGAAGGATGCTCAGAATTCTTGATTAGAAAACTTTGGAGAGCTGCATGTTCTCCTACCTTGCTTTAGTTGCTAATATTGTCATAAAGGCTACTGGTGCAATTTGCACAAAAATCCCTGCCTGATCAGAATAGCCAATGATTTGGAACAGAAGATTGTTTTGCAGTACTTATTAGTTTGGAAGGATTCATCAGTTTAATTTTATAATAATTTATTAAATATATGCCCTCAACTCCCAGGTTTCATGAGATTTTCTGCCTTATTACTCACTAATTTGTCAGGACTTTCAGCAGATATGCCTAAATTCAATATTTAATTATAAATTTTATTTTACTTATGGGTTTATTTTACTTATGCTCAAATATGTATTAAAATGAACAACAAAATGAACTTTTAAAAAAATGCATTCATGGCAGATTTCTCTAGTCTAATACATATGAAGAGCAGCCAGTTGAGGAAAGCTAATTTACAGTATATCATTATGGGTATCTATCATTTACGGTATGCTAAAAGAAATAAACAAATTTGATTTTTTTTAAATAATAGATCATCTGGCAGGAGGTGTGTGACCATAAAGTCTCAGCCATTATCCTGGCTTTTGCTTTGATCTGGCCTCCTGAAGACCTCCCTGAATTAGTTTTTGTAGGAAATGCTACAAAGCTAGGTATATATGATTTTATAATTAAAACTCTAATTATGTTATAAATGTATTTTCATGCTGTTGCAGTTTAGATTATGTGGTTTGTCCATTTAGATAAGCAGTGCAGATCAGTGGTGGGATTAATTTTTTTTTTACTACCGATTCTGTGGGTGTGGTTTTGTGGGCATGGTTTTGTGGGCGTGGCAGGGGAAGGATACTGCAAAATCTCCATTTCCCCCTCACTTCTGGGGGAAGATTATTACAAAATCCCCATTCCATCCCCACCCCACTAACCTGCTTTCCAGCTCCATTCTCCTGTTCAGGGCAACAAAAGAAGATCAGCTTGGAGGCAGCAGGGACAGGCCCAACCTATTTGCCAGTTCTCCGAACTATTCAAAATTTCTGCTACCGGTTCTCCAGAACCTGTCAGAGCTGGCTGAATACCACCTATGGTGCACATCTTTAAGGGAAAGCTTTGATTTTAACGAAGTGAACAATTAGTGAACAATATGGCAGAGTTAAGTACAGCAGCCTTAGTTCAATTCCACCTGCACTTGCCTGCCCTGGAAGTGATTTTTTTTATAAAAAGTTTTTTATTTTATTTTTGTACATAATAAAAATTCTTTTCTGAACAGAGTGTTGTCCTGATTCCCCCTTTAACATTTCCACAAACACATAATTCATTCTACATTATATTTTCATTATTTCCAATTTTAGCCGTATTACTTTTTTTCTCATATTTTCCAATTTCTAATTTTATCATATGTAAACAAAATCATTTTCCCTTCTTTTAAAAAATAGATCAACTTATCATGTCTTTTCCATCCATTTTCTATTAACAACATATGTCTTCAAATTCAATTTTTTATATGGTCAGCATTTAACATAATTACTTTACATGTTTAAAAGTATTAATATATCACACACACATCCTAATTAGTACAATTTATTACCTTGTTGTTCCTCTGTACTATCAGGTCACTAATTTGTCGAAACTTGCCAAAAGTCAAACCAAAAGCTCACAGTCCATACTCAAATCGTCCCAATCTTCCCTTTGATAATTTTAAATTTTTCCAGTTCCAGTTTTATTAACCAAATTATCCTTGGGATTGGTATTTTATCACTGATGACTTTTCCCTCCTTTCTTTCTGCCTTCCGTATTCTGAGTGACGTTTAGCCACTAGTTTAGCTCTGGAAAATTTTTAAGCACCAGAATTTCTTTCTCTTAATCTTACATTGGCCAATCTTCCTTTGGATCTAACACTCCGTCCCTCCTCGGCTCCTGTGCCAGTCTTGTTACACATGACCCAGCTCCAAAGCGGTCATTCGAAGATGGCCACCATTCCTGCCACTAATCTTTAGAGAGCTTTGAATTGGACCTGCTGGGGAGCTTGCCTCGCTCCCCACAATTGCCCAAAATGCCTCTCCTTGTGCCCCATCCCTTCAGGATGGCTCTGGTTCACAAAGGACCTCTCAGCGGTGATTTGCCGGCTGGGTTTTCATGGAGCTCGCTATTTCCCCAACAATTCTTACCTCAATGCTTCCAGGTTTCTCCTCCTGGAAGTGATTTTTATTCATTATTGTTCCTTCCCTTTACTTCCCACTAGACAACTGTTGCAAATGCCACGCAAGGCTGCCCATTTACTTGGAAACTTTATAGAACCATTTTTTGGGAGGGTTGATGTTCACCTCCCAGACTAGTCAATCGCCCTGGAATTCTCAGGGAGTTTCCTCTTCCTTGTCCCAGCCATGGCTCATCCTGATTAGCTTCTAAGAGCAATCATTTAAGGGTTTCCACTTCTTTTACTGTAATATCTCTGAAAATTAATTCGGTGACCATTAATTAAAAAAACAAAACAAAACACCAAACCTGTAAATGGCTCTGTCCCTATATTAAAAAGAAATCATTAAAATAATTAATTATTAAAAATAATTTAAGGGAAAATAATCAAAATTCTATATAACAATTTCACAGAATAAGCACACGTTTTAATTTAGACTTTTAAAGATTTTTTAAAATCTTGCCTATGTCATTTTTATAAATACCTGAAGGCAGCAGACATACCTAGTACTCCTTCATTCTCCTGTTTTCCCCATAAGAACATCCCTGTGACATAGGTTGGGCTAGCTCAAAGTTAGTCACCAGCTTTCATAACTATAATAACTATATTTCTGTGAGAAAAAGAAAATGGAAAAGCAAGGGTCAGCATGATAGCAACTTCATTCTAAAATTAAATGTTCTTTATGCCAGTGGCAAGAGAAACATTGCAAATATGTCAATCAATTTCCAGTCATGACCTGTCTACTTACTAGATCGCCCTACTCAATGTATTAACAGTTCTAAAATATGAAATGCAATCCTTTTATTTATAAATGTAATCCATAAGTGACCCAATTCCATTGGGAATGTTCCCAGGGTTTATTTTATGCCCATGAGAAAAGTCTATGCAAGGAACCTGTCTTTTGTAATGTGATATTATAATTCTGGTCAGTACCTATCATTTTCAAGGCCAAGTAATCATTTTAATAGAGCTTAAATTGCATTCTGCCAGGCAATGGCTCCCTTGATGATATTAACTAGCACAGAGAGACTACAGGCAGAATGGAAGTTTTAGTAAAACACTTTTAATAGGTGGCTTCCCCCAAATAGACATTTTTGATTCATGGTACATGCTGAAGAAATTTCATTCAGTAGTCTTCCACATCCAGAGTTAGTCACAGCCCATATCACTATTCTAAGTGTCTTTTTAAAAACATTAAACAGCTACGTATAAGAACTGACCTGGAGGAGCAAAATACAAAGCTACTAGGGACAAAGAGATGTTTTTAGATGACCTATCTCCAAACTGGCCATGCAACTTGGGGGTTGTTATGCTGAAATTACCTCTCTTTTACAGCTTCTCACAACCAACTTAGTTTTCGTTCATATCAGAAAGCAGCCTTCTCCTTTAAAAGTATCTTCCATAAGACTGCATTCCAAACACCACAGCAGCTCTAGAAAAGATCCAGGAGAATCTCTAGATGGTCTAGATCAGGGCTGTCAAACTCATAGCCCACAGGCCAGATGTGTCACGTGGTGGCCCATGCCCAATTTAGCAAAGAGGGAAAAAAGTCCCGATATGTCACGTGACAACGACATGAGCTTGATACTGCTGGTCTAGCTTCTATGGTTACTTCTCATGGCAATGCCAGTGACTTCATATGGAGGAGCAACCCTGGCTTGGTGTATGTACTCTTTTAAATCATGTACTTCCTGCCTGTGTTTCCTTCTTGCCATGCAATGGTACATTCCATGATAGCAACATTAACAAATGGGATCTGATCTAAGGGGTTGACATCATGGCTTATTAAAGAAGGGAGGCCCTTGCCTGCAACATTTTCTTCCTGCCATCCCCTCCTCTGTTATTTTCCCTATTCCTTGTTTATAACATTTAATGAAAAAGAAATTGTGTGTGTATCTTGCATAATTCTACCATGTTTTCCCGAAAATAAGATAGGGTCTTATTTTCTTTTGAAAATAAGTGCTTGGCCTTATTTTCTGGGAGATCTTATTATTTTTGAGGTGCAGGAGGCAGCGAGTATGGTCACCTCATGGCTGCTGCTGTGTTGCAATATTTTTGGGGAGGGCTTATTTTAGCGCATGCACTAAAAAGCCCAATTGGGCTTATTATCCGGGGCGGTCTTATTTTAAGAGAACAGGGTATAAAATATGTTTTTCACAAAAACATGTAAGGTTGTTTGAAGAAGGGGAAGAGAATAATGTGAAGCAGCAGTTAAAAAGATTAACGGGATCTTTTTTTAGCATTATGGTGAATAGACTGAAGGTAAGATCTGATTAATCCAGATTTCATTTGAAGTTTCCCTTTTTCTTCTGCCTGGAGAGGTGAAAGAAAAAGGTATTCCTCATAAGTTTATTTTCACAGGTTCTGTCCTTGACGTTGATTAGTTCTTAACCCACAAAGAGGTATCAAGCTATATCTTTAGTTTAGCAGTCAAATAATCATACCACTATAATTAGAGCACTTTGAAAGAATAATACTTGCTGTTACTCCCATGTGTTTTATCATTGTTTTCCAGCATGTATCTACTAGTGATGTTTCATTAGGTAGCAATTATACATTTAATTAATTTTTGCCTGGGGCAAAATCTGATGATATATTTACGGAGCTGCTTCTATAGTAAGGCGATTCCTGCACCCCTTGGCAACTTAATGCCAAATCCCACTATCAAGAAGTTCCTAGAGGAGATTTCAAGGCTGCACATGGGGGAAAGGAATGAAAAGAGATCACATTGCACCCATAGACTACCATTTATGCCCAGTTGGGTTGTACTTCAAATTGTGGTATTTCAAAATAAGTTGGCTTCTGGAAAAACAAATTCTTGGATTTCTTCTTCACCTCATTGCTTCTAGAGGCTGTGCAAGCTGCGCCAATGCTGGAGGTTTTTAAGACAAGATTGGACAATATTTGTCTAAAACGGTATAGGGTTTTCTGCTTGAGCAGAGGGGGTTGACTAGAAGACCTGCAAGGGACTTCCAACTCTGTTATTCTGTTATTTCTCATAACTGAGGGAGCATTGAAGCTTAATTGCATGGTCCTGGTGAGTTGCAGGTGAATAAACATTCTGGCCTCAAATAGACAAAGCAAAGTAATTTCTGTTAGTGGACAATCACTTAAATATGAGCCAGCAGTGTGCTGTAGCTGCCAAAAAGCCAACACAGTTCTAGGCTGCATTAATGGAGGGATTTGATCCAGAGATGGGTTGCTCCGGGTTTGGCCCGGTTTGGCCAAACCGATAGTGAAATTCAAGCCTGGGTCACAGAACTGGCAGTGACCCAAGCCTGCCAAGCCACCGAACCAGTTCCCTCGCCACCGCTGGCCTGTTGCCATTTTGATTTTTAGTGACTGCGCATCCACAGTTCACTGTAAATAGTTCTACGCATACACAAATAACAATTTACAGTGAACAGCACACATGTGCATAGTGTATGTCTGGTGTAGGGGGGGGGGTTGTGAATTGGTAGTAAAACTGGCAGCAACCTACCCTTGATACAGTCAAGATCACATGAAGTGTTGATACCACTTTATAATGCCTTGGAAAGGCCAGACTTGGAATACTGCATCCAGTTTTGGTCACCATGATGTAAAAAAAGATGTTGAGACTTAGAAAGAGTGCAGAAGAGAGCAACAAAGATAATTAAGGGACTGGAGAATAAAATGTGAAGAACAGTTGCTGGAATTAAGTACATCTAGTTTAATGAAAAGAAGGATTGAAGGTGACACGATATCTAGCAGTGTTCCAATATCTCAGGAGTTGTCAAAGAAGAGGGAATCAAGCTATTATCTAAAGCACCTGAAGGCAGGACAAGAAGCAATGGATGGAAACTAATCAAGGAAAGAAGCAACCTAGAACTAAGAAGAAATTTCCTGACAGTTAGAACAATTAATCAGTGGAACAACTTGCCTCCAGAAGTTGTGAATGCTCCAACACTGGAAGTTTTTAAGAAAAGATTGGAGAACCATTTGTCTGAAATGGTATAGAATTTCCTACCTAAGAAGGGAGTTGGACTAGAAGACCTCCAAGGTCCCTTCCAACTCTGTTGATCTGTTCCATTCTGTTCTGTAGAATTATCAATTCTTAACATGATGCCAGAATGAGACCTTTTGAGTCATATTATCACAATGCAAACTCCTTTTCATACCTACCTCCTCTCCCCCCCCCTCCAGTGAATTCTTATCTGCATTACTGGGTTCTGTTCTGCACACGAAACGAGGAAAGCTAAGCTTAGGGTTATAGAATCACTAAAGCATACATCAAGGAGCAAAAGAAGAAAGTCACTTGCTCATGCCAGGTTTTGTCAGTCTGATCTCGCCAGCACTCCCAAAGTGCATAAAAGTATCCCTGTCTCCTTAGGAAACAAGAGGAGTTCGGTCTTCAGGAGAGGAAGATGACTTAAGGACAATTCTATTTGTCAGGCTGCGGTAGCTCTACATCTATCTTACACAGCACTATCTTGACAGACATAGGTTTGTTTACACCTACTAGCACCAAAAATGCAAAAAGGATGGTTAATCACAAATGACATGAATGCTTCAGCAACCAGCACTGTTGGAAAATGTCCAAAGCAATAACATTCCAAGGGACAAGTAGAAAGTATGTCACAATCACCTCTGACAGAGGAGAGGGAAAATGCATTGTTGTCTACCCTTGAATTTTGTAAAAGGGGTTGGCAGCCTAGGATTCTCCAGATAATACTGAACCATAATTCCCAGTAGCCTCACCAGCCTGACCAAAGAGGAGGTTATGTCGACAATAATAATTCAATATCAGGAGAGCCATATGTTGCCCAATCCTGCTATAAAAAATAAGGCCAAGAAGTTCTACTAATTTCTTTGAGATCTAGCCGAGTTCCGAAGGTATGTCATTCATCAACCCATCCTCAATGCTACATTATTTAGGGATTCTTTTAATTGAAACTAACGAGTAATGTTAAAGAAATTAACATTTCTTTAAAAACATTATTTGTTAGTTTTAATTGTATATAAACAATTGGACTATAGGACTGTATTATTATTGTTCAAAAAACTATCTACTTAAAAAAAGAGCTAACAAAAAGAGCTCAATATTAAGAGAGAGAGAGAGATGGGAAGGGAAGGAAAAGGAAAGGAAAGGAAATCACTCTGATAAATTCTTGTATCTGGGATGAGTAAGCAAAACCAAAGAAGAATATCAGTCCCATAAAGAAAAAAAAAACATCTGGAGCAAAACTAAAAACTCAAGAAAATTCCTCACCAAAATTATATCTTTATATACATTAATCATTATATCTAAATAATTCATTCCCCATCACCATGATCATTACATTTTTCTTAAAATTGTGTTACCTTTGTTCAGTTTTAATATTAAGATTCAATTTTTAAATGATATATTAAAATAGAACTTATACCATCATAGTATCTATCTTTCCTTTGTAAAATTAATACAAATTTAAAGGCTGAGAGTTAACTCATTTTGTTTAGACACCTTTTAGAGTCTGGGGCGCAAATATTTTTCCATGAGTACACAATCACTCTTTTTAAAATCAGTTGAAGCTTAATTTTTCCAAAATTATTTACAGACTGTTAATAATTCACATTTTTAGAACATAGTTGAGACCAACATTAATATCTTTAATCTGTAACTGCCTTCTAAGAACTTGGTTTTCCATGATGATAAAACCTTGACTAATAATAATTTGTGATCTGGGGTAAATTGTACATTTTTTTTTTGGTAAAATTCAAATTTTTTTAAAGTATATTTAATTTATAATTAGTTAAGAGTAACGATCCTATTATGAGCCAATGTTTTTCCCAAACCTCCAAATGTATTACCTGTCATTTTTAAATAAAAAGTGTTCTAAACTGCTCATTTGTCCTGAAAGGAAAAATCCAATTTATTTTTTTTCTGACCAGTAGCTGGAAAACTAACTAAATTCCTGTTGCGATTAGAACCAAGAACTTATTAACACTGTCTGGAAGCAAATTGATAATTTTCAAACTAAGCACATAATCATAGTTATCAAAATAATAATAATTGTTTCATTTCCAACCTGCATTTATTATTAAGGTTAACATATAAGTCTAATAGTAACTTAACAGTCTGCTGAAATATTTTATGGGGATAAACAAAGATATTATGGTTTTTCTCTTTGTTTTGATTCAAGGCTCCCATTCAGAATATTAACTCTTCCCAACTAAGATATTAAGAGGTTGATTATTCTTGAGTATATTGTTGTTCACAAAGAATGGAATTTTACTTTTCCATTTTTAAAAAATATATATCTATGAATATTAATGGGAAGAGTATATGGATTGCACCTGGATTGGAAAGATGAGGGTCTACATAAAAGACATTACCCGTTTTCTCTGGCAAAGCATTCGGGCCACCACAGGCACCCCCAATATGAGTGATGTCGAGTTGGCCATGCCCACCCCACCCCAGCCATGCCCACCCCATCCCCCAGAGGTCAAACACAACCTTGATGCGCCCCTCAATGAAATTGAGTTTGACACCCCTGTCTTAGAAGATACGAAGGAGACCTAGTAATTTTGCTGCTGAATTCCCAGATCACTTCATAATGAAATCATAACTCTCCATAATTTTCCATCACTTAACTTTACAGCGAGAGCTGACCTGCCTTACATTTTTGGGAATAGTTGGTGAATAAGGAGGAGTAGATTTGATTTAGCTTTGCCCATCCCATTTTCCAGTGCAACACTAATTCAAAGAGGGGGCATGGGATGACATTATGTCCTCTTGCTCATTAGAAAATCCCTCTGAATAACAATCAGATATAGAGGATTGTTGTTCATATACTGTCATGCTGCTGCTCAAAAGCATCTCTGGCTGTACCGATTTCACAGGTAGGTCTGACTTGGGATTTCATGCTGTTCCAAACAACCAATTTCAATTTATAAGTCAAGCCAAACATTTAACTTCACTTTCACCTAGAATAATAAAACATATATACACTAGCCTAGACAATCTGTGTGACGATTCCCTAACTGTCACAATCAGACTATCAACTGATGTAGTTTGATATAAGTGTGGTATACTCTCACTGAAGAGGTGGAGACCACATTAAGATGGTGCTTTGTATTATGAGCCAGTTGTATCCATTCTTAGATTGAGAAGGCTCTATTCATGATCACTAATGCCCTGATTACCTCCTGAACTATTGTAATGCATTCTACATGGGTTGCCCTTGAGAGTATTCAGAAGCTTCAACTGAAGCAAGATGCGAAGATATAGGTTATTATGTGTGTTTGTAGTAGAACATATGCTACACCTCCACTCCTCAAGTTGCACCAGTAACCAGTTTGTTTCTGGGTCCAGTTTAAGATAACAGTTTTGACTTTTAAAGCTCTACATGGCATGGGAACCGGTTATCTGAATGTCCACCTCTCCCTGATGAGATCTGCCCATCCCACCAGATCCAGCAGACATAGCATGGTCCCCGTCAGTTAAGGGGTTACATTTTGTGGGTCTTAGGTGGTAGGCTGTTCCTGCAGTGACACCTGTTTCTTGGAAAATTCCTGCCGCCGAGTCCGGGGGTTCCAGCAAGCCGCCCTATGGCAGGTGGTCCCTCCGAGACCACCTGTGCTCCTAAAGGGAGCCCACTGGAGAAGCGAACAGTGGACGCCCAGCGTTCGTCGCCTTCGGAAACCAGAAGCCGTCTCCTGTTTCTTGGAAAATTCTGACCCCCAAAGTGAGGCTGATTTCCTCACTATTGACCACTATTGACCACCTGAAGGTCCTATAAAACCTGGATGTGCCATCTGGCTTGAAGACCCCAGAGGACTGAGGAATTACTGACGTACCTCCATTATTATTAACATCTCTTTGTTTAATATTTCTTCTTTCTTAGCTTCCTCTTTTATTGTTTTTTAAAATGTTTTTAATAATGATAACTGGGTTACTATTTATTACTTTGTTTATAACGTCATCATACACCATTCAGAGACACTTGTTTGTGAGATAGGTGGCTACATAAGTTTGACAAATAAAATCTCGCTTAGAAGCTGATTGAAGATTTTGACTGAGGCCTTCACTGTATTAAGGGACATTATGTATTAATTTCTGCCTCTTCTATCAATTTTAGGTTTTTTTAAAGTATTTTAGCTTTGCTGCTTTATTACCATCTGCAATTTGGTTCTAGATTGCTTTGAAATATTTTATGAGAAGCGGTATATAAATATATATTTATTTTAGAGGAAATATTTCATATGTATGAGTCAACATAGGTGGATTATTTCAACTATAATTATTTTTACAATAGAATTTACTGTGCCTCCGCATAAATTGCCATGAACTTTGTGGCTATCACTTAGCATAAGCTTCCTGAGACAAAAAATGATTATTTTTTTAAAAGCCAAGTATATATTAGATTTGGTAAAGCTTAATAAAAGCTAAGAAAACAATACTAAATAAATCTTGTTATAAATCTCTTCTGTCTTGTAGAAGAACTCGAGGTTTCCCTTGTTCTTTTTTTTTAAAATGTGGCTTGCTATAAGACAAGTGATATTGTAACCTGCCAAATATGTTTTATTCAGCTTCTTCCATCTTGCTAACAAGAAAAAAGAAATCAGTTCTGATGATTTATGCATTGTGTGAAGCAGGAAGGAAGCCAAAAGTCACTAGCTGGTAGCTTGCTGGAGCGTCAGAGGCTTTCTAGGATGCTCATCGGAAATAGCTGCTATTATGTTGTGTCTCTGGAGGGTATTTTTCCAGCACTCTATGGCGGAAAAAAGCACTTCTGGAATCACTTCTTTCTGAATCATGTAGCTGCAGATCAAATGCGCTATATACATCACAGCCTTAGTGGGAATTGCTGGTAGGTCACTGATACGCAAAGCTAAACTTGAATTGTCTTCAAATCTTTCAGGGTCATTTAAATTGCCATTCCAAGAATCCAGGGGTGGGAAGGGAGTCGGGGAAGGAGAAGGTGAGGGCAAAGTGAGAAAATTGATGGGTCTGATATACACACACACAAAAAAAGTTACAGATCATTTACATAGGAAAGGAATGCATGAAAAATCCTTGACTGTTTGCCTTAGTGATTTATGAAGCCCCTTTTCCTGTGCAAGCGATTAACTGCACTCCAAAAGCGATGGGAATCCAGCAGGGAATGAAAATGGCTGAAGAGAAAGGGGCACAGCTTTATAACCTATTAATCATGCGTCCTCAAGCACACACATGCACATAAAAAAGGAAAGCAAGGTCTTGCTCATCCTCCATAGAATTTATGCAGCAAAGTTTGTATCCAGTTCAGGTAGCTATGGAGGGTTGCATTTAAAAAACAAAAACAAAAATACCCCAGTGTTCACATGCTAAAATCAGCAGCCCTCCCAGCTTTAGCAATCTAAGACTTTAGGGAGCGTAGTTACAATATGCTTCTTGCTCGGAGTATGGAATATGCCTGTTGCCTTCTGGATATACAGAACGACTACTAAAATTTCAAAAAAAAAAAAAAAAAGCATAAAACCCACTAAACGTGAACAGAGAACTTGTTATATGAGAATGATTTTTATTTTTTAGCAGTCCACTTGGTTCAGGGCAGTTTCTGGAAAGCCATCTGATTAAATTTTTGTGCCCTTTAGAAGAAGCTTCAAATGAATCCCCCCACTCTTGTTTGGTTTCAGCCTGGCAAAAACAACAAAGGCTCCTTAACAGGAAATGTCAATTCCTTAGCTCACTAAATTATTCTGAGGGCATGCATTTTACCTCAGCACTGGGCCTTTAGGGGTGTTTAACTGTCTCCACTTGTTTTAGAAAACTGGTAGATTCTCTGTCTTGTCTTACCACCGCCTAGGCTGTCCTTTAGGGTTCCTCTTGTTTACATACTACTGTTCAGTAACCTGGATCACAAACCGTGTTCTCCAGTGGCCTCCGAGCTGAAAGTACAAAACTGTTTCCTTCGTTGACGTTCCGTTCCTCTTCTTTCTGTCTGTTCCAAAAATGTTTGTTTTGCTTGCATTCTATTTTCTTGACAAGTCCCAATTTTGGCTATTTCTGAAAGTCTGAACCTTTTAGAAAATTAATCTAATTTACAGCTAGTCAAATTTTAAGAATCCCCTGTGAGTGCCATGAAACACACTTCTACTTGATGGCGTTCTGTGAAGTAGTGATAATGTTTGTCAACAACTCACTACATTACACGAAGTATCTCTGCTTTGCACAGCATCGTTCTAAAAGCTACATGAAAACACGCTTCATTTTTCAAGAATATAATGTTGCAAATTCATGCAAAGCCATAAGGGATTTAGAGGCACTATTCTACAATTTGAGGGAGATACGTATTTTGGAAATAAGAAATATAAATAAATACAAATAAATACAATTTTCTTCTACATTTGACTAATGGCTTTCAAACATGGATTGTATGTTTGAAACAATTCTTTTAAGAAACCTATTTCTCCTCTTAGGAGATGTATGCTCATTGAAATAAGTTACTCAAGTAATTTCAAATCTTTTCCTGGTAATTGCCTTAGACCTTTAATTATTAGAACTGCTCACAATACAGATTTGCTCCTAAGGATGGATTTCCACCCCACCTTTATTACATCATATAACTCTTTTGCAGGCTTTTTGCATAAAATATCAGCTCTGCATATAAATGGAAAAATTGCTGCCAAACCAATTCGTTTCATGGCAAAGTCCTTCCTCACCCAGCCCCCAGAAATATGCTACATATTTTCATTTAATAAAACATACACTGGTTTCTTTTTGTTTTAATTATAAGCTTCTCCTACATTTTTGACCTATGCAAAACTTGACAGAAGCAAAAGGGCAGGGAAAGAGATTCAAAATACCGATTTAAGTTCTGATAACTATCAACAGAGAAAGGGTTGGGTTTGTAAAAGAAATGAGAGCATGAAATATAGAGCCAAAATCCACAAATCATTAGAAAGCCCATCAGCTGTTCATTTTCTAATTAATAGCAATCGACCTAACACCACATTTAGTGGGAAAGTCTAATATAAATTTAAGTGGAAAATAAATGAACCACAAGACTTGATGAGGGAAGACTTCAGATTACAGTGGGAGGAATGGGGACATCCTATAACTGATAAAATATTCATTGGGAACCAAGGCTTTTAATCGATGTTCCCAATCCTGCTGCGATTCCATTCCCCAATCCTAATATTTCCATATATTTAATATTCCCATGCACCAAGTTACTGACACATTTAGTACGTTATGCAGTTACATGTAATAGTTTTCCTATAGAAAAAAACTGAACCAGCCACTGTATGCCTCCAGAAAAAAAAGTTACCTAATATGGAAAAGTAAAAAAATAGATACGAGAAATAGATATAAATTGCTCCTTTTATCTAATGTTTCAAATAAAATGGTTTCATATAATGTTCTTTCTAGTTCTGCCTATGGCAGTTCAATCTTTTCCAAATACTTTAAATATAAATACAATCTCAGAATGGATAGATAAATGATCGATAGATGTTACATTTCATAGATGTGTTGAGTTTAGTGGGGATTCTCTACATATTTATACCTATTGCAGGTTTCAGTTATTTATGGCTTCGGTTTTTACATAATAAGGAAACATTGTGGGAATGTGTTGTGAGGATAGCTATGTTATTCTATGGTAGCCCAAAATCAGAATGAAAGTAGCCATTTTGTAAAATAAACACCAGCACAACTGTTTGAGGCATTATTGAACTCACCTACCTCAAAGTGTTTCAGGTAAACTCAGAAGCTCTCAATCAATCAATCAATCAATCAATCAATCAGAATAGAACTGGAAGGGACCTTGGAGATCTTCTAGTCCATCCCCCTGCTCAAGCAGGAGACCCTATACCATTTCAGATAAGTGACTGTCCAATCTCTTCATCATTCTAATGATGAAGCACTCACAACTTCTGAAGGCAAGTCATTCCACTGATTAATTGTTCTCACTCCTAGGAAGTTTTTCTTTAATTCCAGGCTGGTTTTTAGCCCACTGCAATTGCTAACTGATAACGTACTCATAATCTTCTCACATGCAGCCTGTATCTGTATAACCAACTTGTCTTCTGCCTTTCCCCCCTTTCCCTCCTCCATCACATCCCCGTTTAAATCCAACATCACTTTTGCCATTTCATGTATCTGCTGGTGTGAGCTGTGCACCACAAAAGCCTTTTTTAACAGAAAGTATTTGTTTGAAAAGGTGCTACTGGATTTCTGGGAATGTGTGATATGTTTTGTGATCAGAACAAAAGCGGAGCATCTAAAAAAGAAAATATAAAACAAAGCATGTGGCCCTTAGAAGCAATTATTTAAAAATCCTTCCAAGTGGACATTTTCTAAGCAGGTATTAAACAAAGCCTTTCTTCCCTTTGAACGCTGGGAGGCAGGATTGCCTAGCAAATGCTTCAGCAAAAGATCAACCATGGTGCTGCTGAATAAAGCTAAGAGGATGAGATACAGAAGAGAATGAAAGCCAGTCGGAAACCCATGAAAATGTAAGAGTTGGCCAAAAGGGATATTGTGAACATCCCTTTGTATGATTGATCTCTTCCGTCCTTAATATGCCTTCAGGTTGGCAATTTTAGGAAGTCACAGAAAAAGTACCAATTGCATTCTAGGTTGCAAGCATTTCTGGGAATCATTTAAACAGGGGTGGCAAATTGTGTAGTGCTCCACAAACAGAGCTGAGCATGCTATGCTACTGCTGAAGCAAAGCAGTCAATAGGCCCCTAGTGTGCTGATTCAAATCAAAGTGAGTGAATTGTTTGGTGTATGACATGAACTATCACACAAGCATCTTTCTCCATTCCTCAATCTAAATGTGAAACAATACCAGATTAATCAAAGCATTTGCTGCCTTTTCAGGACAAGTAAAAGCTGTTGATGCACAAGTGAAATGCATATGTTGCTAAATGTGTTGCTGTTTTGTAATACCAATTTTTAAAAATCAGTTTCTAAAAATTCAATCCCAAAATGGCAAGGGAATTTCTCAGCACATTTAGATAAATGTGCGTAAGATCAACATGATTTAGTAGATCTTACTTTCTTCACCTTTCTCCACCAATACCCCCCCCTCAATAATAAGGAATCCCCACCCCCATAGGATCTGTAAAATAGAGCTATCATTTCTTTGATTTGTATCTGTGAGAACATTCAGGGTGGTTAACAAGAAATATTAAAATGTAAGAACTTAAAATATGATAAGATAGTGAGAAGTCATCTGCTGAGTACTGTAGTCGAAACCAGAATAGTGTTTTAGCTACTGAACAAGGTGTCTAAATCTTTGGTACCTGGAAAACTCAAGTGAATTGGTAAAGTGATAATGGGTTTTTGTAGAAAAAATATGTTATTTGCAAGGCGTTGAAGATAGTGGGAATTATCATGACTGTGTTCACAAACTACTCACTATGTTTTAGTTTGGCATGTTGGACAAGCTTACCCTAGTGATTAATTCCATGTGCTGCAGAAAGTCAGAAAATTGATTTTAGTGAGCCATGGTTCAGTTACGCATGGGTATGTGTCTGTGCAAACAAAGCTATGTGTGAGCATGGAAATGGGTAGTGCCTGAAAAGCAAAAACTGAAATCATGTTCTCATGTCAAGCCCAACACAGTCAAGTCTGGATAAAACACTCCTTCACAAGCAGTATGATGTGATTTCAGAACAATGCTCAAAACACCTCAACACCAGTTGACTTAGACAAAGCAGGCAAGACGGTCTGGTGATTATATTGTAAATACTGTAATGTTCAATCTCCCTTTGTGTCTACAAAATGTAGCTTGGAAATACCAGCACAGGAATTTAGCCTGGTCCCTTTTCTTCTTTTAGAAAAGAAATCATGATCCTTCCAATTTAGCTACCTATTTTCTTCACCTTAAATTTGGGGATGTTACCAATGCCAATTTTGAGGAAAGTTGAAGGATTATAGACATTAGAATTTCTGGTGTTTTTTTAAAAAAAGTAGCTTTTATTACATGCTGGGCTTTATATGCGATATGTTAACGTGTGTGCAAATACTAGCTATACATACAATTGTTCCAAACCAATACATGACCCTTACCCTATTGTCTTCGTAAAATAAGTATCATTCTTTTTTGATAGAAAAATCTATGCAACATAATCCCTACAGGTAATGAAATTTGGTTTGTGAACTTCATTGGTGCTAAAGCAGAACTAGTCTAGTTGAATACGGAAAGAAGGCTTGAGTTGACTGGACAGTGGGGAAAAAAACACCTTAGGATTTTCTTGCTGCACCATTACTTTCAAGGAAGAGTAACTGTAGCTGCTGCTTCTGATCTTTTCCCACTGGCATAGAAATTCATATCCCTAAGACGTTATGCACATGTAGCTCTTATTTAATTCTGCTCAACAGCTGATAAACAAAGAATGCTGAAAGTATGTGCATGATCTTGGGAGAAGCAGCAAAGCAAAGCAAAGCAAAAAAAAAAAAAAAAAATCCCCCAAACCCTGATGATGAAAAGAAAGGAAGCATAGAGCAAAAAAAAAATCTCTGAGTTACTTCTCACAATGCTTTCAGAAATAAGAAGGGAAAAGCCGCAGCAGCACTGTCAAAATAAAACATTAGTTTGCAGAAGCCTGCAGGCAAAGTTTTACTTATTTAACATTAGCTCTGATTTAAATAATAAAAAATGGCTGCGTATACTACATTAAAAAAAACCTTAATGTTTTCGTTCCTCATCTGAAGAACAGACACTGAAGTAATGGAGCTGTCTCTCTCTCTAAATAATTATATGAATGGCAGGATCTCAACCCCAGGAAAGCTTTTTGTCTACACTGGGGATTGTGCTGTGAAAGAGTCACATCTTGCATTGTTGAAACTAAACGCCAGTGAGGGGTAGCTACTTTTGCAATTGAAATATGTGTCTACATATACATACACATATGCATACATCTTGAGACTACATTCCTGGGTTTCAAAAGCTCTCTGCTTTATTCCTGTATCAAAGAAAGATATTCTGTCATAGGTTTTTTTAAAAAAAAGAGATTGCCATGCTACTGTTAATGATCTCATTTAATCTGGCCTTTTATCTAGTAAACCAATCAACATTACCAAAACAGTTTTTGAAAAGTAAGAAATCCTCCAGTGACTTGTTTGAGGTGTCTCACCTTACACATAACATTTCCATAAATTCCTTGAGATTGCTTTAAACAAAAGTAGACTCCTGTTACCTGGAAACTACTCAAAAGTATTCAACTAGCAGGCATGAGTTCCCCATACTTAAGATATGAAAAAGGAGCAAGAGGAGGAGGTTACCTCACAGTAAGCGGAAGATATTCCTCTGGAGCAGGTAGATTTTCTTAAGTTGACAGAGTGGGTTGGCTCCAGACAGACAATTGTCAGACTGTCAGTTAGGTCAAGAAGAGGCCTTTTGTGAATAAAGACCTGCTTCTAGTGCTATTTCAGAAAATCTAACATTTTGGAGATCAACAGAAGGTCCAGAAAATTACAGTAGCAAGTAATTGTAATCAGCAAAGATCACTTCCTTTTTCTTCCAAATGAAGGAACCTTTTAATAAAGATCTACCACTTGGGCCATCTTATACCATGATACTTTTTTTCATATAGCAAAGATATAAAACTGAATCAAATTCAAACAATATCTGAAAATCTAGTGAAATCATCTCATGTTCTACAGCATGGGAGGTAAAATATATGTTTGGAGAGTAAACTTGTGATGAGGCAGTACCTAGCATGGGCATTGAAGCTGACATTATTCACTACTACAGCCTTTTTTATTTTTAAAGAAAAATGGGGTATCACTACTGTAAATTAATAAAAGCTGAATTGGTATTTTATTTTACCACTTAAAACTCCCCTTCTGTTACAATATGGCTGGCATTCCCATTTTATTTCAATAGTAACGCAAAATAATACAATAGTAGAGTTGGAAGGGACCTTGGAGGTCTTCTAGTCCAACCCCCTGCCTAGGCAGGAAACCCTATACCGTTTCAGACAAATAGCTATCCAACATCTTCTTAAAGACTTCCAGTGTTGGGGCATTCACAACTTCTGGAGGCAAGCTGTTCCACTGATTAATTGTTCTCACTGTCAGGAAATTTCTCCTCAGTTCTAAGTTGCTTCTCTCCTTGATTAGTTTCCACCCATTGCTTCTTGTTCTACCCTCAGGTGCCTTGGAGAATAGTTTGACTCACTCTTCTTTGTGGCAACCCCTGAGATATTGGAACACTGCTATCATGTCTCCCCTAGTCCTTCTTTCTCTTAAACTAAACATACCCAGTTCCTGCAACCATTCTTCATATGTTTTAGTCTCCAGTCCCCTAATCATCTTTGCTGCTCTTCTCTGCACTCTTTCTAGAGTCTCCACATCTTTTTTACATCGTGGTGACCAGAACTGAATGCAGTATTCCAAGTGTGGCCTTACCAAGGCATTATAAAGTGGTATTAACACTTCACATGATCTTGATTCTATCCCTCTGTTGATGCAGCCTAGGACTGTGTTGGCTTTTTTGGCAGCTGCTGCACACTGCTGGCTCATATTTAAATGGTTGTCCACTAGGACTCCAAGATCCCTTTCACAGTTACTACTACTGAGCAAGGTATCACCTATACTGTACCTGTGCATTCCATTTTTGCTGCCTAAATGTAGAACCTTACTCTTTTCACCATTGAATTTCATTTTATTAGATAGTGCCCAATGTTCAAGTTTGTCAAGATCCTTCTGTATCTTAAGCCTATCTTCTGGAGTGTTGGCTATTCCTGCCAGCTTGGTGTCATCTGCAAATTTGATGAGTTCCCCATTTATTCCCTCATCCAAATCATTGATGAAGATGTTGAAGAGTACTGGGCCTAAAACAGAGCCTTGGGGTACTCCACTGCATACTTCCCTCCATGTAGATGCAGTTCCATTGAGAACTACACATAGTCATCATGATGTTAAAGTTTAAGTCAAATTACAAAAATGTCACTGCTTAAGACACCTCTTTCTTTAAAAGAATCAGCAAATATCCCCTGCTCCAGGAAAGCATTTAATGATAGTTGTGGAAATGGCAGGCAGAGAAATAAATGTTAGTTGTATTCTTCACAAATGAGAAATGTACAATGTTACTTCAAGGGGTGCACTTTAGGATGATTAAAATCCAGGATCTGAAATTACCTAGTTTCACCACTGACAATATCTACTCTAAGGAATTACCAACATACCTAATACTTATTCATAACCTCTCCCCATCCCCCAGGTGAGTTGGGTTGAGAGAGAGTGACTAGCCCAAAGATCCATAGCCAGGTTTCATGTCTAAGAGAGACTTAGAACTCAGTCTCCTGATTTCTAGGTCTACACTTTTAACAATTGCACCAAATTGGCTCCCTTAAATATCTTAATTGTATGAAATCAGATTAACAGGGGTGTCAAACTGGCTTCCCGCAGGCCAGATGCTTCATGTGCAGGCCACGCCCATCCCAGCTCCACAAAGGCAAAAAACATTGTGATTTGGCACGAGATGTTGGGTGACATGATCAAATTTGTGAATTAACAGAATAACAGTTGGAACAGACTTTAGCGGTCTTTCAGTCCAACTCCCTGCTCAAGCAGGAGAGTATCTTGAATTAAATCTTGAATTTAAGCAATTGTGGATTATAAGGAACAGGAAGGGAAACAAATTAGAAGCAATACCTAGCACAGAAATGACAAAAACAAGATTGCAAACCCATTGGTCAAATGAAAGATGAGTCTGTACGTTTGTGTGTTTGTATATGTGTGATATACAGTATACAGGTAGATATATAGTATTATACAGAGACACACTCTCTCTGTGTGTTTGTGTGTGAAAGTGCTCTGGTACTATGATTATTACTAAAAAAGATCTTTAAATAAAAATACTGTAGAATTGCCCATTATATATTTATGTTTAAACGAAATGGCTCTCAAAAAGCTAACTAAAAAGAAGAAAGAATGGTATGAAACAAACAATAAACATCCATCTAAGCCAACTGACAGGGAAGGGAGCCATCATTCAGAGGAGTGTGTCATTAAAAATGGGGCATTTGCAACTAACAGAAGGACTCAATTCTCAGGTATTTGGTTTGTTTTTGTAAATTAAATTTTAAAATATGTCAAAAATATTCAGTGTTCAGATGAAAAAAGTAAGTTTTCTATACAAGCTTTCAAGAGCTCAGTCTGTAGTTTGAATGCTTAAGCAATACATCAACACTGCCTAGCCTGCCAAAAACACACTAAAATATAAGGAAAGACATCATAAATTAGTAAATTGTCAACTCTTCTTAATATGAATTCCAAGTGCCAGACATAGTTACAATAGTAAGAATGGGGTTCCTAAAAATAAATGCCAAATTCTTATCAGAAAGCGCAGAATCGTTCCCCTTAAACTAGGTTTATGGAAGTAACCTCAACCTTGAGAGGCCATTGGGTCACTAGAACATCTTCCACCTCTCAAAATGTCAATATGCATCCAGGGAACTATTACAGTGCACAGTAGATTAGATCAGTGCATTCATTTATCTGAGACAGAAAGATATATTTTGATAGATTCTGGCACATCAGTGAAATGGTTGAGGGAAATATCCTTCAGCTTGCTTCAGTTCACTTCTTCCATCAAGGAGATAGTCTGTTGCTAGTACTTGCAAGCCACCCAAAGCTTGAAAAGATGCATCCAGTGCAGCAAATCAGATGTTGACGTGCTTCCCTAAAAATAAGGAGAGTAGGCAGGAGATACCGCCCCCCCCCCTATTTTAAATACTTGTGGTGTTATCTTTTATTCTATATAGCAGTATTTCTCAATCTTAGCAATTTTAAGATGTGTGGACTTCAACTTCTAGAATTCCCCAGTCAGCACTTGCTGGCCGGGGAATTCTGGGAATTGAAGTCCACATAACTTAAAATTATTAAGGCTGAGAAACACTGCTACATAGGAATACTGGCTGTGATAGCTTCCTGGCATCATAGCCATGTGGGTTTTATAGAATCTTTAGCACAGATCACTTCTTTTTTTTCTTCCAATTGGATGAACCTGTAAATGACAATTAAATACTTGGTCCATCTTAGACCATGATAGCACAGAAGTGATCACTGTGGTCAAATTATAATTTAAATCCCCTTAACTTTCCTCTTTTTTAAAAAAAACAACTTTTGTTGCAATTAGAGATTTATTCTGCAGACTTGCGTGTGCCTAATTAGAAGTCATTTTCACAGAGTTCCATGGGATTTACTGCCAGCTAAGCATGCACAGGAATTTAGGTTTAAATACCTGGAGAGAACACTTCAAAGTTAGCGGGAGTTTATTTGGGCCTGTTGATTATTACATTAATTCATCCCCACATAACATTAAGACGATCTTTACTTAATTTCCCTCTCTTGAGGCACTGCAAAATGAGAGAAGAACAGAGACTAAAAAAAAAAAAAAAGTTAAAAACTACTCTTTCCTCATGCTTCCCTTGCAACCTGGAAATCCTTGCATCCATGCTGGGTAGCTCCCCATATGAATTACTGTAAATTTTCCTAAGGGTTCATAAAATCAAAGAAACTGGAACAAAGCTTTGCATTGTCTGATTTAAAAGTATTGTATTCAGAACCCAAACCCTATTGTAGCATAGATATTTGCACTTCTCAGATAAAAACTTCTCCATAAATTTCTATTTTATTGCATACCTTTTGGGGGGGGGGGGGGCGGGATTTGTTTTAAAAAGATTCAAAACATTTTAAACATTACACTTTTATCATTTACCTTATTTAAACATCTCATTACCCAGAGCTGATTACAATGAGATTGAAACCCCAGGCTTTGGTAATGAATGTTTCCTTAACAGAAATGTTAAATTATTTCCTTCTGTTATGTAAGGCTTGGATTTCTTTGTGAAACTGTACCCACTTTCATAACACTATTGAACAAATTGCTTGTTTCTATTTAAAAACTCGTAAGCCTGGCTGATATATTACAGGGAACATCTGTGAAAAGTTTTAAAGAGAAACAGTGTCATGAGCTTTTCAAAAAGAATATTATCTTTTGATGTATCAAAAGATATACTCTTTCAACTTACTTAAGGGAGTGGTAGGTAAAAGCAGTGAAATTGTGCAAATCAATGAATACTTATTCAGAACTAAAATCAATCAGACTCACTTGCAGGGAAGTGTGTGTATAGGCTCATAGTCTAACATGTCCCTTCTTTTCTTTGAGCACTGCATTAACTTTTTAATATTTCTGAGCCAGCAAAATATATTCATGTACAATAAAGATGCTTAGAAGGGACTGAAACCTAAATAGCTAGACAACACATACAGGAAAGAAACACATTTTTGCCATATCAAAGTTTGTCTGTGTTTTTCATACCATTATATGTAATGGCAGGCGAGCATTGTATCATTGATCGTGCTTCCTGTCCTATTTCTTTCATATTCATGTGAATTATAATGGTGGCATAGACATTTTCATAGTCCTCCTCAAGCAACATTTTCTTTTTTATGTTTTGGTGACAGTTCTAACTTATCTCCATCAAGATTTTCATGTTCATTCTCTACATCTCCTCGCCTTCCTTATTATTGGAATATTAAAATGGTAATTTCTTAATGTTAAATGGTCTCATATGATTGGTTTATAACATGGGTGTCAAACTCGCTGCATCACATTGCCATTACATGTTTTTCCCTTTGCAGAGCTGGGGTGGGCGTGGCCTGTGCGTGATGCATCTGGCCCAAAGGCTCCCTGGTTTATGAGAAGAAAAGCCTTCGTTGGCTTAAATGGTTTATATTTGGAATGGACTGTGGTGGTCTGCAATTCTGAATTTTTGGGGTTGGATTGAGGAGAGGAACATGATGTTGCAAATGCTTCCAAGCCTTTAGGATCCTGAAAAGGAACTATTCAGACGTTGGTGCTGCTGGTGGAGAATTTTGTTCCATCTCATGACCTGGGACTATATGAACTACATCCAATTCTTTATGCTTTCCAATATCTGAAGAAATCAGTGGGATAAATTAATTTAGCAATCAAACAGCCTGTAATTCTATTCATTTTCATCTATGATTCACGGGGACCTCTGGAGATCCTGAATGATTGTCTCAGATTATCAAGATGGAAATTAACCTAATACATTGGAATAGGTATATACTTGCCTGCCTAATACACTTGCACATTTCTTTCTCTTTCATCTGCATGAATATAACAGGAAGCTCTATATGGCCCCAGTTCAATAGCACAACTAAAAATGCTGCAACTAGAGTCCATTTCATATCCTCATAGTAACATCAGAAATCTGAGACCTTTTGCAAAGGAGTGCATTTCTTCTACATTGGCAGTGATCTAGTTTGTGAGAAGCAATCCTGGGATAAAAAGTAGCTATGTTCTTCTGATATTTCTCTTAATGTCAGTACAGGTAGTCCTTCACTTATGACCACAATTGAGCCCAAAATTTGTTGTTAAGCGAGACATTTAAGTGTTAAGACCATAGGGATATTGCAACAGTTGTAAGTGTAAAAAATGATCACAAGTCCCTTTTTTTCAACGCCATTGTAACTTTAAATACAATACAATACAATACAATAGTAGAGTTGGAAGGGACCTTGGAGGTCTTCTAGTCCAACCCCCTGCCTAGGCAGGAAACCCTATACCGTTTCAGACAAATAGCTATCCAACATCTTCTTAAAGACTTCCAGTGTTGGGGCATTCACAACTTCTGGAGGCAAGCTGTTCCACTGATTAATTGTTCTCACTGTCAGGAAATTTCTCCTCAGTTCTAAGTTGCTTCTCTCCTTGATTAGTTTCCACCCATTGCTTCTTGTTCTACCCTCAGGTGCTGTGGAGAATAGTTTGACTCCCTCTTCTTTGTGGCAACCTCTGAGATATTGGAATAATGCTATCATGTCTCCCCTAGTCCTTCTTTCTCTTAAGCTAAACATACCCAGTTCCTGCAACCGTTCTTCATATGTTTTAGTCTCCAGTCCCCTAATCATCTTTGTTGCTCTTCTCTGCACTCTTTCTAGAGTCTCCACATCTTTTTTACATCGTGGCGACCAGAACTGAATGCAGTATTCCAAGTGTGGCCTTACCAAGGCATTATAAAGTGGTATTAACACTTCACGTGATCTTGATTCTATCCCTCTGTTGATGCAGCCTAGAACTGTGTTGGCTTTTTTGGCAGCTGCTGCACACTGCTGGCTCATATTTAAATGGTTGTCCACTAGGACTCCAAGATCCCTTTCACAGTTACTACTACTGAGTAAGGTATCACCTATACTGTACCTGTGCATTCCGTTTTTGTTGCCTAAATGTAGAACCTTACTCTTTTCACCATTGAATTTCATTTTATTAGATAGTGCCCAATGTTCAAGTTTGTCAAGATCCTTCTGTATCTTAAGCCTATCTTCTGGAGTGTTGGCTATTCCTGCCAGCTTGGTATCATCTGCAAATTTGATGAGTTCCCCATTTATTCCCTCATCCAAATCATTGATGAAGATGTTGAAGAGTACTGGGCCTAAAACAGAGCCTTGGGGTACTCCACTGCATACTTCCCTCCATGTAGATGCAGTTCCATTGAGAACTACACGTTGAGTGCGGTTGGTCAGCCAGTTACCAATCCATCTGGTGGTGATGCTGTCTAACCCACATTCTTCTACTTTATCTAGTAGTAGGTTATGGTCTACCTTATCAAAAGCCTTACTGAAGTCCAAGTAAACTATATCAACGGCATTCCTCTGGTCCACTAATTTTGTCACATTATCAAAGAATGCAATAAGATCAGTAAATGGTCAGTAAATGAATTGTTGTAAGTCGAGGACTACCTTTCAGAGTTTTGTGCTGTCGGTATAGTCTCCAGATGCAAAGAGCTCCTCATTAAATCAGGGGTGTCCAACTTTGGCAACTTTGAGAGTTGTGGACTTCAACTGCCAGAATTCTCCAGACAGCATGGTTGGCTAGGGAATTCTGGGAGTTGAAATCCACAAGTCTTAAAGTTGCTAATGTTGGACACCCCTGCATTAAACTGTTTCTTATTACATAAATCAATGTAAGTGCATAGTGCATTCTGGATTTTTGTTAATAACGTGTGAGCCAACTCACTCAACTTAAAAAGTCTAATCTTCATTTCATTTTTATATGGAAATTTATTTGTGGACAATTTTGGAACAAATACTGGACCAAAGTGTGGCTGTCAAGGTTCTGACCTAATTAAATCAGGATCCTCAAGCCAGGCTTCAAAATAAATCCAGTTATTTATTAGAAGCTTCATGTCAGCACGGACCAAACGAAGCCAACTCTGACCTCACTTAATTTACGTCCCAGCTCTGACCCTGTTTTCCCCCTCTCCCCAAGGTATGTCATCAGTCACATTCTCCAACGAAGCAATTTTGTAGGTTGTAGAAGTCACTCCCCTCCGGCCACTGTGATTTTCCATGGAGACGACCTCGGCTTATCGGTTGGAATGTGCTTTGTTTTGTCTGAGATACCAGCTCCTTGCTGCAGCTGTGAAGTTTGTTTTCCTATCCCCCTTGCCTATGGCAACTTGAGAGCAGTCCAGGGATGCTTTGCAAGTTGACAGAGAGATTATAACAAATAATAATACTGTATCATACTCATAATCATTTTACTAACCAAAATATATTAAGCTATAGAAAGAGTAATAAGAGTAATAAATTTGAAAGTAGTTTGGCCACAAGTATAAATTAGTTATTAAAAAGAGGAAAAAATCAGTAGTAAAATAAGCATTCTGAGTGTCCTAAACTACATAAACTGTTAAGTTGATGAAGCAGAGAAAACTAGTTAGCAATATGAGCATAATCAGCCTTTCAAGACACTGTTATTATAGCTAAACTTAATAAAAGTAGTTTTAGCCTTCTTTTGTCTACCTAGAAGTACTGGCTGATAATGATGAACCTTCTTCTACTAATATAGTTCAGTGAACTAGGGAGGTTTACTCAATCTCTTATAAACATTGTGTCAGCTTCCACCTCACACTTGCACTTCACCTTCGCTGCGTGCCAGTCTACCATAAACTCTAGGGAGGGAGACTGGACGGGAGGAGGGAGGTTTCAGGGAAAATATAAAGTTTACTGTATCTCCTTGAGATGTGGCTTCAATGTCAACTAGCTGGAAACGGAACACAGGTGCATACCAACCTACACTTGAAGTACCATCAAGCTGATGTCAACGCTTAGTGAGCACACAGATTTTCTCCAGGATGATCTGACCTCAACCTCTGCCTTTAGATCTTCTAGTAGTGCATTCATCATTACTGTAATTGAGTCTATCTATCTTGATGCTGGTCATTCTTTTCATCATTTCCTATCTCCCTCTGCATTATAGACTTCACAAGAGAGCTAGGTCTACATATAATGTATCCAACATACACTATGATGGTTTGAGCGTGGTCATTAGTATCTTGAATGAGAATTCCAGACTGATTTGTTCTATGATCCATTAGTTTGTTTGGCTTCCTAAGTAGCCTTTTCTAACACCAAAATTCAAAAGCATCAGTATACTTTTGGTCCTGTTTTTTCAAAGTCCAACTTTCAGTCCCATAGAGTATGACAGGGAAAACCATTGTCTGGATGATTCTAATCTTAGTAGGAATGGTTACATCATGAGCACCTGAACAACTTTTCAAAAGCCTTCACTGTTACCTTACTAAGTGCTATTCCGCCGT
Organism: Natrix helvetica; assembly: GCF_964273705.1. NCBI lineage: Eukaryota > Metazoa > Chordata > Lepidosauria > Squamata > Natricidae > Natrix > Natrix helvetica. The sequence continues at coordinate 65,990,184 of NC_138548.1, forward strand.
GTACTTACTTACTGCTTTTCCATTGATTGTTGAGTCAATCCTAAAAAAACATAAACTATCCACTATTTCAGTATCATCATTTTCAATTCCAAAGCTGGTTCTTGTACCAGTTGTTATCATGTCTGTTCTTTTCATTATTTCATTAATAATTAAAACTGCCTTATCCCTGTTTTAAGCCATCTCCAATCTTCTCCTTCAACGAAATATTCTTACTAATGGTTTAATCACCTCTAAAAAGGGATATCTACAATTTCTACATTTGCAGAAGTTGATTTAAAAACAAGTGTTTTTTATATGTGTGCATGTATATACATGGGTGTATACCAGTGGTGGGTTGCAGGTGATACACCCCGGGTACCAGGATACCGGTGCCTGCCGGGAGCACTGGGTACCATTCCGGTACGGTGCTCCGGAGGGCCCACCCGCTCTTGTTCCTTACCAGTATTTGAAGGAAACGGGCTATGTGTGCACACGCGCGCAGCGTACGGCACTTGTGTGATGCTCCACCAAGCAGCTGGAGGGTCGCGGAGGCGTCACAGGAGGTAAGGACACATGCATGCGCTGTGCGCATTATTGTTGTGGCTGCCAGGCCCCGTTGCACTGTACCAGTTGCACCGGGATCCGGAACCCACCACTGGTGTATACGTGTACATACACACACACACACACACACACACACACACACACTGTATATTAGAAACATTAATTATCATTATCAATTGCTTATTTTGGTGTATACATATCTTGTGTGAACAGAAGTGTATCCCACTTTTATACATAATAAAAGAGTACTTGTAGAGCAGAAAGTTTTACAAGGTATACTTTGAAGCCCAATTCCCCAATTTACAAAATAAGTCTTTAAATTGGCAAATACTTACAGGAGTTGGTTAAAACAAGTGAAAGAGGCTTTAAAAAAAACAATGTATATAAAATCCTGCTCAGGATAATTCACTGCAAGTGCCACAAGAAAATCATTGCTTCAGCAACAACTCATTTATATTTCATTCATTAAATGTAAGGTTAACTTCATTTTAAGAAAACATTGCATACATTTCGATAGAAGTTAAAAATATTTAAAAGTACCATACATATTGGAAATATATTGAATGTTTGCTCTAAATTATTGCAATACACTGTATAAGTATAAAAAAGACAAAACCACATCAAAACAATGAATCATAATTTTTATTTTAATATGAAAAATACAATTCTAGAGGATTCTGGAATTACAGGGAATATTTTTGAATTCTCTTTCAGAAGACAGCTAAAATGTTGACAAATATTTCTAAGTTTAAATGTACTTATTAATATCAGATAATGCACAGTGTAGTTAATAATAAACCCATTCACAACTCCAGTATTGATGTTTTCTTGTTCATAATGGACATTTTCTTGTTCATGATGGAATATATGTTAAAATGTGAGATCCTTAGTTACTGGCTGAGCCAACATGCTATGTGAATAATTTTGGTTCCAGGCAAGTTCACTACAGGTACCATAATTAAAGCTGGTGCTTTTTGTCCCATTTGTTCTTCAAGGTGTTCTTGGAGACCTAGAATATAAACAAGAGATGCAATGATACCTTTCTAGTCATTCAAGCTTTCAACATTTCATATCTGAACAAATCATATTATATATACAACTTAATTTCAAGTAATTAAACTGCAGCTCTATATATGATACAACCCATTCAATCCAGGGAGATCTCATTCTTATTAAATAGGTATACGTCCAGGAAGTGGATAAGTTAACCCAGGTAATAAATGGTGCCTAGATAGATGTTTATGAAGATAAACTTAGTAGTTCATGATCAAGAGGGCAACTCATACTATTGGGACTACTGTCGAGACTTGAGCTGCTCAATTATGGGATTATTTACTATATGAATATAAATGATTGGAGAGTAGTATTTCTCAGCTTCAACAATTTTAAAATGAGTGGACTTCAGCTTCCAGAATTTCTCAACTAGTTGAAGTCCACACATCTTAAAGTTGCTGGGGTTGAAACACTTGTCCTCGCTTCTGCCCTGGGACAGACAGAATGCAAAGAAAGTAAATGATAATCCAAACTTTATTTTTCCACAGATGTTTCAGATTGTCAGCTGTAGACATGGATGTTTGTAATGTCATATATGGACTTGATTATTAATTTGATTATTATAAAAATACCCTGATGAGTGCTTGGAGAATGGGATATATTTTTCAACAATTTCAGTAAAATAAAATAAATTGCCACTAGAACTCAATTCATTTGTGCCATTAATGCATAAAGCAAGAACATTATGTACCATCAAATAATCTTTGACTCCTAGTGATCACATAGATTTTCTCCATAATGACCTGTCCCTAACCTAGTCTTTCAAGAGTGCATCATCATCATGCAACTGAGTTCATTCTTCTTGCTGCAGATCATTATCTTCTTCACCTTTTTACTGATTTATTTATATTTATTGGCTACCTTATTGACTTGGAATGGTGAGCTGATTTTCTGATTCTGATTATGTTTTTCTTATTCTCCTTCTTATATCCTGGTGCAGTAGAGTGGAGCTGTTGCTTATGAATACTGTCTTGCTTGTCTTTGTTGCTTATTAATACTATCTTGCTTCTCAGGACTTAAATAATGTTTCAACCCCTGTTGCCTAGGTAATGGTTTCTGCATATTTCTGTTAAGGGCATTTCCCGAGTATATATAATAGGTTCCAAAAGTGACACTATCCTTATACAGATACTCCTTTGCCAATTCCTCTTCAGTGGGATTTGAATCATGTTGAACTATTCCTCACCACTGCAACCTGAAACTTCCTAATTATTGTTTTTTTGCTGGCCATTATACCTCTTATTCTCCAGTTCTTTTCTACTATAGTATCTTGCACACACTATATAACAGTGGTTGTAATGTAAAACAGTGATCTCATGGTTAGCTTTTTGGGGGTGGGAGAACTAAGACATTATTTTGTTGTTTTTATTTATTAGTTTAATGTTAACTTGTATGAAGGAGCAATAAAAGCTTCTCATAGATAGTATTTAAGAGAGAGAGAGGGAGGGAGGGAGGGAGGGAGGGAGGGAGAGAGAGAGAGAGAGAGAGAGAGAGAGAGAGAGAGAGAGAGAGAGAATGAGAATGAGAATGAGAATGAGAATGAATTTCCTGTTTTTTCACAATGCTTTCAAGACAGATCTATTTTGAAATAAATGCCACTGGATTCAGGAGGGAAAAGATTATTTTCTCCCATTATCTATAGGTTGTGAACAATTTGTGCAGCATTTTTACACTGATTTTAGCTTTGTAAAGAATAGAGCGGTCACATCATCATCCAATGTCTTCTCATGCGATGTCACAATGCTAGAAAGCGGTTAACGGATGGAAATGGTTGATATCAGAGGTGAATATTGACAAAGCTAGACCCAAGATCAATAATCACCATAGAGGTCAAAAGGACTTCATGTTCCATGTTCAAAGCAGCTACTCATTTTATGCATTCCATCAATATTCTCATTAACTAAGCAGTATTGGAACAATGAGATAACTGGGAATGTATCTGCACTTACAATTCTTATATATTTTTAAAATAATTATGAGGTAGAAAGGCCATCTTTAGCAAAAATTGCCGTCATTTCAGTGAAATCCCTTGTACATCTATTTATCTATATTTTATTGGATCTTGGCCATAACTGTCACTGGATGGGAGCTATTCACTAAAGTGTATTATAGACATCAATTTTTCTAAAAGACTGCTATTTTCCTCCTCAAGTTATTTAACAAGATTTCTTAAACATATAATGAAGCAAATAACAAAATCACCACATAAAAATGATAACTCATCTTACTTTCTGAGACAACAGCTATCAAACAGAATGAAACATTCAAAATGAAATTTTGTGGTAGCAATGTCGCATTTACATTTTAAACTTTGAAATTGTCTGTTAAATCACAAAAGTACCTACACTGATTCCTCCGTTCTTGAAAGGAAAATCAATGAACATATTTCACTTGATCAGATTGTTTAACTGAAGTCTGCACAAGTTATATAAAGCCTATATACTGTACATTTGAAATAATACTTGTAACTTGGGTTTTAGATTTTGATAGTGGTTTGCTCTCCAAGCTTGCTTCAATTTAGTTTCTAAACATTTTATTACAAAAGGAGATAAATTAATAAGCAGGATTTTCTTGTCCTATTCTCTTTAGCTTATAAATGTTTTGTGTACCAGTTTAGTCAGTTGGTTGTGTAATTGGTTGTTCGTTTGGAGCTATACTTAAATTGTGAGCATATATATATATGCTGGTCTTGTATTTGGGTCTTTTCCCATGTAAGATTGAGATTGTGTTGGCAATGTTTCGGCGAGGTCGCCATCTTCAGGCTGGGTTTTGGTCTTAAAGCGTCGTCGGAGCTGCTGTCTTTCTATAAATCTTGGTGGGGTGTGTGTGGCTTTGTTTCAGTAAGTGGAATGACCAGGGGTTGTAACACAAATACACACACACACACACACACACACACGTATTTGTGTTACAACCCCTGGTATGCCCAAATATGGGAGGAAGCTCACTACTCCCTCTTTCTGTCCTTCGGCTCATTACAGAAAACCATCCAGGCAGAAAACCATATTTTTATTTTTAATGTTGCCTTTTTATATTTGTGTTGTATTTGTGCTGATAAATAAATAAAGGGAGACTAGTATAGATCTATTTCAAGCTATTTAGCTCTCATCAGCTAGCCATACCCTTACTGGGATTTGAACCTGGGCTGCATTACATATTAGGCAGGACTCCTATTTGAACCTGGGCTGCATTTTCTGCCTGGATGGTCTCCTGCAGTGAGCCGATACACAGAAAGGGGGAGTAGTGAGTTACCTCCCATACTTGGGCATACCAGGGGTTGCAACACAAATACATGCCTATTTCCCTGGCTCAGCTGATAAGGAGGAGAGCCTGTGGCTTAGTGGCTAATACATCTGCCTAATATGTAATACAGCCCAGGTTCAAATCCCAGTAAGGGTATGGCTAGCTGATGAGAGCTAAATAGCTTGAAATAGATCTATACTAGTCTCCCTTTATTTATTTATCAGCACAAATACAACATAAATATAAAAAGGCAACATTAAAAATATGGTTTTCTGCCTGGATGTTCTCCTGCAGTGAGCCGATAGACAGAAAGGGGGAGTAGTGAGTTCCCTCCCATATTTGGGCATACCAGGGGTTGTAACACACATACATACATACATACATACATACATACATACATACATACATACATATGTTTTCATAGATTTTCATGGATATAAGTATGCTGGTGTTATTGTATTCAGGTCTTTTCTCATGTAAGATTGTCTTACATGGGAAAAGACCTGAATACAAGAAGACCAATACACACACACGTGTATATGTATGTTTGTGTGTGTGTGTGTGTGTGTGTGTATGTATGTATATATATGTATGTATGTATATATATATATATATATATATATATATATATATATATATATATATATATATATATATATATATATATATATATATATATATATATATATATATATATATATATATATATATATATATATATACATACATACACACACACACACACACACACACACACACACACACATACATACACACATACATACATACATACAGATCAAAGCAGCAAACATATCTAACACTCTTGCTTATTTTCTCCATGACAACAATGAGGACTAGTTGCAATACTAACCTCTTAGCTGAGAAAAAAGATATTAGTTTCAGCAAGAGAACACAATTGTTTATAGAATAATTGGGGTTTTTTTTGTATCTCTATGTTCCTTTCTCTGATATTTCCTCTGCATTTAAGCCAAATATACTGTAATATCATTTAACACATGTCTTTAAATCCCACAGCTAATAAAGCTCCATTGCTGCATGTGCTATAAAGATGCTTCACAGCGGATCAAGTTCCTAACAACTAAGAGTTCCAGTCCCAAAAGAGGTGCCCCTGGTGTGCTGAGCACTTAACCCTTTGACCAGTACCAACATGACTATTCACAAATTATCGATGTTTCTAAATCCCTGGCAGATTGCAGACAGGACTTGTCTCCCTTGAAGCCCAAGCATATGGCCTCTAATGGGACGGATTAAAGGGGGAGGAAAAAAAACCCCACGACCAAGCATACATTCAGCCTTTGCCACATGAATGCAAAGCCACAGAAATAGGAGAAGGTGATTCAACTGGACTGAACACTGCTAAATACATGATTAGCCCCTTGTTATGGATCACTTCCATTGATCTGTATCTGGCTTTGCAGTACAGTTTAATTAAAGCTGTCTGGAACAAGCTTGCACCCTAAATAATCAGCTATGCAGTAAAATGTGAAACCTGAGGAAGGCTTGGGACCCTTTAAAGAAAAACGAAAACAAAGTGCCTAATTGACAGTGTTTAATAACAATAGCAGAAAAGAAAGTATATTATGGAAAATTATCTATTCTTTTAACAGTCTGTCAGGATCGTGAAACCCTAACTCTTATCCCCATCTCAGCTCACTTGTCTGAAGTTTGTTTGGAAGTTGAGTTATTTAAGGAACCCTACAAATTTATCTCTACATTAACTGTTTCAGAGTAAAAAAAGTTTTTAATACTACAATCCTGTTAATAGCTGCTCAGAAACATGTAGATTTGTATTCAAACGTCCTTTCAGATTTGAGGGCGTTTGCAGCTCAAAAGCTGCTCAGCTCTATGGCATGGGCCAAGATTCAATTCCCCCCCCCTCACATCTTTCCTATATTTTCATTCCTTTAATTTGGTGACCCTCTTGGGTTTAGAATAGGGCGCGGTCGCCAGGCCCCACTTGGACTTATTGTCCATCTGCCAATTGCGTAACCATAACAGCCGCCTAGAGGTCACCGAGGTGGCCAGGGCTCGGGATGAGTACTTTACAGCATCTAGGGTGGCATCTGCAGAGAACTGCAGGGCAGTAATGATTTTTGCAATATCCTGATGAAGACGCTCATCCTGGATCGGAATGCGATCCTGTAACTGACGAAGCCACGTGACGGCTGATCGGTTGAAATAGGAGGCAGCTGCAGTGGACTTTATTGCCCATGCGGAGGCGTTGAAATTTTTACGTAGTGTAAGTTCCGCTCACTTGTCCTCCAGTTTCAACTTATCAGCCACATCCCCTGTCACTACTGAGGAAACATTAGCAAGGGATAAGAGGGTCGACGTTAGGCAACTGGAGAGCCTGAGAAAAGGCCTTCACCATATTGTAGAAGCGGCAGTCGTTGCTCCCGGGATAGGGAAAGGTAGAAGGGCGAGCCCACTGATTCTTTACCACGTCTAGAAAAAGGGGAGGAGCAGGAACCTCCTCCTTATTGGCCGCTGTATTAGAGAACATGACCAAGTTAGGGTCTCTGGGAGGGGGAATGGCAGGATCCCCTGTACCGACCTTAGTGGTCTTCTTTGCTTTGTGCAATAAAGGTTTAAACATGGGGGGAGCAAAGAGATTGGGGAAGGCCGGAGGATCTGGGAGAACAGTCTCCTCATCCTCAGAGAACCCCATGTCCTGGCACGGATCCTCCCCTAGCATTGAACCCTCACTAACTACTGAGGGAGGAGGAGGCCTTGCAGACTGAAGTCTAAGATCAGAGGAGTTTCTGTCCTGAGGAGGCCCCTGGGGCTATAGGATTGCTGATCCCTCAAGGAAACTGCAGAGGCAACCCCTTTTGAAATGGCAGAGGAAATAAGCCTCTTAATGCTCTCAAGGAGCAATTCCAGATCCTCAAACTCATCCTCAGAGTGTTCCGGATCAGGGCCCTGTGGAACTAGGGTGCAGGGAGGAAGGAATCCCGTAGATGAACCCTCCAATGGATTCTCAACCACCTCCCTTGAGCCAGGAGGTGAGGCAGGAGGGGAGGGAGAAATTTCCAGGCCTGATTGCCTGCGTGCCCCAACGGGAGAGAAAGAAGGAGAAGAAGGACTGAATCCCATAGGGGAAGAAGCTGAATGAGCAGATATCAGCCTTAACGGAGACCTAGATCTGGAAGGAGAAAATGGCTTGTTGGCTTGGGCGTGGTGTTCTGCCCTAGCAATCACTTTTTCCAGAGCCTTTTGGTGCCTGGTCTCATCCCTCTGGGTTGCTCTGGAGGGCCACTGGGCTGCTGTAGGTTTTGCTGCTGCCCTGGTTCTGGGCCCTTCCCTCTCCTCAGGCACGTTCTGGGCACCCCCCTGGGCCATCGAAGTGGTCTGCCTGCTCTCCGCCGTTGGAGCCACACTCGTGTCCTGAGGGTGCTGCTGCCCAAAGTCACCAGCCGGTGAAAGGCTCTTGTGGGAGGAAGGATTGGGCTGCTGAGGCTAAACTTGCTGGCCCGACACTGGCCGCAATGCAAGTGATAATTCTAGGGGCTTACAAATGGCCTCTTCCACGTGTGTGCCTCCAAAATGGCCACCCCCACTTGCGCGCAGCCAAAATGGCCGTTGGAAGACTCCGTGTGCTGCAAACAGCTTTTTTTTCTTTAGCCGCGGCTTGAAAGGCTTGCCGCGGTTCGTTGTGACCAGGTGCGGCTTGCAGAGCTGAATTAATAGCCCGCAGCCTGATCATAGCCTCTGGACAGCAGCCCTTCCCATGGAGCTGCGAAAAGGAGAGCCTGACACCCCCGCAGTTCCAGGGATTGGTCAGAGCTCCTGAAGACCATAGGAGGAAGCGGAGCCAATTTGCTCTCCCCCCGGCTTGCTGCGAAATGGAGGACCCTTTCTCTGCAAGTAGCAGCTCAGACAATTTGGAATTTACTTTACTTTACTTTACTTTTATTGGATTTGTTAACCGCTCCCTCTCCCCTAGGGGACTCGGGGCGGTGTACAGACAGAATAAAAACATTATAAGAAACATTATATACAGCAAATTACAAAACCCCATAAAACAAATTAAACATAAGTCTGAACAATAATGCCTAGATTAATTAATGATTAAAACCAAATTAAAATACCCCAATTTAAAATAACCAGTCAGGAAGATCAAGGGATTAGATCATGATTGCGATTGGGTCAGGCCAGCTAATTGGAACAGGTGGGTCTTGAGTTCCTTACGGAAGGAGCGGAGGTCAGTAATGATTCTAATGTCAGGGGGAGGTCGTTCCAGAGGGTCGGGCCTGTCACAGAGAATGCCCTACTCCTGGGCGTCGCCCGCTGGCATTGTTTGGCGGACGGCACCCGGAGGAGTCCCTCCCTGTGAGAGCGAATTGGTCGCAGGGATGTATGGGGTAGGATGCGATCCCGCAAATAACTAGGTCCTGAGCCATGGAGCGCTTTAAAGGTGAGAATCAACACCTTGAAACGCACCCGAAAGGCCACAGGTAGCCAGTGCAGCTCGCGCAGGAGAGGTGTTACATGGGAGTACCTGGTACTCCCCATAATTGCCCGCGCGGCCGCATTCTGGACCAGCTACAGCCCTCGAGTGCATTTCAAGGGGAGCCCCATGTAGAGAGCATTGCAGTAATCCAGGCGGGACATCACCAGGGCGTGAGTGACTGTGCGAAGGGCGTCCCGGTCCAGTAGGGGGCACAATTGGCGCACCAGGCGAACCTGGTGGGAGGCCCCCCTAGCCACGGCCGTCACGTGGTCGTCCAGCGACAGCCGCGTGTCTAGGAGGACGCCCAAATTGCACGCCCAGTCCACGGGGGTGAGTTGCTCACCCCCAATGGCCAGAGATGGAACCCACTGGCTGAACCGGGGTGCCGGTAACCACAGCCACTCCGTCTTGGAAGGGTTGAGCTTGAGTCTGTTGTCGCCCATCCAGACCCGTATGGCTTCCAGGCACCGGGACATCACCTAGACGGCTTCGTTGGGGTGGTTCGGGGTGGAGATGTATAACTGAGTATCATCAGCATATAGATGATACTCAACCCCGAAACCTCGAATGATCTCACCCAGCGGCTTCATGTATGTGTTGAACAGGAGAGCTGAGAGGACCGAACCCTGTGGCACCCCACAAGTGAGTGGCCTCAGGGTCGACCTCTGCTCCCCTGCCAAAACACATTGCGTCCATCCGGAGAGGTAGGAGGAGAACCACCGCAGAACGGTGCCCCTCACTCCCAATCCCTCCAGCCGACGCAACAGGATACCATGGTCGATGGTATCGAAAGCCGCTGAGAGATCTAATAGGACTAGGATGGAGGAACAACCCCCATCCTTAGCACTCCAGAGATCATCCACCAATGTGACCAAAGCCGTCTCCGTGCTGTGACCGGTCCGGAACCCGGACTGGCGTGGGTCTAGATAGTCAATTTCCTCCAGGTGATGAGGGAACTGTTGCGCCACCACACTCTCTACAACCTTCGATAAGAAGGGAAGGTTGGAGGCAGGACGATAATTAGCAAGCTCTGATGGGTCCAGGGAAGGCTTCTTAAGTAGGGGCCTCACCACCGCCTCTTTCAAGACAGCTGGCAAGGACCCCTCCCTCAACGAAGTGTTCACTAGTCCCAGGAGCCAGCCTCGTGTAACCTCCCAGGCTGCCAGTAACAGCCAGGAGGGACACGGGTCCAGCAAACATGTGGTGGCCCTCAGTTGCCCGCGTAACCTGTCCATATCCTCGGCGGCAACAGAGTCAAACTCCTCCCAGAGTGGTCCCTCAAGACTCGCCTCCAACGTCACCCCTGGATCACTGAGGGAGACCCATTCGCTCCGGATTTGGGCGATTTTATCCTGCAGATATTCCCCAAATTCCCCTGTTCTACCCTGTAGAGGGGCTTCCCGCAGCCTCTGTGAAAGGAGGGAGCGGGTCACCCAAAACAGGGCGGCAGGGCGGTTTTCTGCAGACGCAATAAGAGTGGCATAATATTGATGTTTGGCCACCCTTAATGCCACTAGGTAAGTCCGTAAGTAGGCTCTTACCTGTGTTCGGTCAAATTCAGAGCGTGAGGATCTCCATCTGTTCTCTAGGAGTCTCTTGTGGCGCTTCATCACCCTTAGCTCCTCGGTAAACCAAGGCGCCAGGGTGGTTCGCTGCCACCGGAAAGGCCGCAAAGGCGCAACCCAGTCCAAGGCCCCGGCCGCCGCACTATCCCATGCGGCCACCAGTCCTCCGTCCGGGAGCAGGTCAGGGCTACAGGAAATGGCCCAAGCTCCATCTGGAACCTGTGTGGTTCCATCAGTCACCTGGGGCGGAACCATCTAGGACCATCTGGTTCCGCCTCCCCGGGTTGGGGGGTAGCGCCTGGGAAGTCAAGCCAGAGAAGCGAGTGATCTGACCATGACAGGGGTGTGATAACTAAATCCCCTATTCCCAGATCACTCATCCACTGGCCAGAGACAAAAATAAGGTCCAGCGTGTGTCCTCCCTCGTGTGTGGGGCCCTGAACTACTTGGGTCAGGTCCATGGCTGTCATGGAAGCCATGAACTCCCGAGCCGCCTCGGATGACTCGCCCGTCGACGGCAGGTTGAAATCCCCCATAACTATCAACTTGGGGGTCTCAACCACCATCTCTGCGATCATCTCGAGGAGCTCTGGCAGGGCCGCTGATGCATAGCGAGGAGCCAAGTATACAATCAGCAAGCCCAACTGACTCCCTGGGCCCCATCTCACACCAAGAGACTCACACCCGGATATCTGTGGTACAGTGAACTCTCTCGGTTCTAGACTTTCCCGTAAAATTACCGCTACCCCACCACCCCTACCCCGGGCCCGAGGCTGATGCAATGCACGGTATCCTGGTGGGCACATTTCCACAAGGGGTAAGCCCCCCTCGTGGCCCAACCAGGTCTCTGTAATCCCTGCAAGGTCCGGCTCCCCCTCCAGAATCAGATCGTAGATGAGGGGGGCCTTATTGACAACGGACCTTGCATTGCACAGCATCAGCCCCAGGCCCTGGCTCTGTGAGTCCTGGCCACCTAGAATGCGGGGGTTGGTATAAATGACCGGGCGTGTCCAACAGCCACGGTCTCCCAACCGACTACAGAATCTTCGTCTGTCATCGCACCCACCCCTCCCTACGACCGTCGGAATTATAAAAGGGCCCTCTAAAGGAACGTTCTCCTTCCCCTCCCCCATTCCGCTCACTTCCCTCTCGATCCCACCTGTTTGCCTGACCCTACCCCTATTCCTGGGCTGGTTAATCCTCCCCCCCACCCTAGAACCCCCTAAAAGCGTTAAAAACATTTAAATAAAAAACCCCTGAGCCTCCGTTTCCTCCACCTCTCTGGATTAATGAATCCGTCATCAAGGTGGGCCCTCGAAAGGGCGGAGGGCCATGCCTGCGAGAGGGGGGACTCCCGCAGCAGGATCAGGTCTGACCTCGGATACGTGGTAGTTTATAGTCTCAACGGGGCCTGAGGTCGTTCTGGGTGCTGCTGATGTTAGGCTTAAATATCTTTGGAACCAAATAGATTAACAAGTAGATTAACAGCCAGGGCGACAAAACGAGTAGAGATGGATAAATACCCATAGTCCACAATCCACAGTCCTAGATGGGGGATGTTGAGCTGATGAAATAGTTGCTAAATGGGCTGGCGGGTGGTCCGTGGAGGGGTCTGGGGGGGGAATCAGCGACTCCCAGCCGCTCCAGCCGGTTTGAGATCTTTCTTTCTTTCCTTCGGCAATTCGAGCCTAGCCCGGCTTTCGCAAGGCCTTCGTTAGGCCTCCAGTACGTTCGGGGCTCGCGGTGAGGCGGGAATCTGATGTTTAGCGTCCCCAACCGCCATTGCCACCCAGGCCGCCGCTGCCGCCTCCCTCCGCCTCCCTCCGCCGTCCCTCGCTCGGGTCACCATCGCTTCCCTCGTTCGGGCTGTCGCTGCCCACAAACCTCGGGTCATCGCTGCTCAAAGATCACCAACTCCAGCTCCATTGACGCCTGCGACTTCCCGAAACATGCCAACGCGCCATTTCCCGGCTCTCCGCAGGCTTTCAGACGGAGGCCTCCTCCATCGGCTGAACGACCAACGCCTTCTGCTCATTTCCCCTGGCTTTCCGACCACCCTGAGAGACCTCTTGGGTCCTAGAGTGTGCTAGGGTGGTCATCTGGTAGGTTCCTGGTCCTCAGAATCGAAAAGGGGACGTGCAGCATCCCAGCCCCGTCAAAAGGAGCCCAGTAAAAATACGGAGCTCAGAGGCCGACCTCCATTCCTCCAGGAGGCTCCTCCCCCATTTAGAATAGCCAATATATATCTAATCAAATTAAATTTTTACTCACTCTTTCCCTGTGGTTCCCAGTTCCTCTCAGTCTTTGGTCCAAGCACTGTTTGAGTTCCCAAACAGTGCTTTGATCAAAGACTGAGAGGAACTGGGAAACACAGGGAAAGAAGGAGGTTAAAAGAGATTTCCCTCAGTCTTCTGGACCAATCAGGCTGTGAGAATATCCCAGGAGTCGCCCCTCCCTCGAGTCTGCTGGAAAACACGGTTCTTTCCAATCGGTGTTATCACAGGACACATCTGTATGGATGTTTAGCTTCTTCTCACAGATTAATCAGGTAGTGTAGTAAGTGCCTAAGTTTTGCTATGATGGTCACGTCTCAGGATAACATTTCAGGAGAAATTTTGTAAAAAGCACCTGTACGTCACCAGGAAAGAGTCCTCTGGTTTATCAGTTCGCAAAAAGTTAGAAAAAGAGAAAATAAGCACTCCAAACTGTTGTATGCTATGGATGTGTTGGCAGCATGTTGGGAAAATAATTCAGTTCCTTGAACTGTTGTAGTCTACCTCTTTCGTGTTACTCTTGCACTATAAGAGATTATAAGTATTGTGGTTGGCAAAAGTTATTTTCAGCTTGAGACAGAAGTAACAGCTTGACAGCTGCCTCTGTGTGGTGAAGAATGGGTGCATCTGTGCTACACAAGTGTTTATAGTTTTGCCCTGTTACAACTGGTATGTATGGCTGCACTGGGAAGTACAAGGTGAGTTATATGGTCTCCAGGAAGAAGGAGGGGCTTAGAATGGAGAAGTCAGCAACACAGGGGAGGAAAATCAACTGGGGATCCCTACTGTATTCTTCTGCATGTGTGGATTCTATTACAAGACTGGAGAAAGACAAACTCTATGATTGCCTAGACTTACATTTAACCACCAAATTTCATATTTTAAATATTTTTTTTAAATGTTAAATAAAATATATTGTTTGACCTAGAAATGAAAGGCCTTTTCTAAGAGCTTGGAAAGCACAACAGAAGACGAGAAGGAGACTCAGAATTTGAAGGAACAAGGAATTAGGATAAGAGAAGATTATGATCAGAAAAGGATTAGACCTGACTGAGGCACCTCTTCTACCATTATCAACTGGTACTACAACTAAAATCTTCAGAAAAGTGTTTCTACCTTATGGGCTTATCTTTCTCATCTGCCAGAAAGAGATTTATCCTGCCGATTTCCCCAGACGACAGAGCATTATCCCTTCAGGAGTTACATCTCCCACAGTTCTTTCCCTAGTTTTAAAAATCAATACAAATACTTTTAATTGTTGACTTTAATATTAAATTTAACATATGTTTTCACCTTATAATATTCTATATTTCAGTCATTGTTATCTTATGTCTATGAAAGTATCTTCTCCCTTCTTTTAAAAGGCATATGGATTGCAATGCCTGATTATTTGGGTTTATATGTTTTATGGTTATATTTTCTTATTTTTGCTTTATCTTATTTGTTGGAAATTGCCAAGAGTCTAGTGCAATTGGTATAAATGAATGAATGAATGAATAAGACACAAGAGACATCAATCATTAACTTTTTTTCTGGAAATAAAGACAGCAGCTTCCTACTTTTTGCTACTTTTTCTGAAGATTCTGCTCACAGCTCTGCCTGTCTTCTCTAAAAACAGTAATTCTTTTTGATTCCCCCCCTCCCAGATTTCTTGAAAATGTTTTAGAATCTTGGTGGGTAACTTAATACAACTATTTTTATCACACAAATAAAAGCCTATGCAAACGTGCAGGAATTATTTACAATCAGCCAGCAAGGTCTAGCCAAAAAAACCAACATACATAGGCTAGTTGAATTATGCCCAATTAAAACTGTGCCTATATGCTGGCTAACGTGAAAAAAGATGCAAACAGAGCTGGCCAAAATGCAGCCAATTCTAATTACTCATGCAGCAAAGTCGAATGGTGCTATGTTACAGAAAAATGTCTTTCATTTTTGTATTCAGTGTGAAGGACTATAAGATGATTCCCGCTTGACCCCGTTAGCATTGGCATCGTTTCAAAAACCAGAGCTGACTGAACTGCCAAAAACGTGGGGGCCAGGCCACTGAGAAATGATCTTTGACTGTTCCATTCTGGGGGCAACAAAGACATTCAATCATTTTATCACCTTATTATAAACATTACAAGCTTGACATCAAGGTGCTGATGGCATCTGAGCTATAATGATGGTGAATAGAAATATCCTGGGGAGGGGGAGTCTTGTTTTCCCCCCTGGTTACCAATCACCTAATTCTAATGGAGAAATGCCCCCAGAGAAGGACCTGCGAAGCTGATCTTAACTGGCAGGCAAGTTTCTATGGGACAAGAAAAGGAGGCAAAGGGCAGCTCAAAAGCAAAGAGGAAACCAATGCATATGGCACGATGTTTTCCGAGAAGCAGGCCATTCATTCAGGAAGTAAAAATCTCTTAAATTTCTCTTAAAGCAAAGTACATACTTAATTATTAATATATTTTTTTCAAGACCTGAAAAAAAAAAGGTAAAGGCACATGTTATTTTTAGAGTTGGTTCAATTATGGGCCTGTCAGCATTGGCAGTATATCCCTTCATCAGACCACCAAGCGAACATGTTTTTTTTTTCCTACAGAAAGTGTGCTTAATGACCAGTTTAACAAAAGATATTTCACTGTGGGCGTTAATTAGAGCTTTGTGGACTCTATAGGATTTGTGCGCACTAAACCCTGCAATTCAAGAAAAAGGAGTGGGAACATACCAGCCCTTCTTTTAACAATGACTTGGTTCTGACTAAATCAGAAACAACTCAGGAAGAACTCAGGAACTCATTAATTCATTTTGGACACACTGATCTGTAATTGTCTTGAATCCACAATTAAAAAAAATTATTTATTAAACCTCTCACCGAGGCATCTCTAAGCAGCTTACAGTCATATAATTAAAATATGATACAAAACCTATAAAACAATAAATAAAACCATGCATTTAAGTTTCAGTTCAAATTCAATGAACCAAGATTGGAGTAAGGAAACAAAGTGCACATGGGGAAGAGGTGCACGGGTATGTGTCTGTCTAATCCAGTGATTCTTAACCTTGGCAATTTCAACTCTGCTGGCTGGGGAATTCTGGGAGTTGCAGTCCATACTTCGTCAAGCTGCCAAGGTTGAGAAACACTGGTTTAATCCATTAACCACCTCCAAGATGCCACTTTCCCATTAGGGTGTCATGTCAGTTGGCAGAGGGAGGCCTTCAAGGCAGTGATGAAATTCAATTTTTTTTTGCTACTGGTTCTGTGGGTGTGGCTTGGTGGGCATGGCAGGGGAAGGATACTACAAAATCTCCATTCCCACCCCACTCTGGGGTCAGCCAGAGGTGGCATTTGCTAGTTCTCTGATCTACTCAAAATTTCTGCTACCGGTTCTCCAGAACCTTTCAGAACCTGCTGGATTTCACCCCCGCTTCAGGGCCTTTCAGAAGGCCAAAAAGATGGGTGGCAGATATCACTTTCGGGAGGGCAGAATGTTCCAGAGAGCAGGTGCCATGGAGAAAAAAGTTCTTCTGGAATCTACCAGATGAAACTCCTTGACTGACATGGTCCATAGAATGCTTCTTTTGTGGTACAGGTGGGCAGACACCCTGGACTCATGCCACGAAAGGTTTTAAAGGGGATAACTAACACCTTGAATTGGACCCAGAACATAGATTATACTGCAATTTCCTAAAACATTACATGATCTATCCTATCCTGGTATGTATACATTGTCAAAAATATCCCTTTGGCTTGATTTATGCTTGGAATTAATTATGCAATGCTGTAATGCAGAAATGATGATTCCCCTCCTCCAATAAACTATTTATAATTTGAACTATAATTGTGCATCTTGAGTCACACAGGTGGAGAACCCACAAATCATTGCTGTGACTCCAAAGGCTGCTTTTCAAAAGCAACTTGACTTTCTGGATTTTTTTTTTCCTTGACAACATTTTGCTCCTCATCCATGTTCTGAAGAACATCCATGTTCTTGGATGAGAAGCGAACTGTTTTCAAGGAAAATAAATCTAAGAAAGTCCAGCTGCCTTATGGAAAAGCACCTTTGAGACAACCATGACCTGGATGACTGAAAATCTCCCTAGACATTGCTGTGACAGATGTGTAACAGTTGATAACTATATATATTCCCAACCCTGGCTAGCACTGAGATCACCTAAGCACAATTTGCAAAATCTGAAAGGTGAGAAGTAAAGCCTTTAGATGAGAGAGGGAAACTTTGCTAGAGCAATGTTTAGAAAGCTCCTTTTCTGCCCCCATATAAATCACTTGTTTTTATTCCAAGGTAAGGCCATCAATCTGGTCCCCCCCCTAAGTCAGTATTCACTTTCTTCCTCCACCCTCACGCCCCCCGAAGTAGCTGCCATGAGACATACTGAAGCAAATATGTCCTTTAACGGATACACATGGTCTCTGCTGTAACAGTGCCTATTAGATGATATAATATCCCAGGATGGCTTTAAAACAAGTAATAAATTTAACATTTGCTAGGTTTCATTATACTCTGGGCCAGGTAGTTTCAAAGCTGAAAATTCCTAGCATACAGGTAGCTATATACGTACAAGCAGCCCACTTTTACAGAGACTGTGTTAACAAGATAATGCCTTGGTAAGGCCACACTTGGAATACTGCATTCAGTTTTAGTCGCCAAGATGTAAAAAAGATGTGGAGACTCTAGAAAGAGTGCAGAGAAGAGCAACAAAGATGATTAGGGGACTGGAGACTAAAACATATGAAGAACAGTTGCAGGAACTGGGTATGTTTAGCTTAAGAGAAAGAAGGACTAGGGGAGACATGATAGCAGTGTTCCAATATCTCAGAGGTTGCCACAAAGAAGAGGGAGTCAAACTATTCTCCAAGGCACCTGAGGGTAGAACAAGAAGCAATGGGTGGAAACTAATCAAGGAGAGAAGCAGCTTAGAACTGAGGGGAAATTTCCTGACAGTTAGAACAATTAATTAGTGGAACAGCTTGCCTCCAGAAGTTGTGAATGCCCCAACACTGGAAGTCTTTAAGAAGATGTTGGATAGCCATCTGTCTGAAACGGTATAGGGTTTCCTGCCTAGGCAGGGGGTTGGACTAGAAGACCTCCAAGGTCCCTTCCAACTCTACTATTGTATTGTATTATTGTAAGAATAACTTAAGACTATAGCACAGCATGTCAAGAACACTCCTCCTCCCCATATATATGGGGACCGTCTTGGTTGGAAACATGCTGAAGAGGCATTCATCCTGCAGTGGCTGGACAATGGCTGAAGTGATGATGACGACAAGCTCCACTTCTGCTTGCCTTTAGCAAATGATGATTTTTCTTCCAGATGTTCGGATCCAATTGAGCAGAACACCTTTTTAGTTGCTTTAATTAATGCCTTGTTCATGTCACGATTTTATGTACTGGGTTATTTTTAATTATGTATCGCTATCCTCATGTCATTTGACCAACAATATTACGTTCTAAATTTAATGAGGACCCAGATTGTTGGGGGCAATATACTGACTGTAAACCCCTTACAGAAGGCTGTAAAGCACTGTGAAGCGATATATAAATCTAAATGCTATTGCTAATACAGGGGAAAAAATCCTTACCTAATACAGGTAGTCCTCGACTTTCAATGTTTCATTTAGTGACCGCTCAAAGTTACAACGGCACTGGAAAAAGTGACTTATGACTGTTTTTCAGAGTTATGACTTTTGCAGCATTCACACAGTCATGTGATCAAGATTCAGATGCTTGGCCCCTGATTCATATTTATGACAGTTGCTATGCCCCAAGGTCACATGATCATCTTTTGTGACCTGACAAACAAAATCAATGGGGAAGCCAGATTCACTTAACAACTGGGTTACTGACTTAACAAATGAAATGATTCACTTAACACCTGTGGCAAGAAAGGTCATAAAATGGGGCAAAACCCATTTAACAAATGTTTCACTTAACAACATAAATAATACAATATAATAGCAGAGTTGGAAGGGACCTTGGAGGTCTTCTAGTCCAACCCCCTGCCTAGGCAGGAAACCCTATACCGTTTTAGACAGATGGCTATCCAACATCTTCTTAAAGACTTCCAGTGTTGGGGCATTCACAAGTTCTGGAGGCAAGCTGGTCCACTGATTAATTGTTCTAACTGTCAGGAAATTTCTCCTCAGTTCTAAGTCGCTTCTCTCCTTGGTTAGTTTCCACCCATTGCTTCTTGTTCTGCGCTCAGGTGCCTTGGAGAATAGTTTGACTCCCTCGTCTTTATGGCAACCTCTGAGATATTGGAACACTGCTATCATGTCTCCCCTAGTCCTTCTTTTCATTAAACTAGACATACCCAGTTCCTGCAACCGTTCTTCATATGTTTTAGTCTCCAGTCCCCTAATCATCTTTGTTGCTCTTCTCTGCATTCTTTCTAGAGTCTCCACATCTTTTCTACATCGTGGTGACCAAAACTGAATGCAGTATTCCAAGTGTGGCCTTACCAAGGCATTATAAAGTGGTATTAACACTTCACGTGATCTTGATTCTATCCCTCTGTTTATGTAGCCTAGAATTGTGTTGGCTTTTTGGGCAGCTGCTGCACACTGCTGGCTCATATTTAAATGGTTGTCCACTAGGACTCCAAGATCCCTTTCACAGTTACTACTACTGAGCAAGGTATCACCTATACTGTACCTTGCTTACTGTAAATTTTGGGCTTGATTGTGGTCATAAGTTGAAGACTATCTGTACATGGAAATTATTATAGTGCACATCTAGTCCTTGACTTACAACCAGAATTTGGACCAGAATTTCCATTGCTAAGCAAGGTAGTCATTAAATGAGTTGTGCCTGATTCTAGGATCTTTTTTTGCCACAGTCGTTAAGTAAATCACTGCAGTTAAGTGAATCATGGAACTGCTAAGGAAATCAGACCTCCACCATTGACTTTGCTTGTTGCAAAGCATTTGGGAAGGTTGCAAATGGTGATCACATGACCTTGGGACCCTACAACCGTCGTAAATACATGCCAGTTGCCAAGCGCTCAAAATTTGATCATGTGACAGTGAGGATGCTGCAATGGCTGTAAGTGCATGGGACCACTTGTAAGACACTTTCCAATGTAACTTTGAGTGTTTGCTAAGTTAGTGGTTGTAAGTTGAGGACTACTAGTATGTCTAAAGTTTGTGCTTGAAGTTGTGCTTGAACTTTAAAGTTGCCAATATTGAAAAACACTCTCCTGACCTATAAGTCTGGAATTCTTTGGTGGCTTCTCTTCTTTAGGTAGGTGCTAACCAGGCCCAATCCTGAGAGCCTCAATCAAAATTACCCCAATGTTCCTGCCTGCTGAGATACATCTTTACAGTGTCAATACAATAAAATATGAAAAATGTGAAAAAAATGCATGAAAACCTTTTTAAAAATTCCAATAATTTAATATACATTTCTCAAATATATGAATATATAAAAAAGTAAAGCACATGTAGAAAAGCAATCCTTGCCCAACACGTGGAAATTGTTATAGTGTATGTCTAAAACCTGCACTGAAATTCGGGGTTCATATTCAGTTCAATAATAAACTAACCAACTGGTCTTAAACAAGCTACTCTGTCAACTTCATTGTCCCAAGTGCATTACAGCATAATAATATTGGTCTATTTTCCAGAGTGGTTTGGATGATTACTGAGATAATATATGCAAAGTACTTTGAACATTCAAGATAATGTATGCAAAGTACTTTGAACACTCAAGAAACACAATATAAATGCTCAGATTATTGTCTCATTCTTCTTATATGTGACCCATTTTCAGAAGGAAAAACAGAATTTTTGGCTCCAGGCCATTGAGGGCAACTGCAGATGACATTTGTTGCAGGGCTTTGGGTTTGTTTAAATACATAAAGAGTATCATTTGAGATGAGTGTTAGTTAAAAAGATTCCAAGATACATGGGGAACAATTTTGTACCATTTCTGTGCTATGAAAAAAAAGTGTTCTCCAAAGTAAAAAAATTCTCTGACACATAATATGAAATTTAGCTAAAGGAAATATTAACTTCAGAAATATCTTTCTTAGGGTATTAATAGTGGAAGCAATAAATTCCCTTTTACAACTTCTGTAATCCCAGTCTATTAATTCTTCAAGCAAATGTTATTTTTATAAAGTTTCATATCAAAGCCCATTTGAAGATACTACTACAATACACATTTGATCTCACTCAAGTCTCTAGAATTACACTGTGAATGATAAAGAAGCATGGTGGGAAAGCTATTGGAATATGGAAAACTGATTAAATAGTGGTTCAAATTGTTGGAAAAAAAGAAAATATTTCGCATGCAGGAAGGAAAATGGACTGATTATACATTGGGAATAACATTAGATGCATCCTTCTTCACCATGACTTTAAACCACATTCGGTGACAAAAGCAGCAATCACCACACCGGGCACAATAAGTATACGATTTGTTTATCCTGGATGATTTCTGTTGATCTAGGGTTGACTTCTTAGAACATTTTAATCAAAATGGAAAAGGGTCAAGAGATGGCTCTTGGTTTTGTTTGTGGAATAAATAGCAACCGATTCTTAGGTCACTGGTTTAATCCCATAACTGGTTTGGAATTATGAGAAATTGTTTTTGCTGTAAATGGTGACTTATGTAAAAAGAAAAAAAAATGGGAGAAATTTCATTCCAGTCATTCATGAGAGATGGTATACATGACTATATTATAGACAATTCCTAAACAATGTAGAAATAATAAAAATTAAATGCATGATAAACTACATCATCCAAATATGCTCAGCAAATATGTTTATGGGTCAAATAGAAGACTACTAGGTAGAAGACACATCTTCTAATACAGCTACATCAACATCTGGCAGATGCTTCTTAATTAAATAAGCACTTGTTTTTGGCAGAATATACCTGGAATGAAAAAAAAAGCAGCACAAGTTAGCCAAGAGCTATATGGCCTTCAAAGTGCCCAGGGAATTAATATTGATTTCTTAAGCCACATCTTTGTATGTTTCCAGGGACTACATGAAGGTGCAATCTGTATAGAACATCAAAATTAAAATCTGTGGAATATAGGACTCCATCAGTAATAAACATCCAAATCTAAATCTCTTGGGAACACTTTTTTAATGTTCCTTTAGCAGAGGAGGAGAGTAAGTGGCAGTCAAGCAAGCAATGTAGTAATACTTGTGAGACAGATTAGGGCAAATGATTAAACAAAGAAATGGAGGAACCTGCTTAATGTTGAGTCAGATTACTGACCCAGCTAACCATTACAGCTGATATTGACTGAAACGGCCCTCCAGAGTTTTGCTAGGCATTTCTCTTGCTCTGTCTGGAAATGCCAGCGGTTGTCTCCCCTCTCAGGTTATTTCTGCTCGTATTTCATGGTTTGGCATCTGTGACACATCTCGCAGAAGAATCAATAACTATTTAGCACAATACTATCAGCTTTTTGTTCACCGTGGGAAACAGCAGTTCAGATTCCTGAAGCTTTCAACCACATTTCTGGCAAAGGCTAAAAGTGAATGTTGGCTCTAGTCAATACTGGATTTATGAAACAAAAGATGCTGAGAATGGAAGCTAATATGACATTCTAATCACTTTTGGGAAGCATGCAGGCTAGTGATGAAGAGCTGACCTTTACCTTGGCAAGGAAGCTTTCACCATAAATAGAAGGGCCAAGATGCAAGTCACAGCGGAACAATATTTTGATTTATTCTAGTACCTATTTCAGGAGGAAACAACAGCAACCACGACCCAATGATCAGAGAATCTAGCTTTAATAACCTGGCAACGTTGCTGAAGGGAAATAAAGCATCCAATAAGAAATACCAGTTTCAAAATGAAGCAAAATGCTTCATTTTTTACCTCAGTCTATGATAATCACTAATATTTTAAGGCATAGGCACAAATTTGTCAATGAATATCATGAGAAAATTATGCTTCCTTCAAGAATAAATCAAGGATGGCAGAAATGTACTGCAGGTTCCAAAATCTTTTCTAGGACAATCGTGAAATTCACTGGACCAATTAAAACAAAGGCTAATTTGTAAGTTAATTAAAACCTCATTTAGGGTGCCTCAAAGCTGCTAGTAATTCCTAGACCTTAGTGATATCAGCTTTCAAAATTGTAGCTATGAGAAGGGAAAAAATAATTATTTTCTGGAAATTAATATAACAAGGAAATTACTTGATATTTGCAAATACAATTAAGAGAAAATTCTCCTGATCCATCCTACAGGTGTCTAACCTGAGATCACATATACAATTTAGATTAAACCTATAAGTATGTTATATAAATGCTAAGTATAATTTAAAATAATTATCAAACCAAATCAATTTAAACATTTCCCTAATATGTTCATTTTGGCATGTTCAAGAATTGGAGACAGATACGAAGAAAACCATATGATTATAAAATGTAATGTTTAAACTGACTTTGTGAAAAACAAACCTCTCTGTTAATGTCTTATTTAAAGTTCAGTAACTAATTTAAGTAAGGGCTGAATTTCAAAGAGTTCTGAACTCTGTATCCTGATTTCAAATTATTGCTTTCCTGTACTACAGACTATATAGCAAAATATTAAAGCAGTGCACTTGTTATTGAAAATTCAATGTTCAGTTATTTATTTTCCTATATTCCATTTCTCTCCGGGGAAATCTTCAAGTTTTAAATCCATTGATCCTTCACACTTTCAGTATCTGCCTTTACCTTGGTCTCTAAGACAGGTTTTTTTTTTTTTTTGCCCATCGAATACTGAAGATTTGTTTGCAAATTAAAATTGTATTCTAGGTTCATTCTTAACAAGGACCAGCATTTATTTAAAGGCCCTTCTCATCAAATGTTTTATTCTGAAGGTAAGCTAAAGATTTATAATATGCTAAACCAGTAGAAAATGCTCCAGTAATCAGCAACAATACATTTTACACTTCATCATAATATTTTTTTCTGCCGCCAAGTCAATAAAACTTTCTCTCCTTTTTACAATGGTTTACAACTTAAATAATTTAATACAACAGTTGTTATAGTTTTATTGCAGGCTTATAAAATTTGTGCTATAAGTCTCTTCTATGCAGTATATTAACCCCAAAATGACAGAGGAGTTGGGTAGCTACTGATTACTAAAACTATAATTCAGGCTAGAAGTTCTGAAGGCATTATAAATGGCTTTTGCTTCACTTGCACACTCTGGATGGGTCTTCCAAATGAACTTGGTGTTCAGTTCACATTCATTACTTCTCTAAGTATATATTATAAATAAAAAGGTATTCATATTTCAGAGAGCTCATAATGTAGCACGGAAGGATACTCTAGTCAACAATAAAAAGGTTGGTAGCAATCGTACAAGGCCTTGAGCAAGCTCCACCAAAGCATATTGGAATTGCCTCTTAGTCAAATCCTATACAAGTCATACCTGTATTCAATACAAATTATGCCCATAGTGAAACTCTGAGGTCCCAGAGCCACTTGCAGGAAGAGCATGTACGTATGCAATCAAACAAAATGTTCCTTATGATTAGTACTGTAGCTCCAATGTTATAAATGCAAAATGCAATGCCAAAGGTGCTTTTTCAAGAGGCAACTGGACTTTCTGGTTTTTCTTTGAAGACGTTCAACTTCTTATCTAAGAGGCATCTTCAGCATCTTTAGAAGCAAAATGTCTTCAAAGAAAAACCAGAAAGTCCAGTTGCTTCTTGAAAAAACACCTTTAGGACAACAAGACCTGGATGACAGAGAATCTCCATAGACATGCAGAATGCAATCCACCTGCAATTGACTAACTCTTTACAAGACACCAAGGTTATCGTTCTGTGTATCTTTATGTGAAAATAAGATATTTTGAACTGCCTTGCAGTTGCAGTGGAATCTTTAAAAAAAGAAGTTTCTTTAAAGAACCCATAGAAAGGTGTTAAATTTATGCTCCCACATGATCTACCCCATCATTTAGAAAGGGCTACATAGCCTCCATTAGTTATCTATTGAGAATCAGGTTCACACAGTCAAGAAGAGAGAGGCTAAATAACAGTAAAAGAACAGATTTCTTTGAAACTAAACTTAAGGGGTGCAAATATGTTCCAATAAAAATGGTACACCATTCTATTTATATCTGAGAAACAAGGGCCTAATACAGCTGCTTCTTCAGGCCCTCCAAATGCCTAACATGTCTATCATAGCAATGCTGACTTTGAATGATAGAGGACACCTGGTAATCAAAAACATCTCTATACCAATACATCTGGAGGACACCTGGTTGGGGAGTGTTATAGTAAAAAAGCATATTAAGTCACATTCTTGGTGGTAGATTCTGTTGGTGGTAGATTCTGTTGGTGGTAGATTCTATTGGTGGTAGATTTGTGCTGAAGCTTGCCTGGTATAATCAAGAATAACTTTCCAAAGTTATTTTTTTTTGCTTCCAATCCCAAAAGAAATAAATGAACACAAAATAATTTTTATATTTTATATGCAGTATTAAAAAGCTCATTTACTTTTTCTTGATTTTTAGCTTATTTTATTATGGGATATATTGTTGTTGTTAGTTGTAAAGTCATGTCCGACCCATCACGACCCCATGGACAACGTTCCTCCAGGCCTTCCTATCCTCTACCATCCTCTAGAGTCCATTTAAACTCATGTCTATTGCTTCAGTGACTCCATCCAGCCCCCCATTTTGCCCTCAATCTTTCCTAGCATTAGGCTCTTCTCCAGTTGGTCTTCCTTCTCATTAGGTGGCCAAAGTATTTGAGTTTCATCTTCAGGATCTGGCCTTCTAAAGAGCAGTCAGGGTTGATCTCCTCTAGGACTGACTGGTTTGATCGCCTTGCAGTCCAAGGGACTCGCAGAGTTGGAGATATAAAAGCATTCTTACTGCTGGTGTTCCAACTCAACTTTCCATTATTCTGAAGTTTCACTGTGTGTGCAGACATCCCATTAAAGGAGAAAAAATAGCAGAAGGTGTGACTTCATATACCAAATCTTGGATTTTAATGAGAAGTCAAGGAAACTGCAGGTCGCTGGAGAGATAATTGTAACCAGTTCTAGGTGGGACAAGCAGGATGGCAATTGAAAACAAGGGTTCATGAACATCAACTAGCAGTTAAACAGTACAACCAAAAATCCCCAATCTCAAACCTCATTGATAATAAACAGCATCGATTGGGAAGGAACAAAAATCATTGGCCATGCCAATACCCACCACACATGTGAATTTATTGAAGCCTGGTATTCCACCAAAGGAGCAATTAACAAGCATATTGATCAAGATCCAGCATATGATTACATAAGAAATCAGACTAAACAACAAGAGAACCAATCAGCTGCTCAGAATTTAAATATAGCTCCAAATGAACAACCGATCACACGACCAACTGACCACACTGGCACACAATACATTTATAAGCTAAAGAGGATCAGGACAAAAAAATCCTGCTGATGATGTTACCTAGTCTGGTAATGAAACACTCAGAAACTAAATTGAATCAAGCTTGTAGAGCAAACCATTGCCAAATCTAAAACCTGAGCTACAAGTATTTTCTATTAGATAATTGTACTGTTTAAAAAGGATACATTGTACTGTTAAAGAAAGGATATATGCATGTATGTATGTATGTATGTATGTATGTATGTATGTATGTATGTATGTATGTATGTATGTATATATATATATATATATATATATATATATATATATATATATATATATATATATATATATATATATATATATATATATATATATATATATATATATATATATATATATATATATATATATATATATATATATATATATATATATATATATATATATATATATATATATATATATATATATATATATATATATATGTCTTTGATTGTTCGGGTTTTCTCCCGCGTAGAATTGGAAGTATCTTCACGACGTTTCGATGAAGTCTCATTCATCATCTTCAGGCTGCTGCTTCCGGCTTGGTGCTTCTGGCTTGGTGCTTCCAGGAGCAATGTGAGATCTCAGCCGGTTCCTCTTTTTAACTGCCAGTGGGGGTTTGTGCTGATTGGGTGGGAGCTTGGCTGCATTCTGATTGGGTGGAGGTGTATTCTGATTGGTAGGGGGCTTGGCTGTGCTCTGATTGGATGGGAGTTTGGCTGTGCTCTGATTGGATGGGGGCGTGTTCTGTTTGGGTGGGGGCCTGGTTGTGCTTGTGTTAGTCTGAGTTGCAGAGGGATTTGAGCTGGTGAGCTGCGTTGCTGTTGTTTGGCTTCGCGTTTGTGGTCGTGCCACATCTCCGTGGTGGGCATCAGTTTGCTTCATGTATGGATTGGAGGGGTTTAAAGTGGCTAATAATGCAGCTGTGGTCTGGCTTCTGGTTTGTGGTTGGGCTTCTGGTTTGTGGTCATTATCGGTGTGGGTTTGGGCTTGCTTTTTGCGTGGATGTGTGATAGTGACATCCTGTGTGGTTTTCGTGAGTGTGGGTCTGGTATCATTCTTAGTGTTAGGGACTCGTTTGTCAGTGAGGGCGGGTTTCCAAATGGCTGGTAGGCGGGAGGTATCATCTTGTTTATTCATGCTGTGTGGTCGTTTTTCTATCTCAATAGCTTCTCTGATTATTCTGTTGTTAAAGTGTTCAATTTTGGCAATAGTTCTGGTCTTTTTAAAGTCTATATCATGTCCTGTGGCTTTGAGGTGTTGGAGCAGGGAAGAAGTTGGTTCCTCCTTTCTGACTGAGTTTTTGTGTTCTTCAATGCGTGCCTTTATTCTTCTGTTGGTTTGTCCGATGTATGTGGTGGTGCAGATGGTGCATGGGATTTCATATACTCCTTGATTTTCTAACTCTATTTTGTCTTTGGGGTTTCTCAGGATGGTGGATATTTTTCGGTTTGTGTAGAATACTGTCTTGATGTTGTGTTTGTGGAGGATCTTGCTGATTCTGTCTGTGGTGCCTTTTATGTATGGGAGGAGGGCTTTGCCGTTTTCTTGTTCACTGTCCTGGATTTTAGTGGGGTTTTCTTTTTGGATTAGGTTAGTGATATTGTTTCTTTGGAATCCGTTGGATGTTAGTACGTTGGTGAGAGTGTGTAGTTCGGTTTTGAGGTGTTGTTCGTCAGCTAAGCGTTTTGTTCTGGAGATGAGTGTCTTGGCTACAGAGTTGATCTGTGCTGGGTGGTGGTGTGAGAGTGCGTGCAAATAGCGGTTTGTGTGTGTTTTCTTCTGGTAGATGGTGTGTCCTAGGGATCCATCGGATTTCTTATAGACTAAGACATCCAGGAAGGGGAGTTGGTTATTGGCTTCTGTTTCCATGGTAAACTGTATTTTGGGGTGTAGGCTGTTGAGGTGTGTGAGGAAGTTGTCCAGTTTATCTTTCCCGTGTGGCCAGATTATGAAGGTGTCGTCTACGTATCTGAGCCAGAGTTTGGGTTTGTGATCGGATTTTTCTAGAGCTTGGGTTTCAAAGTGTTCCATGTAGAGGTTAGCAATGGCAGGTGAGAGGGGTGATCCCATGGGTGCTCCTTCTATTTGTTTGTATTTTTGTCCGTTATAGATGAAGTATGTGTTGGATAGGCAGTGGTTGGTCAGATCTAGGATATGTTTGGGGGGGTTGTATTTGTTTTGGATAGCTGTCAAGGCTTCTTTGATTGGAACTTGGGTGAAGAGTGATACAACATCGAAGCTCACGAGTAGGTCGCTGGGCTGTAAGTTTTGTTTCTTTATGATCTCTATGAACTGGAATGAGTTTTTTACGTGTGAGGTGATGGATTCTGCATAGGGCTGTAGTTGTTTGGCGAGAAATTTGGCTAGGTTTTGTAGAGGTGAGCCTATGGAGCTGACTATGGGTCTGAGTGGGGTTCCTTCTTTGTGGATCTTGGGGAGACCATAGAGCTTAGGGCATCTGGATGATTTTTCTCTGGGAATGATTCTTTGCTGGATCTCTTCGCTGATGGGGGAGGCTTTTATTTTGGATCTGGTGGTTTTTTCTAAGTAGGTGGTGGGATCCGTGTATATATATATATATATATGTGTGTGTGTGTGTGTGTGTGTGTGTGTGTGTGTATTTGTGCTAAATAGCTTGAAATAGATCTATACTAGTCTCCCTTTATTTACTTATCAGCACAAACACACACACACACAGACAGACAGACAGACAGACAGACAGACCTTGGTTACTCCAATGTAACTAAAACCATTTTTCTTTAATTGTAAGATCCGGGAGGAAAAATGCAGACTTTTTTGGCCACCTACAGATCAGCATTTGTTGGAAGAGGTGCTAATGTTGACCTATCAATGGCACCCACTGGGTGCTTTCCATACGTCTGTATATTTCGTGTTTGTGTAATATGTATTTTTACGTATTGAATGTTTGTAATAGGAACAACAAGCACAGAAAGAGATTGTCCTGCGTTATTAAACCTACCACCTAACAGGTAAATGAAAACTACTATCTTTATGCAATCTTTTTGTAGAAATTCATGGAGGGGTATTATTAAACGCACCAGCAAAAGGATGTGCTCCATTTGCTCTGCAATGATAATCTTTTACAAGAGGGGATTTTCATTATTAATTCTTTACCTTCTGGGGATATTTTAATTTCTGAATGTAGAAATGCCTTAAGCACAAGCAATTTGCTGAGCTAGACTGAATTTCAGAATGTTTCAAACGAGCTGATAAACAACTGCATAATTAGCCATTATTAGATTAAGACTGCATAATACATATATCCAACTGAGAAAGCCAATGGATAGGGAAATTGAGGATATTGTTTTGTAAAAAATAAAAAGCAGTGTTCTAGTTTTGCTTCTTACATTTTCCTTAGAAATGCAGATTATTCTATCAGGTAAACCCTTGGGGTCTTAATCATTAAACACTTGCTTCCTGTATGAATAATGAGTTTATGGGCTGAATAGAACCTATACACTAAATTTATTAGACTGCAACCCCTTTCTACTATCTATCTCTTTCACTTAACAATACAGATTCACAGCCCAGGCATTTGTATGCAGAGATTCTCTTTAGTCAAGATATTTTCTACATTTTGGCCTATATTTGCTTGCCATCTCTTAAATGTATGTCGCATTTCTGAAATAATTCGCTACATATTTTTCTTGTAATTCCAAGAAGAGTGAAAGAAAGAAAAACATATGTAAAAAATAAAATTGTAAATTTTGTTATAAAAAGGAGGCTTTTTAAGGAATAGTACACAATAGCATTAATTTGGTATATGAAAACTGCAATTGAAGACTAAGCAATCTCTCTCTCTCTCTCTCTTTCAAGCACACTTTCCCCTCTCTACTCTTAGCAAGTACCACAAAAAGATGGTACCTCCTGATCTTGAATGTGTTCAAAAAAGTCCACAAGCCAGATGAAGTGAACCTTGACAAAGGCTTGAAGGAGCTTCTAACTTTAGAGAAATCATGAAGAATGGGTCAAAACATCAGATGACTTGAATATAGTGAAATATCTGTCTTTATCCACTTTATTGAAAAGTGGATAAAGTAGAGTGGCCACGTCCACTTAGTCACATGAACGCCCCCCCCCATGGCCACCCAGCCAGTCATTAGGGCAGATAACCTGTTGTTCAAAAATTTGGAGCCCACCACTAAGTTACAATACAATACAATACAATAGTAGAGTTGGAAGGGACCTTGGAGGTCTTCTAGTCCAACCCCTGCCTAGGCAGGAAACCCTATACCGTTTCAGACAAATAGCTATCCAACATCTTCTTAAAGACTTCCAGTGTTGAGGCATTCACAACTCCTGGAGGCAAGCTGTTCCACTGATTAATTGTTCTAACTGTCAGGAAATTTCTCCTCAGTTCTAAGTTGCTTCTCTCCTTGATTAGTTTCCACCCATTGCTTCTTGTTCTACCCTCAGGTGCCTTGGAGAATAGTTTGACTCCCTCTTCTTTGTGGCAACCCCTGAGATATTGGAACAATGCTATCATGTCTCCCCTAGTCCTTCTTTCTCTTAAGCTGAACATACCCAGTTCCTGCAACCGTTCTTCATATGTTTTAGTCTCCAGTCTCCTAATCATCTTTGTTGCTCTTCTCTGCACTCTTTCTAGAGTCTCCACATCTTTTTTACATCGTGGTGACCAGAACTGAATGCAGTATTCCAAGTGTGGCCTTACCAAGGCATTATAAAGTAGTATTAACACTTCACGTGATCTTGATTCTATCCCTCTGTTGATGCAGCCTAGGACTGTGTTGGCTTTTTTGGCAGCTGCTGCACACTGCTGGCTCATATTTAAATGGTTGTCCACTAGAACTCCAAGATCCCTTTCACTAACGACCTTTCACTAACTCCCTTTCCCTTTTACTAACGACCTTAAATTACTGCAAGGTCCATTCTGGTTGAAGGTTAGGAAAAAGCCTTTTGCTGATAACAGCCATTCATCAAAGGTATGAATTAGCAAACAACAACAAAAGTGAGTAATGCCTTCAGGAAGAATCTGGACAGCCACCTCTCAGAGATGTTCTAAACTGGATCTTTGCATTAAGCAGTAGATTGGATGATGTCTCTAATGGCTCCTTTGAGTTTCTGTATGCTATGAAGTATTTCTATTGATTTTAATGCTATTCATTGATTAAGCATGGAACATGCAGATAAAGCTGCAAGCTTACTAGAGTCCAGTCCTAATAGGATTACTCACAAGTAGATGTCATTTATGTGATATTATTATTTCATTTTACCATCCTAAGCATCATTGCACAATGGAATATTGTGATATGAAAAGTTTGACTTATGGAATTACAGTGTAAACAGAACAACATTTCTGTCACACTGATAAGTAGATAAAATCACAGAAAAGTGAATAATGGAAGATTTTAGAATTTTTACCTTAATTCAGTGTTTCTCAAATAGTGGGGCGCTTAATTGGAAAAAGAAGCTTCCTCCTTGTTAAGATACAAGTCTTTTTTTGGTAATAATTTGCAGCCATAGAACCTTGAAGTTATATATACAGTTATATGGTTAAGTCAAACTTTGATTAAAGGTTTCATTTACCAATCAAGGGATTAAAAATTTGCAGTCCTTGAATGCAACAACCTTGCTTTCAAAGATTTAATATGTTTAAAAGGAAATACATATACATATTAAAACAATGTTATTATCGTCACCTGTTGCCTGAAATAGTTAAAATCACAGTGCAGAACACTGTTTCATTATTACAGACCCTGCTTCAGTTATAATAATACCATCTGGCAGCCAATTAGTCCCTAATACAATTTTATTCTTCATGGAATTTTGTAAGTAGAACGTAAAACAGTCAAAATAGTTAATTGGCCTATGGGGGAAAAAGCTGCATGGCTGATCTCTTTAAGTCTAGAAAAAATGACTCTATGAAAGTAATGTAACATTTTTCACAGAGTTGGTTTCCTTACACTCAGTATAAATTTAAATATTTATTCTGTGCATAAAATGCAAATAGCTATGCTGTAATGTGATATGGAAAAGTTAAGAAAATTTCGGACACAAGTAAGTCTCTGCCCAGGTTAATTAAAACAAAATAATAAACATTAATGTCTATTTTGAGAAATAATATGCCTCAATTATTATTCTGAATAATACACAGTTGTAAATCACAGGTGAGGTTTCCAATATGATAGCTGCCCACTGGATCCCTGCTGCACATTAAAAGTAACATTTCCCTTGAATGAAGTTTGCATTCATATGATTTTCTTGGCAACCATTTGGAAGTAATCTGTTAGCGCCAGAATTTTAATTTTCCTTTCCAATCTGGCCTACAGAGCTATACTCTCCCATCCAAGTGTAACCCAGTAACATGTTTAGCCTTTTTAAAAGATCAGATAAAATATGTTTATTATTCAACAGTGACTAAGGTTCAGTTCATGTAATCCAGCCACACACAAAGGACACACTTCAGAATGACCTAAGGATATTGAACGGTTGCAGGAACTGGGTATGTCTAGCTTAAGAGAAAGAAGGACTAGGGGAGACATGATAGCAGTGTTCCAATATCTCAGGGGTTGTCACAAAGAAGAGGGAGTCAAGCTATTCTCCAAGGCACCTGTGGACAGAACAAGAAGCAATGGGTGGAAACTAATCAAGGAGAGAAGCAACTTA
Organism: Natrix helvetica; assembly: GCF_964273705.1. Classification (NCBI taxonomy): domain Eukaryota; kingdom Metazoa; phylum Chordata; class Lepidosauria; order Squamata; family Natricidae; genus Natrix; species Natrix helvetica. Next base: position 66,023,370 of record NC_138548.1, read on the forward strand.
GAACTGAGGAGAAACTTCCTGACAGTTAGAACAATTAATCAGTGGAACAGCTTGCCTCCAGAAGTTGTGAATGCCCCAACACTGGAAGTCTTTAAGAAGATGTTGGATAGCCATTTGTCTGGAACGGTATAGGGTTTCCTGCCTAGGCAGGGGGTTGGACTAGAAGACCTCCAAGGTCCCTTCCAACTCTACTATTGTATTGTATTGTATTGATATACAAAACACTTCAGAATGACCTAAGGATATACAAAACTTTCCCACTGTTAAATCTAAATATATTTCAGGCACATAGGATATTGCTTAGGGGACTAAAACATAATTTTAAAGGTTGTTCAAGTAGCTAAAACAAGCTTCCCAGGAGAGCATATTTGTTGTTAAGCGAGGCATTTATTACGTGAATTTTGTCCCATTTTTCGACATTTATTGCCACAGTTGTTAACTGGATCACTGCAATTGTTAAGTTAGTAGCACAGTTGTTAAGAGAATCTGGGTTCCCCATTGACTTTGCTTGTCAAAGGGTTACAAAAGGGGATCACATGACCTTGGGACACAGCAATGGTCATAAAGAAACTTCTTCTGTTCTTCAAAACCAGAAATTCCAGTTGCCTCTCTAAAAAGCACCTTTGGGAGCAAGTGTTTTTTCTCCCTCTCTTCTGTGTTAAAGTATACATTTTGCCTGGCCTTCCAATGTTGCTTTTCAAAACGTTTCACACACATTGAAACAATCAGTTGTTGCTTGTTAGGTAAGCTCCCCGTTAGGAAAGCAAGTGTGCAGAGAAGCGTAATGAGAGTGGTGTGGAAGAATGCGCAAACCAGCATACAGAGACATTGCAGTTTAAATAGGTTTTTACTTTTAGTATTCAGAGTTCAATTTACACATGGTTCAGTCAGTCAGTTATCCACCGAATATAGTCCAGTATCATATAATCAGTTCAGCACAAAGCCACTAACAGTAGCAAAACTCACAGTAACTCACGATACATCTAACAAGCAGTATCCACTGATCAGCATCTAACAAACAGAGAGCTAACAGTCATTCTGGCTCCATCTTATGGCTGCTTGAGGTAATAGCAACCAATCACATTACAGCAGTACTTAAAGCTACAGTACTACCATCATGGTTTATATATTGCTGACCCAACTGTTAGTTTACATTCTTAACTGTTGTCCTTTGTCTTGGGAGGTTTCACATACTGAAGTATGGCGAACCTATGGCACGCGTGCCATGGGTGGCACATGGAGCCGTTTGTCAGGGCAAGCGAGGCGCTGCCCTGTTAGCTGGCCAGCATGCATGCGCGCACTGGCCAGCTGAGTTCACCGTTTTTAAAAGCCATTTTTCGCCCTCCCAAGGCTCCAGAGGCTTTATAGAAACCTGGGGAGGGCGAAAAGAGCCCCCCGCCCCCCGGAGGCTTCAGGGACCGTCCGGAGGCTTCCCTGATGCCTTCGAAGTGCTTTGCTCGGAGGGTCGTTTTAAGCATTCCGAAGGCTTCAGGGAAGCCTCCGGATGGTCCCTGAAGCCTCCGGAGGCTCTTTTCTCCCTCCCCAGGCTCCTATAAAGCCTCTGAGGGTGAAAAAAGCATGTATAAATGCATTGCATTATGGGTGCGGCATGCCCACACACGACCCCCCTGCGCTCCCCCCACTTGTGGCACGCGAGCCAAGAAAAAGGTTTGCCATCGTTGGTATAGAACTTCACTAAAAATGTTCCATTTGCATACAAATTGAATATCACTGAACAGTGGTTACTTTTTCCTATGAAGTCTACCATGCTTATGAAGTCCTGGATATTACTCACATTGTGTCTTTCCCCACTTTCCTTTTATTAGTTCCATCTAATTTTCTCCTGATCATAGTCATTATTCTCCCAGGATTTTAAATGAAGTGTTTTAATTTTCTGCACTTCCTCTGCAATATGTTGTCTTAACTAATCTTTTAAATCTATTTTTAAAGTTCCATCTGCTTTAACATGATTGCTACTTTTGAAGTGATTGTCCTAGGGTGATCAATACATTTCATAACTATATTTTAGTTTTTATATATATCGTAACCTTGGTATTCTACTCTGCTCCAAAGATTTCAAGTACCTAACATCAGTTAATAAAAGCATAAAAGTTGTTGATTAGAAGAAGAAGAATATAATCTAGAGTCATTTGCTCACCATTGGGATTGAAAAAAATTGCCACCAGTCAATCGAGAAAGGCAGTTTTACTTGGAATAGCTTACATCCTATAATGATTCCTTTAAAACCATGAAACAACTATATCTGCCTATCCAGTTCCTTGGGAAGGACTCGATAAATGTATAAAAATCCAGCCTAAATGTCTGTCTGACTGTGCCACTAACCACTAACCATAAATAATATTAACTCAAATAACATTACAAAAATAAGGATTTTAAACAAATCCTATGCATTGCTTTTATACTCCAAAGAACTCTCATGAACCAGGTCTCAGTTTCTCTCTGGAATTAGGACTATTGAAGTCTTATAGGTCTCCAGGGATATTTATCGAAAAGGCCTATTTCAGCCCCAGCTCTCCTTAACCTGCAAGGGAGCGGTAAATTAAATAATACATAAACATCTCCCAATTGCAAGACCACAGCTTCCAAGGGTGCTCAGTTGGAGCAGGGTGGAATTCAGCTGTGAATTATTTTAATGATGTCGTATATAGTAAATATTTTTTGAGCAGACTATACAACATTTAATTAATATGTAAATAACTCTTATTTTGCAACACAACTTGTTTAGTACATGGAAGGACATGCGGTATTCAGTATACCCAAGGTGGTAAAATCATTAAATACCTTTATGGTCTAATTTGTCTTATTTATTTAATCTTAAAGATTTCCCAATAAATGGACACTTTCTATCTAACATATTCATTCAATGCAATGTTAATTCTAATTTAGATAAAGAACAACAATTTTCACTTAAAATATTTAAGTTTTAAGGTATGCGTCAAACTCAAGGCCCAGGGCCCAGATCTGGCCCATGGGGTGCTTATTTCTGGCCCGTGGGGCAGCATGGAACTGCAAAGGACTGGCCTACGGTGCCTTTGCCAGCAAAAATGGCAAAGGTTGCGCACAGCCCTCCTGAGTTCCATTTTCATTGGCAATGGGTTGCAGGAAACCATCGCAGCCAAAATTGGAGCTCAGGAGCCCATTTTCTCTGGCAGAGTGCTCGGGCCACCAGAGGCGCCCCTGACATGAGTGATGCTGAACTGGCCATACCCACCATGGCCATGCCCCTTGAGGTCAAAAAACCCTGATGTGGTCCTCAATGAAATTGAGTTTAATAGCCCTGTCTTAAGGTGACCATATTTTTTTACATATTATCCTTTGACAAGATATACTAATTGAGACTTTAAAACAGTTAAGGGGATCTTCCCATGTCAGACATTAAACCTAGCTATATCAGAAAATTCACTGTAGTTTTGTTCAAGATACAGATAAATTACTAGGTTGTTTGCTCTGATCAAAATAATCTGTCCTTGCTATATCTTATTATGTGAGAGCTAATAGATTGTGAACAATGAATGCATTTAATGTGGAGAGAGGTTTTTTTTTTTTTGGAATATCACAGGCCACAGTGAATGGAATAATGATGAGTGGGGATAAACTTTTACAATAATACAATAGTAGAGTTGGAAGGGACCTTGGAGGTCTTCTAGTCCAACCCCCTGCCTAGGCAGGAAACCCTATACCGTTCCAGACAAATGGCTATCCAACATCTTCTTAAAGACTTCCAGTGTTGGGGCATTCACAACTTCTGGAGGCAAGCTGTTCCACTGATTAATTGTTCTAACTGTCAGGAAGTTTCTCCTCAGTTCTAAGTTGCTTCTCTCCTTGATTAGTTTCCACCCATTGCTTCTTGTTCTGTCTTCCTTGTTTCTTCACAAATGTACTTTTTTTATAGTAGCTGACTCTATAGTGTTTTTGTGCTTCCTATCTCGAATTAATCCAAATTTGTGACACTAGTTTTCACAAAGGTTGGGAGCGGGGGGACTGTATTCATTGAATCTTCAGCATTTGTAGGGGAACTGCAGCTTACAGGAATGGAAATTTTGGTATAAGGCAGTTTATGGTAGTTTCTGATTTTCCTAACACAGATGAACTGGATTTTTTCAGTTATGATAAATATTTTCTATTCTTCACCATAATCTACTGTAGATGAAAAGCAAAATGGGTTATGTTATAAATGGCCGAACATATCGAGCAAAAAGTAAAACAATCCTTTTATTATTTGACATTGTCAGTTCCAGCATTGCCAGATTTGCTAGACTAATTCTCAATTCCATTACGTTCTTCATTTCAAAGATTGAACTTTACTAGGCAAAACACACATGGCCTAACCAAAAAGGATCATTCTTAAATGTATATAGTTCAAGTAATACAGAAAAGAAGAGAACTGCCAGCAAAACTTGTACTGTTTATTTCACATCGAAATTCTGCATGCATCTCTGAGTATTTTTATCTCTCTAGTTCCTATCTATCTTTTTTCCATACTCTTTTGTAGATATGATTTGGATTTATCGGATTTATATGCCGCCCTTCTCCCAAAGGACTCAGGGCGGCATACAACATTAAAAAACACATATCACAAAAGTTAAAAGGAAATTAGATAAATATCCAAAAAACCCAAACCCAATTAATATAACAATAACATTTTAAAAATTAGATAAAATTAACAGGCCAGGCCGGCTTGCTGGAAAAGCCAACTTGTTAGGGTGCGTTGGAAGGATCGGAGTTTGGGGATTATGCGAAGCTCCAGGGGCAGCTCACTCCAGAGGGAAGGTGCTCCCACAGAGAAGGCTCTCCCCCTTAAGATATGAGGACTTAATAACCCCTTGAATTTATGTGATTATTTTTCTTCTTCCAACTGTTCACACACAATGGTGGAAGGGAGTGGATGTTATACATTAGGCTCACTCCAAACTCTTCTTTCATTTTATTTTCTTTGTCACATGTTGAACATAATTAGTGCTTCTCCGTAAGTATTTCTTATTTCTCATGCTTAAGGCAGACTCCTGCCAATCCGGATTCTCTAAGTATCCTGTGTAGCAGTCGGATGGAACCACTTTTGCTAAAAGTAGCACCAAGATTTCTGTGAAGCTGGGTGACTGAAATGCTTGGCAAGCAAATGGTTTTGGAAAATGATTCATTTGGAAAAGCAATTACCCCTTGTGAGCTTCGTTATACAATATATTACCAATATACAGTAAAGGGAGGATGACATTTGTGAAGCTACATGGCAAATTTGTTCTGTGGAATTTTCTTAAATCTGTCCTCAGCTAATGTGAGCAATTAAAACATAGCAGTAGAGCATTTTTAACCACTAACATGTAATTTTAAAATGAACAATTGGTTGCCATTTGATACAGATTGTCGCATTTCATCACCCACATTTCCTTTTGCGTTCTACATTTCACTGCATTCTCATATCCCATTTCTACAGGCTATTAAGCAATGGAAGGGAAGCTCAGTTTAAGAGCAAAGGTAATGAAACAGGTAAAATTGTACAAAAGGAAAGTTAAATAGTTTCAGAACCATTGCAAAACTTGCTGGGAGAAATTTAACACATCTCGCCCTTATGAGACCAATTATGCACAATTGAGATATCTATGGGGCATTGAGAGAAGTACCCAAAACTTTTTTAAAAAATTAAACTGTGAAGATTTCATTTGTTATAGAGACCTGCCATTATTTTATTTTTGCAACATATTGTCTACAAAGCAAGGAAGCAGCTTTAAAGTTGTTAAAAATCCTGGTTTATAATCATGAGATTTAACTAAAATTGTACTTTTAAAATTGAGTTAAGCAACAACAATCAAGTTGCCCTGCAGGCCTTATGAAAAATTAATGAAGTGGATGCAATTAATATCAAATAAACAAAACATGTAGCCTTTTTGATAGGTACAACTGTTCAACTCTACTGGGATATGTTTCTTAAAGACACTCTTATTAAACTAATTTACTTTTTAAAATTGCTTTCTTAAAAATTGCTTACCTCTTCTATTGGATTCCTTTTATCATCATGAATAGTTATATTATTTATTTAAATTAAAGGTTACCAAATCTGTTTCAAAAAGCCCAATCCAACAAGATCATTTCTATGCATTGATTTCATGATCCTTGTCTTTCCCTGTCATTACAATGGATGAATGTAAAGCCCTATGTGACATAATTCCAATATTAGACTGGAAGGCGCATATGCACACATTGCAGAGCTGTGTATGAAGGATGCAAGTGAAGGACTGCTTTATAATAGATTGATTTCCTGTAGATACTATACATCACTCATGAATCAGATGATGTTAATATTTAACCTGCATGATCTGAGAAAAGCTTTTACATTTTATTTACATCTAACGGAAGACTGGTCTCCAGGAGCAGCTCCTCTACTTCAGTGATTACATATTATAAAATTGTGATGCTTGAATGATTAGATAGCATGATCTTTTGAATAAAGGAAGCTCTTGTGCTGCCCAAAGTAGAACGTCTCATCATGTCAAATTTTACACAGTATTAACTGTGCAGAAATGGTGACTAACATCAGGAATAAAATAAATACTGAAAAGAAAATTGACACAGAGAAAAAAAGTTTGATCATGAAAATAAGAAATAAATAAATAAAAAAGGAATAAAATCTAAATCTTGTTCTAAACAAGTACTTAACAGAATCAAAAGGTGAACAAACTATAGAATATGAATGACATCAGAGAAACTCTCTAATAAGTATAAAGATCCTTCAAATTCATGCTGGAAATATGAACAAGAAGGAACATTTTTCATGTTTGGTGGATATTTTAAAAAGCCAGTTGATGGGGACAAATACATACACTAATTCAGAATACTACTGTAATGTACAATTGAAACCAAAGACTTTTCTTTTGGGACTAATGGATAAAAACCTGGAAAAAAGTCATGGAACCTTGTTTTTATATATAACTATAGTGAGATTATTATATGGTGGAAAGGGTCAGCACTACCAATGGAAGAATGGTTGGTGAAGATGATGGAATTTGTAGTTTGACTTCTTTGATTAGAGAAAAGACATATACTGTAGCTACATTTATTACTGACCAGGAAACTCTTACAGACCTTTTGCATGTGACAGAAAAAAAAAAGAACTTTTGATGACTAGATAATATTAGATAACAGAAAAATGGTATGATGATTAGAACGATTTGATGATTAGTTTTGATAATTAGGAAATATTAGAGAATGAAAGTGAATAATTGGGAGATTATAAAAGAAAAGGTACTTTCTCGCAACCTGGGAAATTGCAATGGTGATTTCTAAAATAATATTGCAAGCTGGATTGTTTGCACATTGCTTCCATATCAGGCAAACGGGTAGCAATGAAATGTTAATACTTGACTCTTGAATTGGCTTGGACTCTGTTTTTGATTGTTTTAAATTTGGTTGCTTGAGATATTGATGCACTGCTATCAGCATTAAGGCTCAGCTGCCTATACATATCTAAGATAGGTCATCTTATAGAGTATGTCTCTTCAGCATTTGGAAAAGCCACTCATGCTTTCTACACTAACAATAGTATTGTTAATATTGTCCTATAACGATAATAATATTAGTTGTTTGTACATGATTCTGGAAGAGAAAAATACATTTTCTAAATGTTTGCTTTGGAAGTTAGTCATAGAATAATAGGCATCGTGTCAAAACAAATTCCCAGCAGACTATAATTAGGGAAATTCACATTCCATCAACAATCATGAAAAACCCCTCCCTTATTATTAAGTTAATAATTCAGTATTACACTTCCAATCAGATGCATTAATGTTGTGTATTCCACAAAGGCCACAAATTTAGAGTGTTTTACAGGCAGAATGGGGGCCTTTGCATAGCTCTTAAGAAGAAAGTCAATCCTTTAAGAAAACCAGTTTACAAAACTTAATTTGAGATAAGGTTTTCATGAAAAAATAGAATAAGGTAAAACAAGAGTTTTTCTTTGGGTTATGCTTAGTAAATTAAATAATTTCATGATTTTTAAAAATTATATCTAAATACAAAACTAGCCCTCATTATTAAAATTACTGTATGGGGATCTAGCCAATTGAAAAATCAATTAATAAAGCAAGAATAGAGAATCATAAAGTTAGTTTAAATTTATCTTAAATTCAAAAACTAACAATTCAGATGTATAAAAATATTTCGTGAATACACACATACACACACATATATATACTACACACACACACTCAAGAATTTTTAGTCCATTTACTTTTGAAAAATCGATTATTTTCCAATTCTAGTAACACAAGCATACTTTATTTAAAAAGGACACACTTAAGAAACACTTGACTATGATTCCATTATATGCAAACTACACTGAAATATATCATATTCATGAATGTAACAATAGCAACTAAAGTATGAGTAAAGCAATCATGCAACAAAATAGAGTCAGACTTGTAAAACAGTCTGTTTATTAGATTTCCAGTGAATGAAACGTTAAAGATCCAAGAGATGTTACCATCTTTTGCCGAGCTAACTGACTGATTGGGCTCATAGTTGATGATCAAGGCATATACTTTCTTCCCAATACTTTCCCTGATTAGAAAAGTGGAATACATGGACTACAATTTCTCTCAAATATTCCAAGCATTGGAGTGATCTTGAGACTCATGTTTTGTAGTTCACCTGGTTCTCTTCTATTAGCTCTGACTAATTTGGATGTTGAAGAAGCACTGTTATTGATTTTAACTGAAAAAGAGGAAAAGGAACCATTGGTTTGCAAGAGAGTCATTAGTATTGCTAATATTTTTCAGAAGACTTAAGGGGATTAAACACATGTCACATAAAAGATTGCATGGTATGATTTTCATACCAGAACTTTGGGAAAGTTCTATGCCTTTTCCATATTAGCATATGAAGGTGTCAGGCCTGCAGTTATATTCCTTTTTAGGATCTTTGGCCTGCCACACTCTCTATTATTCATTATGCTGTTTCATTAGTGTAGTAGTTGGGAGGGGGGAATAGAAAGGAGTAGAATTGTGGAATGTGTTGTTGTCATTCTTTTCTAGAAGCCAAGATCATCTTTTTTCTCCACACCTCGACACCTGACCGGAAGCAGCTGGGTGGAGATGCCAGCGTGGGCGAAGAAGATTGGACCATGTGATGGATTTATGGGTGTGGGGCTAGATCACGAACTTTCAACTGGGTGGAATCCCAGGAAGTTCTTCAGATTTGGGATTCCACAGATGTGCCAACATGTCTGTCTTATTAAATTGGAACTTTAAGGATAGTTCTGTCTTGGACTCTGATTTAATTCTGACAGAAGGTATAGTAGCCTTGCTTGTTGATGTCAAAGCTGATTTCAGCCCTCCTCCCTTTTTATCCTTTGGTGAAAGATCTGCTGAGCTATCTCCAGTTTTGATAGAAATCCCTATGCAAATAATATTACAGTGAAAATAAAATCTCATGCCATACTTTGGTGTGGAAGGGTTAAAGCAAGGAAACTGATAAATAGCAAGAGTGACAGCGTTCCAAAGGTCTTGAATAAGAATTTTTATCAATAATTAAAATCCTTCCTTACTACCCACTCATGTAGGCTAAAGAGAGTTATTCCACTTTATATCAATAAAAAGTGTTTGGACAATTTGGGATTTTTAAAAAATGTGTGAAAGTATTATTTCAATTTGGAAATTATAAATCAACAAAATTTATAAGTAAACAGACTTCTTAGAATGTATTAAGGTGGTGTTTTTAAAATTGTCTACCCATTATGAAATGTTCCAAATGTATCAAACAAACTGGAAAATTTAAACAATCAGAATCCTAGAGTTGAAAGTCCCTCAGAGGTTATTTTTAGTCCAACTCTGTCTACTTAGTTCAGATATTGTTTTTACGCACAGTTAAGAATTGGAATGAAATGTGAATTGGATCACAGTCTTGGTTGTTGACTAAACATAATCACCCACACTGCACTGAAACAGTGTCTATCAATTCATTCAGCTGAGACGGCAAATGTTAAATCTTTGCTAATCATGGAATACTTCTGCAGCCACCCTCAGTTGTGAATCTAGTCATGTTTTTATTACGTGACATTCCCTCTATGGATAGGATTAAAGTTTTCTGCTTCAGTTTGTGAAACTGTTTGCGATGTTCCTTCTAAGACAGTTTGTGCCATAGAAGATTTCACAGCAGTTCAGAGTTACAAACTACACCAGAGATTAAGCAAGTATTTCATCACGTTGCCTTCTATTCTGCTGATTTCTCTACAAAGAATAGGATTAGTAATTTATATCTTTCTATATTTTTGTATAATGAGTATGAACAAGGCTTCCTAAAGTCTTAATAGCGAGAACGTACACATGCTGAGAAATAACCTAATTTGCCTGGTTGGCATAGGGAAATCATTTGATTTATATTAATGAACTTGTAAATGAGAATATGGAAATAAATAGTCATAATTTATGCTAAAGCCTTCTAGAGGCATTAAAATATCGTATGAAGTGTATGTATATGTCAGCTTAATCTAATCCTCAAGAATTTACCATACCCTGTGCTTTCAACACAAAGCCTATAATGCCCTCATTTGGTAGGTGGAATTGTTACACAGAAGTTCACCATTAGGATCACACTTGCTTTAATACAATTTTATATTTCATCTTTGGCTGACAGAAAGCTACCTTTCTCCTGTTTGAGCACAAATCTTTACCTTTCTGACATCAGTAACATTAGCTAAAATGTAATCTGTTGCAACACAGAGAATCCATATTTTTAGATGTTGTGTTTATGAGCTGCAATGGCCTGTTCTGATTTATTAATTTTTGGCTCAATAAACTATGAGATTCTTTTTGACAAAAAGGGGAAAATACATGGTTTTAATTAGCAACTAATTTGAGATTTGCAACATAATTTCTTTTTTCTTCCATCCTCAATAACTTCCGTATCTACTGTCTGTTAGCTCCTACATGCAGTGAAAAGATTGGACTGCTGGAATTCAATCAACTTCTTCAAGGGTGAATTTGGTTCAAAGGACAAATAAAGATACTGTATATTTCTTTATTTGTTCATTCCTACATTAAAATAAGTCTAATGTAAACTACAGACCTTTTAATAAATGAAGATATTTTGGCCATAAGGAAGGTTTCAATAGATAAACTAAATATGCTGTAAACATGATTTGAAATGTTACCTCTCTATTTAAGAAAAACATGTTTTGCTTATAAATATTAGTCTCACTTGCCCCATGTTTCTTGCTCTATCTATGAGATCGAGTCAGGTGCTATAATTCTGATCAAATATGGTGCGGTACTCTAATGTTCTTATTTATTAACCAGCTAAAGTCAGGTAAAATAGTGGCTCAAGAAGATTTATAAGATTTTGCTGTCATTGTTAAATTATGACAGCAAAATCAGGAATTGTTTCTGATCAACACCAAACATCTAAAGAGCTACTAGTTATGTTCTTAAGATGTTCTGAGATTACCAATCACATATTGAACAATTGATATGAATTTTCCTGTTTTACTATGAATGACTTTGGCTGATATAGCTTTTGACCACCTGTTAAACACATTTTTGTTTCTTTTAAATCACTCTATGTGCTAATCACAAAAGACTAACACAATAGGATTATAAAGTGCACTTATAAAAAATAAACAACAGAACAGTAGAACAGATTATGTATAAATGTGGTATCAAACTATTAAATGCCTAAACAAACAAGTTTTAATTTGGCACCAACATCATAGGCACACAAGTGAAGGCAGAATTTCTACAAAAACCTCTAATGTTCCCTTCCAGCAAACCATACAAATTCACTTTTGATAAAGGTAAGACATGTACAAGTTAGGGTATGGAAAGGAATTTCTTTACTTGTTTGACTTAAAAATATATATAAGTAGCCAATAAATCCAACTCTCAGAACAGTGGCAACTGCATTTGCTGGTTTTCTCCAAGGCTAGCCCTACACTCTACAATACTGAAAGATTATCAAGGCATGCACTACTGTAACAAGTTAATCACTCTACTGGAACAATCATAGATTGGTAAACCAAGCAAAATTGGCAGAAGGCCCTCTGTGTTATTTGTGTCTTTGTTTATTTAATAATTTTTTACCCCTGCAATAAAAATTATTCTGGTCGCTAATACAGAATTATGTGAGCTTTAAGTGACAATGCTGAATATAGATATTCCTCCAAATTTTCTGCTTCTAAGATTGGGATATATAAAATTACTGGACCAAAGTTACTGTAAACACAAATTCAATCAAATTAAAGAATTCTTCTAAACCCCTTCAAAGACTCTGAAGAAGAGAAGAAACAATTTAGTCTAAAAGCATATTCTATTTGTTTTTTAAAACAAACTATTGTGCAACAAATAATGGCCTGTCAGGTTATATCTTAATTCCTTCTTTCATGCACTAGCTGTGTTCATTTCATGTCACAAGTTTATTCCATCCTGTTTTTATATTTTAAATCTATTAAGCAACGTCAACTTGAATTCCCCCTGAATAATGCTGCAGGTTAGATATAAAAATAGGACGGTACAATCTTTGAGGGGTAACATTTATGTCAGTTAATTAATATGGATAGTTGAGCTTTACATCTATCTCTTTTTCATGTTTGCACATTTGGGAGATATCAGTGCCTGAGCTATATCCACAGAGTCATAATGCTCTATAGAGATTTGAAAGACAAGACACTGAAAATTGCAGAAAAAAATCTGCACAGAACCTGGGTACAAGGGGTTTCCCACAGCGATACTGGTTTCCAGCATATATTCAAAAATAAATTAGTAGGTTTTTGCTAAATTACATACATATATTCTGCATTTCCCAAGTCTGCAGTCATAGACTAATTTAGTTCCAAAGCTGCATTCTGGACAAAAACATACTATTTATGGTATTGGATATATATTGTATTCTGAAAGACTGAGATTTTTAAAGGATTCTGTCTACATCAGCATGGGTGCTTTCCAATTATACAGATTTCAACTTCCAAAATGATCAGCAATGTCCAGACTAGCTGGGAAAACTAAGAATTTAAGTACACACATCTGGAAGAAGGCCAAGTTGGAAAAGGCTGCTTAACTTACACAAATTCTACTGATATAGTAGGTTGTTTGACCCACCAGAAGTTATAATTACTTCAAAATTAATATGTGTGTCATAATGCTATTATTTTTATCTTTTTTATTTTCCACACAAATCCATGAGAATCAGTTATGGTTTAATGAGATGTTGCATGTGCGCAGATGAAACAATACATTAACATTTGTGCTGAATCCTCTTTGTTGAAGACAAATGCATGGAATGAGTGCAGTTTGATGTCTAATTATTGCACAGGTAAAATGAATTATAACACCTAAAGATATTACAGAAGTATCTATATTATTAATCACAATTTAAAGTTACATAAACCTTATTTAAATACTATAAAACCAATAGTGGTAACATATTACTCCCATTAAGCTCTGTCCTCAGCAAATCATTTGAACCATATTCAATGCAAATGATGCAATCATAGATATATATACATGGTTTGGATTCCACTGAACAAGAATCTTGTTGCATAAGGATACTGGCTCATGGAAGATAATACAATATTATTGTACATGCAAAGTCTTTCCCCCAAGACAAACCTATCCAGAAAATGTCAGCAGGATGCTAACTTTTTTTTCCAGTAACACTGATAGGAAAGCAGATATTGAGAGAGCTCATAAAATAACCTGGACAGGGCCGCAGTCTTAATGTTTGAAACACTATATTTGAGCAACATCTAAAAAAAACCTGTTGTTAAATGTGCTATTTGAAGAATTTGAAAAAATATATATAAACTTTTGGCTTTAAAAGTTCAGTTTAAATGGGATGTGTGGACCCTAGCACTGAATTCTGGAACTAAGAAAATCAAGTTCAACATTTGGATTTAAATTCTTTGTTGTTTGATGTTCTTTAAGAAATGACTTGGATTATTTGAACATTCCTAACTAGACCACGCAAAGCAAAGACAAAACCACTTCATTATTTGACATTTTCCCAGGGTACTTAAAATTCATATGTGAAAGACTTACCTGCTTTCAGTGCTTCCCTTTTGACAATATTTGTTTGGAAGAATATTCTAAAACTTAACGGAGTTATGTCACCGTATTTTGACATCTTCTCCACAACTTGCTTAAACATTTCCATCATACCATGCAGGATTACATCTAAATTGATTGTAGAAGCTGATGATGAAGTCAGAGTTAAAGATATAGTAACAGCAGTAGCACATGTTGGATAGGACTGCATAGCTTCACATCTAATTTGGCAGTTTTCCAATGACCTCATCTGTGTAAGTTTCTGCCTCTGTTGTTGTTCATCTACTACTGCAATGACATGCCACTCAATAGAAGCAGCTCTTGGAAGAAAAGGTATCACAGCCACAACTAGTTCTCCATGTATTGCAGGCATGTCATTATTTATATCTTCCTCTTTTGTCTGGAAATAAACAGACCACACAAACATTAGAAAATATCATTGTTTAAAGGTCTATACACAGCATATGTATATGCACATATAAACACATACATAGAGGAAAAAATATAAAGATTTAACATACAAGGACTGGCAAGCTATGCATTTCATAGTATAGATCAAACAAAAACACGTCAAATAACATTTTATTATAGCTGAACAAAATAAGATCAAAAAAGAGAAAGAGACAAAAATGTATTTCATAAGAAGAAAATAATTCAGCATTATTTTTACCCTGTTTCCCTGAAAATAGGATCTCTCTAGATAATAAGCCCAATCAGGCTTTTGAGCACATGCACTAAAATAAGCCCTCCCTCAAAATATTGCAACACAGCAGCAGCCATGAGGTGACCACGCTCACTGCCTCCTGCACCTCAAAAATAATAAGATCTCCCCAAAAATAAGGCCAAATGCTTATTTCAGGGGTCAAAAGAAAATAAGACCCTATCTTATTTTCGGGAAAACACAATAGACACTAATTTAATGTGGACTATATTAAATGATATATCTTTTTGTTACATTGTTAGAGAGATCACAAACAGAAAGCTTATGATGGCTAGAAGTGCAAATGAAGAACAAATCAGAGAGGACCATTTTGTAAACCCAGATTGGATACAACCAGCTGGCCAATACAAGAAATGGTCTCATGTTATTCATTATAATAATAATAATAATAATAAAATTTATTTCTTAGCCGCACCCTCTCCCGAAGGACTCGGGGCGGCGTACAAGAAAACACATAAAATATAAAATAGACAACACATACACAATAAACAAATACATGTACATGGACATGGAGAAGGGAGGCAGATAAATAGAGACAATTAAAACACAGTAAAATCTAAAAACCCCAGAATTAAAATTAAAAAACCCGTCAGGAGCAGAGTGAGCGAACTATGGTTGAGCCAGGCCAGCTATTTGGAATAGGTGGGTCTTGAGCTTTATCCGAAAGGCGCGGAGGTCAGAGGTAGTCCTAATATCCGGGGGAAGGTCATTCCACAGGGCTGGGCCTGCTACAGAGAAGGCTCTACTCCTAGACACCGCCCCCGACATTGTCTGGCGGACGGCACCTGGAGGAGTCCCTCTCTGTGCGAGCGGATTGGTCGCAGGGATGTATGGGGCAGGATACGATCCCGCAGGTATCTAGGTCCTGAGCCATGGAGCGCTTTAAAGATCGTTATCAAGACCTTGAAACGCACCCGGTAGACCACAGGTAGCCAGTGCAGCTCGCGCAGGAAAGGTGTCACATGGGAGTACCTTGTACTCCCCATTATTACCCGCGCGGCCGCGTTCTGGACCAACTGTAGTCTCCGAGTGCATTTCAAGGGAAGCCCCATGTAGAGAGCGTTGCAGTAGTCCAGGCAAGACGTCACCAGCGCATGAGTGACTGTGCGCAAGGCATCCCGGTCCAATAGGGGGCGCAATTGGCGCACCAGGCGAACCTGGTGGAACGCCCCCCTTGCCACGGCCGTCACATGGTCATCCATGGACAGCCGGGCATCCAGGAGGACTCCCAAATTGCGCGCCCGCTCCACCGGGGCAAGTTGTACGCCCCCGATGGCCAGAGATGGAATTAACTGGTTGAACCGGGGGGCCGGCAGCCACAGCCACTCTGTCTTGGAAGGGTTGAGCCTGAGTCAGTTGTCATCCATCCAGACCCGTACGGCTTCCACACACCGGGACATCACTTCGACGGCTTCGTTGGGGTGGTTCGGGGTGGAAATGTACAGCTGAGTATCATCAGCGTACAGATGATATCCCACCCCAAAACCACGGATGATCTCACCCAGCGGCTTCATATATGTGTTGAACAGGAGCGGCGAGAGGACCGACCCCTGCGGCACCCCACAGATAAGGGGGCTTAGAGTCGACCTCTGCTCCCCTATAACAAA
Source organism: Natrix helvetica (assembly GCF_964273705.1). Taxonomy (NCBI): domain Eukaryota; kingdom Metazoa; phylum Chordata; class Lepidosauria; order Squamata; family Natricidae; genus Natrix; species Natrix helvetica. The sequence goes on from NC_138548.1 coordinate 66,039,743, forward strand.
AGAGCAAATAAAAAATTTCAGAAATGCAAAAAACATACACACAGAACTATATTATTAACCTTTGTAGGAAGCCAATCTTCATCCTAACTAAGGCTGCTTGTTTCTAAGCCCATGACTTTCCTTGAAAATATAGAGTTTCTAGAAAAAAGTGATTGCAGTTATCTGGGGACACTTATTATTGATCCACGGTTGTAAATCTAGGGCTGCAGAATAGAATTTATGCAAGATCCTGGTGGTGTAACTTAGCCTCTTCACAGAATAGTAGCACAGGGACATAAAAACTATTTCCTGTTTCCTAAATCACCACAGCAGAAATTCCTTTGTGTTTATCTTCCCAGGGTGTTGATTCAGCCAGCTGTGGTGGGATTTTTCTTGTTCCAAAATCACTTTGATTTCACTGGCTCTTGATAACTTATGCTTGATGCTTATTTCAAAATCAAAATCACTTTGATTTCACTGGCTCTTGATAACTTATGCTTGATGCTTATTTCAGTTCTTCCTCCCAGAGTGGTTTGCTATTCATATAGTATGCTTCTTTTTCATTTCCTAACTGCTCTAGAACTAATAAAGGAGTTTAAGATTAAAATAAGAGGTCCTTGGTGGTCTCTGAGCTTGCTTGTTTTCTTGCAGCAATTTCATCACCCTAACTAGGTAACATCATCAGTGCTGCTTGCTAGTTGATATTCTGGTGTTTGCCTGTCTGTGGGCAGAATGGGGGCAGTCTTGGGGATTCTTTGGTTGGGCTATTTACTGATGGCTATTTGGCAGTTTCTTGATTAGGGGTATTGCTTACTTGATTGTTGGTCTAAAATACCTTGGAATTAATCTATGCTGATCTGAGTGCTGATTACTAGAACTGGTCTAGAATTCATTTCAACTGTTCCCACAGCAGTATTACCAAAGAAACTCTCCGGTTGATTTTTTTTTGGGGGGGGGGGGCATAGTTGGTCTTATCTCCTGCACTTGTTTCTTTTTTAAAATAATGTTATATTTGTTTAGTTAAGCTTTTAATTTGCTGACTAATTTCTTATATGTTGTGATTGGTTTTGTTTTTATCTTGAATACTTTTCTAAATCCAAAGAGAAAAGAAGAGGAGAAGCAGAAGAAGTAGCCTAGACACAATTAAGAATTGATGATAGGTTCCAGACTCAGACTGCATGTTAGTAAGTGTAAAAGATTTACTTTTCTTAAACAACCACTTTGAACTTCTGGTTATTTATAAGAGTTTACAGTTTATAAAGTAAAGGTAAAAGCAGAAAATAAAAATGGATAGGATCTGCCTGCCTCTCTCTGTCTCTGCAAGAAATGTTTTTGCTGAATCAACAAAGTAAGTAAAAAAATTACAGTGCATGTAATACTCTGCATTTCAGACCTGAATTCATGGCATATCAGCATTTTATTGATGACATAGTTTCTCCAGCAAAATTGAACTCTTTTCTATATCTTTTAGAATATTCCCCAAGAGGCATTCCAGTAGATAAGAAATTCACTCCACTGAAATTAAGCTGAATTCACTCCACTGAGATAAATTAAGTTGTGTCATGATAGATTTACAACTCAAATTATTCTCATTATCCAATATAATGCAACACATATATTCAAATGTGGCTTTTCTTAAAAAAAAAAGCAAAATCAGAAATGTATTTGCACTAGTTGCTGTGTATCCCAATTTGTCCAGTGGGTTTATAAAGATGAAATTTCTTCCAAACTCCAGAGACATATTTACATTTAATACCTGCATAATCCCATCTATGCTCATGAAAATGGGAAACTACCTGGCTTCTCTTCAAATTTCTCCTAGCTAAGTTTCCAAAGAACTGTGCGATAAGCCTTTATTAGTGTCTACTTATGTTGGGCTCACTGCTAGGAGAAGAACTAGAGGAAAAGATACAGATAAGAGCTTGGCTTCTATCCCAGAGAGGCTGACCTAGGAAGACAAAAACAGAATCCCTGCCAGGATGAATTAATTCCCTTCTGTTCCCTTCTATATACTCTTAAATACAGAACTCTTTTGTCTTGCTACCCAGGAATGGTCAAGTTTTTGTTCTTCAGTTATAGAGTTAGCTAGCTTGCTTCCCAATGGCTTCACAATTATTGTCCAGAAGACCCAAAACTGTCTTCTGATAAATTCAAAGGGGGACTTGTTTTAAACAGCAATCAAGAAGACAACCTAGCTTTTCCTAACTATGATTTATCAAGAGCCACACATCTTCTTCCCCAGTGCCATGCATCTCTGCCATCCTGTCAATGGCAGATGGAATACCTCTTTAGTCTATCACTTGCTTTCCAGTAGCTATCACTAAATAGCTGAGATTGTTATGGCGGCCATCTCTGTGCAGACTTCTATTTCTCTATCTTAGCTTCTCTATCTCAGAGACCCACCCTAAAATGACAGATAAACCCATGGACAAAAATTATCACATGTGTCCCTTGTTCCCTGCGAGTTCCCTGTTACCTGATTTCCTGGTTTCAGTATATACAAATGTCTCAACACCTGTCATATGTGCTCTCTTTTCAAATGACCATTAATCTCTATCCCCATAATGCATCTTTTGTCTTGAAACATTGTAGAATACTACTTTAAACTATCCAACCCAATACTTGTAGACTACTCTGGCCACTTTATGATTTCATATTTAGAAGACATCTGCCATTAATGAGGTTCTTTGATTTCACAAAGGTTCCACTTCTACTGATATGCAACTCAGGCCTGTATGATCTAATAAGCTATCTATGGTCTCAAATCATTTTAAAAAAAATGTCTGATGGCTATTTCTGAAAACAGGCTTCAAACGCAGCCAGTGACACCCATGAAACGATCTCTATATGTGAGTAATTCATCAACTTTGCTGGAGTACTTACATCCTGATCATACTCCTTTTTCTTAACATCCCAATAAGTGAACTAAATCTTGGTTTGATACAAAGTATGTCTCACAGTTTTTAAAGGTATGCCTAGCTTATTAAAAATGTCCATAGCTACAACAATAATTCTTCAAGTGAAACCCTCCATTCACTAAAAAGTTACATGTTACAGAATTGGGCCATGTTCCAACAAACTTTGTTATGTGAAGATAGTTGCATGTTTTGATATCCAGTCACTCAGTTCCCTGCTAGATTTAATTCTACTAATGTTAACATGCTAATTACCAATTATTGGGACAAATATTCCATGACTTACTCAAGATACATCTAGGTGATGATCTATATACTCGTTAATAGATACCGGTAATCTCCTTTCTGAATGGCCCTCAGTTTCACTCCTAGAAATCCAAATATTCGTACTTCAGTTGAAACAGCAAAGCTTCTAGCAAAGACTTAATATCAGAATTTCTAAAAATAAATGTTTGGTGGGCATCCACATTAGCACTTCTTTTCACCCTTGGAAATAATTCCTTGCATTTTCAAAAACATTGGCTTAGTTGTGTCATTGTCCCAATATATAACATGTTACAAGAGTGACCATGCTAATTATCAACAATTATTTATAGCTAATAAGCAAACTATGTGCTGTTGTTTTGATATAAATTATTGGATTTGATCCTATCAGAAATGCATTTTAAAAAACCAAATCTCTTAAAGAAATCTCAGACACAATTTCAATAGAAAACAGCTTATTTATATGTCATCAAGATTTTCAACAATGTCTTCTTTGACACAAATGGGGACATTAAAAATAATAACAATGTATTAATCCAGTGAGTAATTTAGGGGAGGGATGTCTCTGTAATTATTTCATGGATAGCAATTACTATTAAAGTGCTTATCCGCATCTATGCCTGCTATATTTCATTTCTCTCAATTTAATAGTTAATTCCCAGTTCATTGTACACTTGCAATTCATAATTAATGTGCTATAAATCTAATGATATAGACATTAACATGATTTGACCTAATATCAAATCATTACATTAGATTGCCCAGAAGAGATATTACAAAAAGTAGACTGGCCTAACGTAGAACCATTGAAGAAAAGATTAAAAGTTTTTTTTTTAATACACACTACAACTAAAAAGATAAAAAAAAAATCCAGGGAAGAAATGGTGAACCGAGGATGACTCTGCTAAAAGTACAGATAGTCCTCAACTTACAACTTTTGGTTGTGAAATGAGAAATGTGTTAAATGAGTTCTGCGCCATTTTACAACCTTTCTCACCATCGTTGTTAAGAGAATCATTGCAGTTGATAAATTAGTAACACGGTTCTTAAGGGAATCTGGCTCCCCCATTGATTTTGCTTGTCAAAGGTTTGTAAAAGAGGATCACATGCTCTTGGGACACAACGATGGTCATAAGTGTGAACCAGTTGCCAAGCATCTGAATTCCGATCACATGATCATGGGGCTGCTACAAAGGTCATATGAAAAATGGTCATGTCAATTTTTTTCAGTGCCGTTGTCACTGAAATGAATAGGTCATTCCTGTTTAGACAAGGAGAGGACATAAGATTGCCCACAAATACTCCTGACAGTTCCTCTTGCTCCTCATGGGAACTGAAAGACTGGGCTCCACATATTGATGGCAGATTTCAAGAAGGCTGCAAGACAGTAGTAACTGGAAGGATTACATCAACCGAAGATGAGGGAAAGCCAGTTTTAGTCATCAGCACCTTTATGGATACTGGGTTCACATACTTTCTTTTCTAATAGGTTTCAAAAGTTGCTTATTAACTGATTTTCATCTATTAGAAATTTTTGAGCAGACCAGATGAGTTTCTTTCAATCCTTAGTGAAATATGTTTTAAATATTTTAAGGATTTTTTTTTCCCCCAATGAAAAGGAAGATAGTGATTAGAACTTTAATTTAGAAAATTACAAATGGACTATGAGGTCCAGATGGATTTGAAATAAGGTATGGGAATTAATTATAGGAACCCTTACTGTGGGCAATTGGTTTTGTTTTGATTTCTCTTAAAAATACACCATAGGCGGGAACTTTGAGGGTTGGATACTAAATGGAACCAGAACAAACTATAAAGACTACAATTTTTAAAAAAATACTTAATTTGACTTATTAATACAGAATGGAGCAAAATATTTTAACGTTTGATGGTATTTTTCAAACAATGGATGCACAAATTAATGTTAAGAATGTCTGCCATTAGAGATACATGCAGTCCTTGACTTATGATCACAATTGAGTCCAAAATTTTAGTTAAGGGAGACAGTTGTTAAGTGAAATTTGCCCCATTTTACCAACCTTATTTGTCACAGTTGTTAAGTGAATCTCTGCAGCTTTTAAATTTGTAACATGGATGTACAGTAAATGCTTGCCAGAAAGTAAGAAAAGGTGATCACTTGATCCTGGGACACTGCAAATTTCAAAAATATGAGTCAGTTGCCAAGCAGCAGAGTTTTGATCACGTGACCATGGGTATGCTGTCATGTGACCATGGGTATGTTGTGTGAAAAACGGCCATAAGTCACTTTTTTCGGTGCCATTGTAACTTTTAACTGCCACTAAATAAACTGTTGTAAGTCGAGGACTCTCTGTAGAATGTGTTTAAAAGATATTATTGAAGAGGAACAAGTTTTACTTGATAAGACCAAAAATAAAAGTGAATTTATAAATGATAGGCTATAAGAATTATATGGAAAAAGATGCTACATTGGATAATAAACCAGCTGATACCTTAATCATTAAACTTTGTGAGAAGGGAGAAATAAATAACTTCTAGGTCATTATTCGACAGATGCTCCCACTCCTATACATTACACAACTTGGGCTCTGCATATCTATAGCAGAGAAGGTGGAACAGCCCCCCCCTCAACATCCACCTCTTGTGAATGTCACTGATTGCCTTCTGATCCCATGATTGTCCTTTCCCCTAATTATAATTCTTGCCTTCCTATGCTCTGATTGTGTTCCACATCGAATTGACATTTTAATGTATAGCACCTGACTGGAGCCAGATTTTCATTTCTCTTTTATTATGAAAAGTTCATTTGTAAATATGTACATTTTCTAAACCAAGGATCAGCCATCAGTGGATTGGTTGAATAGATGGCTGGCAATTCTGGAACACCCCTCCCCCCCCACACATGCTAATTTACACAATGATCATTTCAAAGGAATTAAAGATCCAGATTCTTAAAATGGAAATACAGAGAGCCATTGGTTAGAATGCAACATTGCAGGCCAACTCTGCCCACTGCCAGGAGTTCGATCTTGATTGGCTCAAGGTTGATTCAGCCTTCCATTCCTCCAAGGTTGCTAAAATGGAGACCCAGACCAGAGGTGAGTTCCTACTGGTTCAGCCAAACAGGTAGTGGTATGCTGGCCTGAGTCGCAGAACCGGCAGCCACCCAGGCTGGCCATGCCCCTGAATTGATTCCCCAGTCGCCACCATCTCTTTTTTTAGTTCTGCGCATGGGCAAAACAATTTCCATTGAACTGTGTATGCACGCACAACGCACATCCAGCATGTGCACAAGCGAACCAGCAGTAACATCGGCTGAAACCCACCCCTGACCCAGACTGTTGGAGGCAATATGCTACCTCTGTAAACTGTTTCCAATAGCTATTGTTATTGCTGATATAAAACAGGCTTATTTGATCAAGTTTAAAATAGGTACGTTATTTCTGGTAACCCTTAAATGACATTTTGCTGATCAGACTGAACAGGCTTTAATTAGTTGTTTACAGATAAAAAAAATGACATATGAGAAAAATTTTTAAGAGGAGGTCACAAACATTGTTTATTCTTGTTATTGCTTTCTATATTTCTTTTTTTATTTACCATATTTTTTTTCTTTTTCTTTTCTGCACTTTCTAATTTTTCTTTTTTTAAAGTTTGTAATACTTTTTGTCTTTTTAATTACAATCTTTAGTAAACATCTTCAGGATTTAAGCAAATAGGTTTTTTAACAACTCTACCAACAATGGAGCTTCATTTAAATAAACAGTTCTGTATATTTCATTGAAGTATTTTGTTTCAAAATAGTCCTCCCATTTCCTAATAAACCACATAATAAGCAATGCTAGTATTAGTGACTGTAGTTTTCTTTGCCTGGATCTCTACTGGTAACAACTTTTTTCCTAGCAATTTGCTTACACTGCAGTTCGAAATAGTAAATATTATATGCTGGCTGACCTTTGAATGGAAAAATAATTACAAGTTAAAATAGTAATTTTATCTGAAGTCGATAAGGCCATAACATTCTCTCTGCCTTCAATTTACAGGCTAAATTTTCAGCCACTCTGTCGTGACTTCAAGAGGAAGGAATAATGACAGGTTACAGGCACTTTATTTCAAAATTTGCTCACAAAATTATTGACAATCATTTTCAGCATCACACAAAAAAAGTCTCTGTTGCTTGACCCTTGTGAGCTGTTTACATGAAAAAATGCACTTACATCTATATTAACAATCGTTAAGTCTAATTCCCCATCAAAACTTACAGCAATTTCTTTAGCATGCTTGTGCTTGATATCAGAACAAAAATAGGGATAATTTGCCTCAAATTGCAGTCACTTCAGTCATAATAAAATCTCACTGAGTACTGTTTGCTTTCAGCATTCTCATTAGGCAAGCTGGGGCTATTATTAAGGTACAACCACATAACTGTTATATTAGCACTTAAAGTATACCATAGTAGCCCCCTCCAGGAGATGAATTCTAACCTTGTCAATATAATTCTACTTCCAATGCTACAGAACAGTTTGAAAAGCTGAATACTGAAGCTTTATGTTAGAAAAAAAAGTCATGCTCGTTCAGGCTTAAAGGCCACTTCGTTGGCCCAAGGTGCTGAGGTAAGGTTGGGAAAAAGCTCCCTCAGATCAAGTCAAGCATTGAGACCAAACTTCCTATTTTCTTGTACTTGTCTTAGGCTGTTAAATCAATTACCCTGTATTTCTGCCTGCCTTCAGCTCTCATTTAGAATAAGGGAAAGAATAAAAGGCCAAGACAAAATTACAATTTCAAAGTTAACAAATGATCATCATTTCAAGTGAAAGACTATGTACCATGTAGCCACATATTCACATAACCTCAAATTTTAGAGCCTTCAACCTTTAAAATATGTGTTTTTATGATGGAGTTTTCAAGATTCCCCTTCCTCCCCCTCCCCAATGTTTTGAAACTTAAGTCAAAATATTTTTTTTAAAAAAATGGAGACCAAAGAGCCTGCTTTGTAGGAAATAGAAATGCTTGACAATTTTGAAAAGATCATTGATGATTGTTTATTTTTCCTTAAAGTGGAATACTTTTTCTTCATCATATAAAGGATTTAAGCCATTCCCTACAAAGATATTACATAGAAAATATTGAGTTAATGTTATTAATGTTACCATTATGAATACTAGTCCTACTTGTTGCACCTGAGGATACTATTAAAAGACTAGGGACCCCTCTCAGGAGATCTAAGATCTGATGAGTATCTTCAAATTAGAATCTTCTCCTTTTATTCCTGTTCAAAGTGTACCTGATATTACTGCTTATGAGTTGGTTTCCTTGGGCTGGTATCCTTTAGATGTATCAAGCTACAAGTTCCATGAATGCAGCCATGGCTGCATTGAATACTTGAATACTTTAAAGGCAGGAAAGTATTAGAGTTAAGGTATTTAATTTGAATGCGTGTCTCCCATTACAAATTTCTCATATCACTCTGAATTTGATTATCAACTGATTCTTTTGAACCTACAGTGAAATCTCCTTTTTATACGTTCCCCTGATTTTCTAGTCTGATATTTCTTTTTCTATTACTTAGCCTTTCTACAGACATGAATCTAAGCTAGAGTGGTCTGAAGTGCCAAGAAATGCTAGCATTATTTCTTTTTAAAAAATTGTTTCTTTGCTTCAATTACTCGGTGCAGGAAAGCTGTTCCCATGACAAACCCTACTTTTAGCCAACCATTATCTCCTGTCTCTTCCTCCTCCTCCTTTTCCAGCCAACCATTATCTCCTGTCTCCGTCTTCTTCTTTTCCATCAACTGTTTTTTTTTCTGTACATAATGGCAATCTCACCTCTCCTTTGAAGTTCCATAACAAAAGTTTAGAGGAAAATGTTGAATTATTTAACAAAAAAGCCAAAATTGCATACCCAGCTAAAACTATTATTTCAAGAAAAAAATTCAGAATATAATAATTAGACATGGAACTGTTTAGAAAGGAAACAACTGAACATTATCAAGTTGAATTAAAGGATGTTCCATGCAATAACTGCTCTTTAGGATCCATTCCAATGTCTACGGAGATTCTCAATCATCCAGATCGTGGTTGTCCCAAAGGTGCATTTCAAAAGGCAACTAGGCTTTATTTTTTTCCTTGAAAATGTTTCCCTTCTTATCCAATAAATTTCTTCAGTTTGCCTTTTGAAAAGCACTTTGGGAGATATGCAATATCTCCCAAAGTGCAATATGTGCGATCACTGGTATTCTTCTTTAACCGAAAAGATCACCATAAAGATGGCATAGAAGAGCCATGTTTTCTATTTTATTTGTCTTACAATATTCTGACCAGCTGCTTAAATTTGCAGTTGGAATTTGATATAAAAAGATAACTTCTGATCTCTGTTGTTCATGTCGATCACATGACATCTAATTTTAAAAGCTACAAACTTTCAGGATTCTTTTAAATACAATATGTATTTCAGACAGTATATAACAATCAGGGGTTCATATTTTATGGCACTCACAATACAAGTTTGGTAGATGCTACTATCAGACCGATTCATCCAGTGGAGATACTCAAGAGATTTAAATGACCCACCTATGTAACTGCTCAGTTCTCTTTTGTGGACGGCTGAACTTTTCTCCACAGTTTTCCTAATGGAATTTCCACATAATAAGTAACAACCTTTTTGTTGGTAGGCTACTTTGTTCTGAAGCTTAAACTGAAGCACTCGTTTATGCAGACAGCATGAGGAAGGAAGCCTTCAAATGTATAATTTATAGGATCATTAATCCTGACACTTTCATAATCAAACCTGCCACTGAAGATGCTCAAAACTACAACTCCTTTGGGAATGTTCCTCTTCTTTCATGAACCCATATACATACAGCAATTCAGCAATCATTTTCTTTAATGTGGAAAAATGGAAGGATTAGGAATCTCAATTTTTCTGGATTGCAAAAGAGACAGGATGACTATAGAAAAATCCTGCGGTGATAGGAATAATAATTTCAAAATTAAATAGCTCTTAGTGAAATGTAATTATGCCTTTATGGCTGCCAGAAAAATTTCAGGATCATTTTTTTTTTGCAAAAATAGGAAACTTTAAATATTCCCTTTAAACACTGTCATTATAAGCAGTGTATTACACTGCAGACATCTCCCCACCATTAACATGGGGTAATTATTATATACTAAAATTTGGTGTGATAACACAGACAAGACAAATCAGGATTGTAGCTTTAATATGTTGCCTTGCAAGGATTGCACAATAATGGAGATCTTAGGAAACATAGGAACATGTGTCCAAGAGGATCTAAATACCTTTCAAAACTGATGGTTTTGACATATTGTCTCTGTCAAAGCAGATCAGACACAGGTTAGAACCTTTATTGAAGCCTGCCTTGTGGCAATAAGAATTTATTTCTCCACACTTATTCAATCCAAATGTCATCTGGTGGCCCTGTTTAGTACAACCCATTCCCTAGGGGCTGTAGATTCCGTCCTGACTGGGGTTTGGTCCTATGCTACCTAGATGAGTTTAATCCCATTAATTCTGAGGAAATGAATAGGTGTGTTTTAGAGCCAAGCCTCTCTTAGTTGGTTAAAGCCTCCAGAGATCAGGGATGGGGTATCCATGAGATAGTAAATGTCTCCTTGAGAAATAGAATGGTTCTGCCGAGTTTGAAAGAAGCAGTAGTCTATTCCTTTTTCAATAAACTATTACTGGATCCTATAGATATGAAATAACAAACCAATAAGTGAACTAAATCTTGGTTTGATACAAAGTATGTCTCACAAAGGGACACGGTGGCTCACTGGCTAAGACACTGAGCTTGACAATCAGAAAGGTCGGCAGTTCAGCAGTTCGAATCCCTAGCGCAGCATAATGGAGTATGCTCCCGTTACTTGTCCCAGCTTCTGCCAACCTAGCCGTTCGAAAGCATGTGAAACTGCAAGTAGAAAAATAGGAACCACCTTTGGTGGGAAGGTAACAGTGTTCCATGCGCCTTTGGCGTTTAGTCATGCCAGCCACATGACCACGGAGATATCTTTAGACAGCGCTGGCTCTTTGGCTTTGTAACAAAGATGAACACCACCCCCTAGAATCAAGAACGACTAGCACATATGTTACATTTATCTTTATATTATAGATATGAATTATTTTCATCCAGTATCCCACCTTCTTGGAAAGGTTGTTGAAAAGGCTGTTGACCTATAGTTCTTAAGGATCTTGGAAAAACCAGAATATCTGTACTCCTTTAAGTCAGGTTTTAGGTTAGGATACTGTATGGAGAGAATTTTGATTCAACTTGTGGATAATCTGAGGTGGGACATTCGTGATCTCTTATAGACCAGCTTTTGGGTTTGAGACAACTGTCCTTCATTATCCTTTGGGGTCAATTGATATTGATTGAGGACGAGAACAGTCAACCCCTATATCTCTGCTTTGCATAGTGCCATTAGGTTCTATTATTACCTCTTTTAAATATTCATGAAGGTTTGTTCCAGTGTTTGGGACCTGTGTGGGGTCTGGATGTAAATAGAATAGACTTTGACTCAACCCTTTGAGAATCGAGTATTTGTAGGTTTTTGCCTCCATGGATCCAGGAACCAGACACTTTCATCCTTGACTCTGAGCAAAGTGCACGGCCCCATTTGAATTCAGTGCACAATTTAGAAATCTTACTGGACTTACAGCTCCTACAGGACAACTTTGTCTTCTGTGCTAATTGCATCTGTTATTGTTACTGTTTCTACTCATGGCTACTCACACCTTACTCACCCCAACTGAATTATTGCAATACATTGTACTTGGGAGATTCTTGAAGACCATCCAGAAGTTTCATATGATCCAGAATGCAGTAGTTTGAGTAGTTATGGGCATTTCTTGCTATGCCAATGTGACAACACTATTCTGTGAGCTATGCTGATTTAAAATAACCTTCTGGGTACAATGCAAGATACTGATGATCATTTATAAAGTCCCACAAGGCATAGGATTGGGTTATTGTGACACTGCTTGCTATCTAGGGCATTTGGCCATCCCATATGCTCTAACAGGGAGGACTTACTGCAAGGTCCCCAACCGAGAATCCTTTCCCAGTGGTGGTCCCTGACTTTGGAATCTCTCCTCCAGTCCTGTTGGTGCATTTCCTGTAGGCCTTTACAAAGGAAGCTCTTTTCTGAGACTTTTAGATGTGGATCACTGAATGATACTCAATTGCTTGAGTTGCATTATATTTTAGTCTGGTTGCCATTTTATTGTTTTAATTGGTTTTTAATGTATTAGTTTGTATTTGGGGGCTGTATTTGTTATCTTTTTGTCTGCCACCCATAGTCTCTGGGTATGGTAGCCAAAGAAGTCTAATAAATAAATAAATAAATAAATAAATAAATAAATAAATAAATAAATAAATAAATAAATAAATAAATAAATAAATAAATAAATAATCGAGATGCAACTGAATCACAATTTAGTTTAGTCACCTGATACATTATACTCAAGAGATATTTCATATTTTAAGGGACAATTTAAGGAATACACAGTGACTTTGTTCAATCTGGTTTAACAGTCAAAACTACAACAGAATATAAATTTAATCCTTTCTGTGGATTATTTTCATAAAAAAATATTTGATGGTACAATATAGGTATCATGTAATTAATAAATGGTCACTAATTAAAGTAGGGCAGGTTGTGGTCTCCAAAGTTCTAACAGATAGAGAAATCTTATATAATATAAAATATTACCGTGTTTCCCCGAAAATAAGACAGGGTCTTATATTATTTTGACCCACGAAATATGGCCTTGGGCTTATTAAAGGGGAAGGGCTTATTATTTTGCAGGTGCAGGAAGCAGCAAGCCCACCAGCCCCACCCTCTCCGTCCCACCACCTGATTGCCTGCGGCCACAATGACCCAAGTTCTCCTTGCATCCTGACCTTCGCCTGCCCTGCTTGCTGGTCGCGGAACAGCTGACTGTGCTGCACTGGCCTCACGGGGGGGGGGGGCTCTTCCTGGCAGAACGAACACAAACACACACACACACACTCCCCTTCCAAGGCAGCCACATCCCTTCACTAACTTGCTTTCCAGCTCCATTCTCCGTTCCACGTGCAGGACAAGAAAAGTAGACTGTGTGCCTATGGTAAAAAAATATATCAGAAAATACCTTCCAAGTTCTCGCAAAAAAAAAAAAAGATCTCACGAAGTTGGAAGTCATCCCACTAACTACTTTTCTGGCCCTGCACGTGGCAATGGAGAATGGAGCAGGAAAGCAGGTTAGTGGAGGGATAGGGCTGCCTTTGGAGGGGAGGGAGTGTTAGGGATCTCTTTCTCTCACACACATACACACCATCCTTTCCTTGGGAACTCTGCACAGATGCAGAGAAGGCTTCGGATAGAGCATTTGGGGGGATGTGCATCTGCGCTGAGATCCCAAGGAAAGAACGATTGCCAGAAAAAAAGGAGGGGGGATTTTGCCTCTTATTCTGTTCTGAGTCTGTGCTGAGCTTCAGAACAGGATAAGAGGAAGGAAAATCTCCCCTCCCCATTTTCAAGCCGTTTGCAAAGATGCCTCATTCCGAGCCTTCAATCCTGCAATCCTGGAATATGCTGAAGGCTCGAAATGGAATGTTTTTACAAACCGTTTGAAAATATGGAGGAGGATATTCCTGCCTCTCCCCATTCTGAAGGTCACAGACTGAAAACAGGATAAGAGACAAAATCCTCCCTCCCGCATGCCTTCAATCCTGCAATCCTGGATAATGTGAAGGCTTGGAATGTGGCGTTTTTCAAACCTCTTGAAAATGGGGAGGGGGGATTTCGTCTCTTATCCTGTTTTCAGTCTGTGCTGACCTTCAGGACAGGGGGAGAGGCAGGAATATCACCCTCCCCATTTTCAAGCCATTTGCAAAAATGCCCCATTTTGAGCCTTCAATGTGAATATGCAGGTGAGAAGCGACCTCCTGAAGGCATTAAAATCCATACACTTGGGACATCAGAAGAAGCCCTGCGAGGAGACGCTGCTGCCAAAGTGCAGGAAATCTCCTCCCCCCAGCCTGCAGATCGTCCTTTCAAAGAGGAGTTTCACCAGGACAAAGAGGTGGCTGAAGGCGGCATTTGTGTCGCCTTCATCCTGGTGAAACTCCTCTTTGAAAGGACGATCTTCAGGTGGAAGGGAGGTGTATGGATTTCCATGCCTTCTTTTCCTGTTCACTGGATGGAATTGCGAGCTGTGACTGTCACCGTTGGCAAGGAGGGCATGAGGCATTTGGGTTGTGTTGCTTGGCCTCCGGCTTCTTTTTCAGCCGCAATTGGCTGCAAAAGCGACCGGCATTTGCTGGAGGCAGAGGCCTGAGCGGCACCCGCAAATCAGCTGTTTTGTGAACGGAGTGGCCCAGCTGATCCGATTAAGGGGTCAAGAAGCCCTGAGGTGACTGGGGAGGGGAAGGGCTGCTCCCTGTTCTGGCTAAACCCACACTTTCACTAGGGCTTATTTTCGGGGGAGGGTTTATATTTTTGCCCTTTGCAAAAATCTTGCATGGCCTTAGTTTCAGGACATGTTGTATTTTCGGGGAAACACGGTATAGTAGGAAGGGAGTTGAATAATCCAACATGGTAGTACAATGAAAGCCCAACCAGTTTAGTCATGTTCCATGCAAAATACATGCAAAAAGAAACAAAGATTTGATTCTATAGCTGCCATCTTGATTTACATTATCCTGTCTCCCCCAAACAACCCTGATTGCTTTCACCCTTTTTGTAATGCTAATGCATGAACCCAAGCATGAGATACCACCTTACACATTAAGGGCTACAATCTCAGTTGTTGAAAAGTTCTTCATATTTAAACAACCATATCGTAATACATTTTACACATACTAAAAGCCGGAGAGATTATTTTGAAAGCCAAATAACCTAAAGAGTAAGCATAATAAAAATGAAATAGGTTACAGTTTATTAGCAGCGGGTAGCAGATGTGGTAAAATTCTTGCCAGCTTCCCCACTTTTCTTCCCCAGCAGGAACTTTCTATCAAACTGTGTGTTAGATCTTGAATATAATGCAAGCTGCTGTTACAGCAATTGTACCCTCTGCGCTGCCCTATTATACTGACATTTGTGTTGGAGTTCCTACTTCTTTCTTTCTAATAATAATGTTTAAAATATATCCTGCAGAGGTAAATGTAAAGGCAGGTATTATGTGCCAGCTAAAAATAAGATAGCAAAATATGAAATTGATTAGAAAATAATTCAATATTGAAAGGTCATTTTTCTTGCCAAACGATAGGTTCCTATGACAAGATAAAAATAATGATTGAAGTTAAGATTCCTTGAGGTACTTTTCAAACATAAATAATTCAGTATATCTATTACAATGAGAAAGTAAAAATAACTGTTTAAGGAACAAAGTCTTAAACCGATAGCAATATAAAATAGATGCAAATCAAATCTGTCACACAGAATATATTCTCTAAATTTTTTATTCTCTGGGATGCCAAAAATAAGCCCTTTTGGAAGGTAGCTAAGCAGAGTTAAGAAGATTTATGGGTAGAAAAAAATATAAATGATAAAATGTAGCTATGAAGGCATACTCAAATAATAAATAAGTTGTAGAATCTAATATTTTGTAAGTGTACTTTGTGAGTTACATTGAGATTCAGAGCAGAAATGTGTTAAAAGCATCTTTGAACGCTTCCTTCACCTCTGAATTCATCTAAAAAGCTGAAAGTTGGCTTGCTTTAATAATTTTTATACTGCAATTGTAGGCTTCTGATGGAAACCAAAAATGTAATTAACATGTGCTAATTGGAATGCTACTCTAGGATAAAATAGACCATATAACATAAGGGTTTTTTCCCCTCTTTTTAAGATGTGTTTATGTTGTGACAAAACAATTCTCAAAGTGGCATTAATCTATACTTTGTATCTGTTGAAGATATGGAACTTGAAAAACAAAGCGAACCTTATATTGATCTAAACAGATTGGGGAGATGGGGGTATTCACACTGTATTCAGTTTTTCAAACTCTATGTCTCCATAAAGTAATGTGAAAGAAAGAAAGAAAGAACACACGTTCTTAATAGCCACATTTCAATTAAATTATTAAATTATTTTTACTTGTATGAGGATACATGTCCCTACACATAAGATACATTATTTAAAAATAACAAAATACCAAACTCTTCAAAAAGAAAATTAAGCTGGAATAAACTTGAAGTCAACATGCCACAGAAACCGTGATTTGCTACTCCTTCTACAACTTCAGTAGGGAAAGATACAGGGGTGGGATCCTACCGGTTTAACAGCTGGTTCGCTGTGCATGCACGCGCAGTTTACAGAAAACTCACCTTCCGTGTTACTGCTTGCGAGGAAAACAGCTAAGGCGCGGCAATCCACTCTGCCGCGTCGATCAGCTGGGCTTTGGAAAAGGAAATATAGGTGAGTATAGTGCAGAGGTGGGCAGGTGGGCCCACTTCAAAGTCGGAGTGAACCGGTTCGCTCTCAGCTGATGGTTGGAGCTACCCGTTTGCCCGAACCGGTCCAAACCAGTGGAATCCCACCCCTGGAAAGATAGGAAACAGCCTTTGCATTAAAAAAACAAAAAAACTCCTCCTATAATTAAGAGTAGATAACATTAGCTTCAATGGGGGGAAAAAAACTTATCCTGGCATAGCTTCTTGAATTCTGTAGAGAGAAGAGCCTTGAAAGATTACATCAGCTTCTCCTCATCACCAGTTTCCTTGGTGGGAAGAAGGAAGATTTAACCAGGAGAGCCAAGAATGCCTGCCTGATCCAGTGGTTGTGATCAACGCCCCAAGGTATCAAAGACTACTGAAAAAGCTAATCGACTCAACAGTTTCCCATGTCAATCTCCAACAATTACACATTGGCTTCTATTGAAGCCCATATTTAATGGTTCAGTCTTAGTATAAACAGAAATTTTCTGATGACCTGATGACTAACTATCCCAATCTAAGCTCTGTACACTTCTGTATAAATTCTTGTTATACGAACAACAAAAGGCTCATTTATAGCATAATCAAACTATCTGAACATCATGGCATATTGAAGGTCTATAATATTCTTAAATAGATAATCCTATATCTATTTACCAGCCCCACGAACTAAAGCAGACCACTTTTAAAGAGATGTGCTATATGCCAGGTTTATGTATAAATCCATGCACATGAGGAGGTTTCTCACAGAGATCCAACAGAATGCTATAAGCATGCCTTATACTAGCCAAAAGCATTTATTCTGCTTCATAGATGAAGAAGAAAAACACAAAGTAAAGTGATTATTCACTGCTGAGCTGGCAGGCATGTTGCTGGGTCAGTGGCTGGCACATACTGTGCTGTGTGAAAGTTGAAAGCAGCATTAAAATAAGACTAGTTCATATGCAACTCACTTTTTGCATCCACAGCTGAATGAAGCCAAAGTAAAAGTATAGGAAATGCAACCAACACCCACTCACCCCCCACAAAAAAGAAAAAAAAGAGAAAATTTATGAAGGATTAAAAAAAAACTACCTCATTTCTCTGATTTAAGTTCAATTACTCGGAAGTAAATTCTACAAAAGTCAATGTCCCAACATTTTAACTGTTTTAGTATCGTGCATGTCATTTAGAAGTAATAGGCATTAAACATTTAAAAATACATTGAACATTTATATTGTAGACAGATATTGTCCCCTCCCCTCAATATTTTTGAACAGATTTTTTTTTGGGGGGGGGATCTTCTCCTTTTTGTTTTTCCACATAGTAGTTTGTCTGCTAATGGTTGGGATAAGTTGGGGGAGTTTTCTTGGAAATAACATAAAGTACAAATTGATGGGAATTTCAGGTGTGTTGCACAACAATGTCCTATCTCCCCTTAGCAAATATTCAGCAAATGCATTCTTTGTTTCTACTTATTGATTTAGTAGTCAATGTTAAACTATTTCCTTCTTTGAAGGCTATACAATAGTTCATTTCTGACAAAATTGCATTCATTAGACGAGGGCTATAAAAGTAGAGTCAAAACAGGGCTTCGGGAAAAAGAGGAAAGCATCAGCATGCTCATGAGAGCGCTAAAGGTTGAAATACAAAATTAAATTAAACTAAACTAAAGCTCCCAATACTATTCTTATAAAACTGACAGCATCTTGGGATTCAGGCTTTTTTAATAGCAGTTTGCAAGGGAAGGCAAGTTGGTGGTTTCCTGGGAGTTGGAGACAAAGGTAGGGAGTTATGGGGACAGCTAAGGACTCAGTGAGGCCTATAAGCGTTGTCTTGATCCCAATGATGCTGCATGTTTCAAGAATCTTTCCAACTTCAAATGGGCTGAATTTAAATGGCTAAATAAATCTATGTGCCTGCACCTTTCTAAGAGAAAAGATTGAGTTATGACTAAGAGAAGAGAATATATGTAGCTTAGAGTTGAACAAGTTCTTGAACTTGTTTGCTTGCAGATATTTCATTACCCAACTAAGTAACAGTGGTGGGTTGCAGGTGGTACGCCCCAGTATGGATGCACCAGTGTCTGCCGGGAGCACTGGGTACCATTTCGGTACAGTGCTCCAGAGGGCCCACCCGCCTGCCCTTGTTCCTTACCTGTATTTGAAGGAAATGGGGCATCTGTGTACGTGCGTGCATCGTAAGGTGCCTGTGCGATGCTCCGCCGAGCAGCTGGAGCGTCGTGGAGGCAACACTTGGTGGAGGTAAGGATGCATGCGCGTGCTGTGCACGTTCATGTGGTGGCCACCTGGCACCGTTGTACCATATCGGTTGCAACGGGATCCGGAACCCACCACTACTAAGTAACATCATCAGTGCTAGTGTATTTGGGGTTTGCTCCCTGTTTATATACAGCAGCTTTCATTGCCAGTGTTGGTGGGGGTGTGATTTGCTCCTTGGTAGTTCCTTGCTTAGGATATTGTTTTCTTTCTTTTTTGTCTGATGTTAATTCAACTTATCTGGATGTAGGTTGCTGCAGAGAATGTG
Organism: Natrix helvetica; assembly: GCF_964273705.1. NCBI lineage: Eukaryota > Metazoa > Chordata > Lepidosauria > Squamata > Natricidae > Natrix > Natrix helvetica. The sequence goes on from NC_138548.1 coordinate 66,058,839, forward strand.
TTCTGGTCTTCTTGTTTTCATTTTAGCCTTTTTATTGTCACTCTAGAATCATGTGTAAATAGGGTTTATTTCTATGTGTCGATTGATAACTGATTTGTCTGAATGGAAACTCCTAGGAATTCCCTAGTTTTTCGATTTAGCTTTGTGTAGAATGTTCAGAGTTTTGTTGATTGAAACTATGATTGAAACTGTCCATGTGTTGTGAGATTGAGGAGTTTCATTGTGTCTTCTGACCAATGTTGATGTTCAGAGATATGTTCTGCTAGTCTTTCTGTCTGCCCTACCTAGTGACGGTTACAGTTCTTACACTGTAGATTTACACTGTAATTGCACCGTCAGAAAAGTCTTTGTTTATATAATTCTTTGTTTATATGCAGACCTAGAGTTAAATAACAACGGGGGCTATAATGGATAGAAAACCAAGATACTAAAATCCTATATATTTTACTGTGTAGATGCATAACATGCTTTAACAAAAGAGCCTCTGGGTAGTATTCCAGAAATCACTTTAAAGGACACTGACACGGAAAACCACGAGTATATAAAAAGCACAAAACCTACTGCCTTCTAGTACTGCTGATGTGATTTAACTTGCTAATGAAACATCTATTCAAAAACTACCAGGCTCAGAACACTAAGGACCTCACAGTTCAAACCTGAGCTACAAATATTCTCTTTCAAAGGTTAAACCATATTTAAGAAACCTGTATTATACACAGTATAGAATACAGTTAAATTGAATTTGGTACAAATTCAAATTCAAAGGGCTTTGAATCAGAACTCTTGCTTAGACCTTGACTAGCTTGAAGACTATTTTAAACATGGAGAGAACCAAGGGAACAAGAAGAAAGTATGAATGGGAAATTTGTTAAGTCTTGGGTGTGGCTGGCATGATTTCCTACAAAAACGTATCAATGTTCTATTCCAGACTTCTGTAGCATGAGCATCCAATCACATGTATGGAGTTCAGCTCTCAGGATTCAGCAGTTGTAACAAAAACAGAATTCTAGGGCCGAGTACCACATATCTGAAAGAGATTCTCATGAGGCTAAGATTTAATGAGAAATAACTCTATATACAAGCAACAGCAGATGAAAGAGCTAGTACAGGCAAACAACTCTTAATATGTCACATAAATATTCAAGGGGGGGGCGGGAGTCCCAAAATTCTAGGAGATATTGCATCAATGAAGTCACTAATAAAGGAATGCTGGAAGGTTCCTCTCTCTGTTTTTGAAATTCTGTATTCTAACCCCCAATTCTTAACATTAAAATTCATTAAAGAAAATTCAGGAGATTCATGCTGTGCACTTCAGGGGCTTGGCAGATGTCCAGGTTTAGGAAAGATGGTTTATATTCTTAGTTGGGCACAAAAATTATAAACGACTGAACTTGAGACCAAAAGGAATTACTCCGCTGGTTACTCCATTGTGAGATTAGTGAGATAAGATCCAATAGTGCGTTTGTATACATAGTGCCATGAACTCTGATACAAAGTAGACCACTACTAGAGCAGCCTGTATTATTAGGCAGAGCACTCTAAATGCTTACAGATGGAGTTTGGGCTAGCCAGTTAAGCAATACATGTATCAAATTCAAGCAAAAGAACAGACATTTTTAAAAAGAAAACAGACCACCACATCTGCCAACTTACTTTGAAGATACTTAAGGGGTTGGATGTATTTCCCAACATTGTAGATTAACTCACAGGATGCTTAACAAGAGGTCAAGAAGCTTATACTAAAAGATGTATGGATCATGAACTTTACTTACAGCAAATATAGTCAGCATCAACCGGTTTTTGTTTTTATGCTATTTTTTTTCCTTATAAAGTATATTTTTGACAGAAAGGTACTAGTGTCATATCCACAAAATAGAGTGGAGAAGCTATCATGGAAGAGCTCAGCAACACAGACAGATAGTTCCACCCTGTTTTCCATTTGATCATGGCTCTTGCCTCCTCCTTGAGGGTTCACGTACAAAATTGTTAGGGAAAGACGAGTCAGGTTTATTCAATTGAAAAGGAGATAGACTGCATCTTCAAAATTTATCCAACTCCCTATATTGTTATGCTTGGTCATATTCAGTATGACAGAAGGGGAACACTTGGAAACTGGCTTTTTAACACAGATGATTGGTAAATACATTGTCCTTCACATCTAAACTCCAACGGATACGACAAGCTTAGCATTAGAACAAAGAGGAGAATCCTGTGGTTCTTCAAGCGTTCTTCATTACTGCTGTCCTGAGTGGGGTGATAATTGTAGTTCAGTAACTTTTTTAAAAAGGGGATGCGATGGCTCAGTGGCTAAGACGCTGAGCTTGTCGATCAGAAGTGTCAGCAGTTTGAATCCCTAGTGCCACGTAACGGAGTGAGCTTTCATTACTTGTCCTAGCTTCTGCCACCCTAGCAATTCGAAAGCATGTAAAAATGCAAGTAGAAAAATAGGGACAATCTTTGGAGGGAAGATAACAGTTTTGTGTGCGTCTTTGGCGTCTAGCCATGTCGGCCACATGACCACGGAGATGTCTTCGGACAATGCTGGCTTTGAAACGCTTGCTTTGAAATGGAGATGAGCACTTCGGACAACGCTGGCTTTGAAATGGAGATGAGCACTG